>NC_140070.1:75062712-75748787 GCF_964194135.1 Talpa europaea
TATCTGTAGTTGTGATTGTAAGAAACAGCTTCAGGGGAGAGATGGTATTTCAGGTATGTTCTTAAAGAATGAGCACTGCAGGTTTGTATAGGTAAGAGAGGACATTTCAGACCATGAGTGGTGTGTGCTAATATACAAAGGGATGAACACAGGAGAGGCAATTGGTGATTAGTAGTGACTCAAGTTAGAACAAAACCCTTACTCTTAGTAGAGTAAGAGGGCTAGTGTTCAGACTGGAAGAGCTTGCAGAATGCGCCAAGTAAATGTAGACTGGGCATTTTATTAAGACAAAAAAAGTTACACAGGGTTTTATTTTTATGATTGTCATTATTACATGACTATTCTTAACATGGTAAGAGTGTAGATATTTCATGATCAGAAAAAGTTTTATTTAAAAAACAGTCTCATGGCAGTGAGGAAAAACTGAAATAGAGGGAGACTAGAGACAGAGATATTAATTAGAAAATTGAATATATTGATGGCAGGTAATAAGATCATCAACCAGCATAGTAGCATGAGAAAAGAATGCAAATACACTGAAGACAGAGTAATTAGAATTTATCAATAGACTGAAAGTGGGAACAAGGAAAAGGGTTAGATGTAATCTGTAAGATGTCAACACTCAGTGTCAAAGAAATGCTATGGAAAAAATAATGAAGTCATTTTTAAAATAAATCAGTGAGTTTGGTTTTAAGTGGGATGAATTTTAAGAATCGTGGAGACATTTGTGCAACTTATAGTTCAGGTAACTGAAAACATGAAATTAAGACTTTGTTACTGATTCACCAAATCTTTAAGCCCTGCATCTGAAAATTAAAGAATTCAGACGCTGCTGCTACAAGACAATTTTGTGTCAACTGAGTATCCAGTGCCAGTACTTCATGCAGCATCCCCCATTCTCAGAGAGCCAGTCCGCTCGCTAATCAATCAACTGATGCTTTTAGTGCTTCTCTGGAGATGTGGCACTGTTTTACATAATGAGATAAATACTCACAATAGACCATGCCTCCTGTAAGAATGTTTAGAGAGCATTAATCAGTTTGTTAAAAGACAAGGGAAAAGAAAGTGGGGGAAGTGTACAAAATTAAGATGGAATCATTTGTGATCTACTGTAACAGCTTGGAAGTGGGCCTGCACCCCTATGTTTATAGCAGCTCTATTTACAATAGCTAAGCTTTGGAAACAGCCCAAATGCCCAAAAATAGATGACTGGATCAAGAAGATGTGGCACATACACACCATGGAATATTACTAAGCATTTAAAAAAGATAAACACATGCAATTTGCAGCAACATGGATGGCGCTGGAAGGGATCATGCTCAGCGAAATAAGCCAGAAAGAAAAAAGAAAAATACCGGATGGTCTCACTCATAGCAGGAATCTAGAAAACTTAAATAAGGGACCAGGAAAATGAATAACTATAAGAAAGTGAAAATCAAAAGCAACAAAAAACTATGAACCAGAGACACTCTATGGGGAGTGGGGGGCGGGAGGGGAGGGATTGGGGACAGAATGAGGGGGTTGCAAATGTATGGGGAATATAAAAATAAAATTTATTATTAAAAAAAAGTGCAGCTCAGGGCCTCCCTGGTGGCAGAAGGGGTTAAGACACAACTTATGAAGCTATCTGCAGCCACTGCAGTATGAGTTTGATCCCCAGCCAGGGAGCAACCCACATGGCACAGCAGACCTCTCCTGACTCGCCCTCTGCTCCCCTCAGCAGTGTATTTCAGTGATCTGTCTGTTCTGTTCCCCACTCTGTCTCTGGTGAATACTCTCACCCCTCCCCTGCACCTCTGGCCTGTACCCCAGTTCTTATATGCATAAATAAATAAACATTTTAAAAAATGCCGCTCAGAAGCAACCACCTAACTGGATCCCTGAATTTCTGAACTAACCTGTAGGTACCCCAGGGGCACAGGAGCAGGCTTTCCTGGAGGGGCTGTGCAGGGAGAGGACTTCACAAAACAGTAACTGATCATCTTAAACCTACCAGTGGATTATGAATTAGCAGTTGGATAGGTACACTTAAGCTATATTTTAAGGATTTCTAGTCATATTTGCTCTCCAAATATGCATAGTATGCAGATTACTCGGGTTTGGGGGGGAGTCAGATGAAAGCTCACTTGCTTAGCTCTCTCTGCAAATATGTAAACAGCAATCTACAAGGAAGGGAGGGCGGGAGCAATGGATATACATTCCTGCAGGACTTTAGAGCCTTCAGCAAGATCTTCAATGGGCATCCTTGTGTTTTGAGGGTGAGAAGTATAGCATGGGCTTGGGTGTTCCCTTTATTGCACTTTATCAGTTCATTGCATTTCTGCCTTCTTACCATTTCAACTATGCAAAACTATTAATATGCACATTTTAGTCCCCTTTAACAACATTCTGTGGGGTAAGCTGGTGGTGTCATGGACTCACCAATCTTCACTGTTTCTTTAAAAATTATGTTTCATTGTGTATATGTACCACATCTTCTTGATCCAGTCATCTATTTTTGGGCATTTGGATTGTTTCCATAGCTAATGGTTGGGGGGGAGGAGAGGAGTGATTAGAGCCAAAATAAGGGGGGTGGTATTGTATGGGGAATATAACCAAAATGAAAATGCATACATTGTGAAAACTGAAAAATGATGTAAGAATCATATAAAATAATATAAAATATAAAAATATAAAAAATTATGTTTCAGTAATACTCATGAAGGTGCTTTGTCAAAACCCTTTTGTTATGGGTTGAACTGTGTCCCCTTCAAAACTGTAACTCCCGTGGCCAAAGAATGTGACTATATTTGGAGATAAAGTCTTTTAAAATGAATGAATAAGGTCATTAGTAGTAATGGATTAGTCATAATTCATATAACTAGTGTCCATATAAGAAGAAAAAATTTGGATGCAGAATCAGAGAAAACCATCTGAAGGTAAGGAGATGGTCATACACAAGTATAGGACAGAGCGATCTTAGAAGAAACCAATTCTGTTGCTATTTTGATTTTATATTGTACTTTTAGCTCCAGAATTATAGATAATAAATTTCTGTTGTTTAAGCTACCCACTAGATGGTACTTAGTATGGAAGTAATAGAAATCAATATACATTATAACAAAGATACATTCCCTGTGAACTGTCATTGCTCAATAGGATACAAGCAAGGAGATCAACACTTTTATAATATTTAAAGAAAACCAATTTCCATGAAAATATACATTATGGTTTTCTATCACTGCAAAAGAGAATTTTCAGAAGTTATGGTATGATTAAAATTTGTATTCAGAGCCTCCCTGGTAGAGCAGCAGTTGAGCGCTGGGCTGTGAAGCTGCCCACAGCTTCTGCAGCACAGGTTTGATCCCCAGCCAGCTGGCGAGGGTCCCAGATGGCATGCAGTCCTCTCCTGCCGAAACCGCTGCTCCCCTCAGCAGTGTATTTCGTCGGTCTGCCTGTTCTGCTCCCCACTCTGGCTCTGAATTCTCTCACCCTCCCGCGATTCTGACTGTACCCAGTGCTTGTATAAATAAATAAATAAATAAATATTTAAAAAAATAAAATAAAATTTGTATTCATGTAACAAAGCAAAATCAGGTATCATTTTTAAATTATCTCTCTAAGAAGATACATTCAGGATTATCAATGAAGCGAAGGCAATTCTGCTCACCAAAATGAATAAACTTGCATTTGCCATGGATTTTGTGGGAGACTGGTCAAGTGAATTATACAGTATCCTCCTATTCTGTAAATAATCTGTGATTCATGATAAATGTGCTTTAGTTCGGTTTACTTTTCTTAGTATCCAAAGATTTAAGAAAGAAGATGATAAAACAGAATACATGTTGTAAGATATTCCTGAAAAGAATACCTATTTGAAGAAACTAGCAATATTTTTCTCAAAGCATAGGGTGTATATGTGCATAAGTATATTTAATAAGATATTAGTAAGTCCTTAACCAAAGCTTCTTCTACATCCAGGGAAAGCCACCTAATTTATTACAAAAAAAAAGATGAAATGTTACTTTAGGGGGATTCTTTCTATCAGGCAGTCAATCGCACATTTAAACCTAGAATCACCTACATTTCTTTTTTCTTCTGAAAGAACTAGTTCAACAGACCCTGGGATTATGGCTGGTGCTAGTTTACTTTTTCCAGGAAGGCAGCCAAATTTCAGTAGTTAACAATATTTACAGCTGAATTAAATCTCACTTGCTGTAGTTTAAATACCTTTCTTTTTTAAGTTTTTGTTTATGCTCATTTTAAAATGTGATCTCTTGTTTACTTCAAAGTTAGTCTACAGACTGTGTCCTGACTGAAGAAGCTGCTGGGTTTTGGAGCATTTTTTATTAAGGGCAATTTTGGAAATTCAGAATTTCACTATACTTAAATTCATTCCCTGCATGATCATATGCAGTATAATTTTAGTTAGGAGCAGTCTTGAATTTCCTATTATATTTTCTTGTTCCTATTATAGCAGATGCCATTTTAAAATTACATATTAATTTATAAAACATTATTTTATAAATGGTTGTTAGCCTTATATACAATAGTAGAATATGTTTTAGCTAACCATTGCTCAACACTTAGCGCAATCTGGACACATAGCAAGCATTCAATTCTTCCTAGCTTCTAAACAAGTTTAATGAATACGGTTAAATAAACTCCGCTTTGAATCTTAACCTCCCACTATGCAGCACATTACTGCATTTTTATCAAAACCAGTCTAGAAGAGGGCCTCCCCGGTGGCGTAGCGGTTGTGGCGTAGCGGTTGAGCGCTGGGTTGTGAAGCTGCCCGCAGCCTCTGCAGCGCTGGTTCGATCCCCGGCTGCAACCCGGCCACCGGAGGAGGGTCTCACATGGCTCGCAAACCTCTGCTGCCGCCCGCTGCTCCCCTCAGCAGTGTACTTCGGTCTTTCTGCCTGCTCTGCTCCTTGCTCTGGCTCTGGTGAATTCTCTCACCCTCCCGTGCTTCTGACTGTACCCAGTGCTTGTATAAATAAATAAATCTAAAAAATAAAATAAAAATTTTTTTTAAAAAAAGACTAGAAGAGTGAACAATATTTTGGTAATTTTGATTATTTTTAATCATAAATCATCTGATTTCCATTGCAGAATGCCAACTGCAGGATAATAATGTTCTTCCTATTTATTGAATATATACTGTATACCCAGCATTGTTCAAAGCATGTGTTAGGACACAAAACATATGAGATGTAAGCTATTTTGACCACTAATAAAAAACAAAGAGTTGATACAGATTCTTAGAAGAAATAAGTAATATTTTAGATCATGCATGCAACACGGTGGGAAATTATGCCTGATTAAATATACATGCCTATAATTAATTACCAGATTTTCATGTCTCTGAATGCATGTTGTTTGTTTTTGAGGGCATCTTAAGCTCCTGTGTTATTCCAGTTATCTATAGAAAATAGCAATGATTAGATCATTGCATTATAAATAAAAATATCTCCACTGATTTCCAAAGTCCCCAAACAGAATCAAATGAACCAGGAGAAAGTTCTGAAATATCCGTGTAACGAGAGAAGGTATGGGAAAGAATGTAAAAATTGCATAAGCTCCATGCAAATCTTTCAAGAATTGAGTGATACTGTATTCAGACATTATTAAGTTTCAAATCATTTTGATTTTGATGCTTTTTAGGAAGTGATTCACATATTGACTTTGAAATTAAAATGAATTAAAATTACTTAACAATTAGCAGTTATGAAACTCATCAGATACTGCAATGCCCAGGTGTAGGGTAAGGTAAAAAGTATCAGGCTTTTCTGCCCTCCTGCCAATAGGATAGATGATGGAACTCTGCGATCCTGAATGCATGCCTGATGGCGGGCACCTGGAGTAGTGTGGGCATATATAGATTGGATTTACCCGGCTAAGACTGGGCTTTTAAGGGCGGCATCACTGGGACACCAGCAGAAGAAGAGTGAACCATGAGAAGAACAGAGAAGCCGAGAGAAGCAGAACCACGAGAGCAGTAGAGACCACCAGAGAGTCCAGAAAGAGTGAAGACTTGTTGAGGGCTGGGAGGGCTGCCAGCCTCCCAGCCCCCCAGCACCCCTGCCTTCCATGTGCCTGGTGAATCTAAATAAGAAATCTGCAAAATCCACTGAGGGCTCTATGACTCCTCCTTTACCCGGTCTGCTGGATCAGAAAACCTGCACTGTGTCCCGTCCTGCCCTTACACCAGGTATCTCAAAACCACATTTAGAATGGGTGCTTTCCTATTGATAGTGCTTTAAAAAAAAAATTGAACACTTCCTATGCTCATAATAGATTTACAAATATTGTTGATCTTAGAATAAATGAATCAGAAAATTCTTTTTAATGAGATAGTTGCAGAATCTTTGTATGAGGAGTTGGGGACACATTTATATGTGTCAGATTTTTAATCAGATTTAATTTTAATCAGATTCTTTTTAATGAGATAGTTGCAGAATCTTTGTATGAGGAGTTGGGGACACATTTATATGTGTCAGATTTTTAATCAGATAAAAAAATTAGGCAAGATTTACATAAAATCAGAAGCATTTTTCTCTTCCTTTCACTTTCGACTGTGCTCTAAGGTCACTGACCTTCAAGTGACTGGTTGTCTATTTCTCTCTGAAATTGTTAATATTTCATTTGCCTCTATAGACAGGGCATCCAACTCAACAGGATGACCACAGGAGGCATTGTTTGAGCAGAGGGAACAACATTTTGAGTTTCAGTTCTGGAGACAGCACATCACAATTCAGGGACAGGGCCAGCTGAAGACCAGAGAGATATTAGAAGCATTCAAGAAATCAATAGCAATATTTATAAATTCCCTAGTGCAATCCACTTTTTTTTTTGAGAAGACATTGAGACCTAGAGAAATTAATCTACTTGTATCACACTATGTGGGCAGGCATCAATTTATAGAAAAAAGGCAATTCCAACTGAAACTACTTTTTAATGTGAACAAAATTAACCTGAGGCAAAAAGCTTCAACAATATTGGACCAACTATGGGGAAAACCAGAGATATTAAACTGCATTTAAAAGCAGTTATTATTTTGCTATCTAGAATTTGTCTGTTTTGTGATTTTCTTTAACTTTTAAAATTAGAATATCTTACATGTTTGTTTTAGTTTACATTTTTCAAAGGCACTTTCCTATATTAATTAACTCATTTCTCTCAAATCTTTGAGGTAGCTACATGCTGTGGTCTCATTTGCAAAGATGAGAAAAAGATGTCTTGAGAATCTTGGTGATTTGCCCGAGGTCATTCATAATAAGTGGCAATTAAGACTTCTGTGCTAGAGCGCTTTATGGTATATCTCACTCCTTTTCTACAAATTTGAGTGTTATTGTTAACTGACTCTAGGAAAGGGAAAAACTAAACAAATGCTAATGATAATTTCCTTTTCATAAACAGGAAATATATTATCACATAGAGTTTAATTCCTATCATCACAATAGAATATTATATTCCAAAACAAAACAAAAAAAAAAGTTGGCATCATACTGAAGAAAGAGAAACAAACAACAGACTGAGAACTTACAGGGAAAAATCTGGTGTTAGACATTCAGAGATAAACAGTCCTAAACATAAGTAGTACCATAAAAAGAAAATACACAGTGCAGGATTCATTCTAGCCTTTCAAAGCTCTTAGAAAAAAAATATGGCTTTCTTCAATAATGCACAAAACAGATCTTCTCAGTTAAAGTGCCCATTATGTATAAAAAGAGAAAAAGATAAAGAAGTCATGATTTAAAGAGACTGAGAGCTGCTGTTTGTATCAAGCACTATGAATCAACCCTAACCTGACCTTCACATGGAATATTTAATATCTAGCAGAGGACTTGGGCTTTGAACATCAAAATCTCATTTCAGATTACTGATCTGTGAAATTCTAGGAGACATTAGAAAATCCCATGGAAGATAACAAATAACCAAAAGGAAATATCAGCAAACAAACCAACAGTGTATTTAATGGAGTAGAAGAAGCTGTTTTAAAGTGTTCTGATTGATATATGGAACTTTAAATCTAATATTTTACAAGAAAACATTAGATAATGCAATAAAATATTACATATTCCATCATAAAAACTTGTAGATGACTTAAACTAAAATATGTAATAATATATCTATATATCTTTAAGCAAATAGAAGTAATTTAATATATTTTCCTAAGGAGAAACAGTATTGCTCAGCCATATTTTAAGTGAATTAACCTTTAAGTTTCAAGGAACAGCAATAGAGGAAAAAACATTACACTAAGACGAATATCATGAACTCAAACCTTCAGTTACAGGAAAAGTAATTAAATTACTGTTCTAATGCAAGTTCCCCCCTCTACCCTCTAGTAAATTCACAAGACTCAATACATAACTGAGAAGTAATTCAATTTATAATGACATTTTTATAGAATGATTAAGTCATTTTCTGACCTACCTAAGCCAAGGAGAATGTTGCCTTGTCAGCATCAGAATTTACATTGAAGAAAACTTAATAAGAATACCTTGAATTAGTCATGGTAAGGAAGAGAAGTCCTATTCTCTGGAGTCAAATATTGTATATTTGTAGGGTTTATTGATTTTTCAACTTACCAAATATAGTAATGATTTTTAAAGATAATACTGCATATCCTATAAGAAAGTTAATAGCAAATATGAGTTCTTCTTTGGCAAAATTATATCGCTAAAAGAGCCCAACGAGATGAGCTTTTTAATGGTTGTGTTTCTGAAGCTATAAGGGAAAACAATTCGGTGTAACATATTAATGCATTGAAGGTCATTGAGAGCTGCTTTCACTGTTTTCCTTGATGGAAACCAGTGAGTTCCAAATCTTTTGTTTTCTCTGCAACAACCAGATCTTTAGCCACCATTTCTCATCATGATCTTAATGCACTTGCTCTCATTTTTGGGACAAAGGGGCTGTGTATGTGTGGGCCACAGAGGGAGGTGAACTTCCCAGGATGGGTGAAGGAAATGCCTGGGAGAGGGGATGAAGTAGGTCAAGGCCAAAGACTCCATTCACAAACAAGACTCATCTGCTTTTTTAGAGAATAGTGTTTAACTCTTATTTATGGCCTTAGTTCCAATAGGCATATTGAACTTAGAGATCCATATGGTGGGTGTGTACGGAAGAGCTGGGTAATGTCTCTTCTTACAGCATGGGCCCCAGTCAATCCTTCCAAAGTGTTTCTTGAAGAATTTAGATAAAGTTGGGGTATGTTAAAACTGTGATAGCAAACCTGTGGACAGAAGTAACCTATTGAAATCTCATTTTGGCTAATAACCTGTTTGACCTTTTTTTTTTTTTAATTGAATACTTTGGGGCAGGAAATAGTCTTTGACTTATTGGGGTCCACAGCACTCTTCAAAAAACATGAGGGCACCTGAATCCCCCCACTCCCTTTTCCAGATTATACAATGGGGTCTAGTGTTGGAAAAACTTTTAGTAGCATGCGCGTGCGTGCGTGTGTGCGTGCGTGCGTGTGTGCGTGCGTGCGTGTGTGTGTGTGTGTGGGTGTACCTGCAGTGATTTTGATATACTGTTTTGGAAATCTGTTTTATCCCTGAATATATATATAGCATCAAGTACTCAAGATGAGAAAGGGAATTTTTGAGTTTAAGTAAACCCAGACACAGACTAAAATGTACACATTGGAAATACATACTTAATATTATAAAATACTCATTGTGTTTTTATAAAATCTAAAGAAACATGCCTTTGTCTTAAAAGTTACTCTATTATATATGGAAAAAAAAGTTTCATCATTTAGCAATTATTACTTCTAGAAAGTCCTACTTAATTGCATTTTATCATGTTACCACATTAGCAAGTCTTTCTATACAAGTCAAAGGAATGATTGGGAGGCACATTCTTACTGTTCCTTCTTGAGGTTTATTTGTTTATTTTTTATTGCATTCTATTAAATGTAGAATTTCTCCAGGTCTTGTTTTCTAACCAAAACAGGGCCTGGAAATGGGGGACTTCCTGGCTCATGGGAGCCTGCATGCAGTCAACACAAGAGGCTGAAAAATAGTACAGACCCATCTTCACCCCATGCCTCTTCATGTATTATTAAAGCGGCAAGGCTTCCTGGATTGCTAACAAAGGTGACCATCCTCCACCAATGAATTCAATCCACAGGCTTCTGAATGTTCGCCCGTGCGCTGCATTGCCTGCACATGGCAGATATAATTGGCAAACTGAAAGCAGAATTTCCTATTCTTACTAGGCGATATTCCAGATAGAAGATAAGAATAGCCTGAATAGCTGAGCTGGCATGTGAAAATGGCTCTGCTTTTCAAATAACACTTATTAAGAAGATGCAAATTTCTTCTCAACCAGAAACAATGTTTGCGACTGCTCAGCAGACATTCCTATTCCTTAAACTGTTGGCAAATCACACCCTCTGAATCTGATTTTCCAATATTTTTAATCCATTTTGATACAATGTAATAACTTCTCAGAATCATTGACAGACATATATTGATAAATATTCATAAATCATATTCTCAGTGTAGTAATATTTGACTAGTCACAATACCATATCCAAGGATTTGCCCTACTCTCTGTTCATTTGATTATGTTAGTGAAACTGAATGTGACTGACTCAAACCCATATTTTGATAGGTTATATTTCATAAAACAACCATTCAACATCTATGCATCACACTTACCAGTATGTAACTGAGTTTTTAAGAAACCTTGGGTTGATGTGTTCAAATTTGCTCTTGTGTTACTTTGTAATTTTGTTCTTATCACTATATTTCATTTATCGAATGAGCCATATATGTTGTTCATATATGCACTAAAAATAACCACGAAACTTTCATAAAGAATATCTGTCCCACACTACCCATTTACTCTCCAGGTTCCTTCTTTCAGTGTTACCAGTGACTTGGGTTTCCTTCTAGAAGCAGTCAGTACATATAAAGAAAAAAAAGTACATCATTGTAGAACCTTATAAGTGGTTTTCATATCATAATTTTTCCACTGTAACAACTTTTAGAACCTGATGATTAATAATGAAGTTGACAGACAACTAAACGTATGGTTAGGATAATTGCTAATTTTTAAATAAATACTTTATTAGAAGTAAGCATACACATAGGAATATAGTAGACACGGGGATGCTTTTCATTTACTCTTGAACTCACTTCTTGACCACCACAGAGATAGCACACCAACTCTTGCAAAGTACTCTCCTAAGTGAGCAGACAAATACCAAGTTCTATAGGGCAGCCTCTGCCAACATGAACTCCGAGATCAGAGAGTTGTCTAACTCACATATAAAAACAATAAAAATAATTCAGTGGCAAGTCTCCACCTTCCTTTTTAGGTCATCTCTCCTCTTCCCTCCTGCCTCCTTCTCCCTTTCTTGTAAGTTTGTATTTCCTTTTCTGTCTCTGAGTCTGTTCCTACAAGTCAATGTTCTCTCTCTCTCTCTCCCTATCTCTCCTTCCCTGGGTACCTCTTTCTAGTTCCGTTTCAGACCTAACTCTGTGGTTCAATCAACACACCATCTCTGCAGCCTCTTCGCTCTGTTACGGCTGTCTGTCCAGTTTCCCTCTGTCCTCCTCAGCCCGCCTCTCTCTTTTCTTTACCCTTGGTGAATACCCACGTGCTCAGCACATTTCTGCTCCCATCAAATCCTTCCCTTTGCCCACTGCTATTTCAAGCTTTAGCATAAGTACTACTTGTCAGAAAATTCTCGTAACTCGAGCAAATACTTTTTTACATATAACATCGCACTATCTTACATGTCTTCATAGGTCTCAGCTCACTATTATGTTTTAAAAATGTGTTTTTCAAATTTTTGAGTAGTGATTATCTATAATTTATAAAGACAATGAAAATAATTCAGTAGAGAGTCTCCCACCAGCCTAGTTTCCACAACGCCCACCATCATCTTCCATACACAGATCACTCTTATTTATTTATTTATTTATTTATTTATTTATTTATTTATTTATTTAAGATTTATTTATTTATACAAGCACTGGGTACAGTCAGAAGCACGGGAGGGTGAGAGAATTCACCAGAGCCAGAGCGGGGAGCAGAACAGGCAGAAGGACCGAAGCACACTGCTGAGGGGAGCAGCGGGCGGCAGGAGAGGTCTGCGCGCCATGTGGGACCCTCCTCCGGTGGCCGGGGAGCAGCCGGGATGGAACCGGCGCTTCAGAGGCTGCGGGCAGCTTCGCAACCCAGCGCTCAATCTCTGCGCCACTGGGGAGGCCCCACTTAATTATTTTTTTTTTAATTTTCCATAGTCTCTTTGTCTATGCACAAATAAAAATGAATGCACATTCTGCTTCCTTCTTATTATACAGCACATGCATATATTATGTTTCATTTTTAACTTGATATTTACTAAATGTCTCTCCATACTAGTAAACAGACAGTTTAGTCATTTGTTTCTTAAAGCAGTATTCTATTTAACCATATGTAAAATTGATTAAATCACTACCTATAGATGAATGTATCAGTCATGTCCTGGTAAAAACGAACAAATACTCTTGAATATACACCAATTCACATATGTGCACATTTAGGATAAATCTCTAGATGTGGAAATACTTGATAAAAGGTTATGTGTATTTATAATAAGGAAACTCTTACATTATTGCCTTTAGAGGAGATGATTGGATTTTTTTAATATGCAGTTTTCTTTCTTTCTTTTTTTTTTTTAAAGATTTATTTATTTATTTATACAAGAACCAGGGTACAGTCAGAAGCGCAGCAGGGCGAGAGAATTCACCAGAGCCAGAGTGGGGAGCCGAACGTGCAGACTGACAAAGGACACTGCTGAGGGGAGCAGTGGGCGGCAGGAGAGGTCTGCGCGCCATGTGGGACCCTCCTCCAGTGGCCGGGGAGCAGCCGGGGATCGAACCAGCGCTGCAGAGGCTGCGGGCAGCTTCCGTAACCCAGCGCTCAACCGCTGCGCCACCATGGAGGCCCCTATCACTTAATTTTTAAATCTATAGATGACTTACTGCCTTTATCTCTCATTTTTCTGAAATATTTGACGCTGACCATCACACCATTCCTCCTGAAAACTCCTTATTTTTGGAAACCATGTATGATTATTCTACAAACTCTTCAGTTGGTCTGAAACAATCTGGTAGATTAGGTAGATCTCTCCATCTTTTCTGTTTTTTTTTTTTCCCAGTCTATTGACCTTTCAATAATAGTAATTTTCAGAATTTATTTTTACTCTCTTATATAAATATTCCTCTGGTCCACCTTCTTTACAATTATGGTTTCTCATGTACTAGGCTGGTAGCATTAATTACCCCGTCTTTATCTCCACTTCATCTTTGCATCTGTTTACACCACACTCTGAGCATTTATATAATATAAAGACCTGAGAGATGGAAAATCTTATATTAGGGCTTTCAATTATGAACTTGGTATGGAAAAGTAGGTTATATAAATTATATAGGTAACATATATTGAGTGTTTGGAATATGGCAGGGTCTAAGGTATGAGCTGCACACATTTGTTATTCCAACATTAAATAAGCTCTATAGCAGAGTCTAATTTGCACCTCCAATACGGAGAAATGAATGAGGAAGTAACAATTGCAGGAATATTTAATATTTATTATTCCAGGGGATGATTATTTAATGTCTTTCTGAGAACTGAAGATATTATTTAATCTCTTTCAGAAAATGGGAGATTAGTTTAGCTCTTTCAGAAAACTGGAAATAAATACTAAAAAAGATCTCTTGTAGGATATATTAAACAGATTGGCTTGGAGAGCCACCTGGTGGTAAGAGAATTAATATGTGATGAAAGGCAGAGGGTTGCACGTAGCCTAAAATCACATCACAGGAGGGACTGTCTATTGATACTTTACCCAGACCAATTAGGGCCAAAATAGATAACTTAGTAAACTTGGGTATAATTAGTGTATTTTCCTTCAAATCCATTAAGGAAAATTACAGAGACTGGGATGGTTAACATTGTAAGGATAGAATCCTGTAGGAGATCTCACAGGATCATAAGAATTCTGGCCTTAATTGTTCTACTTAATACTGCCCACAAATGGGCAGTTTCTTGGTAAGAACCAGAAATAGATTCAGAAATGTCTGTGACACAATAGTGGGTCAGAAGACCCAGGGGGGATTTTCTTTTAAGGTTTAATGACAGAAAAAACAGACAACAAAAACATAGCTTTTGCTACATTACGTTGAATTTAAAAAACAGCAAATGTCAGTGATTCCTAATAGTATGCAGTTTTCCGTCATGCTACATGTGGGTGATTAGCTGTGTTCGCACTCTATTCCAGAATGAAATGCTTCTCAATCCAGAATCTAGGCTGAAGAGACAGCCTCCTTGTGTCATGCTATTCTTTGACAGGGGAAAAAGATCAAAAGATCTTGAAGAAATTGACAATGACTCTTAAAGTTTTTGCCCAAAAACCTGCCTTGATCTCTTACCTTGATCTCATATTTTACTAGACAAAGCATATCATATTGCCATCCTGATACTGATGGAGATGGAAATAATATTTCACAATAAGTACACTTAGATCTGGATGATATACATAATTTTTTGCCCACCCAGGTCAATGTTGAGAATGAGGGTGTTTTTCTATAATTAAGCAAGGACAATCTTGTAAACTGGGATTTTCCTGGCAAACTTGGATATGGTTTCACTTTCTCATAATCTTTGTACAGGGAAAATTGGGTAAGTAATTGAGTGTAATCAATTTGATCATCAGCTTCAATGAATAGATATCGTTCTTGCATGCATATAACTAAACTGAGGAAAGCAAGAGAAAATGGGGGAAGGACAAGGTGGTGTGTTTTCAGACAGCAGAGAGTAGCTGTAGGCTATGACATCTCTTCTGAAATTCAGGTCAAGACAAAGGATAATCAACTAAGAGTATGTAGCTCAATTTAAATGATGTCCTGTGGGCCTCCCCTGGGTGGTGCAGCGTTTGAGCACTGAGAAGCTGCCCACAGCCTCTGCAGCACTGGTTCAATCCCCAGCTGGAAGGCAAGGGTCCCATGGGGCGTTACAGACCTCTCCTGCCACACCCTCTGCTCCCCTCAGCAGTGTATTTTGTGGGTCTGCCTGTTCTGTTTCCCGCTCTGGCTCTGGTGAATTCTATCACCCTCCTGCGCTTCTGACTGTACCCAGTGCTTGTATAAATAAATAAATAAATCTTAAAAAAAATAAATAAATGATGTCCTGTATCTCTAACACTAAGGATAAGAACAAAGAGAGTCTTGGGTGCCATTCACTAACCTTGGTGATTGAGTCACATGCATTACATGAAGAAAGGAAAAGAGGAAATGGAGGATCCTGTTTGTTTGTTCAGCAATTGTTTAATATGCAAATAAAGATCTATTCAATTAGATTCTCAGATGGGGGAAATTGGAGTAGTTTAAGGATATAAAGATTAAAGACTAAGGTAAATATAGAGAAGACAGAAATCTTATGGGCATAGGCTTTTTTAAAAATAAAAAATTCAGGGCCTCCCGGGTGGCATAGCGGTTGAGTGCTGGGTTGCGAAGCTGCCCTCAGCCTCTGCAGCACCAGTTCGATCCAGGCCACTGGGAGAGGGTCCCACATGGCGCGCAGACCTCTAGTGTACTTCATCAGTCTACCTGTTCTGCTCTCCGCTCTGACTGTGGTGAATTCTCTCACCTTCCCACGCTTCAGACTGTACACAGTGCTTGCATAAATTAAAAAAAAAACTTTAAAAAATAAAAAAAAGAATTCAAAACATAGCAGATTATATGGATGAAATACATATTAAGTGAGACATTGACTAAGAATCGCATAAGAAAAAAATATTTAGCAGCAAATGAATTAGAAGTTAACTTCTGTTTCTAAAGCTAACATTTGATTTTTTTTTAAATAATACATTTTATTTTTATATTCCCCCATACAATTGCAAACGCCCCATTCTGACCCCAATCCTTCCCCTCCCGCCCCCCACCCCCCAAAAAGTGTCTCTGGTTCATAGTTTTTTGTTGATTTTGATTTTCACTTTCTTATAGTTATTCATTTTCCTGGTCCCTTATTTAAGTTTTCTAGATTCCTGCTATGAGTGAGACCATCCGGTATTCTTCTTTTTCTTTTTGGCTTATTTCGCTGAGCATGATCCCTTCCAGCGCCATCCATGTTGCTGCAAATTGCATGTGTTTATCTTTTTTGAATGCTGAGTAATATTCCATGGTGTATATGTACCACATCTTCTTGATCCAGTCATTTATTTTTGGGCATTTGGGCTGTTTCCAAAGCTTAGCTATTGTAAATAGAGCTGCTATAAACATAGGGGTGCAGGTGTTCTTTGGAATTGATGTTTCTGTGTCCTTTGGGTAAATACCTAGGAGTGGAATTGCTGGATCATATGGAAGCTCTATGTTTAGT
Organism: Talpa europaea; assembly: GCF_964194135.1. Lineage (NCBI taxonomy): Eukaryota > Metazoa > Chordata > Mammalia > Eulipotyphla > Talpidae > Talpa > Talpa europaea. The sequence continues at coordinate 75,079,081 of NC_140070.1, forward strand.
AGGTCCAGAAATCTCCACACAGCTCTCCACAGTGGTTGGACCAGTTTGCACTCCCACCAACAGTGCAGAAGAGTTCCTTTTTCTCCACACCCTCGCCAACATTTGTTGTTGCTAGTTTTTTTAATATGTGCCATTCTCACTGGTGTGAGATGGTATCTCATGGTAGTTTTGATTTGCATTTCCCTGATTACAAGTGATGTTGAACATTTTTTCATATGCTGGGACTACATCAAATTAAAGAGCTTCTGCACAGCAAAAGAGACAATAACAAAAACAAAGAGAAACCCCACCAACTGGGAGAACATTTTTGCACCCAACACTAATGATAAAGGACTGATCACAAAAATCTGCAAAGAGCTGATGAGACTCAGCAACAACAAAGAAAATAATCCAGTCAAAAAATGGGCAGAAGAGCTAAAAAGAAACTTCTCTGAAGAGGAAATGCAAATGGCTAACATTTGATTTTAATGAAACAAATGTTTCTTAGCTCAGAAACAGCTTTAAGGAAGTCACCTAAAAGCAATCCTTAGCCATGAATTTTTTTTTAATTACCATTTGTGAGCAGAAATTGCTTTTGAGAGAGAAAATTAATTCTCTTTCATTTCAAGCACAGGGAAAAAAAAAGTCTTTGTTTTAAACAAGGGAAAATCATTATTAAATTCTCTAGACCACAACTGACAGTGTTACAGAGGAAATATTCATTTCAGATATTCTCTAGACATTAGGTATTGCTATTGAAAGAAGTAAACTTTGATTGTAATACTTCTGTGTCGCCTTTTTGACCCTGTTCAAAGAGCAAACCTAAATGAGCCTGGCTGGGGTGTCTTGGGAAAGCAGTACCAATCTCCCTATTATTTTTCCTTTACTACTTGCAGTATTTAATTATAATCATTTCCTAAGCTTAGACGTGCACCCAGGCTATAAAATTTATTTATTTTTCCTGTCACTTGCTGTCACCAAAAGTTGAGGAATTCAAAGATACTGGTTTAAATATCTGCATAGTAACCAGGAAATATATTTTGGAGAAAATATTTTAAGACCAGCATTCTCAGAAATACTGATGTTTTCACCCATACATCGAATATAGAGAACATAAATAATTGACGAAACTAAACCAAAACAAAAGCTACAAATAAGTTTGCAGAACTGAAACTTCTAGAGGGGGAGGAAGGATCAGGGTGGGAAGAAGGGAAAAAGAATCCAGTGGTTTAGAATACGGGACTGTGAGTGCTGTGGAGTTGTGTATGTTGTGGTGACTTACATCTGACAAGGTGTGAACATATTCCCCTAAATTGTACACAGTGTTGTAAACCAATGTTACCTCAATAAAAAGTATTCTTAAGAATTCTGTATCTATTTCTACTTTAGTAATTTTTCCTTGAAGTAGATAATACTTACTTGCTAAACTGTAATTTTAATGAACATTTGCTGTTTTAACCACAAGGTGGCAGAATAACCTAAGCACTCAATGAGCTTTTTCCTTTAAGTTGCTTCAGACATTCAGTTTTATCAAAGTCATATGAAAGATTCTGAAATAAATGTACGATGTGCCTCCATTTGTCTAGATATGTGTGTAAGACACGTGGCTATATAAGCAAAGCACTGGAAAGAAGTTAAAACAACTGATAATCTTTCAAACCTTCAAACAAAATATATTCAAAAATACAATTCAAAATAAATTCTAAGGTTGATTTCTTTTACATGTTTGAGTCGTTTTCAAGTAAAGACTTTTTCTTAGCAGATTTATTAAAAAAACAGTATTATCATATTTCCCCCCCTGTACTGTGAACCCAGAAACTTCTTCTCTCCAGTCTATTGCTGAGAAATCACAGACGATGCCTCAGACACAGACATTATCTTCTTTCTTCTTTCTACTAACATCACATTGTTTCTGAAAACTTAAAACATAATTGACTTCTGGAAACTAATTCAAAGGAAGAAACATTGCCATAGCAAATAATAATAATTTAAGATGTCCTTTAAGAGGTCATCTTGTGTTATATTTTAGTTCCTCTGAGATCACAGCATCTGAAGAAATCATAATTAAATCACTGCTTTGATATAGTAGATGCTGATTTCTGTGTTTTAATAGATTGCTGGCAATTGTGTTGTTAGAACACAAACCCCACATCCTTGAATCATTCAAGGGCCTTCAGTATCTTGTTCTTCTGCAATGGTTTTCTTTATACTTATCTAAACAGACCATGACCTTTTACACCACTGCCTTTCTCAAGACTGTTACAACTTCTTGGTATGTTCTCTTTTTGTTTCTGCAACTGTCAAGTTGTAATTTCTCCTTCAAGAAAGACTCAGAAATCAGCTCACTGAAATCTCTTCTGAATTGCGGGCTTGAAAACAGAAATAATTATTTCCTCCTCTGAAATCTTAGAGTTATCATTCCTATTTTCATCACTTCAACAATTTAATTTCACCTGATTCTGTACATTTATATCTACCCCAAAAGAGGAAATTCGTCTCATCAAATTGTTATCTCTAATGCCTACATGCAGTTTTAAACAAAAGGGACATTCAATAAAATATTTGGTGAAGGAATGAAGGAGTTAATAATATTGATATATGTGCTGTCCATAGGTTAATAATGCATCTCTCTATAATCATTTCTATTTAAAGATGTCATTGTATTCAAAGACGAGTATGCTTTTAGACTTTATCTTTAGTTCACTTTTAAATTCAGGAAAATTATCAAAGCTTTTATTTCACTAAATTTACTGGAATAAACTTTATTTTATTGAGGTAATGTTGGTGTACAACACCATGTATGATTTAGGGCTACTGGATCACCCCTTTCAAATGTATGTACCACACCACATCTACCATCAAGGTACCCATATTCCTCCACCATAGTCCACTGACTGCCCTCTATGCTCCCCTCACACTTTCTTTCCTTCTGCTAACTTCAATAGTCAGTCAGATTTCTAGGTTTGTTTAGGTTTAGTTTTGTTTGTTCCATTGTTTTGTTTCTCTATATTCCACATATAAGTGGAATCATCCAGTATTTGTTTTTCTCCTTCCAACTTATTTCACTTCCTATTATTATCTCTCGCTCTACCCATTTTGGCCCCAATGGTAAGATTTCATTACTTTTTTTACAGCTAAGTAGTATCCCATTGAGTATATACATATATACCACTTTTTTTATCTTCTTTTTTTTAAAGATTTATTTTATTTATACAAGAGCTGGGGTACAGGCCAGATACGCGGTAGAGTGAGAGAATTCACCAGAGACAGAGCGGGGAACAGAACAGGCAGACTGACGAAATATACTGCTGAGGGAAGCAGCGGGTGAGACAAGAGAGGTCTGTTTCGCCATGTGGGAGTCTCTCTGGCCGGCGGGGATCGAACCCTAACTGCAGAGGCTGCGGACAGCTTCACAGCGCGGTGCTCAACAGCCTGCGCCACCATGGAGGCCCTATATATACCACATTTTAATCTACTTATCTGTCATTGGACACTTAGATTGCTTCCACAACTTGACCATTGTAAATAGAGCAGCAGTGAATTTAAGAGGGCATATGTTCCTTCAACTTAGTGTCTTTGCATTCTTTGGGCAGAAATATAGGAATGGAATTGCTGGATCAAATGACAGATCTATTTTTCATATTTTGACAAATTCCACATCATTTTCCCAAAGGGCTGGACTTGTCTAGATTACCATCAATGGGTATGAGGATTTCTTTTACTCCACATCCTCTCCAACATCTGTAAAACATCAAATTTTGCTGACTGGAATAATGTACATGATTGCAAAATGCTTTAAAGTATTAAACCTCATTGTTTACTTAAATTAAAAGATAATGAGGGATTTAAAACCAATTAATGTAAGTATATATGTTGCAGAAAAGAACTGAACAGAAAGAAAAGTAAATACCCTTTAAAGTTTTCTATGCTATTGGGCAATAAGACACGGAGAGAAGTTCAAAGACATGGTTCAAAAAGCTGGCTTTGTTGCTCTTTGTGACCACTGAACAGTGTTTATATGCAGCTAATAGAGATTAAACTATGCCATTAATTAGATGCAATGACAACTGTCTCATAGGGAGGGTTGTTAGGTTCATATAGGACATAAGATCAGTTAATAGCTCATGCTTACAAAACAGCAGTTATTTTGTAAGTATCATGTATAATATGCTTTCTGTTACCCAAATGCCTATGTCATTTGATTTTTATGACACTTTGATGTAGACAGAAACATTCAAAGATGATGAGTTAGTAATGATAACAGGGGGACACGGTCTTTGAATCCAGGAGTTTTTGATTTAAAGCCTGTCTTGCTAATTCCTCTCCAATTCATTAGAACTCAGTTTTTGTCTGTCCACTGAGATAGTGACTTAAGTACTTTTTTTTTTTAAGATTTATTTTTTTATGTTGTATGTGTTGTATGTGTATGTTGTCATACAAGGACTGGGGTACAGGCCAGATGCGCGGGAGGGTAAGAGGATTCACTAGAGACAGAGCGGGGAACAGAACTGGCAGACTGATGAAATACACTGCTGAGGGGCGAGACAGGAGAGGTCTGCTGCGCCATGTGGGATTCTCGCCAGCTGGTGGGGTTCGAACCCATGCTACAGAGGCTGTGGACAGCTTCACAGTGTGGCGCTCAACTGCCTGTGCCACCAGGGGAGGCCTGACTTAGGTACTTTTTATCTGCTTTGAGGACTTTAGTTAATAAAATAAGGAGAGTAATCTGAGTAACCTTTTGTAATCATCATTGTAAAGGACTAGGTTAAATTTAGAAGATAAAAATAAATTCAGTTGTTAAAAATGTATGATACAACAATGTATTTCATTCATTTTGCATTCAAACAAGTGTTTAAACTGTGACAGAAATTTTACCCTCTAGTAGCAGGAACTGGGGTTTATCTCTGTTTCTACAGTGAAATCAATTTTCTTTCGAATCCACAGGGGGTTCTATGCATAATATATATGAAAACTAATGGTAATTATTTGAGGAAATCAGTGATACAGTTGCCTGGCACTATATTATAAAATCAATTTGAATAGATATTACTTTATTTAATTTTACTCAAATAAATACATTTAACGGGAAGCAGATTTTTCCAAAAGATAAACTGAAGTGTAGAGTTTATCTCATCATTTGCTTTTTTGTTTAAGATTAAACTTAAAAATAAATTTTAGAAAGTCTCTACCAAAAATTAAAAATATTAAATATTTTGTTAATACTTAATGAATTGTAGGTATTATTATTATATAAGATTTGTTACTAAGATACCAAAGTAATTCCTCTGCTGGACAATTTGTAAATATTACTGGTAAATCAAGTTTCCCCAAGTTTCTTATGTTTGTTACTATTTGTAAAACAATAGCATATACAATCCTACCTTAATATGTCTATTAGAAGAAGAAAATGACTATTTTATATAGTCAATTTTTCTACATCTTAGGAAGATATTACTTCAATGACAAAAAGAGAATTAGTCTCTTTGAGATTATCTAAATTTTTGGATAGCTAAACTTAGTAAAAAGACAATTATGAGATATTATCAACCCTCAAAGTAATGCTGCATAAAAAAGACTATTGGATTTTCACATTTCAGTAAAATGTGTACATAATACATTAAACTGCTAAATGTTGCCTTTATATTCAGAAATAACTAATATGCTCACAATCAAGATTAACCACCTCTGCCAGTTTAAAAGTGAATTGTCACCATCTGCTGACAGAGCCCCTAAAAAGATATCACATCAATTTAATGCAAATATCCATTTTCATGAAACTGCTTGCATAGAGACTGTGGTATATTTTATTCATATACCTGCACTAGATGCAGTGCATGCAGTAGTAAGGAGTCCTGCCTTTGCTGTGTCTTGAAAGACCATTCCCTGTTGTACTAAAAAATGCCAGGCTCTCTATAAAAGACTCTGGCATAAAGTGGCTGAGCATAGATGGATTTAGTTCCAGGTCAAGAGAAAAAGAAGTCAAATAAACAAAACAGAGAGACTATCACATGACATGTGAGTTATTGATATTTGAGTTCTCCCATTCAATTGTGTTTGCTACAAATTCTTACCTCCGACATAAGCCAATGAAACTCATCATCAGAATAGGGAGGGCAGTTATTCTACCTCTCACCAAGAAAATAATTTTGAAAATAATTTTTGCTTTTAGTAAGAAGACCTGTTATATTTATCTTTTTCTTCAGCAGATGGGGAGATAAGCCAGGAAAACTTAATTTAGAAAAATCTAGGTTGTTTAGAGAAGACATGACTTATCCACTCTCAGTTGGAGTCAAGAAGAAAGGAAAATGTAATGTAGAAGATGGGAATGAAAATTCAACCTTTGTGGTTCTTGGGATTTTTCTTTTTTTTTTTTTTTAAGATAGATTTATTTATACAAGAACCGGGGTACAGGCCAGATGTGTGGGAGGGTGAGAGGATTCACCAGAGACAGAGCAGGGAACAGAATAGGCAGACTGATGGAATACACTGCTGAGGGGAGCAGCGGGGTGACAGGAGAGGTCTGCAGTGCCATGTGGATTCTCTCCAGCGGGCTGGGATCGAACCTGCGCTGCAGAGGCTGCAGATAGCTCACAGTGCTGTAATCAACCGCCTGTGCCACCAAGGGAAGCCCAGGATTTTTCATTTTTAATAAGAGGAAAAATTAAGAGCAAAGTGAAGTTTCATAGATACATCAAAGTTTCCCTCATTCAAGAGAATACAGATGTATAAAATAATTCAAAAGAAATATAGTTATATGTTGCAAAGTCATAGGATGGGTACTTTAAAGTTAGACTTTTTCTGGGCGAAAGGAGCCTAAAGTTTAACTTTCTTTGGTTATCCTGGATTTCTCATGACTTAGGCCCTGAGTTGAGAATTTATGGACCTGACTTCCATGCAGTTAAAGCAAAACAGAAAGGTCAGGTCACTTATGTGTTAGCAAAATAATGAGTCTCGACTACTTATGGTTAGAAAATAAAGAATATGTGAATTCTGACTCTCAACAGCCAAAGTGAATAGAAATTGTACTGTATAAAATATAAGGACATGAAGATTCGGAATTTTTTTTCAGTTTTTTGGTTGATGATTAGGTGGAAAATAAAGTATAGGGATCTTTCTATCAATACATAAATGGATATCTAACCATTTCAATTTCACAGCAGGTTAATAATACATTTATAAAAACATTTGTCCTTTATATTAAAATGAAGGAATAGCAATATAATGATTATGCAATATCACAAAGTTTATTTATTTAGTGTTCAGTAACCAGAGATCTTATTGTCCTGATATTTTTTTGTTTTCATTTTGTTTTGTTTTCATTGATAGGCTGTGAGGAAAATATTTTCTGAATTTTTCTATAATCTTTGCTTTTGTAATATTGTAATGAGATTTGAATTAAGTTCAAATGAAAATGTATTAATCCATTTTCCTAGGGATATAAAATACCATTGTATTTGCTTCATCTGTATTTTTCACTGTTTAGAATACCTTAGGTAGATGGCAAAATAAATATGCATACACAAATAGAGGGATTTTATCAAAATATTACAAGATCAAATACTGAAACTGCTGTGGCTATTATAGCATAACAGTTAAATCATTCAGCCTCAGCACTGAGAGTCTTTCATGATTTTAATGGGAATTTGAGACCCAAAGATTATATTTAGTAGTCCCCATACAATATTTGAATAATCACAACTGTTGTTATGTGTTGAAATAAATGAGGCTCTTGCACCTAGATAGATTCTTAGAGCAAATGACAAGGCTTAAAATGATGTTTGTTTATAACCATGTAATCGAAAAATCAGTTAAAAGCAAATGCCTCACATTTTTCCTGATAGAATTCAATGTCTTTTAGAAATATTGTCAGTGATACAGTTGAATGACCCAACCAAAAAATGTAGAAAAATATTTTGATATCATAAAGAAGAAACAGCTAGCCATTTTACTGGGACATTCCATTAAAAAATTAAGATAAGAGGTCCTTACAGATCATGTACCCATGGATACCTCATGCCACCTTAATGCATAATTAAAGTCATACAATTATTTCTGCAACATATACTGGAAATCAATTACAGTAACACTTTTTGTTGTGTTTTAGACAATGCCTTGCAGGTTCTTTATTACTTAATTAACATCTATGGTCACTATTTATAGTACACATACAGAAAATATATGCTTCTAAAATATTAATTATGTCATACCTAAGGATACTTTGAGAAAGATAATTTCTTATTAGGGGTGCTATTTATAAGGAAGCATTCAAAGATTTGAATACCTAAGGGAAACTGAGTACTGGATCAATATGAGTTAAGTGACGACTTTTCAAAATTTCTATTAAAATCAAGTCAACATAGTAAAAATGCATTATTTAATTGAAAAGTAAAATGTTACTGAATTAAACCTTTAATAAATAGATCAATGCTACACCTACTTCTTTGCATTCATAGACAAAAATCTTATTGTTTACAATTGAAGGTTAAACAAAGTTAAGAAAATGAGCGGGAAACTTGGAGAATCCCCTCCTCTTTACCAACCTAACTGCATATTTTTGTTGCTACAAGGTAAAATTCTCACATTATAAAGCACTTTACTATCACACTCTATAGTGACATCATTAACACATGGAATTGCTTCAAATATTACATTTCTTGACTCATAAAATTAATTTAAACAGAACTATTTTAGCATCACATTTATTACTACCAAGGTACTTACAGCAGTGCTAATCTTTCTTCTAATTTTGTACTTTCTTCCAGGTTCTATTGCAACAAAAGGTATGGCATGATGTTTTACCTACAATAAATACCCTCAAATATACATTTTCAGCAAATATCAATCTTCTGAATTCCAAAAGTATATTTTTCCCACTTGCCAGCTTGTCATTGCTAACTGTTTGTACATTCTAAATTCTACATAGCAAAACCCAACTCATTATCTTTGTTAACACATACATTAAAAAAATTGCTTTATCATCTAACTATAATACAAGCAGAAAACTTCAAGTCATCCTAATCTTTCCTTCATTATGACACACCTTATATGACCATAACCTTGTCTAGTCAGTTTTGCATCCCAGACACCTTTCAAACATAGTCACCCTTAAAAACCCTATCATAACTACAATGGTTAAAATGGCCATGGTTATATCATCTTAGTTGACTTTGACCTCTTGCCTAGGGTACAATCACTCCTCCAACATTTGCAATAGTTAAATTAATCTGAATGCTTTCTCAAATATGTTTGATGTTCTTTGGAAAAGGATTAGGATCTTTTATAAACATGGTGAAAGATTTTCTAGTAATATAGACTATTTCCTGTTGCCTGGATAAAATGAGCATGAAGAGTGGACACTTTGATATTGAAGATGGTGCAGAAAAGGAAAGGGAAGGAAATGAAATACAAGCTCTTCAATATGAATTTTTATTTGGGGGCTACAATTATTATTTATCCTTGTGAGCATTTAAGACATATTTCTGCCATCCACTTAATTACTACCTGGTAATTTCTTTTACTTACTTTGCAAAACTATTTCTAAATAAATCTTATAATTATTTCACTTTTCACATAACTCCAAATTAAATGTTATAACTTGATGGGATAAGATTATTATTTATTTTTTCTTATTTAAAACTCTAAGCAGGGCCTCCCCTGGTGGCGCAGCGGTTGAGCGCTGGGTTGCAAGGCTGCCCACAGCCTTTGCAGTGCCGGTTTGATCCCCGGCCACCGGCAAGAGTCCCACAAAAAAACCAAAAAAAACAAAAAGAACAAAAAACAAACAAACAAAAAAAACTAAGCAATTTTTTTCCTCACAGGAATTCAATAGTTGGAATGATATCAAATTAACAGTAGCTATTTAATATTCCAGGAGTAATGTTCTCACTACTCTTTCTGCACTGGTCTGTAGATACGACACTTTTGCAGGCCATAGAAATAAGAATGAAGACTGGGTCAATTCAGAGCTTCCTTTCCCCTTTGTATTATTTTATTCTAAATATATATTGACTGTTGTTACATATTCACTTAATATATTTTGTCTCTGGCCCAATTAATAATTTTCATTAATTTTAAGCTCATCTGAAATATAGAAATGTGATTATTAGGTCTCTAGTTACTATTTTATATAGAAGCCTCAAAACAATAAATAAAAGAGAACTATGCCTTTAGACAGTTTTTCTACTGTGTTACACAAAAAGACATTCACCTTTAGATTCTGCAAACTTATATAAATGTTAGATTACATGGTAAATGGATATTAAGACTGCTAATCATGACATTTAGAGAAAGAGATTATCCTGGATTATCCGGGTGAGTAAAAAATATTCACAAGGGCCCTTTAATGCAGAAGAGGAAGACAAGAATGATATGATATGAGGAATCAAACAGCCCTCATAAGATCTGAAGATGAAACGCAGGGATATGTGAAGCCTCTCGAAGTTGACAGAGGCAGGAAATGAATCCTCCACCAAAGCTTCCAGGAAAAACACAGGAAAATCAGGCTGACACCCTGATTTAAGCTGTGCTGAACTTCTGAACTATAGAACTGTAAGATAACCATTTAGGCTGCTTTTAGTTACTAAATTTCTGTTAATTTGTGAGAACAGCCATAGAAAACTGATACACCACCATCTTTATGGACAACATAAAGGCATTCTAGCATCTTCTATAGTTGGCACTGTCTGTTCAGTGCTGCTCACTGCAGTAAGTTCCTGGATGTCCTTCCTCACGTTCTCTCTGGTTAATTATTTTTATGCATCTAGTAAAAAACTGTTCCATTTCTCAGCTAATATCAGCTAAGCCCAGTCTTAATATCTATGTACATTGTGCATTCTGTTCTCTGATCTGCAATGCTGTTTTATGAAAGAGAAAATATGTGCACTTCTTGATGTTTTCTCCAAAGTAGAAAACCTTAATCTTCCCCTTTATACCAGTGCTTTTCTTTTGGATAAATTTTCAAAATGTACATCACATTCAAGGTTCAGTCTTCAGCCTTGGGGGCTGCTGTTCCCTCATCAAACAGCCCATCCATCTATTGACAGATTTATTAAGGCTATTCTCAAAATTAAGCCTCCTAGATTTCCTGTCTCCAAATAGAATTTGAATCTGATCCTGCAGGCACTCACCTGACCTCCCCTTGAACTGCTATCAGGGGCTTCTTATTCTCTCTGCATGGGGCTCCCTTAGGATGCATACTAATGACTGCCGCTCTACCTCTGGCCTACAGGTTGAGTCAGTTCTCTGCTTCATTTGTCTTTTGGTTCTTATGATCCATTGTAATGCTTGCTTATTCTTTCCTTAGTTTAATACTACGATACATCATCTTTTATACAATCTCTCCTGGAAAACAGTCTATAGAACTCCAAAATGCCCTAACATAGGAAGTGTGCCCCTCTTTTCCAGAATTACAAAAGTGTTAGTGAAGAATTATTCAGAGTTGTTCAATTCTCATTCAGAATATTTAGGTGTGTATTCACTTTCAACAAATTCTTAGGGCTACAACTGGAATCTAACTGATAGCCATTTTAAAAACACTGGAATCTTAAGCAAATAGGTCTGAGCATATTTTTATGAGACTTTCAATAAGAAATACTATTGTAGAGCTTGGTGTCAAATTTCTTAAAATAAGCTGCAGATGTCTCTCTTCTAAATGCACATGTACCATGTCATTTAGGACAAACACTTCGTATGAACTACTGCGTTCATATAAAGTAGCGAGGGGATGGAATGGGTATGCTTCCTCATTATGCGTATGAAAAAATATTAGTCACTTACGGTGACCTTTGTGATAGCATTCTTCACTTCTTTCTTGGTCCCAGAGTTTGTGTGATGACAGAGATTTAAGTTCCTAATTTCTTTCCTGCTCTCTTTTCAGTAGCAAAGTTAGAAGCATAATACATATCCTAAATAATGGAGTTCTAAAAAAATGAACTAATACTCTCAAATATGTATATAAAACATAGTGTAATATATAATTTATATAATAAAGAATCACAAGATATACTGCCTGCCATCCTGTAAAGTATGTCACATATAAGGGCAGGATGGCTGAAGATGCAGCAGTCATCTCTAAACATGAGACCAGAGCAGCAGATCCTAAAACCCTTGATTCGTTCTCTCTGAACTAGCTCATTTTACCAATTTAGGGTGCTATAGCCAGAGTGTTTGTGTTCTGCCTAAATGTATATCCTGACATCCTATCTACTCTATATTAGGATATGGGGCCTTGAAAGTTGAGTATGTTATGAGAGTGGAAATCTCATGAATTGAATTAAAGTTCTTAGAAAAGAGACTCCAGACTGGAGTCTCAGAAAAAAAATGACTATCAAGGAACCAGGAAGTAAGCTCTTATCAGACATCAAATCTGCCAAAACTGGATGTCCAGTCTCCAGAGCTGTGGAAAATATATTTCTGTTGTTTATATGCCACTCAGATTATGAATTTCTATCACAACAGTCCAAATGCTCTTCCCTATAATTTTTTTTTTGGTCTACATTTGTATGCATTTATTTTATATATACAAATACCCTGTAATATACTGACATCAACATTTTTTGTTATTCCCTGGTTTTCTGATATACTTTTCCCATTAAAAATACATTCTGGAGATTATCCATCAACACACATACTCTTTACACTTTTTCAACTGCTACATAATATTTCAAAATAACTTTGTGCAAATGCCTATATACACCATCGTATATTTTTCTTGTCTAGGGGACTTCTCTTTCCATCAGGACAGTTCTTAAATATTCTCTGCATTTCAAAAAATGTTGCAGAGAATTTTCCAAATTATTATGTGTGTACATACACACACACACACACACACACACACGTGTATGGTGCCCTAGTCTGTTCAAGTCCTAACTGTCTATTCATCTAGCCTTATGTCTGTAACAAGCAGTATAGCCTTACAGAATGTTTCAGATGAAACAAGTTTCATGATACTATCAATAAAATCGTGAATTGAAGTCAGAGTATACCTGTTATATAACTTTGAGCAACATTCTTGCATCCATATTTGACAGTCTTTGAACTTTGGATAGCTAACAATTTTATGTCTGAGTTAATAAAGATTTAATGTACCTGAATAGTTTATAAGACAGAAGCAGCTCAATGACCAGGAGGGTTTGGGTGACTTTCCAAAGAACTGCGTTATTTCAAATATGTGAAAGTTGAAGGCATTGCAAATATATTTCACTAAAAAAATTAGATTTTAAATTAATATTATATCTGATAGTGCTTTGAAAGATTTACTATGAAAAAAGGTTATATTATAATAGTATCACAAAATGCCTCAAGTTATCAATTTTTGTCAATTGTGCTTAATTTAGGCTGGTGCCACCATGCTTCTAGAATATTCATTGTTGGTCAATTTTAATCCGAAATGTACATAACTGAACCTGGTATGTCAATGACAGAAAGCTGTCTCTGCACTAGCATATGTTCATCTTGCAGTTTTCTACATTCTCCCCTTTCCTACTGCTAACATTTTAGATGATTATGTCCCCTTCCCTGACACTGGGTGACATGTTTCTTTGTTTTAGAAACTGTTGTACCCAGGTTAAAATAAAATGTGTAGCATCACTTACAGGCCTAAAACTTATTAATAATGTTTCCATTTAGAGTTGTATGTAAGTGTCATGTTAAATTTTATTTTTTGTAATCTCTTTAATCAGAAACAAGGGAATTAGCCAGCTGTTTGGAACTCATATAAAGATGTAATTAAACATCTGACAGAAATTTCTGTGCATACCAAATAGCAGAGACTAGTGTTTGTACACAAGCTAGACCATACTAATTAAAATAAAAAAAACTTCTACCAGATGACAATCGTGGCATGGAGGGGGTAGGTCCAATATTCTGTCTATGTAATAGCTTACCTAAAAAAAAAAAAAATATATATATATATATATATTTTCCCATAGTTTTTGGCAAATCGTTTAATATACTAAATAAATCATAGTCATCAAATTATTTATCAAATGAAACATATTTTCACCACTGACTACCAATGTAGTTTTTTTCTTTTTCAATATTTTTTATTGCAGTAACATTAGTTTACAATTCTCTCTATGACCTGGATATATGACACCACACCAAACCCACCACCAAGACACCCGCAATTCTTTACTCTAGTGCAGTGAGTCCTGCTTCTGTTTGTTCCCCACATTTCACCCCTGCCCTTCTGATAGTCTTAAGTTTATAGTAACTTTTCTAGGGTTTATTTTGGTTTAGTTTGCCTGTTCCTTCTTTTTCCTTTAGAGTCCACATATGAGTGAAATCATCTAGTATCTCTTCCTCTCTTTCTGACTTATTTCACTTAGCCTATTCCCCTCTAGCTCCAACCATGTTGTCACAAATGGCAAGTTTTATTTATTTATTTTTTGAATAGCTGAGTATTTATTTTTGTCTATGCACCACATTTGCCTAATTCGCTCATCTGTTCTTGGCCACTTACATTGTTCCCATAATTTAGCATGTAAGCCTTTTAAAAGGAATGCTGCACATTTTGTCTATTGCACAAACAGAATTAGCTATTTTATTAAGGAAAAACTCTTCAATACCTCTTGAATTTTGTAATAAATACAAAAAATTAAAAAATGAAAATAATTTTGTTGATATGTTCGTGATATAACTGATATATAAGTGTGGAAATAAACCATTAAAATATATACAAATTTGCAAACTACCATTACCTTAAGGTGCCAATATTACCTTAATAATCATAATTTAATAAAGATATATATCTGTTGTTTTAGGAAAAATATGTGGTATATTTTAAGATTCATGATGATTAGGCTGTGTCCAGAATAATTATGGGATGATGTAATATCACTTAGATCTTTTAATTTAGAACCATACTACAATATTCTGTTCATGTTAAAGTATATATTGAAAGAAGCACTTGAAAAGATAAAAACAAATTCTGCATTTTAATGTTACTATAATAGTAATATCAAACTATTGCTTAAATAATACCACATTTGAAAAAGTGAGGATTGTCTAACTATTAACGCCATTTGCAGTTTGGACAAAAATAAAAATGCAGTCTCTTTTCAACTTTGTATTAGGATTTGCATAGTGGATCAGACTACTAATCTTTTTAGCCCAGTGTCACACAGTGAACAATTTTTTCATGCTTAAGAAGAAGATAAAATCCTCCATAACACATATGCCCAATCGTGCAGTGAAATTTTATTTCCTAGACCTCTTCAGAGTAAAAAGTGTCTATTTATCATTATGTTGGATTTTACGACGTGGACTATTGCCCAGAGGAATTCTGTAAAGATCCATAGATTAATTTTACATGTGGCACCAGGTTGGACCTGAACCCAGACTTTGAAACTTATAATAATTCTTTTACTAATATGATTATTTTTCATAATCCCTTGGAGGTTACTGTAATTCTAGAATATGAGTCAACTTTGCTTGATCAATTGCAGAAATGGAACACTTCAGGGGATTGAAATTTGGCATATTTTACCAATGGCTGAAATTATACTATTAAAACAATTGATAAAGTTATAACCCAGCAGTTCAAAAAATTGCTATCATATATTTGTATCCTAAAAGATCATGGAACCAAGAGTTCAATAGTACTTTGCAATATTTTTTTATAAAATAAGATTTAGCTTATAGCTCAGAAGTTAGAACTTAGCCACTAAATTCAAAAGGTTGTCCAAATAATACCATACCAGTTCAGTTGATAAAATACACACTGATTGAATTTCTCTTTTATTTTTACAGGCTACATTAAAGCCTGCCTAAAAGTGAAGGTTTTCTAGGGTTTTTGGTCTATTCTAATCTCTTTGATTATATATAATTATATCTAATTATGTACTTCAATTTAGACTACAGCCTCCAAAGACAGTGTAAGCACTGTGAGCATGACTGTTAGACAGTCCATGTAATATCATTGCTCTATTTCATCTAGTTCTTCAACAATAAGATAAGGTAGGTTCCTAGACCCAATTCACTTTGCTTGGACCAGGTTGATCTCTGAAGTCTGAGGGAAAAGAATAAAGACTACATCCTGATTGACTTTATTCTACTGAATTCTGTATTTCCTTTGCATTTCAGGTTCCTCCAATATTCATGAGTTGCATGTAATTTAGATTGTGTGGGTTCCAGTAAACATCTGGATCTGCCTACATAAATCATAGCTTGGGTCTGAGGGGCAGTTTAGCTGGGAGGTCTGGTATGACTCATTCCAAATATCACCCGCAACTATTTGCTGATATGACTATTATTTGAACACACACTTGTATCTTTTTTATCTCTGAAAATGTAGCTTCGAGTCTTATGTTGTCATGGCTGATTTATCTCTGTCTAAGTATACTCTTGGCATATGTCACTGTTGTAATTATGTACCAGCTAAACATGGACAACACTCAAATGTTCTCTGGTCCATGTGTGTGTGTGTGTGCAAGTGTGTACATAAGTGTGTGAGTGATATTAAAATTTCAAAATTTCAAAGGATTATATAATAAGCCTCATGCATCCATCATCCAACATTAGCGATAATCAACTCATAATCCAAGCCACTGTTCCTCTACCCAACAAGAGATACTTATGTGATACCAAATGTTTTATGACATGCTCCAGTCATAAACACATGCATTTCAATCATTCCTTACACTAATCTCTCTTTCTGAAGTGGTTTAATTAACCCCGTGCTTTATTTCTATTTAAGCAGACATATTTACTGTCTAGTTTTGTTTTTACCTCCTTTGAGAAGCATGGCTTCAATACCAACACCCTTCTATAATCTTCTTGCATTTTGAAATAATTCCATCATCTTTTAAATTATACTTCACCTGTACTTTATTAGGTGATCCTTACTTAAGACCCTAAAGGTTATCTTTTTAATGTTTTCATATTCTGCATATAATTATTGGGGTTCAAAAGTGTCTGAATGAATATAATCATAAATTTTTACTAATAGAATATGTACAATTCGCATAAGAACACTTATGGAATTTTCTATTGCATCTTTCCTTCATATTTAATGGCTGGAATATATTCCTACTTGAGTAAATTTATAGTTTTCTTCTCCATATTCTTTCTAAAGTTAAGTTCTGAACCAATCTCCATGTATATTTCTTATAAAAATACATAGGTAATCATATGCACATTTGCCTCACTTTAAATCAAAGTTTATGTTAGGAACTATACAAGTCTAGAAAAATTATATTGGCAATACCAGTTACAAATTCCTTTGATGTTAATACATGCACATTAACTCTCATTTAACTTTCTGTTTCACAGGGTCATCTAACTGCTCCTTGCAGCTGAAGTGAAGTCACAGGTCAATTCAAGCAACTGATGTGATCTTCTCTTTGCTACTTGATTTTGATTGAAATTACTCACAATAACCAATGTTTCAACACTGTGTTACCACAAGTCCCCACCCACCTCTTACTCTGTGGCATCTCTGTTACAGAAAAGGGTAGCAATTCAGAGAGTTTTTTTTTTTTTAAGGGATGGAAAAGAGGATAAGATCATAATAATTATTTCACAGTTTCAAGAAAGATACAGTATTAATTAAAGTAGCAGCAGTAGTATATATGTATATCAAAACAGGCTTCCCTTGTTAATATAACTTACCAATTTTGAAAGTTGATTTTCAAAATCCACCAAAATATTTTGCTAAAATATTTACACCTTCTTTTGTCCCCTCCCCAATTTACCTGTACAATGTCTAGAGAAAATTAATCTTTCTATAAGTGATTTCTATAAGATATTTAGAGGACATATAAATTTAAATATTTCCTCACTACATATAATATATATATATACATTTTATAGTTAAAATAATTTAAACAAAATAATGATGATTTGTAGTAGTTGGATTTCTAAATTGCATTTTACTCTAATAGAGTTACTAAGTACATTAATCAACCAGGTCATCAACTCTGATTTTTATAGGGTTTGCTCTTCAGTTAAATTAGATCATCCACTGGCAAGGAATAATATTTTTCTGCTGTCATTGGGACAAACCTGAAAATACAATGATCTTTCATCTTTAAAGGACTGTCAGTAGCAATTAACGGGATTTATTATTAAAGTGTCTAAAAATCACAGATTCTAATTTTCTGCTTCAGTGTATGAGTCTGTACCATTATATTTGCTCACAAATTTACATAATTTAGAAGTTTAAAATATTCCCAAACTTCAAGCATTTATTTTCTACTATGGCAAAGTACTGTTACATATTTCTAATGTGCATATTTCTATAAGTGATT
This sequence comes from Talpa europaea, assembly GCF_964194135.1. Lineage (NCBI taxonomy): Eukaryota > Metazoa > Chordata > Mammalia > Eulipotyphla > Talpidae > Talpa > Talpa europaea. The sequence goes on from NC_140070.1 coordinate 75,097,308, forward strand.
TCCATAAGATATGTAGAGGATACATCAATTTAAATATTGCCCCTCTCTCTATATATATTTATATATACACACACACACATACATTTTCTAGTTAAAAATAATTTAACCAAAATAATGATAATTTGTAGTAGTTGGATTTATAGTAGTAATGATGATTTGTAGTAATAGTATTGTTACATATTTCTAATGTCCCCAGTTAAAAAATTGTAGCAAGAAAAAGTCTCACTATAACTTTCTGGATGAAGTTACTCATGTGAAATGCTAATAGCAAAACACTGACATTTTATTTTTAAGCTAACTTTAGCTGATTATCATTTACAGAAATTCTTTCAAGGTTCACCTGCATCTTCAATACGTATATATGTTCAGGGTTTTCTAATGAATTCACATTTTAGAAGAATATAATATTAATAGCAATAATGCATGATTTTGATTAAAATTAAAATAACTGCTTTTCAATTAAATGGAAGGGCTCATTAAATCCTCAAAAAACTCTATTTTATTTGCATTTAATGGATGAAGTGACTGAGATTTAAAATGATTGACTTCCTAATCACTCAGCTAGTAAACTGATGAGCCAAGATTCAGACATTGCTTTAATACATAGCTGGCTACCTCCTCACTGTTTTATTTTTCAGTAATCAGGGAGGTGCAAGGCTAAACTTCAGATATGTCTATCTGCTAAATCTTCAGTCTATATTTTCCCTTTACATTTTAAATTCTATTAATCACAATGGGATTTCACAGGAATATAAAACATATAGTATAATAATTCATAATTACAAATCAATGCTATGCAATGGAATTTTACAGTTTTTGATATTTATTTGATTAAAATACCTACCTCTATGTGTACTTATTTCATGGATAATATGTCTAACTTTCTTGTAAAGCATGTTCATTAGACAAGCAAGAGGCAGAGAAACTATTTATTAGCTGTCATTTTTTTCCAAGTAATTATAAACAGTGCAACATGCTTGGAATCACTCTGGAATATTTTTTTGGGGGGAAGGAGAGAGATAAAGCATATTAACTAAACTATCTTAAAGGGTGAAATTCTCCAGACTTACTTCTTTCAAAGCTTGATGTTTAGTCTCAGGAATTGTTCATTCTTTCTTCAGCATAAAATATGGCTTTACGCCAGACATACTCTTTCCTTCAAGTTGATTTGTGTTCCCTGACATGGGGGCATCAAATTATTGTGGGTTCCCCTCCCTTGTCCTTGATTGCCTGGGAGAATAAAATTTGTAAAAAGATAGTGCATGGCTGCAGAGCCCAATTGAAAGAAAGCACATAGCAAAACCCTTGGTTTGACTGTTAAATGGATTATTCAAATTGCATATTAAATTATCTCATATTTTTAAGTTGTCACTAAATTGATTTATGATTAATGCTAGGTGAATAGTTCAGAATAATAAATCTGGACTTAATCCATGCAAATGCATACATATATATTTTTTCCCCCAACAGAAGCAAGCACTTTCTATTAGCTATGTTGAGATCAGACATTTGAAATCCTTCACTCTATAAACAACTCACAGTTGAAAAACAGAACTCATCTAGTTCTTATTTGATGTCTTTGGATACCTCTTGTGATTTTCTAAATATATCTGTGGAAAAAGGTAGTCATGTGCACACTAATATACTGGCCTATTTTAGTGTTTCATCACATAACCCCTTTATTTTTGTCTTTTAGTCTTCATGAAAGCAGGGATATGCAAAAACATATAGAATAATTAAAAAAAAGTGAGAAATGATTCTAGAAAGCATGGGAATCATATCCTACAAAGTGAAACCCTAAAGTACAGATTGTATCAAAGAATATTTAATACAGTACAGTACAGAATTCAAGTGTATTTTTCTTAGGCTGATCCAATTGCAGATTAAAAAATAAGCAATCTTAGACATTCAAATGAATATAACAAAGATTATTCACAAGTAGTATGTATTCTATTGTGCGAAATGAAAAAATGATGTAAGAATTATATAAAATATTAAAAAAAATAAAATAAAAATATAACATGATAAAAAAACATAGTATGTAGACTATTTAAAAGCTATTTTTTTGATATATTTTAAACCAGGGTATAGTCAGAGGCGCAGGAGGGTGAGAGGATTCACCAGAGACAGAGCAGGGAACAGAACAGGCAGACTGACTGAATCACACTACTGAGGGGAGCAGCGGGCACAACAGGAGAGGTCTGCCATGCCATGTGGGTTGCTCCGAGGCTGGCGGGGATGGAACCAGCACTGCAGAGGCTGTGGACAGCTTCACAGCACTGCGCTCAACCACCTGCACCACCAGGGAGGCCTCTAAAAGCTATTATTAAGTGAAGAAATATAAAGAAATATTTTCAACATATTCTCTTTCAGAGTTCGTTTAACTAGGCCAATAATTTTTGTGGGAGAATATTTTATGTCTTACTTTGTGGATTTAATATGCAATCACTATTTCCCTTGTATGATTTCCTGTCATTTAGATTTTAGCTTCCATAAAATTTGAATATTTTCCATAATTTTGAATACTCAACTTATAAGTTATAATTACTGAAGCTTCCACAATTTTAACCAACCTGTATAAATTTTTCAAAATTTATTTGAAACTAATTAATTAAAATTCTTTTAAACAACAAGTTCTATTTTTGACAGACATTGCAGATATGAATAAAATTACATAAATGGGCATATTCACAAAACTTCATCATTAGTCTTGGAAAGTTTTTGAAATACTATACATTGCTTATGTTGGGAAGAAATTAAAACTATTTGTTTTCTAAATTATTTTGTATATACCTGTCCTGAAAAAAATTTACTTCAAACTTTGTTGAAATATTAACCTAAAACACATAACATGTATATTGCAAATTGCATTTTTATTGGTCAAAAAGAACATGCATATTAGCACAGAGAATAAGGTAAAAACTGTGAACTAATTTTTTTTTTAAGTTTTATTTATTTATTTATACAAGTGCTGGGTACAGTCAGAAGCATGGAAGGGTGAGAGAATTCACCAGAGCCAGAGCGGGGAGCAGAACAGGCAGGCCAACGAAGTACACAGCTGAGGGGAGCAGTGTGCAGCAGGAGAGGTCTGCACGCCATATGGGACCTTCGCCCAGCAGCTGGGGATCGAACTGACGCTGCAGAGGCTGCGGGCAGCTTCACAAGCCAGCGCTCAACTGCTGCACCACTGGGAAAGCCCTAAACTAATTACTTAATCTTGGAGTTTGTATTGTCAATTAGCTTGGCCTTCAAGTGTCTTTTCATCTAAAATGATTTCATGTCTATTCAAATTATTTAATATGCTTTTTTTCTGAAACACAAAGAAACTCAAAGGAAATGAGATAATATAAAGTAATTAATTTTCTAATTTGTAAAATGCTATTTCATACTGATATCTAGAAATTGATATTAATTTTTCTTCCATAGATAACTAATTAGCATCTCTGCAAAAATGGATAGATTATAAAAGCAAGTGTTAGTCTATGAGTAACATGTGATCAGAAATAAACTGCTAAGTTCCAGAGAAAATGTTTACAGACACTTCATGAACTTATTGTTACTTCAGATGATGAGTGCTAACTGGGCAAAAAAAATGATGGATGGGGAGAAGTATGCATTAAATAAAAGTCATCAAGTCCTGAACATCATCTGCTTATATGCTCCTGATCTGTAATGACCTTCTCAATCACTAAAGTGATCTGCATCAGAATGCCATTTACCATTTCCTCATAAATACACCACCTCTATAGAGTATGTACTAAGTATCAGCTCCTCTTTCCCTATTTTCTTCTAAGCTGTTATATTATGAAATCAATGTGATTTTATGAATATGCAATATTTAGGATAGGAATAAATGAACCATTTCTCTGGTTCTTGAATAGCCTATTGATGCTGTAGTTTTGGGGAGTGGTATAAAGGGGAATTCTGAATTAGAGATACTGATAATGTGGCAATGATGGGGAAATCATCTGAACATGTCCAGTTGATAGAAAATAATAAGAACATGAAGTGAGAAAACTGATGAGACTTAATTTATTATCTAATAAACAGTCCTCCCTAACAATGGAAATTATATTATGTGATCATTTTCTCATAGTGTGCATGATTGTCAAAAAAAATTACATTTTCATATTTTTCATTTCCTCCCACATATATATTGCAAATATGAGAGAAACGCCTAACAACATACTCAATAGTAATTCTTGTTTGTAATCAAAACAACAAAAATATAGCTACTAGGATATTTACTTTATTTTTTTTTTTTTTTATTTTTTTTTTTTTTTTATTTTTTTTTTTTTTTAGAGGCATGTTTTATTTATTTATTTGTTTGTTTGGTTGTTCTGTTTACACATGCACTGGGTACAGTCAGAAGTGCGGGAGGGTGAGAGAATTCACCAGAGCCAGAGCGGGGAGCAGAGCAGGCAGAAGGACCGAAGTACACTGCTAAGGGGAGCAGCGGGCAGCAGGAGAGGTCTGCGCGCCATGTGGGACCCTCCTCCGGTGGCCGGGGAGCAGCCGGGGATCGAACCGGCGCCGCAGAGGCCACGGGCAGCTTCGCAACCCAGCGCTCAACCGCTGCGCCACCGGGGAGGCCCTTTACTTTTTTATTTTTATATTGTTCTTTTAAAAGAACAATGATTCTGCTTTCTCACATTTTCAAGAGATTGATTACTGAGGAAAAGAGTAATTCAATTGAAATTGTGAGTGCCATTTTTGATATAGGACATCTAGGTAAGTAATGCTAAATTTATAAAAGTCTTAATTTATACATTCTGCAATTTTCATCATTTGGAAAGCTTATCAATTTACAATGTAAATCAAGAACTAAGTAATGCTTATTTTAATGTAACAAATATTGGAATGAAAGACTTTTAGTGAAAAAAGACTGACATACTTTTTCCAGAAAGGATCTAGACACATTACTACTACCACCAGCACTTTTTTTTTATTAGAAATAGAAGTAGTAGTAATAATAACAATGATAATAATAACAACAATAAGAAGTGTTGAACTTTTATAGCATGTTGAGATTCAATCACAGATTTGACTGTCTCAGTCTTTCCTCATTTGCTTAGAATTGTTAAGGGTATTAAGCTTATTAAATCAGATGCTTATCATGAAGAATCTCTATTCACTGCCTTCTATGCTACTTATAATAAAATACAAATAATTTTGTGGAAGCTATTTTGAGTTCAACATATTCCCTCTTCTCTTCTTTAACTGCTATGAAGGGGACTTCTAGGTAAAACATAAGCAGCCTCATTCATATCCATATCAGAGATTGCAAAGGAACAACCACTCACTGATTTCTCCTTATCAACAATTACAAAAGAACATCTCTCCAATTGACAATTAAGAAAATACGGGAAAACCATCCTTGTTGATAGTTACAAAAAGATCCTACACTGCAACAACTGTCCGAAGACCACTGTCAACCAACCTCAAAATTCAATCAATTGACCTATGCTTGCTGCTTGCTACTGTGTGATCCTTTAAGGCCACCCTTACCCCATCCTGTTCCCTGTCCTTCTGGAAAGCACCTGGGATGGCCCCTGGATATGGACCAGTTCATGATCCCATTCTCCAATAAAGTCTTTCACAATTATGTTGCAATCTGTTCATTTATTTCTTGGTTGACAACATTAATAGAGCTGTTAAGAGATTTATCATAATCTCTTTTGCTGCTCTAACAAAATTCTATGGGCTGGATCGCTTAAAAATAAAATGTATTTGTTACAGTTTTGGGGAATTCCAAGAACAGATGCTAGGCTGTTTTCTCAGTGTGTCCTCACCTGCACAACATGGGTTCTGGTATCTGTTTCCCTTCTTAGAAGGTTATTAACCCCATCATGAGAACTGCACCTGTATGTCCTCAGCAAAACTTAATTATCTTCAAAATCCTTTATTGTCAATATCCTCCATGGTGTTAGAGCACCAACATATGAATTTGAAGTGGCATAATTCAGTCCACAGAAACCTTACAAGATTTGGACCTCAATTCCCTCTCTCATCATGACAACCCCCCTTTTTGCTGAATGAATTCCAGGCCCTGTGGCTTTTTTTTTTTTTCCCTTTGCAATTCAGGTTGCTCTTTTCTAATTTGGGACCATTGTATGTGTTTTTCCTTTCCCCGGAATCCTTCACCTGCTTCCATCATGCCTGGCCTCTTGTTATTTATAATAGTATTCTCCTGAAGTAGCCACTTTGCATGTGGTGCTGGCCTCCAATCTTCTTCAGTCTCTCAAAATGTCCTGTTTTAATTTCAGTATAGCTCTTGCCAATATTTACCTAGCTCATACATTTAGCTCACTGATATTTCTTGTCCACTTATCTCACAGAGTATAAGTTCCAGAAAGCAATCTACCCCTCTGCCGGTCCTCTGCTTTAACCCAGTTTCTTTCACAGATAATCACTCAATAAATATTTACTGAATGTGTTAACAAACGAATTGACTTAAGTGCTTAAAAACAAACACAACATATTGTGAACTTTAGAATTTTAAATAGGCCCCAAACATAAAAGTAACTTCCCTTTTCTTACTAGTAACCTCTCATCATCACAAGAATTTTCTTGTGAAAATGGAAAACAAGGAGAGGAATGCATTTGACAAAATGTAAATTAAAAGATGTAGCACATGGAAGGGTAACAATAAATCTCAGTGCTGCAGAGCTTAGAATGGATTTTTAGGTCCTACATGTTCCTAAGGTGAAGAAGAAAAGTGTGAATAACAAGGAGAAAACTAAGCCCTTAACTTGTGAGGTAGGTGGCAGAGGGTTTAGTTCCTGCACCTCAACATAACTACTCTTAATACATTTAGCAGAAGACACTACACACGAGGAGAGATGATGAGCTTTGCAGTCAAAGAGCTCAGGCTTCACTCTCAACCCAGTCACTTAATGATTGAGTGTCCACAACCTCCCTGGACTAATGTCTTCAGCTGTCAAATGGAGGGTTCTTTGCAGGGGGACTTAAATTTTAAGTCTAATAATTTGCAGTGATCAATTGTGATTATAGACAATATTTAGTCAATTCATGAGTAAAGGATATGGAAGAGTCATCCTCTACAAGGTTATAGAACTTGAGACTAAGCTTTTCTAGCAATCGTACAGCTGATACAGATATTAAAATGAGGTTGCTTATGAATTTATTTCTCTACTTTCATAAAGTATCCAATACAGTAACTGAATACCATCTGGCAATAAGGTCTGAATAACAGTTTTCGAAGGGTCCCCAGCAAAGTTAAGAGCTGAGAATATGATAGACCCATCCTAGGATTATACACAGTGAGAATTCAGTCCTTCTATGGGAAGTAAAGAACAAGAGTTGCATAGAAAGAAAAACAGTCATTTTCATTTGTACTCAAAATTAGTAGTTGCACATGATTGGAAAAAGTCAAAATTGGCTGAATGTTTAGAAACTGTCCATCAGCTTCTGACTCTGAGTGTTGTGCTGTACAGGGCATATTCCACTTTTATCAGAAAGGGAAAGATGATTGAAAATCTTGCTGACATTAGGAAAATTCTCTAAAACACATGTTCCAGGACAGTCGTTGCAAGCCATGTTCACTCAGCATTCTGTCCCCCTCTATTGACAGCTCATCACCTTAACCAGTTATTTAATAATGGCCTCCAGATATCATGAATTGGATATACTGTTTGCTCTATTTAAACAGTTGCATTTAGAAATACTTATCAAAGGCAATTAAAATAGAAAAGTGCTGATTCTTGGGGCCTCCCCAGTGGCGCAGCAGTTGAGCGCAGAGTGGCGAAGCTGCCCGCAGCCTTTGCAGCACCAGTTCGATCCCCAGCTGCTCCCCGGCCACCAGAGGGGGTTCCCACATGGCTTGCAGACCTCTCCTGCCACCCACTGCTCCCCTCAGCAGTGTGCTTCCGTCCTTCTGCCTGCTCTGCTCCCCGCTCTGGCTCTGATGAATTCACTCATCCTCCCATGCTTCTGACTGTAACCAGTGCTTGTATGAATAAATCAATAAATAAAATAAAATAAATCTTTAAATAAAAAAAAAGAAAAGTGCTGATTCTTGAAGTGAATAACTAAACTAACTGTAGTCTTAGCCAAGGTTTTTTTTTTTTTTTAAATGCAGTGTGGAAAATACTAAATTGATTGTGATTAAAACCAGAGCTGTTTACTTCAGAACTTAAGAAACACAAAAAGTGAATTATTGCAGATACTAATGTAGATTTAAAGAGCAGTGAGTGAGCAATTTGTGACGGTGGTACCTGCACTGGCTTTGGAGGAGTCTGCAGAGTTTTTATAAACATATGGAAGAAAATGAGAGAAGTACATTTATTGAGCACTTATCTATGCCCTTCCATAGGTTCTCCCATTTAATTTCTTTTAATTCTATTTTGCAAATGATGAAAGTGAGATTATAAAGTTTTAGGATTTTTCCAAGTATATATAATATAGCTTCACAGAAAGAGCTTGTTCTATACTATAGTATTTTTTAAAAAGTAAAATAGTATGAGTTGATGTTTACATGTGGGAAATGTATGTGATATTTGTGCAGACATGAGTATAGAGATGATGATAATATATACTGGGGATAATAAAGTGTAATCCTTAATGATTAGGGAGGATTCTGGGAGTATCCCTTAAACTTGTTAAGATTTATAGGGAAAAAAAAAAATCCAGGGCCTCCCCTGGTGGCGCAGGTGGTTGAGCACAGCACTGTGAAGTTGTCTGCAGCCACTGCAGCACCGGTTTGATCCCAGCTGGCCAGCGAGAGTCCCACATGGTGCAGCAGATCTCTCCTGCTACTCCTGCTGCTCCCCTCAACAGTGTATTTCATCAGTCTGCCTGTTCTGTTCCCCAGTCTGTGTCTGATGAATCCTCTCACCCTCCCGAACATCTGGCCTGTACCCCGGTTCTTGTATAAATAAATAAAAATAAATCTTTAAATAAATAAATAAACAAATAAATAAAAAATCCATCCTAGGAGATGAAAATTGGTCTTTTGCCTGTACTAATACTTTTTAATGAACATCACGTCCCATCCAGAAACAGGCCCTATGTCTGTTTCTTTATATTCCATATATAAATGATACTATCAAATATTTGTCTTTTTCCCCTGTAACTTATTTTATTTAGCATAATTCTTTCCAGTTCCATCCCTATTGTCACAAATGGCAAAAGTTTATCTTTTTTGGTAACTGAGCAGTATTCCTTTGTGAATATATACCACACCTTCCTGATCCACTCATCTGTATTTGGGGACTTAGGTCATTTCCATAATTTGGCTATTTTAATAGTGCTGCATTAACATGGAAGTGCATGGTTCCCTTCCCACCAATAGTGTAAAGGGGTTCATTTTTTCTCCACATCCTCACCAGCTCTTGTTGTTTTCAGTCCTTTTGACATGCACCATTCTCGGAGGTATGAGGTACTATCTGGTTTTCTGGTTTAGATTGGTAATTCCCTGAAAATAAGTGAGGATGAACATTTTTCCATGTGCCTGCTGTTCTCCTGTATGTCTTTTTTGTAGAAGTGCCTATTTAGCTCTTCTTCCTATTTTTTAATAGTTTTGTTTTTGTTGAACTGTATCATTTCTTTATAGATCTTTCATAGCATCCCTTTGCAAAACCTGAAACCTAGAGTGTGTTAAAAAGTCTTGTGGGGTATAAGGAATCTACTAACATGTTTTATATTAAAGTATCATGAAAGTAGAATAACATGGTTAAATGGGTTTAGGGATGAACTGATTAGAACAAACACTTGCTTACTATAGGGTCACAGGCATATTCTTCTAGCAACAAACAGCACATTGACATAGGTGTGTTTTTTCATTGATAAGCTTCAGTACATAAAAAAAACATATATGTTAAGACAACTTTTACAATGGGAATTCCAAGGTTCATTTGACTTGAACAGGACTACATTGAATAGAGCTGATCCATCACCACTAAATCCCGTGACTAGAATTGCATTCTCTAATTGCAATGTGGCCATTCCTGAATAAGATTTTGCGTTACTTTCTGAGTGCAGCGGCTACACCTAGATGCCAACAGTCTTTTTAACAACAGCAGAATTTTGAAATATTGGCTACCTTCCCAATGTGCTATCAGTACTCAGAGCACAATTAAGAGAAGATACTTGAGAAGGGGTTTCTGTCATTTTCTCCTTCTCTGCTTGGTAAAGAGTTTGGGATCATTTCCGGTATAAAGACATAGGATTTTTGTGTTTAGGATTAATATCTGTAATGCTCCTTCAAAGGAAGGTTAACTTTAGACATCATCCTAATCTCTCATTGACTAAAAAATTCTACAAAACAGATTCTATCAAAATAAAAGTTTGAGGGGGGGGAATCAAAATTTCAAACAAAGCAATTCTGAGTAGTTCAATTTTTATGTGTATTAAATTAATTAATTCAATGCACATTTACTGAGCACATTTTATTTAAGATAATATATGAGAAGAATGAAGGTGAGGAAAGAGTAAAATATATTGCTATATAGGAGCCTATGCTACATATTTATAATTTTTTTTGATAATTGATATGTATGTTGCACACACAATAAAGCATATACATGATAACACAGTATATGATGAGAACACTTAGAAAATATATTGAACCCATACTATGGAGATATGAGTTGTTAAAAATAAAGTATTACTTTTATTCATTATCTTTTAAAATACAGAATCTCAAAGTCATGGATATGTTAACTGTTTTCCTCCTAAGCTCATATATGAGGCATTACTGCTCTGTTAACACTAACATCTTTCTAGTGGCAACCTTACTTCACTGAAAATCTCTTTCAATCTGAATCAGCAGGGTTGATGTGTCAAAGCACATAGGAAGCAAGGCTTTTACAGAGCTCTTCCACAGTATAAAGAGAATGAGAAGCACTTTACTAAGACATGATGCAATTTGAAACATGAGAAGACTTACCTTTTATTCAACAGCCAACAATGAATCTGAAATATGAACAGACTTAATTGTTTTAGTGATCACATATAAACACCTTCTTCTAAGATTGTGACTTCTGTTTGATCTTATACTTAGAAAATATGAATAGTTTATTGTACAATGGTGAATGGTTGGGGAGAAATAACTTCCAGTATTGGTCAAGAGCACAGCAAATAATCCATTCACTTTAAACCATGACTCTTAGTGTAAGAATTAGTGCCACATATAATAAAATTCTTCCAAAAGGATTAACGGTACACAAATAATTTCTACACTGGAAATGGAATTGGATATAGCAGTGACAAGTGCTAGATCCACTGAGTAAGACACATTTATCTACAGTTAAAGAATGAATTTATACTGAATTTACACTATTGTAAGTTTTGCAAAATAAAAACATGTTGCCAAGTTTTCTTTATTCTCTAGCTCCAGTCAAGAATGGAAATTGTGCAAACCATTTTGCCCATAGAAATATGGATTTTTTTTAGTGGGAGGGTAGCAAGAAAATATTAATCTTGCAACAATGAATCACTTAACTAGTTAAGATTTATGTCCTTATTAATGTGGCATTCAGCTATGGCAGAACCGCAAGTTTCTGGTGACTGTGCTATTCCTTGGATGTAATTTCAACATCTCATCATTTATGGGACAAAATATATTTGGAAATGTTTGTGAACTAGGAGAAGATTGTTCAAAATATATTCTCAATCTTTTCTCTATAGGTATATGGTAAAACTGCCTTACCCCATTTGATGGACGAGTAAAGAAAAAACACTCAGGTCTTAATATGCTTTCCTTCTTTTTGGCTATATATGGCCCTCTATAACTGACAGCTATGGATGAGAAGCCTCTCCAATTCATTTCCTATAATCTCTACAGACCTGGATGGTAAGGGCTTAAGACTATTTTGAGGCAGCATTCTTTAAAAGTATGAAAGGGTAGCCTTCTTCCATCTTAAAAGTCTACTCTGAATTTAAGTCACCCACTACAAAAGGGAACTTATTAGATGGTGTTACACAAAGTGTGTTCTGCATAACAATAATCACACACTCAGTAGACTTCTGGTCAAATATTTTTGGACAACAATGCATGCTATGTTTCACAAATAATCTTTGTGAATATTAACATACTAACGATGCAAATTAGACCACATAGTTCCTAATGTGTTTCATGATATTTCAGTTTCAAGTCTGAGATTCAATGCTCCATTCATGTAAATTAAGGTAGTGAGATTTCCTGTCTATGGCTTGTGTAATAAAAACACTCATTTTCTTACTTTCAGATCAGCTTAATGTATTTTTTTCTTTTTAAATTGAAGGCAAACATAAAGAAAAGGTTGTTGAGATACAGAGTTTAATAGTAGCAACCTCTATTCTCTTACAGATGGTAAATTCACAAATTTAATAGATAGGAAAAAAAATCATGCATTTCAAATATGTAGAGGATAACCATGTGAAACCTTCTAATATTCATTCCCAACTGAATCCTCTGAACCAATGAAAATTATTTTCCAATTTAATAGCTCAAGTTACCCAATCATTTACTTGGCATTGGCAGGTAGTTGGCAGTTTATATAAGGAATAAGAAGCAGATCATTTCTGTTTGTTAGGCTTCAATTCCTGCCTGGATGTGTTAAATCGCTAGAAAAGGAAGCAGTGCTCAATATATGCATTTTGAAAACTTTCACACTGTAGTTCCCTAGGGGTAAAGGTATTTATTTTTGCTGCAATCTGTACTTAGTTATTAGGATATATTTACTGAGCTGGAATACTAAGTACATATAGTGAACATTTGATATTGCCCAGGCTACTATGGCTCACATAAACAAATGGAAACACAAACTCTGTATTATTTTTCTAACCACCATAACTAAAGAAACAGACTGCTAGTTCAGTAAGTGTGAAATTCCACTTTAGGTACAAGCTACTCTAATTTCACAGTTGAATCCTGGTGTTGTCACAGAGCCCCATTGAGTAAATCTCACATTTGCATGCATTCAAGGTCATTACTGAATGTGATGGAAATGAGATTCGAAACCTCCATTTATTTGTCATCAGGGAGTTGGTTTTAAATTTGAACAAACTCTAATTGTGCTTATTCTACAGCAAGCTAGGGTGATTTCAGTATTATCTTAACTTGTCATAACAAAATTTCCACATCTAAAACACTATCTTTCAACACATCTACTCTGATAAGATTGCCAGTGCAGTATTCTAACATTGAACTTATATCATGCTACAGAAATACATAGGATACGGATTCATCATTTCTTGTGATTTTCTCTCTTCACTATGAGAAGGTAATGATATGAGCCTTTCCATTAGACTGTGCATTTTCATTCACAAATGAAATAGTATCAATTTCAAGGAAAACAGAATGCCACATAAAGGCTTTTTCATTCTGTAGTCACAAAGTGCTGTATAGCAGAAATGCACCATGGGTCTTTTTTTTAAATACAATTGATGATGTATGCTTTCAATAAGAATGTAAAAACTATTCAAAATTTTATTAAACCCTATAGCAAAACTATGTGTCCTAAAGTTTAAAAGTATTTTCTTTTGAATGTCAAAAAATTAAACAACTACAACCCCCTAAAGATATATAGCTAGCCTAATTGTATATTTACATTAATTTCCTTTTTTTAAAGATTTATTTATTTTTATACAAGAAGTGTGGTACGGGCCTGATACATAGGAGGGTGAGAGGACAGAGCGGGGAACAGAACAGGCAGACTGATGAAATACACTGCTGAGGGGAGCAGCGGGTAAGACAGGAGAGGTCTGCTTTGCCATGTGGGATTCTTGCTGGCCGGCTGGAAAGGAACCCATGCTGCAGAGGCTGGGGACAGCTTCACAGTGTGGCGCTCAACAACCTGCGCCACCAGGGAGGTACATTAATTTCAATGAGGATCTCAAACAATATTAATGTGTCAGTGACACAGGCATACTGATTACAACTTTTCTCCATAGTAAGGATAGGGGAAGATTGTATAATTGTGGCTATTTTAATAAAAATTAGTTCTTACTGATGTAATTCAAAGCAAAAAAAAGATTGATTTCCTATCACTCTTTATACAGTTTTATATTCAACTGATAATAGTGAACTGAATGAGAAATCAATAAACCAAGTTGTTTCTTAGCATTCTGAGTAGCATAGAAAAATACTGTTATTAGTTATATTCTACTAATAGAGTTTAAGATTAGCTTTTTCTTTAATCTCTTTTAGAAATTAAATAATCTGGGATATCATTAATTCAAAATGTTTTGATACATAAATTTAATTTCAGAAAACATATTTTCTATCCTGTCTGTGCTCACTATTTTGTATAATTGGATGGCACTGAATACCATGCAAACTAAGTAGGAGAATACTGGTACTTAAAGTATTTTTAATAGGTGATAATACTGCATTACTTAGAAAATATTATAATTTTATAATATAAGCATCATAAGCATTATACACATAATATGTGTTGGAACTCAAGAAAAAGAAAAAAAAAACTACCTGGTTATGAATACAGCAAGTGGGATTAGAGAGAAAAAATAATTTGGCCATGTATTAAAGAATTAAATAATTCAGTCATATATTGAAGTGGGTTAAAATGTATAAAAACAGCCAAAATGCCCAATGACAGAAGAGTAAATAAAGAAAAAGTGATACATATGTCAAATGGAATACTACTCAGCCACAAAAAATGAAATTTTGCCAACATGGATTGAACTGGAAGGGATTATGGCAAGTAAATTAATTGAGAAGGAGAAAGACACATACTGAATGATTTTACTCATATGTGGGATATAAAGTAACAAAACAAAAAACAGGTAAAACTAAACCAAATAAAACCCTAAAAATGACTGCAGAATTGAGGCTACAGGGGGAGGGGAAGGAGTTGGAAAAAAAGTGGGAGTGCCCCAGTGATCAATGGCAGAGGATTATGGGCATTTTGGTGCTGAGTGTGGTATGGTAACATGCATCTAAATAGGTATGAACCTATATCCCTAAATCATATACTGTTGTGTAAGCCAATGGGTTACATGACAGAAAAAAAGAAATGTACAAAATCTTATCCTTGTTAGTGGAAGAGACATTGGGAAATCATGGAGAAAGAAAGACAATGTATAGATGCATAACTGGTGTGTCCAAAATATAAGATGATGAGAAAAATTCTAGAAAAATGAAATACGCAAGAAGAAGATTTAACTTATTCTAAAGACTAGAAAGTACATTGTACTTGGAGCCAGAGCATGTATGCCTCAGAGAGTTGAACAGTTCCTTTAACTTTTGAATCTCACAGTTCTTATATGGAGAGAACCTGATATCTAACTTAGGACAAGCTATGAGAAGTATTGAGAGAATAATGGTTAGAGATTCTTAACAATGAGCATGGCATCTACAAGATACACATTTGTTCAAAAAGTATCAATTTAACCTTAGAAATGCAAGTTTACCTACTGCGTGGAGTAACTGAATTTGGTTTAGAAAAGTGCTGAGGAATGATAATGGAAAAAGAAAAATATACAACTATTGTGAGTATATACATAAATTTAGTCACTACAATTTCATGCTCAATTTTAAGAGAGAGAATTTGTTATTGTGGTTAATATATTGTCACTTATAATGTTTTGTATATTTTTAATATATAGATTAGGCTTGTTTGAAATTATCCCTCATATTATTTGATCTACACGCAGAATACTTGCTGAGCTCAGAGTCAAGGTGGGTGAGATCCCCAGGCTTGTCAAAATCTTGATGACTCAGGCAGATGGATTCGAACCAGGAAGAGAAGTGATGTTGGGGTAATGGAACCACAGGAAAGATAATGATTAATTTAACAAGCTAGGCTATGTCTATCTTTGCCCAATGTGAAATATAGAGTCAGTTAGTTGGTAGGGGGAAAAGAAGCAGAAAGAAACAGAGAATAACAGAACAGAAAGTTGATGGTTTTGATGAACAGAGAAGCAGAATAGAGGGGAAGGAAATTCTGACAGTGAAGTAAACTATCAAAGTTGGACTGAACCCCAATAGATCTTCCAATTTCTAAAATGCATTTTCAGTAGGCCTTTGACCACTGGGATGGAGATTCTTGTCTTAATATGGAGTGTTTCCTGTGAGGCTTGTTTACATGGTTAAGCTTTCACTCTTTAATATTCATTGGTTGTATTTCAGTAAAATCATAGATATTCACATACCCTGTAGAATATCCTCAGCAAAGATGTCTAACCAACAGCAAAATTATAACTCTCTCAGCACAATCCATTCTACTGCGCTATTTTGAGTGACAAAGAGGTGATGTCAGCTCACATACCAGAAATTTTGTATAACCTGTAATTTATCCAATCAATGGGTTGATTCAGGGGAGTGTACTGTAGACACTAATGCAATTTGACAAGCATATTGAAGAGCTTCAGAAATGTGTTGCTTCTTTGTTATCTAATTCTCTAAGAATTAATCTGGTTGTTCACTGGATTCATGCAAGATGACATATTCTACATTTACTTTAAAAAAATTACTTGGGCCTCCCCAGTGGCACAGCGGTTGAACACTGGGTTGCGAAGCTGCCCGCAGCCTCTGCAGTGCCAGTTCGATCCTCGGCCACCAGGCGAGGGTCCCACATGGAGCGAAGACGTCTCCTGCCTCCCGCTGCTTCCCTCAGCAGTGTACTTCATCAGTCTGCCTGCTCTGCTCTCCCCTCTGGCTCTGGTGAATTCTCTCACCCTCCCACACTTCTGACTGTACCCAGTGCTTGTATAAATAAATAAATAAATCTTAAAAAAAATACTTAAATTCTCTTTCAGTATTGTAATTCATACCTGTAAACCTTAATCTTTTTTTCTTAGCCTGTATAAAATCTGTTCTTTTTAACAAATTAATTTGTACTAGATAACATTGGTTTATAATGCTGTACATGATGTAGGGGTACAGGTTCACACTTACAGTAGTGTTTAAATTATTACATCACAACCACCACCAAACCAGCCTTAATCCTCCAACACTGTCTATTGGGAACCCTCCTCTCACTTGTTCCCCAATACCCAATGTCCCCCTAGAACTTCAGTTCTTAAATAGATTTTAAAATACCATATTTTATTAAATCTCTTATCATTTCTAAGACATTCCTCCTTGAAAGCAGCACTGCCATATGTGACTACGAAAGTCATCTAATTTCAGAAATGTTATCATGGGAAAATATGTATCTAGAATTGTTGAATAACTAACTCAACACTCTAGATTAATATTTACCTTTTGGAGACAATTAAAAATAACCAGCATAGAGAATTCATTGGTTTTTTAGTTACTGGCCATTCAGACTCAAACTTGAGTTTCCTGAAATACATAGCATGATGTAATTTCCACTTTCAAACGTCCTTGTTTATTTTTTCACAATGCATTTCCATTTTCATCTTCATTTCAATTTTGACTTTTTTTATTCAGATGTGAGTTAGTGACTATAAAATCACTAAAACAAATATCACTCACATGATTAAAATGAGTAATTTTTATTGCAACTTTGTCTACATTTCCTGGTAGACTTGGAAGTATTTGTTTTCTGTGAAAAGTTGCTTTCCAGAGCCCTCAAGCCAGTGACAACATGACAAATGAGGAAAAGATACACAGGTCTGTTAAATCTCATCTTTGATAAGCAGTTGCGGGGCTCATGCTTTTAATCTGTAAAGTTTAACCGACCTTGAGTGTTTCATTCAAACATCCAATCAATGTTTGATTTATTGTTAGTTACTGTATAATAATGTTCTTGAATAGAAGAAACTGTCAAATTCATGAAATATTTAGTGGATATGTAGCTAATCTATTCTAGTATTAGCTGTAAGTAAACTAATACTTGGGAATAAGGCTGGATTTTAAGAACTGAACTACATAAATTATATTAAAATTCTATTGTTTCAAAATTATATAATGTTTTTTCTTACAAATACTGTCTTGGACTTAACTAAAATTATATAGTAGTTACTTTAATACAATTTTAATATAAAATTGAATAGCAGAATATATGCAGAAGAAACACCACAGCAATGTCTTAGTACAAGTAAATAAATGACTTGCAAATATTTTTCCCTTTGAGTGAGACATTTGTTTATCAAACATCACCATAATATAATAGCCAATTATAGATAATTAGTATAACTTTTGGACATATTATAAATAATAGCATCCCAAAGAATTCTAATATATCTATGATAATTCATTGTCAAGAAGAATATAAAGTGAGTTACTTTGGACCAGAAGTCCCAGGTTAATCTTGCTGGGCAACCCAGTCCCCTAATTTGGAGGTGGAGGTATTTGTTTTTTTTTTATTCTAGATTTCTTAGGAAAATAAAAGTGCAAAAGATATGCCTTCTATAGACACACAATTTTCGGTAGAGCAACTAACCCTCTGCAAACTTTAAAAAATAACTGCTGACAGAATTAATGTGAAATCTCACATAAATAATTTGATAGGTCAAAAATGCACACTAATATGAATGCTCTCTAAGATACATAATAATATACTTTTTTGCCTATATTAAAATAGAATGTTACTGGTCTGTTCAGGAAGAGCTAGTGAATCTATTTTTTTTTTTCAGCTCACATAAGGAATTAATAGAGACTTTCCAGAGCAGTGGGGAGGAATGCCAGAACTCAGAGACATCTGCCACAGATAGAAGCACTGGCTGATGTCAATCATTTGAGGCTACTGGCTTACATCATATTCATTTCATGATCCCTCAGATTTGGAATTGCAAATTCACACTTAGTCTTTTACTGTCCAAGCAAAGTGCATTAAAGTATGTCATGGTGCAAATGGCCTACAGACATATGAAAAAAATGTTCAGCATCACTTTCAATCAGGGAAATGCAAATCAAAACAACAATGAGATACCATCTTACACCAGTGAGAATGGCGCATATTTAAAAAACTAGCAACAACAAATGCTGTCATGTCAATGTGTCTTTTATAAAGCAAATAAACATGAATAATAGGCAAATTGTTTATTATCATGTGGACTTTTGCAAACAAATACTAAAATGTCATCTAAGTTGGATGCAATAAAACATTTTAACAATTTCTATGATCTGTAGCTATCATTTACTGCCTCTACCTTATGCTCCCAAATTCTTTCAATATTGTGGATCAATGACTTTCTGTCTGTCCTTATTCCCCACTGATGTCTGACCAATAGGAGGCAGGCCTTTTCTGATACATCAGGATTCAACCAGTCAAACTTATTTCCATTGAAACTAAAGTCCTCTCTCTAGAATTCATAAGATTTCTCTACCAGGTAAGGGGACAAAGTTCTCCCTATCCATTTCTTGACTTGTGTTTTAATTTCTTCTGAGCCTTTCTACAAAAGTACTATTTTATTGAGAAGTACAACATGACCTTTGCTGTTAAGATGTTTAGACAGTGATTATAGTTACCAATACTCAATTATACTCTTCAAAGTTACTAAGAGACTAGCTCCTAAGTGTTCTCACTACAAACACTACATGATACAATATTATGTGACAAGGTACAAATGTTAATGTTATAGTTATTTATTGCAATATATAAATGTATTAAATTAATTTTTCAGCACCTTGAACTTATACAATATCATAACTCCATTATCAACTTAAAAAGTGGAAAGCATATTTTGAACAGATAAACATATCTCAAAGTATTTAAGGGATTTATTCAACACATGAATCTCCTGAAAAGGGCAAGAAGTAATTTTTCCCACGGTAAGAGATGTCTGAGATAAATCCACTCACACTGAGGGTGTGGGTATGGTTTTTGGCAGAGTGTAAGCATATGTGAAATCATAGAAGTGAGAAACAAAGTTAGGTTTGAGGGTTTTACCTGTCACTGGGGTTTATTGAAGGGCAAGCATGAAAGGTGAGGAGGTAGAGTTAAACAAATATCAGAGCAAAAAGAACACGGTGAGTCATGAGGTGGATAGTGAATTTTATTTCCAAGGCTCTAAGAAGCCATTAAATATATTTACACAGGTAAGAAACTTCATCTGATTTATAGTTTTAAAAGACTACCCATTATGTTGTTTGGAGAAGGAATTAAAATTAAACAAGATGGGTGGCAGAATGCTACATCTTCCAAATAAGAAATGATGAAAGACTAAATCGAATTAATAGCACTTTAGATAACATGAATTGGACAGATAAGCACTGTGCTCAACAACAGCTTGATGGAGGCCGCAGCAGGCTAGCATGAATACAAATCATTGAACTTAGAAGAATCCTACTTGTCTACAAAACATAAAGTGCCTGAGGTGAGAAAAAAAGGGAGATGACAAAGGCAGTGCATCATCATTCCTATCTTCTCAGGGTTATTTGTTGATCTCCTGAGGACAAAAGTCATCTCTAGATGATTAGAATTAATAACCCGTAGGTGACAACGGGCTTTTCTTAACTTCCCAATCTAAAGCTTTGTATATGTGGCCTCCACATATAAACTTAGCAATTAATCTTTATCCTTTGACAAATGACTACTTCTGGTCAAGAAGTTCAGTGCCAAAGGTCAGAGGCCAGAATGTTCTAGAAGATATTCTATGAACTTATGTCAGGCACTTATCATAAACTATCATTTAACCATATCAAAACCTTATTTTTCCTAAAATCATTCCCACCTTTAATGATGCAAATATTCCACATACACCCATAAGTGCACCCACAAAGCATAAAAAAAGTAGCAGAGCAGAAAGCACAAAGTTTTGAATATTGACTTATTTATTTGCATCTACCGTTCAAAGATCATTTTCCAAAAGGCATTATGTCCTGCTCTTTCTGGTTCCATGTGAAACTTAAGTTAAAATATGTTGAAGTAAACCAAGTTAAGAGTCGATAAATGCCTCTATGAGTGGAGGGAAGAATACACGCAGTGAATATTCTGTTTAAGTAACAGCAATGAGACGTGATCAAAATAAAGCCATGCAGTCAATACAGCACAATGTTTCAACATGAATAAGTAGGATTTTTTTTAACTTGTCAAAATTATTTTCTGTTCTTCACTATAATGCAGTAATTAAGTGTCTTGACATTTTCGATGGCATTTTCACACTAACACAGGTGATCTTTCTTTCACAAAGAGGACCAAACAATAAACAAAACCTGCAGGGGGTTTGCTCTCCTGATGTACCTCAAATAGTTTATTTTTATACAAATATCTGAAGCAGATGGGTGATAGTGAAATAAAGAGACTTTGACATATTTGAAGAAATTCAGTTTAAAAATAACAAAGTTATAAAAGTGTTTGAGATTGCATTCCCAGTATCCAATTTATTTCATCAGTATGTGGTGCTTGTGTCTCAGACAGTGTCCTCTGGGAATACATACATGGATGGAGTGAATTACTATACTTAGTGTCAGAGTGTGATCATCTTTGAACAAAAACATTGTGTCTGGATACTTCATATCCTTTTCCTTTCTGCCTTGCTTATTTTGTTCTACAGTATCCGCCTGCTACTTACAGCGCACAGACCTGACCTTGATATAAGTTAAATTGTCACAAGGAATGAAGATTCATAGCAATAACAAATATAATTAGATTAAGATTCTTAAAAAAAGGCCAACTTCAACTTTAAATGGTGTGATGTAGTCAGAAAAAAAAACTAAAGAAAATTTCATACATTTATGTCTATTACCTTGATTTCTCTACAGTTATTATTGCTTTTATCTTTGTTACTAGCATTGAAAGCTCATTTTTTGGTGATGGGTGTCTATGCCACATGACATTTTTACTATACCTGTTATTTAAAAAATGCAGCTGTGCTTTGAACAGAGTCCATAAATACGATACAAATTAATGCATAGTATGAAAATTAGGAACAATTATCAGTCATAAACTATTAAAATATTTGATAAGAAATGAATTATTTGTAGTTTGGCATTTGATTATAAAACCAGAAAGATCAGCTGTAGAAAATTAAGTAACTTTTTTCATATTACAAAACACCTTAAATTTCATGTATTGCATAATATAAAAGGGAGCTAGTATGCAAAATTTCACATAAAAATATCTCAGAGCAAAACATGAGTTCAGCTTACATCTATTTGTGTTTTTTGCAAAAAAAATCAACATAAATTGCTTTGGTAGTACTTGTTCTCTTTTGCCATAAACATTTATTGAAATACTCAACTTTTATTTTTAAAATGTATACTAGATGGTATCATGTTGATTTTCATATGTCAACATTTTAAGATTACGATTTATTTTATTGATTTATTCAGTAATATAAATTTTAGTAAACATAATAATTTTGAAATCAAATATCTATGACATGGTAAAGTAGGAAAAACTGAAAAGTAAATGAATTTGCAGACACCAGTTCTCAGTAAACACAATTATTTTAAGTAGAAAACTATTTACATATTGTATAATCAGAAAATACGAAACAAAGCAAAAGTGAAAAATTCTGTATCTTTTGCATTTTTTCATGAGAAAAGTATACATCTAGTGGATCTCTAAAGATTTTGTGAACTAGTTCTGCCAAATTTCCATTCACTGTGTTTGTGACAGTTAGACTTTGAGCACCAACATGGTTCACTGCACTGCACCATGCTGCACCTAATTCAGGAAATAGTAGCCATGTCATTCTGTGATATACTGCTACCTTCTGATGCTCTTTTAATAAATAAAGTTGAGAGGTTATTTCCACCATAAATTACTGTTTGTCAGAATTTTTTAGTCAAAAGAAGGTATGTAATGGAGTATGGAAGGCTGAAGTCAAACACGAATTTATCACCAAGGTGATCTTTTGAATATTGAATGCAGATTTACTTCAGTGTGAATCTGCACAGGTTATGTCAAAATTATTTGTTATAATTCCATGAATTTATAATGTGTGCTTTCAAAGAACATATATTAAGATTCTTTTTCTTGAAACTTTGTTATCATTTTCTTGGGAAGAAAGCATAGGCTGCTTTGTATAAGAGAGAAAATTCACTAAAAATAAATCATCATAAGTTTAATAATTTAACATTGATAAATTAGTAAACTACCTGAGCATTTCATGTTTTGAAATTTCATAATTTCTCATGTTATTAGTTTTGCATATAGAAAAGGAATGTCTTGTTTCCAAGTATAAGCAAAGCCTATGGAATTGAATTCATGATTACCCAGTGTTAAGTTTACTACAAATTTTTCAGTAAAATTTTAGTAATGGTAAAGGAGTAGTTACAAAAAACGCAATCCCATAGATTTCAAATTGAGTTAGGCGAATATTAATTTAAGCTCCATGGTATTTACTTTTAATTGAATGGAAGACAAACTTAAATACTATAGATAACTGTGAACATAAACCTTGTAGTAGATATCAATTTAAAAAGCAATAAATTCATAAATTAATGGAATGCCATCTGCAATTTTAGAAGGCATTAATTATGAAACGTAGTAAAATGTTTTCATTGAAATTATAACATAATGCTGTCCACTCTAATTTTTCCAATGCTACACAGCACATATCTCAAAGCACACCTTACAAGTATACATTTGGGGAAAAATAGCAGAAAAAGAGGAAAGAAGAATTTCTAAAGTATATTAGATTTTAGTTCAGCCAGTTTTATCTATCTTACTAATAAAAACAACCTACTAAATATATCAGCCATATAAGGATTGAACTGAATGCAATAAATCAAATCTTACTTGATTTAAACATACTGACAATGAACAACAAATTTTATAGCCTCATCAAAAGGGGGGAGTTTTTGATAATATTTTGAAAATTCTGGTAACATGGTTTTAAAATACTATATATAGCTCAGAAATAAAATCAGAGACTTTTAAGTCTTACTTTAAATTAGAAGGGGCAAAACTTGGGAAAGAATGGTGTAGTAGTATTTGAGACATAATCATTTCATCATTAAGGATTTCATTATTATTATTTTTTTAATAATAAATTTTATTTTTATATTCCCCATACAATTGCAGCCCCCCCATTCTGACCCCAATCCCTCCCCTCCCACCCCCGCCCCCCTAAAAGTGTCTCTGGTTCATAGTTTTTTGTTGATTTTGATTTTCACTTTCTTATAGTTATTCATTTTCCTGGTCCCTTATTTAAGTTTTCTAGATTCCTGCTATGAGTGAGACTATCTGGTATTTTTCTTTTTCTTTTTGGCTTATTTCGCTGAGCATGATCCCTTCCAGCGCCATCCATGTTGCTGCAAATTGCATGTGTTTATCTTTTTTGAATGCTGAGTAATATTCCATGGTATATATGTACCACATCTTCTTGATCCAGTCATCTATTTTTGGGCATTTGGGTTGTTTCCAAAGCTTAGCTATTGTAAACAGTGCTGCTATAAACATAGGGGTGCAGGTGTTCTTTGGAATTGATGTTTCTGTGTCCTTTGGGTAAATACCTAGGAGTGGAATTGCTGGATCATATGGAAGCTCTATGTTTAGTAGGTCCAGAAATCTCCACACAGCTCTCCACAGTGGTTGGACAAGTTTGCACTCCCACCAACAGTGCAGAAGAGTTCCTTTTTCTCCACACCCTCGCCAACATTTGTTGTTGCTAGTTTTTTTAATATGTGCCATTCTCACTGGTGTAAGATGGTATCTCATGGTAGCTTTGATTTGCATTTCCCTGACTGCAAGTGATGTTGAACATTTTTTCATATGCCTGTTGGCCATTTGCATTTCCTCTTCAGAGAAGTTTCTTTTTAGCTCTTCTGCCCATTTTTTGACTGGATTATTTTCTTTGTTGTTGAGTCTCATCAGCTCTTTGCAGATTTTTGTGATCAGTCCTTTATCATTAGTGTTGGGTGCAAAATTGTTCTCCCAGTTGGTGGGGTTTCTCTTTGTTTTTGTTATTGTCTCTTTTGCTGTGCAGAAGCTCTTTAATTTGATGTAGTCCCAGCTGTTTATCTTTGCCTTCACTATCACTGCTTTGGGTGATATGTCTGTAAAGATGTCTTTGATGTGCAAATCACGTAGTGTTTCGCCTATATTTCCTTCAATATATTTTATGGTTTCAGGTCTTATGTCTAGTTCTTTAATCCATTTTGAGTTGATTTTTGTGTATGGTGTGAGGTAGTGGTCAAGCTTCATTCTTTTGCATGTAGCGACCCAGTTTTCCCAGCACCATTTATTGAACAAACTTTCTTTGCTCCAATGCATAGTCTTTGCTCCTTTGTCAAAGATTAGTTGACCATAAATCTGTGGGTTTATTTCTGGATTTTCTATTCGATTCCATTGGTCTGTATGTCTGTTCTTGTTCCAATACCATGCAGTTTTGATGATTATGGCTTTGTAGTATAGTTTGAAGTCTGAGAGTGTGATGCCTCCATTCCCTTCTTTTTTTTTTTTCAGGAGAGCTTTGGCAATTCGGGGTTTTTTGTGATTCCATATGAATTTCATCAATAATTGTTCTATTTCTTTGAAGAATGCCATTGAGATTTTGATTGGAATAGCACTGAATCTGTATATTGCTTTTGGTAGGATGGCCATTTTAATAATGTTTATTCTTCCAATCCATGAGCAGGGAATGTCTTTCCATTTCTTTGTGTCTTCTTCTAAATTTTTTAACAGTGTTTTATAGTTTTCTTTGTATAGGTCCTTTACCTCTTTTGTTAGATTTATTCCCAAATATTTGATTTTTTTTGTTTCAATAAAAAAAGGGATGGTTTTTTTGATTTCTTCTTCTTCAGATTTATTGTTTGTGTATAGGAAGGCTACTGACTTTTGCGTGTTGATTTTGTATCCTGCCACTTTACTGAACTTATTGATGAGTTGAATTAGTTTTTCTGTGGAGTTTTTGGGGTTCTCTATGTATATTATCATATCATCTGCAAATAGTGATAGTTTGACTTCTTCTTTTCCTATTTGGATTCCTTGGATGTCTTTCTCTTGTCTTATTGCTCTGGCTAGGACTTCCAGTATTATATTGAAAAGCAGTGGTGAGAGTGGACATCCTTGTCTTGTTCCAGATCTTAATGGAATTGCTCTCAGCTTTTCACCATTGAGGATGATACTGGTTGTTGGCTTGTCATAGATGGCCTTTATGATGTTGAGGTATGTTCCTTGTACCCCAAGAATTTCAAGGGCTTTTATCATGAATGGGTGTTGCACTTTGTCGAAAGCTTTCTCAGCATCTATTGATATTATTTTTAAAGGGATTATGCCATGTGAAATAAATCAGAAAGAGAATGACAAGTAGCAGATAATTTCACTCATACATGGAATATATAGAAACAAAACACAGGGACAGATATATCTAACACTAGGGATACAACTGCAGAATTGAGGCTACAGAGGAGGAAGTTGGGAGTGGGAAGAAGGCAGGGAGGGGTCCCTGGCAATACTGTGGGAGACTATGGATACTCTGGTGATGGGTGTGTTGTGGTAATCCTTGTATGAGGAGGTGTGAACCTATTCTCCTAAATCATATACTTCACTGGAAATGATGTCACCTCAATATAAATCTATTTAAAAAATGGGGATAGAAACCCATTCATCCAGGAATATCTCAAATAAAACAGTAAAATATGCATTTGATTATAGCTGCCCAAAATGCAGAAGGTATTCAATTTGCTCAGTAGAAGCTGAAACACTAGTTTTATTTATATTCCAATATCCACATGTCCTTTTCCTTTCTAGTATTAATTATTAATTTTGTCCATTATCCAAAATATTCTAGCTGCACATTCCCCATTTACCATTTTTTTTTCTTATCACTGATTTGAAAGAACTAGACATTGAAAAGAAATAATGGGATCAAAAAAGATAAACTCATGCCATTTGCAGTAACATGGATGGAGCTGGAGGGATTATGCTAAGTAAAATAAGTCAGAAGGAAAAAAAGAAATATCGAATGGTTTCACATATAGGCAGAGCATAGGAAAATTGAACAAAAGGGTCAGGAAAAAAGACAAACTTGCAAGCTGACAAGATTTGAAGTAAACAGCAAGGGAGGGGCAGAGAAAGGGGTCAAAAGAGGGAGCAGAAGATCACAAGGGACTATGTGATAGATAATGGGTGCTCCGGTGCTGGGAGAACTATGGGGGTCCACCTGATGGGAGATCAATGATGTAAGAAAATAAGTAAAAAGAAAATAAATGAAAAGAAAAAAATTGTACCCATACAATATTTTTGGCAAACAATGTCCCTGATTGATATGATAGCTGATATCCTTGCCACTTTAAAATATATATTGAGGGGTCTCCCCAGTGGCGCAGCGTTTGAGCGCTGGGTTGCGAAGCTGCCTGCAGCCTCTGCAGCACCGGTTCAATCCCCGGCCACCGGGCGAGGGTCCCACATGGCATGCAGACCTCTCCTGCAGCCTGCTGCTCCCCTCAGCAGTGTACTTCGGTCCTTCCGCCTGCTCTTCTCCCTGCTCTGGCTTTGGTGAATTAGCTCACCCTCCTGCACTTCTGACTGTAGCCAGGGCTTGTATAAATAAATAAATAAATAAATAAATAAATAAATCTTTAAATATATATATATATATATATATATAGAAAAACCAAAGTGATTATTTTTGTTTTCTTTGGTTTAAATTATTTTCATTAAATTCACAAATTGCTGTAACTTCTTGAGCAACTGGGATAAAGGCATTTTTTGCCTTGCACTCCAAAGTTTCTGTCAGAATTTTAATTTTTATTGTTTTAATGTGAATGTTTATAGATGCTTTATTCAGAACTTCCCAATTAAAAATATTGAATTTAGATTGGTTTATAACACTGTATATGATTCAGAGATGCAGGTTCACACCTCTTCAGATCTAGGTTGCCACACCACCCACACCACCAAGGCACCTACATTACTCAGTCATTTTAAAATTAAGAATATGATCACATACCACATACTTAAAAACACTTAAAAATAACTAACCCATCAATTATTTTATAGCTAATGAAAATGTAATATTCTTTGGGAAGTGTAAATTGTGGTGCAATGAGTATAAAGCTCATTAATAATATTAAAATGAACCAGCGATCCTACCTCTCTTTATAGATGTACTTTGAAAAGTAGATAAACTAAGTTGTTATTGTTATTGTTCTACTTCTAGGAGGAAACCAGCATATCTGTAGTTAAGCAGAAAAATATAATATCTATAAATATTTCATGCATTAAATATTGCAAAAATAAATCACTATCTAGGGAAAACTGCTTGTCAATCAGCAAAGTAGAGGGTAACTAAATAGTATACTTATGTAGGGACAAAAGGAAAATTGATTTGAAAGTCTTAATGAACCATGACTAAATCATCTTTCTCCATGTTCAAGTCTTCAAACAATTAGAAAGTGAGAAAGTTGGATTTGATGATTGCTGATGCCTGAAGTTCAATTTCAGCCTTGACTAACCCATAAAGTTTCCCCCTATTTTCTACATGAAAAAAGAAGAATGATTGAATTTTTTTTTCTGATCTTGACTCTTGCTTTTTCTCTATCTTGTTGACTAAATATGGGGTCCATGTATCAACCTAATGGCAAATTTTGATCCTCCTGAAATTATATGCACAATAGTGTGTATTCATGCCTGTTTGTGGCCTGTATTCTGGCAGTAAAAATACTGTTTCCAGAATTGAAGTAGAACCACCTACTGGCCCAAAAGATTAAATCCTATGTGGTTAAACTTACTGTCATGTCACACTGCAGAAGTAAAGTCCAAAATAAGCCCAAACAGGGAACTACTTTTGAAATAAAATAGTTATGGAAATAGAATGTTACATTAATATTATTTTATACTGAATTTTAAAAAGAAAATAATCCAGCTACAATCTCAGAAAAGGAGTTTAAAATTGTCTTAATTTCGCTATACTTTTTTATAATATACTTTTTAAAATAATAAAGGGAACAGGTGGGCCTATATCTACCTATTACCTCTTTTTTTTTTTTTTTTTTTTTTAAATTTATTTATTTATTTATTTATTTATTTATTTTTATGGAGGCATGCTTTATTTATTTGTTTGCTGGTTTTGTTTGTTTTTTTGTTTTTTGTTTATACATGCACTGGGTACAGTCAGAAGCGCGGGAAGGTGAGAGAATTCACCAGAGCCAGAGCGGGGAGCAGAGCAGGCAGAAGGACCGAAGTACACTGCTGAGGGGAGCAGCGGGCGGCAGGAGAGGTCTGCGCACCATGCGGGACCCTCCTCCGGTGGCCGGGGAGCAGCCGGGGATTGAACCGGCGCCGCAGAGGCCGCGGGCAGCCTCGCAACCCAGCGCTCAACCACTGCGCCACCAGGGAGGCCCTACCTATTACCTCTTTAAAAGCATGTAGTACTACCTTAAAAATTTCAGTTTGTGTTTAATGATTCAAACTCATTCTTATAAACCATGCATGTCATCCCCTGGGCCTCCCATATACACAGGCACACAGACACACACACACACACAGACACACACACACACACACACACACACTGCTGCATTGTAGGTATATGCATATACATACATACATATATTTGTGTGTGGGGAGGAATGAACCTGATTGAAATTTGCAGATAAAAGGATTAGAAATAAACAAAGCTATTTTCTGAATTAGTTATTTTTATATCCATGTTTAGTCTCCCAAGAAAGTTTCCATTTTTCTATCAGAATCAACAACAAATATGGATTACTAGAAGCATTCACATTGTAAAATACTGATCATTATAATGTGCATCAACAAAGCAAATGTTGAAACTTACTGACAAGTGAAGTATGAACAGGAGACTGTGACTAAGAGAGATCTGAAAACACTTGTATATGATTAAAAGAAACATAAGAGAAAAAAATCTCACAAAAGTAAATGAAGATAGCAAAAGTTAATGAGTATGGTTATAGAAAGAAAGAATGCCAGGAAAGTACATAGTACATTATTATTGATTAAGGAAATATGATTACATGATAACAATAAAATAATTATAGTCAGAATCCACAGTTATCTTTATATTAGTTTATGACATTCCTTAATCCAAATCATTAGTAGCTGGTTTATTTTATTCTAAAATTACACTAGCAATTATCTTGAATTCACATTAATACTTTTTGAAAACAGAATAAGGAGATTCATTTTTAGAATAATTTGAATCAAATGAAAATTTAGATTTGACTATTATGGTGGAAAACCACAATGAGTTCCTTTCTGGCCTTGAGAGAGACTGAGTGATAACTGTCAGCGACATTTCTATCCATAAATTAAAGAGGATTATAATAGTGATGAAATAAAATCATTCAAGCAGAGTCTTGTTTCATAAACAGTACCACAAGCTGAGGAGTAATATCACATGAATATTATTGCTATGTCTGGGGCGCTGGGCAATAACGATTTTGACTGTAATTCATGTTGTATTTTAAGGTGTAGAAGCAATAAAATATTGATCATCAGCATGTCCAGTCATTATTCAGAAGATTAAATCAATTTATGAGAGGCAATAACTTGTAAACGAATGACCTTTCAAAGGCCAAAAGTAATTCCAGGGCAAAATCCTCACATATCTAGAGCTCCAGATGAAAACTAGGTTACTAAAAGTCAGATACTGAAGTGAAATATAGTTCTGAGATCAAATCATGTAATATGTCATTGTGGGGGGGTCATTACAATATCATATTGAATATTGCCCGTTTTTGATAGCACTGAAAGAAACTAAACTGACCGGATTTTCAGAAGATAAAACACCTTTTTTGAACTTGAAGGGAAAATGAAGCAAACTCAAATTTTAAATACACTATAGAGTGTGATTCAGATTTAGCTAGTAATTTATAAAGGGAAAACAGCTTTCTGAAAATTAGGACAAAGGAAAACTTTGAATTAAAAATGTATGTATTACATCTTTTTCTTTTGCAAAAATGAAAAGATTGGTATGTAGCATTCAGAAAATAAAGTGATATAATTGCTTCCTACCTGTGTTGATTCACTGTTAAGTTTAAATTGACTCATTACATCATTTTTAAAATTATAATTAATACATGTCTATAAGCTATATGATTAATGACACTCAAGAGAAGGCAAGTCCACAGGTATCAGATATATTGACTGAATATTCTGGAAAATTATGTTTTTAGTCTTTCCAAATTTAACACACCTTCCTAAACCTTTTACATTGTTATCATATATCAAATAGTTCAATATGGTTAGAGCTCAAAGGGAGAAATTTAGGTTGAAATTAAGATATATTTTAATATGTAAATAATATAAAATGAAATATACTATTCTCATTTTCAAGTAATATTTGGTGAAAAGAGAAAATGAATTGCAAAGACATTCTTAAATTATAAAACATATTCATAAATCATCAAGTGTTTCATTAACATATGTAATAATGATATATATTACAATACCCATTGTCATTCTAGGGGAAAAGTAGTAAAATAAGGGTAAAGGTTAGAAACAGAAAAGTAGGTTATATAGCACAGAATAAAATAACACAGATTAAAAAATTCAGTTTTAAATGGAAGCAATGTATTTTTTCTGGCAGGAAAGGGATGGATTTAATTCAGGAGGTTTTTTATCTTTCAGCTTTCTAATATACTATGTAAACCATGTGCTACTCTATAGCAATTAGATATATCAAGCAAGTTTGGAAAGATCTTTTGTACACACAGTAAGGGGGCAGAAGGAACTGACATGGTGCCTGTGCAATACCATCACAAGATTTGACTTCAGGCAATCTAAGGTGGGTTCAAATGTAATTTTTTTTTCATAGAGATATTTCAAGGATTAAATTAAATCAGTGTATATAACAACAAAGAATAAGTGCTGAATAAATGATATCTATTAAAGATAAATATATAATGTTATTCAGAAATTATAGACACAGTAAATAATTACCTTAAATGCACAGTAAGTTATTCTCAAAAAAGTTCTTTAGATCAATCAAAACTCCAAAATATAAAATTTACTCAGGTCTTAACAGATAATCTACTGATAAAATATTAAATGAAGGACACATTGTCCAACTATGTTAATGGTATTTGACTTTGCTTGGCTAACTTTTAATGTATGCGTGTGTGTATATATATCTATATCTATATATATTAGCATATAATGCACTTGAAATATGTATATATAAACATACATGCATACCCATGTAAGTATAGGTATGTACATCCATCTATATTATGCAAGAACACAAAATATAAAATGGGAATATTGAGGGAAACCAGAGATAAAGGGTCAAATTTTTCCACAGAATTCACAAGCATCCTGTACTAACAGTAGTAGAAAGGTGAACTTTTATTTTTTCTTTTATTTTGGGGTCTTTCATTGAACTAATTCTTATAAATTTTACTGTCATATGATGTGGCTTCTGATGTACTATTATCTATTCACATCAATAACAACATATTTCAGTTAGTGCCAGGCATTTCTGTGGTCAATTTAATGATATCACTGTAGCATTTTCTAAACTTTAACTGTATCATATTGGTTCCATTGTTACTAATTTTCAATTAAGTCATGCATTTAAATATATTCTATCATGCTACTACCTGTATTTTGTATCTTACCATAAAACTGTTTTCAGCTTTTATTAAAACATTACAACTCTTTAAATTTAACTGTTCTAATTAATAAGCCTACCTTTACCTTACAGTATACTTTTCTTCCTTTTAGTGATCATTTAAAACATACTTTTAATTATTTAATTTTTATAACTAATAACATCATAAAATTCAATTTAG
Source organism: Talpa europaea (assembly GCF_964194135.1). Taxonomy (NCBI): domain Eukaryota; kingdom Metazoa; phylum Chordata; class Mammalia; order Eulipotyphla; family Talpidae; genus Talpa; species Talpa europaea. Next base: position 75,129,829 of record NC_140070.1, read on the forward strand.
TTGTGATTCTGCCATGTCAGACAATTATTGTAGTTATCTTTACTTTTACTCTTCATTATCTAGTTTAACAAGACTGTAAATATCACAAAAATCCTTTAGTGGTATGTTTTGTACTTTTCTAATGATAAATTTTTGGTTGATTTTTTTGGTGGCTCTGTGACTATTATATCGTTAGTTCTCTTGAATCCACCAGATAGCTCATGTAATAAAATGAAAATTAAAAAAAGTATTCTCAATAACAAGATTTATTTCCATCTGTTAATTTCAATATTCCTGATATACAAGCATGAACTGAATTTTATTTCAATAATTGAACTTATCTAAAAGTCAGAATAGATGAAACACAAACATAAAAAAGGTATGCATTGATAAACAGACAAGATATAATTGAAAACTTACTTCCTACCAGAGAGCAATTGTCCAATCTTTTTCTTTGGTCTGTTCTTATAAACATTTTGACATTTCATATGTTCCTACAGTTTATTTAGAGAAATGATTTTTAAATAGTTTTTGCACTCTCTAAGTCCCTTCTGTCTGTGTAGTATTTAAAAAAAAGAAAATAAATAAATTGTGTATGCCTATAGTTTCCTTGTTGTAAAATATTTCATCAAAAATATAAAAATAAGAATGGAAAATATCTATATGAAAAGAAGTTCAATATCATTGGTAAAATGTTGCCTATTAAGCAATTACAAACTTAAACAATAAGATAGTGCTAGGCATATATTAGAATGGGTAAAACCCAAATGACAGCACCCAATGGTAACAAGCATGTGAAGCAACTGGAACTTTCATTCATTGCTGTTGGGAAGGCAAAAAGGAGCCTAAAAAGTTTGGCAGGTTCTTAAAAGCAAAACTTAGTTTTATCATAAAAGCTATTTGGTGGAAATAATACAATAAAATATATTAATGAGAAAAATGCCTAAAACAGGAGTCACCTCATTGGCAAATTGACTTAATGAATATATATGGTCAATAAATCATTTATAGTTTGATTAAAGATTAATATTACTTCTAATGCATATTAGCCAACTTTATAATTACAATTTAATTGGTGAATACATAACAACTCCTCTATACATACTTTTAGCATACTTTTAATGTAAAGCATACTTTTTAATGTAAAGTATTATAAAGTTAGTTTTTGTTACTGAATTAAAATTATTTAGAACTAGGAAGCTTGTGGAAAAAGAATACAATACCCACTGAATCTACTTTTCCCTACCTAAGGACATCTGTGAATTTATTTATATAACTAAATAAAGAAATAACATGCAATTTCAGCACCATGTATATTGCTTGGAATTTCTACTTTTTAAATGGCAGTAAGATACTAAATAAATAGACTAAGATTTCTGATTAACAGATTTCTAGATGTGGGAAAGACATTTCCATATAGAAGAAGAAAATGTCTTTAAATGAATAAACCTTATTCATGTTTATATTCTTAATATAGTATTTTTCTTTACATACACCATCATGTGACTTTAAAATATTTTTTTCAGAGTGCTAACTGCAGGTGATATGTGTGCTTTTACACAAAACAGCTCTGAGGAATCAGAAGAATGTGTCAGGCACAATTTCCCTCCATATTTTATAATTACATCAATTCAAAGATATTGTTGTTCCCATATTTTGACTCTGAATTGTTCCAGTGGATAGCACCTTATAGTCACTTGAAGACAAAACAGAAAATAAAAAAAAACACAGTTTTGATGTGATTATCACTAACTGTGATGTAATTACTTGGTCATAAGAGTTCACACTACTGTAATTTCACTTGTGTATGGAAGATACACAGTTGAGTGTAATTATCCTTTAAAATACCTTCCACATTTACACTATGGTCGAGCATGGTCAGTATATGTTATTATTAGTTGATGCTTTGAAGCAAATTTGACATTGTTGAAGGAAATATTTTTTGAAGGGGAGGGGGAGACCATAGGTTTTTTTTTTTTTTTTTTTTGAAGCAAAAGCTAAACTAAACTACTAAAGGAAAAAAAAAAAAGAAGACACAGACACACTTAGGCAGAGATAGAAGGTAACTACTTCCAGAGAAATCTCAAAATGACTACTTATTATCCACCAAACTAGATATAAGATAAATTGTCTGCTCCTTCAGGGAGGGCTGAAAGAAACAAAGCATTAAGAGGTTGGTCTGATTAAGGCATCACACAGAAGCGCGGCTCAATTGATTTTTACATAATTTTTTTGTTATTTGTATGTCTTATAAGCTGAAACATCAGAACATCTTCTAATTATTGTCACCTTATATTTGATGAAATTCAATTTCTTTAAAGAACATGAAATTTTAACAAGGTGGTCCCCAGGAAAGGGGGAGGTTTCAGGTTTCCTGCCATACTGAAGAAGAAAGGGTGGAGCTGAGCAGGGAGAAGAAGCTGGAGAGGAGACTGGAGAAGGAGGGAAGGAAGTAGGAGAACCAGAGGGAGACCTGAAGGAGGCACATGGAGCAGAGAGACATGTGAAGAAACTGTACTTGCTTTTTGTTCCTGGACTGGGTAAAATAGATGTGGGTGAGAGACCCCGGGAAGGTTAACAGTGGTAGCATTTATCTTTATTTTGATTTTGCTCTTTTCCTTCCAGACTCATCTGGCTATTTCTGACCCTTTTCTGTGGGTCCCTGCCAGAGGGTTCTTTGGACTTGTGGCAGGTTTTTGGGCCAACCCTTTATGGGGGGCGGGCATTTACCCACAAAGGGATGGGTAACTTCGGGTGCTTCATTTGGAAACTATATTTCTTTTCTTTTGTTGTTGTTGCATATATGTTGTTGCAATAAAATTGTATTTAAGTCCCTTTCCCATCAAAGGTCTTTTGCACTAGAATATGTTTTGTCTTAATGTGGTGGAAGGCAGACTCTTTTTAGAACAGGCAGGTTTAGGGGTTCTGGAGTGCCCCTCTCCCTGCCCTGTAACAAAATCACCAATAAGCTACTTATGGAAAGTAATATTTACTATTCTATAATTATCCAAAAATCACAATTTTCTCATCTCTTATAAAATAATAATCCAAGAAAAAAACACATGCAATGAAACAGGTAAGAAGTTATTAGAGTCATAGGTTATATGGAAAATCAATGACCAAGTGAACAATAACATATCATAAACAAGAAAATCAACAAAAGATGCTGGGTTCCTTGTGCTAGCTTCTTGTAATAATTATGTCTCTGTTTGAATTTCATGTCAGTCAAGCTATGGCATGGAATAGCTTAAACATAGTTTAAAGACCATTTACATAGAAAAATTAGAAACTCTATTATATGTCTCTAATGAAGTTTTTAACACACATACACACACACACACACGGAATACATTAAATTGTATACCTTAGCAATTTATACAATGACTATTAACATCAATGGAAAATATGTCATGACTTGATGATTCCTATCTTTTAAGAGGATAAAAACATTTCTAAATTTTATATCAGCTTGTATAAACCAGGTATGCATAAATAATTAATTATAATAAATACAAATGCTATTTTATACATACACTTATATTTAACTATATTTGATATATATACATATATATGATTTTTTAAATTTTTGTAGAAATGCCGGCAGATCTTTTTTCTGAAGCAAAACTTAAATGACTCAAGAAGACACACTTAGAAGAAGGTGTCTACGTCCTGAGAAATAAAATGCACATAATCGGATATTGTTAATATTCATTTCCTATATGTCTGCAATGTTATGTATTTGTTCAAAACTTGCTTTATGGAAAGTTCAGTTTTTATACTTACAAGGCCCATACACATGCTACTCTCTGTGTAGAATTATTGATATAGTCTTTGGGTTTTAATAATCTAAAATACCATTTTACTTATTAATTATTGAATCAATAAGAAAAGTCACTTCAAAGCAATTCTTCCATGTGAAAACACAGCAGAAACAGGACAGAAGAAAGCTATAAGGAAAGTGAAATAAATAAATGCTCACTAGGAAAAATAGGGGGAAATAGTTGAACTAAGTAATGACCGTGTCACACAAATAGTGAATTATTATTTTACAAAAGGTTTTCTCTACCCTCCGGCACAATTTCAACAGCTGTACCAGAGAGCCTCTATCATTCATAATATAGAGTGACGCCTCTTTATATTAACCAAGCAACAGAGGAGCAAAAATTACTCAGATCCGCCCATATGAGGCACTCTGTTTGCTGTCATGCATTCTGATGGCTTAATTAGGTGGACTGTGAGGCACATGGGGTTTTTATTTCAAGTCAGGTTCATCACAAAGGCCATATCATCAAAGCAGAATGATCCTAGCATATACAGCTAGATTACAAATACAAGTTTCTTCAATAAGTGTCTTGTAGCTGACTATGTCTGTTAGTTTGCTTCCATCTATTTAAACAATTAGATGAAGCCTCATATGAGTAGACCAAGGATAATGTCATGGAATTGAGTAAAGCTAGCAATTTCTCTTATTATTTAGAGCTCATCTTCAACTGCAGGACAATCTCTAGAGTGTAACAAATGTACTTATTTTTTTCTTTATATAATTATTCTCTTTCAAGACTTGACACTACATCCAAGAAGTCTTCAATCTTATTGAAGATCCAGAAATATACAATATATAAAAAAAAACAAAGCCTTATCACCAAGTAAAATAATCAAAAAATGTTAAAAACATATTTGTGCCAGTAAGGGGATATAAGGGAAAAGCTTCTGAAACACAATTACACTGAGAGAATAAGGGACATGTACCAGATATTTTAACAGCCATTTACTCCATAGTTTCACTGAATTACTAAGCCTATGGTTAATTGTCCAGTAAAATTCAATTAGTGTTATATCTAAACAGGAACTATATCAAATATTGCACCTGTATGTATAAACTCCTCTACATGCCTACTTTTTTCCTCAATGGCACTTGTGGTTAGTTACTGCCACAATACAACCAAATAGTGAAGACTATGCTGGTGACACATTCAGATAATGATATTATTATCAATGTTAGTAAGAGCTACTTCAACATACAGTTCTTTGTGTCCCAAAGGTCTTTGATTATTTTCTCTATGATCCAAAAACAATTATTTAACAGTTTTTGAGGGGTAAACTGACAACATAGAAATGAAATTACTGGCCAAGTAGTGCAATATACAGTATAGCAAAGATATTGTTGGCAATTTGAAGCTAAATTCATCTTTTACCCACTATGACATTTTGAAATTCTGTTTACTGAATATTCTTCCTCCCTCTCTCCTCCCCTCTCTTCCTTATTTCCTATGGGTGGGTTCTTTATTATTTTGTTAAAATTAAACTATAAAAAGTAACATTCAGAGAATATCTGGTTCCTTATATTTTATGGTATTCTATTTTTTCTATTAGGCTTATAAAAGTAAGCTGCATTTAATTATATATGATAATTTTCATGGATATATTTATTAGTTCAGTGACATCTTTTCTTTCATCCAGTGTGAACACTATATTTGAGTCTATAATATTATTATAAGATAAAACAGGAAGAACCATAAGTAAACTAAAGCAAAATAAACCAGTGGGAACAGCAAATCTAATACCCCAAATCACTGCAATATATATTTTAAAATATTCCTTCAAATAATTTTATTCCTTTCTCATGGAAATATTTCTGAGATTAAAAAGTTTTTTAATGCATTGAACATCTCCGTTAACTTTAACTTTGTCAAAATCAGTGATTCTCACTTTCTGTATGTTAGATTGATTTGAGGTATTTGTAAAACCATAGATTCTTGAGAGTCATATCCATCCTCTATGCTTCACTGATTCATCCACGACCTGTTGGCAATCTCTTATCAGTGCATACTTGGTAGAGTTAAATACAAGGTTAAATGTACTCTTAAGCCTAAATATTGAAAGGCAGAAGACATATCTTTGTATGTTTTTAAAATTAATTTCTGAATAGCCAGTGCAGTTAAAAAATAAAACTGAGTATAAACAAGAAATCTCTACAGATTCTAAATAATGTACATTTCTTTCTCACTGCCCATGGTTCTGTGCTGAAGAAACTAATCAAAACAATTGGAAAAATCATTCCTATGTATAAAAACCTTTGTAGGATGGATATATGTGACATTATTAGTCAAGTAATTTATTCCTAAAGAAACTAAAGATTCTATTTGTCTCAACCTCAGAAATTTCCTTTTATTTTACATTATAAAGGAGACAATACTTCTTAAATAATTCCTCAGATCTACTCAGTTTGTGTAGCACACAAAAATGAAAAGCCAAAACTTAGGAAGATATAGAGATTGTATGAATATATGTCCTATTACTTCTAGAATTAAAAAAAAATCTTTAAAGTATATAATTTATATGCACATTCTTTAAACCCAGATAACACTTAGCTCCTTCCAATTACTTTCCTTTGGGTAAAACACCAAGGTACTGAAGTGGTGGATAAATATGTGGGAAGGGTAAGTACTAAATCATTTCAGACAATTTCACACTCAAGGCTTGTTGACATGAGGCAGGGCAAAGGAAATAACCCTGTCAGCACCTGCATCTTTAATGAAGGACAACACCACTGCACATTTAGAGAACAGAGAGGAAAAAAATAAATCAGGTTTAAATTTCAAGTGGGCTGTCAGATTTATTCAAATAGAAATATAACCTAATGGGCTTCTCCCTCCCCGTAGATCTGCAGTAAAATCTTAATATACACCTAGAATTTAACATTCTTTTTACCATAGATGTTTTTCAAGTTCTAATTCAGTCCACCATATGCACAATATATGCTTTTAAACAAATCCTCTAATATTTGCCTTTCATTGTCTTTGTGACATCTGTTGGAATCAGAAGTAGATATTTAAAATAGGAAGATGGACTGCTGTCAGATTCCTTTGTGACAGTGATTAAATAAAGATGTGGCATAGCTCAAATACATTATGCTTCATGAGATAACCACAGTTGGTTTAAGAGTACTTTGTGTGAGAATAAGCAACGAGGTACATTAACAAGATGAACGTCTACTTAATACAGAGGAGGCAGGTTTTAATGAGCTTTATATAAATTAAGCTATTCAAATGGTGGGAGAGCCTAATCATTCTTCAAATCAATTTCTTAATTATTCTTTTTCTCTTAAAACTGATTTACTTATCATCAACGAGACCATTTCTTGAGTCTAAAACATACAAGTCATTTCTAGCTGCCTTCCTGACACAACCACCACTTCACACAGAATACAATAAAACATTACAGATTTTAAAATATAGAGAGAAACAAAGGAAAAAAAAGAAAAATCCTAAATTGGGTAATCCAACCATTTCAACATTATATTCAAGTAAAGTTTTACTATTTAATTATACCATAAGTAACCTAACCAAAGTGTGACTGAAAAACTCCTTATTATTGTGATACTAAAATAATCTGTGTTATGGATTATTTTTGTTGTCCTTTTATTTTGTACCCTGACACATCTTGTTCCAGTATACACCTCTGTAATGTAATTCACCAGGTTAAGTTCTAAAGAATATTTCTCCTCCTTTTTAAGAAACACATTGCACTTTTTAATTTATCTGATGTTTGAAGATATTTCTGTTAAAAATCCCCGCTCCATGGGAGCGGAAGTAAGTCAGATGAATGAGAAATTGTATTTTATAAAAAGTCAGTGATACTTGACTCCCTCTGAGCTACACTAAACTCAAACCAGTTCCAGTACCTCCATGGAACATACTAAACGGGAACAACAAACAGAAACAGGATCTCATTCTGTGAGTAATATGAGGAGGGGGGACTCTGAGGCTGATGACACCCTGCATTAGGTTTTCCATTTTCCAATCCTGCTAGCCTCAAATCAATGCTCCTAGAAGGAGGCAGTTAGGAAAGGAATTCCACCCTGCAGGTGCTCCTTTTCAAAAACTAACAACATATTTCTTTTGACAGGTAAATTACTTTGAAATAATTTTTGAACTCTGCGGTGCTGAACAAGAAAGGCATTTAATATTATGCATTTCATTTTTAGGTGCCCTTATTTCAAATTTTTTGTCTTGGCTCAAAGTGGGCCTGACTTACCCATCTCTACGGTATATGTTTAACTAACTGGTAACTCCTTGATTGCTTTTGCAGCCAATAATATTAAGCAATAAATACATGCAGTTTAGGCACTTTAGTTATAAAAATATTGGCAAGTAAGGTAATAATTATGGAGTTAACAAAATTTGTAGATTTGACAAATTGTGGATTAAATATTCAAGTTGATTTGTCTTTTTGAAATTATACAGTGTATTTTTGAAGAAAAGCTCACATTATATGTGACCCTAGATAAAACTTACTTATAATTCTCACCATATATACTCATACATGTATTCCTTCTTCCAGATATCAACATAAAGAAAGATGATTCGGACCATTCACACAGACGTATGAGACAATGAACAAAATTTGACAATTTTGCAATTTGATAACTAGAGGACTACATCACATATATTGACCAGGAGCAATTGTATTTCCATCCTACAGAAATATTTTTAACTAATATAAACCAATTTGTTCACAACTCCCTTAATTTCTCAACCATAATGACAATCTTAAATTAGCAAGGGAAACAAATTCATTGTTTGTGAATCCTGATATGTGTGAATACACATTATAAATTGCAAATAGTAACTAGTATTAAATATAAAATATAACAATAAAATAAGCAAATAAAAACTAAGTTTCATTGTTTGTTCCAACAAAATACTATACATATTTCTTTTATGGACAACTTGGCTAAATTATGGTGATACACAAAATATATTCAAATTATGATTTACTTATTGTTCTAACTCAGAGAAAAGTTTTATTTTGATCAGTGTATATATCTTTCCATTTTCCTCTACTTTAACATTGAGTTTAGTTAATAAAGTAACTTTAAAAAAGCTTTTTATAGCAATGTTATTTTAGCACCATTAAGGAAATTATGACTTCAAGGAAAGAGGTTTCTAACTTCACTGAAAACAATAGTAGCTATGCTAGGAAACTAGCAGCACAGCAGCATGCTGAATTTTTTATTCTGACATCATTCAGCCCATTAATTAATATGTCAGTACTCTAAAGCAATTTCAGGCTTAAATATTTCACTTTTTTGAAGTTCTTTTTCTATGGTACTGACATGAACTGTGACTTTTCTATTTTCCTTATGTTAAACATTTGTTCCCTACTGTCATTGTTCTTCTACCACTCAAACTCAATAATAACTTAGTTACTATAATAACTTAGTTACTATCATACTTAGTTACTATAATAATTCAGTAACAGTGAATTTTTCATCTTCTCTTGAAAATTAATAAAGTATTCTATATTCAAGAATAACTTTTGAATCTCTGAAATTTATCATCACACATATTTAGGAATCCATTCACACAGACATACAAGATAATGAACATGTTTGATTTATAACATGCACAATAAAATTGATTTTAAAATAAAGAAGTGATACTGATTAAGGTTTGCCAAAATAAATGCATGGCACTTACCTGGAATAAGCTGTGCCAGGAACAGATGGTTTTTCGACAAGCTGAGGAGTGATATTATGACCAAAAAAGGAATATGTTTCCATTTCATCTTTGACCCTTCCTTGCATTACACCCAGCCAGTGATACAGGTATGTTTTATCTAGGAGGAGAAATTAAACAAAAAAGGCAAGAAAATTATTTTTAAATAGATAGCTATGTTTAATAAAGAACATATTTAAAATACTTATGAAAAATAAGTTCAAATTCATTTGAAATTTTATTTTTCAAACTGATAAATGCAGAAATAATCTCAATAAATACAATTTTCTTTTTTATAGAACAAAATTGCATTAATGTACCATTAAGTGACATTATTACATAAATCTAGAGGTACATCTTCAACTCTATATATTGGAGTTACAGGCATCAACTCAAATCTCACTTCATCCAACAGCAAAGTTCTTCTGCCATTTCAACTACCTGTTGATGCTTTTAAGCTCCTTACCCGGACTCCCTTTTCCATCCTACTCTGGTATCCACTATATTTTTCAGTCTGACATTTATTTCTGTTGTGATTTTTTAGTTATTTTGCTTTGGTTATTTCCACATTTGAGAGAAATTGTCCAGTAACTGTCTGGCATTTTCTGACTTATTTTGATTAGCACAATCACCTCAAGTTCCATTTGTGAGATTATGACACATTTTTTTTTTTCAAATAGCTGAGTGGCATTCTGTTGAATATGTACACCACAACTTCTTTTTATAGTCATAGGTAAGTGCACATTTAGATCATTCTCTGATCTAAATGTGAATATGTTGTTGTGAACATAGGGGTGCAGATATATTTTCAAATTAGTGTTTCCATATTCTTTGGATGAATATCTACCAGAAATATTTGTGGGTCGTATGTTACTTCCATCTTTAGATTTTTAAGCAATATCATTACCATTTTCTGTAGAGGCTGCACCAGTTTACATTCCCAAAAATCATGAATTAAGAGTTTCTTTTTTACTATACATTCCCCAACACATAATGTTTCCATCTTTTGTGTAAGCACTGGGTACAGTCAGAAGTGCGGAAGGGAGAGAGAATTCACCAAAGCAGGGAGCAAAACACATAGACTGATGAAATACACTGCTGAGGGGAGCAGCTGGCATGGCAGGAGAGGTCTGTGCGCCATGTGGAACTCTCGCTGGCCTGCCGGGGATCGAATCGGCGCTGCAGAGGCTGCAGGCAGCTTCGCAGCCTAGAGCTCAACTGCTGCACCACCAGGGAGGCCCTGTTTCCATCTTTTGGATACGGCCATTCTCATGGGTGTGCAGTGTAGCTCATTGAATTTTTAATTTGCATCCCTATTATGATAACTTGAACATTTATGTGCCTATTATCCATTTGTATATCTTTTTTGGAGAAGTGTCTATTCTAATCATTTGCCCATTTTTTTCATTGAATATTTTTTGTTGTTGAATTGTATGAGTTCTTTTTTATAATTTGGATATTAAGCAATTTTTGATTTATTATGAGCAAATCTTCTCCTGTTAGTAGGTTTACCTTTTGTTTCTATGAAGGTTTCTTTTGCTGTACATTTTATTTTTACTTGGATATAGTTTATTGCTTTATTTTCACCTTTTTTTCCTTTTCTGTTTGAGTCTCCACAGACTTCCATGTCAATGTGGTCAATATCCAGAAATTTATTATCTATGCTTTCTTCTATATATTTTATGGCTTGGGGTCTTATATTCAAGTCTTTAACCCATCTTGAGATACTTTGTGTGAAGGAATTAATTTTAAATTTACACTTGAATAAAAGTAGTATTTATTAATTTTGAACATTCATTTTAGGTCAGAAAATAATATCAAATGATTTCCTCAGTTTCTCTACCTTTTAAAGAATGCCATATAAAAGTTTCTGGTTTCCCACCACTTTCACTGGAACATTCGCATCAGGTACAGAAAGCTACGATCATTCATTCATGAAACAAGTTTTTACAAACTGTTTATAATGAGCCAGTCACTGTGTTACTTTAGGGACACAACAGAAGACAAAACTAAATATTCCTTGTTCACTTAGATCTAGAACAACAGGAGATGACTTTAATTACAAAGATCTATAAATAAAGTGAAAAAAAAACCTTCTATTTATGGTCTGTTCTAAATAGGGCACTTGGAATATACATGAAAGCCATCAAGAAACATGATAATGGCTGGTAGGCAACAGAGCAATGCAGTCAGTGGAATCTTGACAAGATGATGATTCTACCAGGTGCACGAATAAAACTACAAGAATTCAAGTGTAAGATTGAGCACTTTACCCTGGAAGAACTGAGCAAACTTATACAGAATAAGCAGCATTCAAGATACAAATAATATTAGATCATTATAGAAGTTAAAAACTTAACCAACTATACATAATATGGTACAATGGTATTTTCAGGGAATTGTTAGGACTGAAGATAGGGTTTTACTAAGCTTATAAAAGATAGACATTTGAAAAGATAAAGACAGGTAGTCAGGATTTATTACAGAGTTAATTTTTGTTAATATGATCCAAATTATTAGAAGATAAAGCTGATAGGAATTTGAAGGATTAAGTCATTATGAGAAAAGCTAACACAGAAGCCAAGATAATTATGCAGAAACTATAATGATTGCTTACAAAGGACACTGGCAGAGGACAGAAGACAACTGGCTGAATTGGAGGGTACAGGATAGGTGATATTATCCAAGTATACTTTGTATGTGGACATTCAACTTGGTCTAGGCAATTCTGGGAAGTGGAAATATATTTATATTCAGTTCATTTAGTCAAAAAAATAAATTCAGCACAAAATAAAATGCAATCTGTAGCCTCCAAAATAAAGTTCCACTGTTCATTTTTGTGAGACTCATAATGAAAAAAGAATCACCAACTTCATTCTGAAGGCTCATCTGCACAAAGCTAATGTCAATATGCCCATTTAAGCTGAGCTGTCTTTATTAGTTATCACTGGAGAGTTAATTGTCAAGTAGAGTCACCCAATCCCCCTGCCAGACAACTAAAATCACCTGGCCTCACTTAAAAAAATAGTTGAGGATTATTTCTTAAGATTTCTGCAAGTATATCTTATCTTGCCTCCAAAGAAATATTAATAGTTACTGTAAGTTCAGAGTTATTGTTTATCATCTTTGTCTTGGGGCTAATGTTTTTGTAACTCTCTCTCTCCTGATATATCTCTCATAAATGACATTTCATACTAGCATTATCTTTTAAGTATCATCTGTTTTAAATGTCAAATGACAACAAAAATTAAATTTCAGATAAACAAAAACCTAGATAAAGAGCTATATCCTTCAATCTATACTATGAAGTTTTTAGTTTGTCCAGAGGCTCCTTTTCAGTTATCCGAGGAATGTTTTGGCTTACAGTCACATTTCTCAGTGATGTAATGATTAGTTCTCTCAGATAAAATGTATAAATATACTTCATCTTAGTAATTACTGCTTGACAGGGTTGTGATATAATAGTAGCCCCATCATCTTGGTTTTTTCTTGCCTAGAGATTTTCTCATATTCCTACTCTCTCTAAAAATTGATTATTGTGTTCACTAGGCCTGAGAGTTCCTTTTTTAAAATAAACCCTAGACCCCTGGCTCCTTAAGTGTACATAAATAATTTTGCCTCAGCTCTTGATAGAAATACAAACATGTACTGATCTAATTTATCATTTGAAATTTTAGAATGATTATATTAATTAAATGATACTTTACAATATATTTATTGAAATTTAGATTTTAATATGTTTAAATCATACTTCATTATAGTATTTATGGGTTAATAATATCTAGTAGATATTTATAAAAATGTAAGTCTTTACCAAACAAATACATTCCTGTTTCCTTTTAATTTAGTGTTTAGTGAGGTAATTATTTATACATCTCCACACTGCCCTGCTAGTAGCCTTAGTTCTGTACTCAGATCGCAAGAGTTTGTTTTAGTTTAGATTGGTTTGTTCCTTTGTGATTTATATATATATATATATATATATATATATTTATATATATATTCCAATATGAGTGAAATTATCTGACATTTGTCTTTCTCTAGACTTATTTTGAGAAACATAATCTTCTGAAATTCCATCCATGTTGCTACAGATAATAAGATTTCATTTATTTTTTAACTCCTGAGTAGTATCACATTGAGTATACAAATAACATGTTAGTTCACTCATCTGTGCTGGATACTTAAGTTGTTTTCATAATATCACTCTTGTAAATAATATTACAATGAACATAGCAGTGCACATATCAGTTCAAATTAGTATTTGTGCATTTTTCAAGTAGATACATAGGAAAGGTATTTCTGCATCACATGGGACAATTTTTAATATTGTGCAAAACCTCCACACTATTTTCCACAGGGGCTGGATCAGTCTCCATTCACAACAGTGTATGAGAGTTCCTTTTTTTTTAATTTTTACTGACATAACACAGTTTTAAGGCATTGCATGTGATTTAAAGGTACAAAATCACCCTGTCATGTATTGTCACCACATCATACTCACCCTCAAGATATCCACAGTCCTCCACCATAGTGCACTGTGCTCCCTCCCCAATTTGCTCTCCTCCCTCCCCTTTTCCCTCCCAATGGTTCCTTTTTTCCCTGCATTGTTCTTCAATATTTGTTCCTGGTCTTGCTGATATAGGCCATTCTCATAGACCTGAGGTGGTATCTCATTTGAGTTTTGATTTGCCTTTCCCTGATGATCAAACTCAAAAGCTTCTGCATAGAGAAAGAAACTATCACAAAACAAAAATTCATCTTACTGAATGGGAGAAAATATTTACATTTCATAAATCTGAGAACAGGCTAATATCTAATATCTACAAAACTCATATAACTCATATCCCATAAAAGTTTAGTGTTAATATTCATCAAATAATTTTTATTATCAAACCTTATTCTCTCTCTCTCTTTCCCTCTTTCCCTTCTTCCCTCCTTTCCTTTCTGTTGGGAAAGTAAAGGACTCTGATGAGCCAAGATGTTACAGTCTTTCATCTTATTTAGTTTCATTTTTAACTGAGTATCATCTAGTGAGTCTAACACTGGGAAGGTTATAAATGTTCAACATTACAACAAAATCAATAACTGTGATTTATCTCTGTCTTACTCTAGATTAAAAAAAAAAAAGAGCTCCACTTACTAGTGGAGTAATATTCCTAAAAACTGAAATGAATGGTCAGAAAAGGCCAACCTTATTTTGGACTTTACATATAACAGGTGAGCCAGTCAGCAATTATTTAATAAGGTGATATTTTCCTTTTCATAAATGAAATGGTCTAAAGTTTCATCTACTAAAATAGAAGGAGTCTCCTAGCACTCATAGAAGGGAAATCAATCACCAAAAATTGAAAATCTCTATTCAGTTATGTATGTGCAAATTTATGGATGTTTTAAAAATTAAGAATGCAGAAATTAGTTTATGTAAGAGCCATAATTAAAAATTTTAAATGCTTTTAAAATTAATATATTTGGTGAAGCACAGTAGCACTAATAATCAATAGCAACAAAACTAAATAAAACTAAAAATGTTGTTGTTTCCAAATATATCAATAGATAAAATTGGATTGGATTCCAAATATATCAATATTGGCCAAATATATCAATACAGAAAATTTGGGTACAGAAAATTCAATAAGAAGTACACACAAGCTTGTGTATGTGATTTTTTCCTTTTTGATGACAGGCTAATCTACTTTAGAGTTCTCTACAATAATAATATGCTATTACTGTACAGTTAACTATATTAAGAAACATTATTGCTTCTGTTTAGTTGGAGGTTACATTTAATGTAACCTTATTTAAAATAATGTAAACGTATTTGAAATAATGAGTCAGATTTGTATAATACTTTCTAAGAAATGCAGGCTTAATGTTTTCAATTAAAAAAAGCAAACAAAGCAAATTACCATTTAAGATCTTGTTAAGTTAGAATACTGTCACATCAACTATGAAGTTTGTATTATTTGAAAATTACATACTACTTACAGAAACATATTACTTAAAGTACATATTTAGGGATACATTGATTAAAACATTACTTATAAAAATATGTATTATATATAAATGTTTTAAACACTTGCCATATAATTTATAATACATTTAACTTTGCATATACTTAGCAAATCCTTTTCTAAGTAATAGGCAAGGACTACACATTTAGTTAAATATTATGAAATTATTTTAAACCCCAACTTATTTAAAGTCCTTGATAATGTGACATTATCAAATTGATGACTCCAATTTATTTTTATTTTTTTATTTGGATTTTTAAAAGGAAAAAATAAAGGAAAGAAAAGAAACTAAGAACAAAGACTTTAAAAAAATAGATTTGAAATCAATACTGAAAAAAAATACATGAACAAAGACAAGACAAAGACAAACCTGTAAAAATGTATATGTAGTTAATCAAGGGTAGCAGAAATGAGGAAATTAGCAAGATTCTCAGTGGTTTGTCATCCAATTTCTTGAAAATTGTGTATATGAAGTCACAGCTACATTATTATTCACATATCAGTTTCATTTGGATGGATCACGGGCCCTATGTCCAATTATGTCTCCACTCATTTCACAAAAGACTAATTAATTCTCATCGTATTTCCAGGAAATACAACATTTTAAATGACTGTGAGAAAACCTGGGGCATAGTGGTAAACCTCTAACTGTATATAAAGAATGAGATCATTTGAGACACTTATTCTGTGTCCAAAATGTACTGAGCAGACTTATTAAATCAGATTAAAGAACTGAAGAAACTAATTTTTTAACTTAATTTGTCAGTTCACTTAATGTAGTCCATTTATTAGTCACATTTAGACAGATATGTTGCCATTAATTAATAATCAGATAAAAGAAAAGTAATCTGAGATATGCACTCCTTCAGAATTCAACATATACCAAATTCAGAAAAGGTAAGTGCCAAAGATCGAACTATTCCCTCAAAATTTAAGTGCTGAAACCAGTCCCCACTGAGACTGTATTGGAGCAGAGATGTTTGGGAAGTGATTAGGTCATATGGATGCTGCTTCATGAATGTGATTTGTGTCCTTATGAGATGACCTGCAAAGAGTGACCTAGTCATTTCGTCCATGACAACATTCTCTACAAGGAGAACCAGGGAAACGGACTCTCATCATTCACTGACTCTGCCAGAAACTTGATCTTGAAACTGCTAGCCTCCAGAACCATAAGAAATAAAATTATGCTGTTTATTAGATACCTAGATATTTAGCTATAACTTCCCAAATGAGCTAAGGTAAGAATAAACATTTTGCCACATACAAAACTAATATTAATGCAATGGATCTGCTCTATTTCTCAGGACTTCCAAAAGTTTGAATTTATAGCTGTTTTTTACATTATACTGACTGGAGTGTTTAAAGGCAACACAGTGTGACTGGTTAATATTTGTGAAAGAGAAATATTACCCACTAGCAGTAAGACTGAACATCACCTGGTTTTTATACTACATATTTTATTGTGTTAGAGTTTTAGGAGAACCATCACAAAGAATGGGCAAATAATTATTTTGTTGCTACTAAATGAGAAGCAGAAGCATAGGATGGCTCTTAAAACACTGCACATGGAATATTCAAAACATGGTTGGCATGTTCAAATAAAGCACCACAAGACTCCTGAAAACAGTTAAATTAAAAGTTCTGCTTAATGTTTGATCTCTTTTCAGCATGTTGAAGTGGCACTTCAGTGGCTGAAAGCAAAGCTAGCATGTTTTCTGGATTAAATATTTTAATGTAATGCATTCCAAGAATTCATACATGCATGTTAAGATTAAAATATAAAATCAATAAGACAGTAAGATGGTTTTCAACCACTGACTAGACTGTGTTATCAATATGATGGGAAAGCAGTTATGTGTAAAAATAAACATAATGTGCTATCCACGGGGCATGATGAAGATAAACACCATTTTCTCTACTGAGCTACCACAACCATTAAAGAATCAATGGGAAATTAAACTCACAAATCCTAAGGGGGTGGGGGAGAGAAAGCACAGCAGCAAATGTGGAAAGACTCAAATCACTTTTTTACCCTAAACATAGTGAAGTTCATTAGTATTACTAACATAAAGACAAAAGTAAAGACAACAAAATGAAGATTCTATCTTCTTTTCACCTTAATTATAGGGCTGCCTCAGGCAATGTCGTTTTCAGACTTGTTAAAAATCATATTCTTTATATAGTAGTGGGATTGAATTGGGAATAAAGAGATTATAAGTTAATTTAATGTAAAAATACATGTGAACATATAGGATGTAAAAATTTAATAAAATTCTATCACAAGTTTTTTTTTATTTCTTATTCTTATTTTGTAGATAAAATGAAAACTCCATCAGGCACTCTTTTCAAAATGAATGCTCAAATTCACAAAGATAGTTCCTTAAAAGTATACTCATGTACACAATGACAAAAAGAAAGCAATTTTCAAACAAAAGCAATTTTCAAAATGCTGTGCTCACACTAGCTCAGTCAGATGAATTCAATGCCCACTTGACCTTCAATCATATTTTTCATTTCATCATTCTGATGAAAATTAGTGGGACACATGATGTTTGGTCATCCTAGCTGAAAATGAAGGCTATTGCAGACATATTTTTCTGCACAATAACTTCTTTCAAGTAAGGTAACATGGAATAAACATCAATAGCCTCATTGTTCTAAAGAAAACGTTGCCTCGAATAAGTTAGATTTATCTTAGCACTGAGAACAGAATAATAAAGTTGTCTGGGCATTGGCTCGGTCAAAGAAAGGTTACATGTGAAGCTGGTCTAGTTTGACACTTAGGTAGAGTGGAAAAAATTGTAGTGCAATAGAGAGTGGAGAGAGAGAGAAAACACACAGGATGAGAGAAAATGAGAGAAACTGCTCTGTTGATTTAGCAAGCGTGTTCTGCCAGCAATCCCTGGAATTAACAATAAGCCAATTGTATAGCCAGTGAGGTTAGTTATCTCTGAACACATCTCAAGAAAGCTGCCATGACCATTCCCTTCTCTCTCTGCTTAATCTAATTGAAAAGGAATATCAGGTGACTTATTTTTCACTTAGGGACCAAGACTTTAGTAAGAGCCAGCGACTCCAAAGTTAATGGTGACAAATGCAAGCTGTGTTAATTTTAAGCCTCAAGAAATACAAATACTAGATATATCAGATGGCATGCTATGCACACACACACACATAGATCATGGAGTGATGTCAGTATTACATTACTGTCTCAAAAAATAAGAATATACCAAAATTATATTAAAATGACTATACTTGTGTCAATACTTCACTTAATATAATTTCTTTGGGAATCTATTATGTTTCACTCTAAGATTCATAAACAAATAGGGCACCAGGACAATGTCACTATCTAAGAAAAGTTTATCATATGGCAGGGAAGCAGACCCAGATAAGTTAAAAAAAAAAAAGGTGGTGTTCTATAAGATCAAAGAGAGAACAAAGCAACCAGCCATCAGGCACATTGGAAAATGTTCATTACAGAATTAAACATTTCACACAGATCTAAAATTTAGGGTAGTTTTTGATCAAGGCAGAAGTGTTTGGGATTGGAAAGTAAAGGGATTCCAAACAAAAACACAAAGTCAACAATGATAAGTGTGCTGACTTGAAGAACAATAGATAATTTTGTTTGGATGGGATTTCAAATGATATATAAGTGTGAGACTGTGCCTAGAGAGGTGGCTGACAAAATATAATGAGGACCAAATGTCAAGGGCTTCTTGTACAAATAAGATGTGCAAGCAAAAGAATGAATTGAACAAATGCTGTATCTAAGACAAAAATCTGTTAATCAAGGACAGGAAGTGGGAAAGCTTGGGGACCATGAGTCTATAGAGGTCACCACTGCAATTGCCCACAATTCTAGCACCATACCTGCCATGTAGCAAACAATAAATATTGGTTGAATGTGTGGATGGATAAATGAACACAGTGATATGATCACAGCTATATGTATCTGAACTAATGGATTTACAAGAAGATGAAAACACAAACACAAAAACTATAATATGCAAGACGTTTATATATCTATGAAGATTACCATTATATTGGGCAAGAAATCATGGTACTGAAAAGACAGAAAGCTTACTGGTACATTATTACTTACCAATATTAACCAGACAAATGTACTAGTCTTCATGCTATTTGCTTTTATTTTCCAAACAAATTTATTTTAAACACACTGCTTTGAATGTGTGTGGAAACCTAAAATTGGTTCAACTCTATTGGGAGATGAGTCACAACATCATTTCTAAGTGGATGTGACATTTAAATTAAAATCTATTACTTGGGGTTTGACTTTCGTAGTGCCTAAATAACAATGCTTTTTATAGCTATTCATATTAAAGCTCAAAATTAATTTCCAAGCTGCAAGTAGATTTCACATTAATACTTAAATGAGCTGCAAATTTTTAGATTGCTTAAGAGTAAACTGCTCTAGAAATATCATTATCCACAGCCTAGTCAATCTGAGCAACTGCCTTCACTTTTGTTGAGTTAGTTTATGAAGATATAGCTACAGAGAGGGGACAAAGAGGCAAGCATTAAATTTTAGGCTATAGTAAGAAAGACATTAATGAAGTAACAGAAGAGCAGGTCAAAAGTAATTTTAATATGTCAACATGCACAAAGACTTACAACAAAAAGATTCACACACAAAAGGCTGTGCATGAGAAATGGGGGGGAAATTTGTGACAGGCAATTGTATTGCATCCATTCAAGAAAGGAAGGGTTTTTGAAAGGCATTTAGCTTTAAACCACTCAGTGCTCCTTTGAATGTCCTCAGCAGGACCAGAAATGGAGGATTCAATTTTCAAAGATAATTGTGTCAGATAACTGTCTCATGCCTTTTCAGCAAGACTCTGATAAACACCTAATTACTAGCCATACACCAGCTGAGTTGGTATGAAGGCCACCCAGAAAGACCTGACCAGTCAATGTATCAGGAGGGAAAAGCAGTGAATTATAAATTAATTTAATTAATTTGGCTAATGGAATCTTACCAACTATCCTACAGAAATAATTTATTATTTTAACAAAGGAGCTGAAATTTCAACATAAAATCAATTATAGCCACACAAACAACTTCTCACCACAACCCTTCTAAAATAGTCTGCTGAAAATAATATATATATATATATATATATATATATTTAGAATTTTTGGAGGGTTGATTTCTTTAGGCATGACTTGTGCAATTATATTGTTGATACCCATTATGCTGGAAAAAACAAACTTTTAATCTTTGGGGATGCTAGAATTTGGTTCAACTATCTTAATAAAGATAGTATTCATAAATGCATGACTTTTCCTCTTCAAATATAGGTGTGTGCACACACAACTAGATGTTTGATTACTTCTGAATGTATTTCCCTGCCATATCCCTGCCTTTTACTTGCTATTCCATGTCGCCATATGTAGTATGAAGCCTAAAATTAAGGCTCAATAACATATGCTACCTTGACAAGGGGTATAATCAGGATGGCCTCAGATGATCTAACCACAAGTGTTCCTTGCCACACTTCTCCTGTGCAAAAAGCCCTTTATCCAAACAATCTTCCTTACCCAAGGCACCAGGCACAATTCCTGTTCATGCCTGAGAATGGGTTTGATTACCCAGTCAATCCATGCAACTACTCAAACAAACCACTGAAAAATTACTGGGGGAGCCAGGAGGAAACCTAGTGCCTTGATAGTACCAAGCCAATATCCTATAGTCTATGGTCATTCATTCCATAAAAAAAAAAAAAAATATACAACCCCCACATGTCTTTGTGTGCTGCATGAGGTCCTCTTCCCCAAGGCTACAAGTAGTATATGTGAGTAATAAACCACTGTTGATCTCCTCTGCTTGGTGTTGAATGGCAATTGTTTAGCAACCCTCGCTATCCAATGGTAAGAATCCCCTCATCACCAAGGAAGTTAACCATTAGTGATTAAAACATCACAAGACAAATCAGATTGACCTAAAGCACAGAACTCCCCATCTTTAAAAAGGCATCTGATTGGCATGCTTCCCATTGAATGCCTAATTGTGGAGATCTGAAGGGAATCAAATATGGGAGGAAATGGTCCGTGTAAACAAAACATCCAGAGAATAACATACATGGTAAGGTATCTAACACTTTCCCCAATTCCCCCAGATGATTCTTCTTGGTCCAGCTGCAACTTGTATAAAAGGATAGCAGATAAAGTCAAGAGGAACATATCAACACATAATAACAACAATGCACTCCATTACCAAGGAATAATCAGAACAGTGCTTCGTCCACTGAATAGAGGTCACTACATATCTGCAAGTAATAGACAACAGGGTTCCTCACATAGGGCTTGTTCTTTAAATAACCATTTTCTTCTAAAAGATAAGACGATGACTCTTTGGCAGAGGCAATTTTGTCTCCTTTTCATTGCTTTCACATTGCTCCACACACTGTCTCAGTTTGCCATCCCATTTCTTTTTGTCCTTAAGATGCCTCTATTTTAGATTAGTCTAGAGGATGGGGCGAGGGGGGTGGAGAAAAAAAAAACAGCTATTTAAGTAGAAGGAAAATAATCCCTTATAGCCTTTCTTATTCAAAGTGGAATATGGTAACTACTTGAACTACAAAGCAGATTATTGTATGTGTCCATATCTACACATGGAATTAAAGGACTTGAAAGACTCTCATTTTCTAAAGTAGTGAAATATTACAGAGCAACCAAATATAAGACAGGAATTAAATGCAATCACTATCTCTACTGCCTTCATTTCTTTTCACTTTTCTTACTGTTCCAACCTGACTTCTATCAGAGTGCTGATATTTTTCCTACTAATCTCCTTCATGCTAAGGAACAACTGTCAGAAATATTAAGCACAGTTTAGTGCCTGTTATTTTGGAAAGTCCAGGTCCTGGGGGTCTCTGTTTTGCTATCTATTCTTGACTTTCCTCCTATTCTCTCACCTCTATATTTTAGGTAGTCCTTTGTAGACTTCTCATCTTTCTCTAACTTACTCTTAACAATGAAAGTATCTAGAAAAGAAAATCATGGGTCCTTTCCCTTTTCAGGGAAATTTTTAGAAAACTTCCTCCATAAATACAATTTCTGTGTTGAGTCTGCTATCACAAAGTCCAGATCCAAGGACCTAAATGATTAGTTGACATCTTTCCATGCCTGTCTCAAAGACTCCTAAAATTTAACTTGTTTAAAATTGGAATCTTGATTAATCAGACCCCTTCCTCATTTCTCTCCTAAATACATTGCTTCTCCTGTCTTCCCAAACCTCTTATCCAGGGTCCCAGACTCAATCCTGAGGACTATCTCACCTTTGCCAGACCTTTCATAAAATCCAACTGCCACTATTTTCTACTGATTTAACTTGGTTTTCATCACGCCCCCTATGTATTCTTCATTTCTAAACACCACTGACTCCTATCTATCCCCAAATTATTTTTCAAGTTTCTAGTTATTTTCACCATAAATCTATTCACAGTTTAAATTTAGAGGAATTTAAATTACCTCCCAATGGATTCCTCTTTTCCTATGGTTGCTACCATTTATCTATTCCGGAACTATAATAAGGATGGATTATTTTATGTCTTTGAGTAAAACATACTCAATGTACACTGATCTTGATTATACAGCTCATTAAGTTTTACATGTGTATATCCTTTTAAACCATCACCTTGATCAAGGTATAAACTAGTTCCTACATTCAGAAATTTTCCTCCAATTGCTTTCCAGTCACCAAATGTATCTGAGAAAATCATTTTTTTGATTTCTCACATTGAAACAAATTTGACTTTTCATGAACTTCAGTAAACTAAAGCATGCGTAATTTGTGCCTCATAATGGTACATCTATGTAATTCATTTGACATAATGATACGTTGTTATACTTTAATCATTACAAAATAGACCATCACAAGGATATACATTTTTCCTATAGAGGGGCATTCATGATTTTTTTCAAGTTATTGATTTTTATGAATGAAGTTCATGTGGACATTCTTATATATGATTTTAAATGAACTTTTTATACTCTATCTCTATAAAAATATATCAGTTCCATAAGGATAATCTTCAGAAAAACATGACTTCAGAATGTAATTTTTTTCTTTAAAACCCTTTATAGTAGAATTTAAATACTCACCCTGTGTTCTAAATGTGACTGTTCAAAGATCTCAATAATCAGACTCTGTTGCATGTATCTACATTTATTTGCTGTTACTTTTCCACATGAACACTTCACCCATCAAACATACTTTATCCCTTTCAGTGTCCTCTTTTTAAGTCCCTGGTTATTTCCTACTAATACGTCTTTTCTCAAAGATAACCAGTTCATATCCTCTTTGCTTATTTAAGTTAAGCTGCCTATTAACTGTCTTTAACATCTTACTCAAATTGCATTAACTTTGAGAAATTATCTCTGACTCTGAAAAAAATTCATACTCTAGCATTTGACAGTCTGCTTTTACTGTTTACAAATTTAATATTTAACTAGCAAAGTTAGATAATAATAATAGTAATAATAACAACAACATATAATTCAAGTATTTTTTTTAGATTTATTTATTTATTTATACAAGCACTGGGTACAGTCAGAAGCGCGGGAGGGTGAGAGAATTCACCAGAGCCAGAGCGGGGAGCAGAGCAGGCAGAAGGACCGAAGTACACTGCTGAGGGGAGCAGCGGGCGGCAGGAGAGGTCTGCGCGCCATGTGGGACCCTCCTCCAGTGGCTGGGGAGCAGCAGAGGCTGCGGGCAGCTTCGCAACCCAGAGCTCAACTGCTGCGCCACCGGGGAGGCCCTAATTCAAGTATTTTTTAATGTTAAGAAACTCTCCCATCCAAGTTAGTCATTTATGATACTTTGACAAACATCTTAAATTTGAGATTACATGTCAGTGTAGTTTCTAATAATATTGAAACCTACGTCAAGTAATTGGGATAATTTTGTGAGTCAGCATATAGTCTTCATTATTATATTTGCTTTGTCTTTTAAGGCAGGCATAAAAAACACCTTGTCGTGTCAGTTCTAGATCTTACAATGAGGGGCTGAGATAAAAAACCACAATGGCCCTTACTTCTGAGAAAAAAAAAAAAGGACATATGGACAGAGCAGTAAACTTACAAAGACAATTTGCAGGCGAACCCGTATATACAGATCACCTAATTACTAATTTATATATATATATATATATTTTAAAATTTTAACCTGAACACTTCATTTTTCTGGAGTATATTCTTTTTTCTTTTTTTTTTAAGATTTATTTATTTTTAGATATTTATACAAGCACTGGGTACAGTTAGAAGCGCGGGAGGGTGAGAGAATTCACCAGAGCCAGAGCGGGGAGCAGAGCAGGCAGAAGGACCGAAGCACACTGCTGAGGAGAGCAGCGGGCAGCAGGAGAGGTCTGTGTGCCATATGGGTCCCTCCTCCGTTGGCCGGGAAGCAGCCGGGGATCGAACCGGCGCTGCAGAGGCTGCGGGCAGCTTCGCAACCCAGCGCTCAATCGCTGCGCCACTGGGGAGGCCCTAATTAATATATGTTAAGTGATCTCCAGTCATATGTTGGCCAAAATCACAT
This sequence comes from Talpa europaea, assembly GCF_964194135.1. Lineage (NCBI taxonomy): Eukaryota > Metazoa > Chordata > Mammalia > Eulipotyphla > Talpidae > Talpa > Talpa europaea. Next base: position 75,154,890 of record NC_140070.1, read on the forward strand.
GCTTATTGAAAAAGAGGTACAGAGAATAAAATGATAAAACATTGAAAATATCAGAAGGAAGCATAATTATGTTTTTCATGATGGGATCATTAAGACTTTGGCAGGACATCAGCAGCTAATTCCACAAGTATAAAAGCAAAAGAAAAACAGTGCAAAAAAAGCATAGGAAGCGAAATGAACAGGAGTAATTTTGTGCACAGCATTTTGTACATTTTGTGTACATATTTCTATCTCTACACATAAGTTCATTGAAACCATTAAATAAAAAGTATTTTGAGGGCTTCCCCAGGTGGTGCAGGCGGTTGAGCATCATGCTGGGAAGCTGTTCACAGCCTCTACAGCACCGGTTCGATCCCCGGCCACCGGCGAGGGTCCCACATGGTGCGGCAGACCTCTCCTGTCACGCCCGCTGCTCCCCTCAGCAGTGTATTTCAGTCACTCTGTCTGTTCTGTTCCCCGCTCTGGCTCTGGTGAATCCTCTCACCCCCCACACATCTAGCCTGTACCTTGGTTCTTGTATAAATCATTAAAAAAAAAATACTTTGAGTAACATCCTAATTGACTCAGTGCATGTTGGAACAAATAGTACTATCTGAATTGTCTTTAATGCATGGTTCATGAACATTTTACCTATCTGCATCATGGGTATGTAGTAAATACTAAACAAAAACTGTTAAGTGGGAGAAAGGGGAAGTCATCTCAGAGAAAGAGCTCAAGCTCACTGAGCAGTGTGGTCACAGTGAGGATGCTGTAACTTGGAGTCTGACTAACCAAGTGCATTCAGAAGCAATCTGTTACTGTACTCAATTTTTCTCTCAGTAGAATTGTGAGAACAAGGCATATTTGGGCTCTTCACCAGAATTTATATTTGACAGCAACCAGTACCTTCTCAGGAACCTTACTATATCACACTCAACAACTATTTCATGGATTCATTTGTGAATAAAATATAGGTTTCTATATATCATACAGATCAGAGTAATATATGTTAAGTGCTCTACAGTCATAGGTTGCTAAAAATCACATGCTTATTGAAAAAGAGGCATACTTCTATAATATATACTTTTGTATATTATTACTGAAATAATAAACATGGATAACTGTCATTAGATTATTTTCTAAAATTCTAAACAAAACTAGTCTTGGGTCTCCTCTGTCCTCCACAGATATCAATGCCCCCTGCTGTCAGCCACAGATTTTTCTAGTGGTTCCCTCAAGTGTTTCCATTCATGAAACAGTCTCAGGTATTTTCATTCATGAACAGTCACCTATGAGTCTCAGTTGCTTTTCCATAACCATATCATGAATATTATCTCCTATGTCAGTCTTCCCACCATCTGTGAAACACACCTGGCCTGCATTAATGGACTTCTTAACCGATGACCCTATTGTACTGCTGTTGACCACCTCAGTCTGATGACTCCTTGACAAACTACCTCACTTCCTGTCCACTGGGGACACATTTCTAGGGCAGTGGGCACGTTTGATCTGTTGTCTGTCTGGTTGCTTTCTTGTGGATCACTTAACACTACTGTTTTTATTCATATCAGTATTAATACATGTTTCAAGACTGAAAACACACCACTAAAAGAAAAACATATTATTGATGAAGGATAAAATCAAGAAATAGTCCTGAAAAATACTGACTTCTGAAATAAGATAGTGCTTTATTAACTGCATTTTATTTGGCAGCACATCAAAAAGATAAATCAAACTTTTTATATGAAGCATCACTACTATTAATCCCCATCAGTGCTCAAAATTCCATCACACTGGTTGTCCTCGTTGTGATCCAGATAGCAATTTCCTTAACATATAATTCAGAATATTGCAATTAATTTTATCATTACCTTTCTTTTTAACAAGTGCCATTACAAAAAAAAAATACACAGTGGAACCTAAAGGTGACTTTTCTACTGTGGACATTGAAAACTGGCATGATTTTACTACATGGAAAACAAAGATTTCCTTTGCCCATTGTTACAGTTATTATATTTTATATTTCTTAAAACAAATATCCTTCTATGTATTGTTAGATCAAGTATATATTCATAATGTTAAGAATAATAAGTATTACAAGTGACCTGAAAAATTTAAACTTTTATGAACTTTTCCTCTCTTGGGCTTTATGTGACCCATTGAATACCAGTGCTTACTTCAGCTGATGGATTTATAAGCTCAAAATTCAGAGGAAGAATAACATAAATTCAAGAATATAATTAGGATCTTGTAAACATACTTGACATTAAGGATTGCCTGCTCAGTAACAGAAAAAATTACATGGTATTTATTTTTGACTCATTATATTATAAAATCATCTTTAATTGAAAACTTGATACCTGTGTTTGTTAAGATTCTTTATTTTTCTGCTGGGCAATGAAGTTAAGCTGCATCTATTTTTCAGTTGTCCCTAATTTATCCTCAATTAATTGTTTATTGATGAAACTGAATTTGGATAAACATGACACTTTAAGAAGCTGGAAAACTAAAAATGAATTTAAATAGCTTTTAATTTCTAAAATAAATTCACCTCCACTCAGGCTATCTGTTCAAATGCATACTCACATGTTCTGCGCTCCCAAGAGAGGGACCTTCTCATTGAACATGATATTTTACAGCCCTCAGACATGTCTGTCATCCCCAGGATGTTGAATATTTACTGTCATTATAGAAGTGGCTGTGTAATAGAAGTCCCAGAGGATATAAAACTAAACAGAATCATGAAGCTAAATCACATTTATGCTGAATTTACGTGGCACAATATTGATCAGTTAGCCTAATAATGTATTCTTTACAAAATTTGAAAATAAATATATACATCAAGTATAGACAAACCTCAATAGACAATTAAACTGTTACATAAACATGCTCACAATTTGATAGTTTGGAAACCTGGGCTGTATTTTCTTGATTAGCCATGCTACATGGTCTGCAGATACCTCTTCAACACAAAATGTGTTGAGAATAATTCAGATTCCTACATTGTTCAAGACAGTGACTTGAACCACTTTAATTTTTAGTCTTATGTCTTGTGAGACATGATCATTTTGAGTTCTGTACAACCTCCTACTATACTAACAATGAGCCTGATGTGAGGTGTGAAAGTGTTGCCATGGGTACAAAAAAACACTCATATTCAAGCAGGTAGTGGCCTAGGCAAGGGAAGGCAGTGCTGTGTCAGAATGGATTGGCAGAGACTGTCATTACAGATGACAGATTATATAGAAAAGGTAATCTTTTATTTTTAAAGTTTTATTTATTTATGCATACAAGAGCTGGGGTACAGGCCAGAGATGCAGGGGGTGAGAGGATTCACTAGAGACAGAGCGGGGAACAGAATAGGCAAACTGACTGAAATATACTGCTGAGGGGAGCAGCAGGTGAGACAGGAGAGGTCTGCTTCACCATGTGGGTTGCTCCCTGGCCAACTGGGGATCAAACTTGTGCTGCAGAGGCTGCAAATTGCTTCATAGTGCAGTGCTTAACCCCTACACCACCAGGGAGACCCCTGAAAAGGTATGATATCTTAATGATATTTACCTAAAAAAAAAAAAAAAAAAAAAACTTTGGATTTGTTGTTGTTGTTTAATTAACCAGATTTTCCGCTAAGTAAAACAAATTTACCCACTGTTTTGGCATCAAGTAAATAGAGTCACAGTCCCATAAATGACTATAAAGAAAAAAAAGGAGCATTTTTTTTTTATAATTTCAAATATTTATGTACTTAAAGAATCTAAATGTTCCCCAATGTGTCAATGTTGCCCTGCATAATTTTTACCATTTAAAAAAAAGGCTCCCACCATCCCGCCCCAAAAATGTAACTTACTATTTCCTATAAAAAAGGATAGAGAGCTATTGGGGTAGGTAAGGCAGCTTAAATCTAATGCAGAAGCACTATTTTCATATTTACCAATTTTCCTATCTATTTCTTTAGCCAGAACACTGAAAGGGAACCTTACTCTACCCCATTCAACTCTGGAAACAGGCACAGCTTCTGCCTCTGGGATATTATTTGTGCAATTCCTTTTACCCATAGCTCAAAGCAGGGCCTCCCTGGTGCCCTAGGGGCAGTGCTATCACCACTACCGCCTGAGTTTGATCCCTGTCTCATCTGCTGCTCCATTTTAATAATATGTCTAGTCATTGCTAAGAAGAAGTGAGTCTGAATAAAGGTTTGGAATATTACTGAATTCCAAATCAGAACCAGAATTTAGGGTTGGGGAGATAGAAGTTGTTGCTAATAGGTATGATCATTCCATGATTTACTGCACCAGATTGTTTTCTGAAATATCTATACCTCTTTGCCAAAAAAACAATGCATAGCCCTACCATGCACAGGTTCAGGGCATGCACACAAGAAGTGTCATGAAAAGTGGCAACAGTGCCTGGAAAAAGAGTTCAGTTTCTAATGGTCAAGAATCTCTCCAGTAGCCTGAGAACAAAGTGGGAGAACAGGACCAGGGCAAGGGAGCTGCCAGGATGCATCGGTAGGTAGATGAGAAACCCACTGGGGTCCTGTTCTTACCTCCCCTCCACCCCCTTCCCTCTTCTTGAGGCATTCTTCCTGGGCAGTTTCTTCACTCAACCAGACAAGCCACATCCTGAGTTTTGGCTGTGCCCCTCACTGAGTTGGGACCAGGAAATAGTTACCCACTGAATTGTTAGTTTTGGTTAACACTGTCAACAATCAATACTCCTGATTCACTCATCAAAATACCATATCTCACTATCTAAGATTCTGTCTTTGAGAATCAAGTAATTTCTTTTATAATCTGGAGAAAAAAATGATTTGGAAAGGATTAACTTCTTTTGATAATTGTTTTATTGTTGATATCTGATTTATCTTTATAAAGTCTCAATTTCATTTACATACATTTTCATGTTGGCCTATTATTTAAAACAAAGAACTGAGTATGGTTTGTATCTAACCCATTGAAATTCATCATCACAAATTAATATAAAATTATAAACAGGTTGGCAAGGTACAGAAATCATTTAATTTCCTGTATATTATATTATATATTTGACTGAAAAATTGGTATTTTGTGTCTTTTATGGTTGTAAGCTAGCTATAATTTGATAGTTTTGCCATATGAAAGGATAATGGGAACATACAAACATTTGACTAGCCAGCAAATTCCAAGAGAAAATGACAACAGCTGATGCTGGATGGCACTTAATAAGTATCAAGCAGTCTTCTAACTACTTCACGTAAGTCCACTCTTAATCTTCATAACAATTCATAGGAGTGTTTAAAATGAATCAAAGTGCTAGGCTTTCTGAAAAAACTATTTCAATGTTCTCAACTTTTTGATTCAGATGCTGGAGTGTGGCTAAAACAAACTGATCATATTTTCATATTGCTACATTTAACTGACTTCTATTTTACAGGTTGTTCTTCATTCATAACTGTGTATTGGCCTTTAAATTAGTCCCTGAGGCTTCATGAGTATCTCATAGTTACACTGTTGTGTAAGCATGACTATCAAATTATATGTCCAAATAGAAAATTTAAACAATATACCTATTCCGCAAATTTGAAAAAAAAAATAAATGTTTTTATTTCCAGTGTGTCATATGAAAAAGTACAAATAGATCTACTATCTCCCCATATTCAGCAGACAACAGATATCCCATTTTTGTTAATAATATAGTTGATTGGGGCCTCCTTTGTGGTGCAGGCAGTTGAGCGCCGCACTGTAAAGCTGTCTGCAGCCTTTGCAGCGCGGGTTCGATCCCGGCCGGCCAGTTAGAGTCCCACATGGTGCAGCAGACCTCTCCTGTCTCACCCGCTGCTCCCCTCAGCAGTGTATTTCTTCAGTCTGTCTGTTCTGTTCCCCACTCTGTCTCTGGTGAATCTTCTCACCCTCCCACACATCTGACCTGTACCCCAGTTCTTGTATAAAAATAAATAAATCTTTAAAAAATAATAATATAGTTGAAAGCAGAAAATAAGTTATTTTTCAAATTATGTACAGAATAAGGACTGATGAACCTCATTTTTATATTCATAGTTTGTATTCATTCTGAAAAGTGGAAAATAATCTTTGAAGTTTTAGTTTCAGTTAGTGGGAATTATATTTCTTCCTAATTAACAGGGTTACGAATTATATTTTAATAAAGTTTTTAATTGTTAATAAAATGTGTTAAATGAAAATGTGCACACAGTCACACGAACTAAATGTTAAGCCATATGACAGGGGTGTGCAGAAATGAAGGAGTGAGAGAGTAAGATGGAGTTGGGTTATCTCAGATTCTTCATTACTGTACTTAGATTCCAGTGGCTTCTAAGTGTGGTTTCCTGTAACCAAGGGAAATGAGCAATCCATGAAAATGAACTGGGATAGTAGTATATGTCTTATTTGATTCTTGTGTTCCTACACATTTTTCTTTCACTTACTTTTACCACTTGTGTTATGTTCATTATGCAAGTAGTCCCAGTTTTCATCATTAAATTGGTTATATGGTTGAAATCTTAACTCATTTAAGATCTTTTAGAATAGATTTTATATTACAAAAAATATAATACAGTTAGATGTTGGAAGAATTAAAGTAGACTTTCACTACAGAATATCTTCTACACATTGTACTGTGGTTTCCTTTTAAACCCAAAGATCTTGATGCCAATATTGAAAGTGTGGTTAGGGGTTGTTTATATCATCCTTTCATTGCAATCAAAAGTCTCACTCTTGAAAATATTCTCGTACACACACACACCCACTGTACACCTACACATATATACACTAGAGGAAAAAACAAAAACAAAAACTGGGGCATACATCTCTTGAATGTATGTGGAATCTAGAAAAAAACATATTTATATGAATTTCAACAAGGCATTTGTTAAGCACTCTTCTAAAAGTTCCTGAATAAATTGACTTGCTAAGATTTTCTTCTTCCCTATCCTTATAGTATAATCCCCAAGGCAGTCAGAATACCCATCACAATATTCTGTCAGAAAGCATTTCTTCTGAAGCTCCCTATATGAGTTCCTAACTTTTTTCTCACTTCATTATTGGTGAGGTGTTCCTGCTGTAAGACATTGACAGAACAAGGCTACCTTCACACACACTTTTTATTCCTACCCTATAAAAGTCTATTTCAAGAAGAATTGAAAGCTCATGGGATAACACAGGCAACAACAAATGGTTTGCTTCTGACATGAGTATTGCAAGCCCCATATCTCTGACTTCAAAGGAGGATTTGAGCACAATACTGAAATCACTTTGGCATTGCCAAGTAACAGGAACTTACTAGCTCTGTAAGAAAAATCCAAACTATGAAGAAAGAATATTTTATTTTAATTATACATCACACTCTCTTTAGAATAAAACCTTCTTATCTGAAATATATGTAAAATTTTGATAGCTGAGAAAAACAGGATGAGATATGTTGATCACAATAAAGGGTAATCCCTGACACACACAGAAAAGGCTAAGCCTTGAAGGGCCATGAGTCTGTACCCAATAATTAAATAAGATTAATTAATGAAATCCCACTAATTTAAGAGCTCAGTAGTCACATGTAGCTAGAGTTTGTAGTATCAGACCACGAAGTGATTATTTCTAACATCATGGAAAATTCTACTGGGTATCTCTGATATAGAACACGTAACTAGTAAGAAATGGAAATTTTCCAATTTTTGTTCAGTAATCTTGCAAATGCTTGCACTTATTTATGATGTGATTTAAAAGATCACAGGTAGAAAGATTACAGGTAGGACTAGTGATGTTTAGTAACTGATTCCTACAGATTGAAAAATACTTCTTAAAATAATACATATTATAAATGTTAGTAAGATTTGGTGAAGGAAATACATATAATTTTCAAATATCTATGTTTCAAACTTGCACAGTGTGTTCCCACTGCTCCCAAATATATTTCTTTGTTTTATGAATAGCAAAAATAGCCCTTAAAATAATATGACCTTCTTTCACAAACCTGTCCCTGAGCATTTATTTTAAAAAAGAAATGATTTTTCAATGTTTTATATATAAAATATGTTCTGAGGGCACATCCCACTTTTAATATGCAACATTATAAAAAGTTTTAAAATGCAGTATGTTGAATACAGCCCCAGCAATACAGTATGGTGATTTAATTTAATTTCCATTTGCAATTTTATAACTACTGTACAATCTCATTTTCTGATACTTTTGGTTATGCTTGCTGTTTTATACCATATAAGATCTATATAAAGGGGACTGAACTGTGATCATGTGGATGGTTTAACACATATTACAATGCTTTATTATTATAGCATGACTTTAAAATGACTCCATTTCTCAAAGGTGTTAGGGCTGTCTTTGACTTATTCTAGCAATTCTAAATGAGGCAATAAAAAGCACTATCAAGCACCGTTTGTTCCATAAATAGTAAGGTAGTCTTCGGGCATTCTTTTTAAAAAAGGTTTTGACTTGCACACAGATTTTACCTTTTTTTCTTGATTCATATGGACAGGATGAGTAAAATGTGGAATTTTCTTCAAATTATTTTATTATGATAAGATAAATGAAAAGTAGGAAAATAGTCATTAGTTAAACAGAATTGGATACAAGCAGATAAATGTATTTTCTAATTTTGACCTAAAGTTTCAGAAAGCTTAATAAACTCAGGCCAAAAAACTGGAAGGGCAGCCACTACAATCAGCATAAGCTATATAGCAGAGTTAGTGATATTTAACACTACTTGGAAGAAAAACAGTCACATTTAGTAGTGCAGAACTTCCAATATCTGACAATTCTCATCTGCCAAATTATATTTCAAAGGCAGGAAAAAGTAGCCTGATTTTTCCCTTTAGTAATTCTAATTTATTTAGCGTGAATCTCAGTTTCTAACTTGCCAAAATACAACCATACATAGTTTCTTAATTATATCATGGTTTGATTTTTGAGGAATCTGGCAAGACGACGACTCATTTGTGCATAAGGATGTGAGTCTCATTTTTTCAAGAAAGTGTGAAATAACAGAATTAAGAACTGTGACAGAAAGAAAAGCTACTTTCAATTTTAGAGTTTCACTGATGCTGATGACATGCTCTCACCCTCCTCACTAGAGAGGAACAGCCACTCAACTATATATGGAAGAAAAAGGTGTTTCTTGGTTCCTTTGCAATCTTCCTCTGAATCTGGTACCACATAACCCAACTTGGGTATGTGTAATGAGTCAGTAGTTTCTTTTTTTTATGAATTATTTTATTTTATATAATTCTTATATCATTTTTCATTTTTGCATGATGTATGCATTTTCATTTTGGTTATATGCCCCATACAATTGCACCCTCCTTATTTTGACCCTAGTCCTTCCTCTCCTCTTCCCACTCCCGTAGTGTGTCTCTGGTTTATAGTTGCTTGTTGACTGTGATTTTTACTTTGTATTAATTAGTCTTTTCATTGGTCCCTTATTTAGATTTTCTAAATTCCTGCTATGAGTGAGACCATCCAGTATTTTTCTTTTTCTTTCTCGCTTATTTCGCTGAGCATGATCCCTTCCAGCTCCATCCATTTTGCTGCAAATTTCATGAGTTTATCTTTTTTGATTGTTGAGTAATATTCCATTGTGAAATACAATACAAAATCTTCTTGATCCAGTCATCTATTTTTGGGATTACATCAAATTAAAGAGCTTCTGCACAGCAAAAGAGACAATAACCAAGATAAACCCCACCGACTAGGAGAAAATTTTTGCACACAACACTAATGATAAAGGACTGATCACAAAAATCTACAAAGAGCTGATGAGACTCAAAAAAAAAAAAAAAACAAACAAACAAAGAAAATATTCCAGTTAAAAAATGGGCAGAGGGGCCTCCCCAGTGGCGCAGCGGTTGAGTGCTGGGTTGCGAAGCTGCCCGCAGCCTCTGCAGCGCCGGTTCGATCCCCGGCTGCTCCCCGGCCTCCAGAGGAGGGTCCCACATGGCGGCAGACCTCTCCTGCCGCCCGCTGCTCCCCTCAGCAGTGTACTTCGGTCCTTCTGCCTGCTATGCTCTCCCCTCTGGCTCTGGTGAATTCTCTCACCCTCCCGCGCTTCTGACTGTACCCAGTGCATGTATAAACAAAACAAACAAATAAATAAATAAATAAAATAAAACATGCCTCTATTAAAAAAAAAAAATGGGCAGAAGAGCAAAAAAGGAACTTCTCCAAAAAGGAAATACAAATGGCCAACAGGCATATGAAAAAATGTTCAACATCACTTGTAATCAGGGAAATGCAAATCAAAACTACCATGAGATACCATCTTATACCAGTGAGAATGGCACATATTAAAAAATCTAGCAACAACAAATGTTGGTGAGGATATAGAGATAAAGGAACTCTCCTGCACTGCTGGTGGGAGTGCAAAATGGTCTAACCACTATGGAAAGCTGTGTGGAGATTTCTTGACCTACTAAAGACAGAGATTCCATATGATCCAGCAACTTCACGCCTAGGTATTTAAAAGGACACAGAGGGCCTCCCCGGTGGCGCAGTGGTTGAGCGCTGGGTTGCGAAGCTGCCCGCGGCCTCTGCGGTGCCGGTTCGATCCCCGGCTGCTCCCCGGCCACCAGAGGAGGATCCCACATGGTGCGCAGACCTCTCCTGCCACCCGCTGCTCCCCTCAGCAGTGTACTTCAGTCCTTCTGCCTGCTCTGCTCCCCACTCTGGCTCTGGTGTATTCTCTCACCCTCCCGCGCTTCTGACTGTACCCAGTGCATGTATAAACAAAAAACAAACAAACAAACAAACATAATAAATACATGCCTCTATTAAAAATAAATAAATAAAAGGACACAGAAACATTAATTCAAAAGGGCACCTGCACCCCTAAGTTTATAGCAGCATTATTTACAATAGCTAAGCTATGGAAACAACCCAAATGCCCAAAAATGAGTCAGTAGTTTTAATGGGTATTGAGTCAGTAGTTTGGCACCATGGAAAGAACCATGTGCCTAAGACAAGTAGAGATTCAAGAGGAAAATTACATGAGGTTACAAAGCACTATTATGTTAGCCTAACTTATAAATTCATCTTTGTTTTTTGTTTTAAAGCTGATAATGTAAAATGCAAAAAGAGAGTGAACAGGAAAATACATAAGTAATGTTCACTGGTATCAAGTCACTGAGGTCCAGCAGTTTCTATCTGAATTTTAATTTTATCTAAAATTTTGACCTCAGTTTCACATTGCTTTAGTAATTTTATAGGTAACACTTATGAGTGATTCTGGTAACATGTAATACCCAATGAAATGATATTCTTGATGACAGTTTAGAGATAGCATAGCTAAATTAAAACATTATAGCCAGACAGTGCCATTGGATTTCCATGCAAGGAATACATTTACTAAATATATCTTGAAGCATTCACTTCTGATTTTTCCTTAAAGTGGAAAAAAAAATAACTTTCTTTTTTGAAGAACTCTTTTTTGAACAACTAACTTTTTTTTAGATCTGTTTTGAAAAAAATGTTTTTTTCAGGAAGGCATAATTCAGAGTCATTTCATATTAAATAAAACTGGGTTAGGGAAAAATCAAACAAATAGCAAAAATTGTTTTTAATTTATATTACCAGGGAAACACCTAGTATATGCCTAGATATGCTACTAAAGATCACAAAACCTGTTACCTAGTGATTTACTCCAGTTTTATCATATGGAAATCATTTTATTAACTATAGAAAAGTGAATCCACTAAATTTGCTGCTGTCTTTTCTGCAGACTCAAGTATCACTTTATCAATGAAGCAAAACTATGTTTTTAGGGAAGTAAAGCTAGCTTGGGTGTTAAAATGGGACTGTTAGCCAGAGTTCCTCTCCCTATAATGGTATGGTTATTTGAGAATGTTTCCAATTTCTCCTAAGTTATTGAGAATACATTTTTAAAAGCTTATAATCCATGCTTCCAGAGATTTCAATGATTTTATTCATCAAGTTAGTGAGCATCTACATGAGTAGTTTTAAGAGTTAAAATGAATTTTATTCCTTTAAGTATGTGCATATTAAAGTTCTCTTTGCTCCATCACCCAAAGAGAGAGAAATAAGAAGTGAAAAAAAAATGAGTATTGAGTCAGTAGTTTTAATAGCATGGCAATTTAAATAATAGTATGCATTAATAAAATGAAAATGTATGCTAACTTTACCTTTTCCTTCCCCACTCCCAAATCCTCTCTCCCTTCTAATTTTCTCTACCTCAATTCTTTTCAAGTTATATAGAAATTAGGAGTTTGGCTGAGAATTCTATGAAGAAAAAAATGATAATTTGGAGAATACATATTTCATATGCATCAGAGAAGTATGTATTTGCTTTTGAATATAACATAAAATATAATCATGACATTAGTTTAAAATGATTAAATATTTATTTTTATTTGTGTTATTCTTTTTTTTTTTTTTTTTAAATAGAGGCATGTTTTTATTTATTTATTTGTTTGTTTGTTTTGTTTACACATGCACTGGGTACAGTCAGAAGCGCGGGAGGGTGAGAGAATTCACCAGAGCCAGAGCGGGGAGCAGAGCAGGCAGAAGGACCGAAGTACACTGCTGAGGGGAGCAGCGGGCGGCAGGAGAGGTCTGCGCGCCATGTGGGACCCTCCTCCTGTGGCTGGGGAGCAGCCGGGGATCGAACCGGCGCCACAGAGGCCGCGGGCAGCTTCATAACCCAGCGCTCAACCGCTGCGCCACCGGGGAGGCCCTATTTGTGTTATTCTTAAGACTGTTTTCCTTAGAGTTATTATAAGTGATCGGCTTTATATAAGGCATATTCACTCAATATAAAGGTAAAGAAGTATAATTGTACTTTAAAAAATATAAGATTAACAGCAAAAACTCTTTTTCTCCTGCCATTTATTGTTCAAATGTTAATCTCCAGCCAGTTTGAAAAATCCTGCACAGACAGATAATGTTTTTTGTAGTGGTAAGAATATAAAATCAAGAGCAGGTAAGACTAAGATGGGAAATGTTTAAAAGAAAGAAAGAAATGATCTCTATTATTCTTGGATTCTTTGTGGTTTCCTTTTGTTATTTTTTTCTTCATTTACTATCCAATTTTATTTGTCCCATTGCCTTTTAGTTGGAATATGAAGAAATGCACAAGGCATATGATTTATATAGAAAATATTCTACCATTTTTTTTCCTGTTGTGGCAGTAGCAACTTCCTCCAAATTGTACTAACCCTGCTGAAGGTTTGTCAGACAAGATCACCAAAGTACTTGGAACTTCTCAACAAAAGATAATCAGTACAAAGTATTACGTGGGTTCAGACATTAGCATTTAGAATCTTTTTCTCCTGAGGAAAATTGCTCATCATACAGAAGTGAATAAATGCTTTGGATTCAATTTCCCAGGATGCTGAATCATTTAGACTGGACCTTATCACATAAGATATTTTTTAAGAGATAGTATGTAATGATACTTTTGACTCTTATTATATTCCTTTTCCAAACCATGACATTTTGTTTTCTTCTGCTTTTATTTATAACCCAATTTGGTCTAGATATTAATGGCCAGTCATTTCAAATGCTACTCTTTCTTTAGGATCTAACACATATACTTCAACTTCAAGCAATGCAGTTTTAGAATTCTGTCTTTATTCAGTTTTCATGCTGCTTTATTGCATGGTTCTATCACTAACCATAAGCTATTTTGTTTTGTGGTCATGTCTGTAAATATCACAGTTCTCTGCTGAACTGTAATCATATTGAAATTACTATGATAAACTTGATTGTAGAATCCCACATGACTTACATCATTTTTACCCCACATTGAATGTCAAGAAAATTTCATACATGGATATATCCTCAACTGTGATATCAGACAATATATGATCAGATTTTGGCATCTTTGCTTTTGCATTCCTCATGTTGTTCTTACTGAGGAAAGGAAACTTCCATACACTACTGATGTGAGTATAATTTTCTAAACAGATTTGGAAAGGATTTTGACAATATTTAATACATTAGAATATGGGTATAATCTTCAACTTGGTAATTAATTTTATATGGAATTTGTATATTTTACATCTATAAATTATTACTTATGCACGCTGGATAAATCTGATAAAGTTCACTGAAACACTGTATTAATATATAATAGGAGATTTAAAACCTTCTGCTACATATTAATAGACTAGTATAGAATAGCCATAGCAAATTAAAGTTGCAAGTATAGAGAGATCTCAGTGCAATAATTGATAAAATAAGTAGTATGAAGATACATAAAACGACCTCATTTAGAAAGCATTTATAAAAACAAATATGTATAAATGCATTATATAAGAATATATTATTAATTATACACATGTGAAAATATATGCTATAGCATATTACTTCCAAATTTGAGATAGAGATTATTCCTCAGAGGTTAAGAGGAGTAGGAGATTGTAAGGAAGGTTTGTGGAGGCTTCAAATGCATATCCCTATTGATTTATTTCTTCTCAAATATTTAAAAAATTATAATGTATGGCAAAATACTAATTTTGACACAACTGGTTAATAATTTATGGACAGTCTTATTTTTTGTGCATTTTTAGAGGCTCACAAGAAAAGAAATATTGCTATTAAAAGAAAGCACCTATCACTAAAATTATGTGTAATTCAGTTAATTTTGGCACAGCAACAGCTATATAAATATGGCTGCTCAAATTCATTTCACAGACTGGCACATTGGAAGCCCTCTTCCTAAAACTGAAATCAACTGATTTATTTGCAGAACTCAGCAGTGCATCTTGTAGTCAGGCATCTCTTAGCCCTAGTCTGCAAGTGAGCGTGGCAGAAGACCAGCCTCTGCACGGCTTCTCTTCACATTATATCTGGGGTGCCTGAAGCGTTCATGGGTGAAATGGACACATCCAGAGGCTCTCCTTGGCATGGTTTAATGTTTCATTTGGTGCCAAAAAGTATTATACTTTCATTCCACTTACATTCTTCTTCTATTTGTGCATGACTGAAAAATCTATTAAATGTCAAAAAAGATCACTGAAAAGAAACTAATATTGCTCAAAATAAAATATATTTTGCCATAATTCATGGGCATTTCTCTCCTACTGCATTGTGATTGAAGTCTAGGTCAGTATAGTTCAACTTACACTTTGCAATGCCAAATTTTATAGAAAGCAAAACGCTCAACTTTCTCTCCATGGATTCATTTCACATGCAAAGTTACACATGCAAGTGAAAACAAAACCCTCAAGTGTCACATTCAGCAAATTAATAATTTATTATTGTATTATTTTATTCTCAAGACAATTTTTCCTTCTATTTTTTAAATGTTCCAGTAAGTTCCTTAGAGTAGAATGGGTGATATTGTTTTTATCACAGTTAAATTGGTGGGATTCTTCAGGGGAAATTCTTAGCAAGATTATTAAAGTCTTCTTTTAGCCAACTGAACTCCTACAGGCTCAAATTAATGATTAGGGGCATATTATTTTCATCTCTCATCCTCTTTCTCTAAAAGCTCATTCTGTTCTCATACCTTGTTTTCACATTTGTTAGCATTCTACTTTTTGCTAGTGGCAGTAAATGCTAGTGTGATCTTCAGCATGTAACCTGTGTGCAAAATTAGATTATGGTGCTTAAGATTACTCAATGAACTTGGATACCAGGAATTTTGCATTGCCTTTCTTTTGGTCTTATATAATCATGATTGTTTTATTGTAGAGATTTAGTAGCAGAGTCTACTACATAGGGCTTATATGAAGCCTTAATAAAATAAACTATGTAGGTTATTTAGTGCAGGGTTTAATAGATTTTTTTTTTTTGCCATGCAATACATGCTACTTTTAGAATGAACTGTGTCTTACAATGCTTTTTACTCTGTATTGTTTGAATCTGGAAATAAAAGTACACTGAAATAAAAGAAAAAAGTAGCCACAATAGTAGTCACAGTGGTATTTATAGTAGTAATGACTGTGGGATGAGTATTTGTTATTGTTTTAATAGTCATGTGCTATCAATAGCAATATGGGAAATGGTGCAACAAACTACCCCACAGGAAACAAATATTTTGGTTGTCATTTTACTTTTCAAATTTGAAGCTATTGAGTTCTACATCAACTATTCTATTTCAAAATGGTAAGCTATAAATCAAGAAGAGGAAATCCTATTAAAGAAAATAATAAAGATTAGCTCTGCCACCAGAACATTTTATTTGTGCTGCCATAAGCAGACTTGCACAACCCTCCAACAATCTCTAACTGGGTTTGCCCAACACCTAAGCATGGAAAGCACTGTGTTCTTAGCTAACCAAGAATTATTACTATTTAACTACTGAAAAAAATCAATTCTACATCATACAAAACTTCCTAGAGGCTTATTATATGAAACTAGTATGCACATGTTTACATCTTACAAAATACCTATTATTTAATCATTCTTATAAAATAAGTAAAAACAAATTTTTTAATAAGAAACCTTTATATTTTAAAATTTTTAAATATTTTTATTTGTGCATACAAGAGCTGGGGTATAGGCGAGAGGTAGAGGAGGAAAGAGGACTAACCAGAGACAGACTGGGGAGCAGAACAGGTGGATCTACAGAAATATACTGCTGAGGGGAGCAGCAGCCAAAACAGGAAAGGTCTGCTGTCATATATTGGTTAGCTCCCTGCTGGGGATGAACTCTTTCTGCAGTGGCTGGTGACAGCTTGATAGTGCTGAGGCTTTAACCACTGTGCCACCAGGCAGGCCCCTAATAAGAAAAATTTTAAAACAGAAATTTTCCTGACAAATAGAGCTCACGACAAAGAAACTGAGCTCTTTATAAGAGAAAATACCACATCTATTTACTGATTACAATTTGCTTCTGTTCATTTCCCAGAAAATTAAAACAGATCTTGTATTTCACTGCCTTTTAAATTGAATAATAAATTGTTAATTTATATTTTATTTTATGATTATTTCTCAAGATTTACTTTATTTCTTTTATTTACCATATGGCATTTGCCATAGATGTGTATGGTCATTGTAAAAAATTCCCTCAAAGAACTATACAAAAGAAATGTTTTTCAGGCTTTACACTAAGATTTCAAGATGAAATTATTTGCATTCCCACTAGGGCATCTTTTCTAAAATGCATAGATCAGTGTCTCTGATTGTGAAAAGGCCATCAGATCTTCTTTTGTATAATGTGTCTGGAGAAAGCCCAGTAAAAGGCAGTTCCTAGGCTAAGAGGTTGTTCAATATGTCAGATGAATCCCTTGAGTCTTGCACTCTGTCATATTATTTTCTGCTAATGTTGATACAAATGAAATGAATCTTCTGTTTCTATTCATTTGTGCAGTATTATCCAAGGAGACAGCTGATAACTTTATCAATATAAGTTTGCAAATTGTTAAATGGGGTTGGGGGTACATTTTTCTAAATTTAAAGTGAAAGCTTACAAAAGTATATTGTGCTTTCTAGACAAAACTTAAATAAGGGACCAGGAAAATGAATAACTATAAGAAAGTGAAAATCAAAATCAACAAAAAACTATGAAACAGAGACACTTTTGGGGGGTGGGGTGTGGGAGGGGAGGGGTTGGGGTCAGAATGGGGGGATTGCAATTGTATGGGGAATATAAAAATAAAATTTCTAGAAACCACAAAGCTTCTCTGTTGAAAATTGAAGCTATCTATTTGTGAGTTTAAAAAATCTCAAAATACCAATGATTGAATTTGAATTCTGCCTTACATGCCTAACACTAAGTACAGACAGGTGAATACAAATAAGTGATAAGCATACAGATAAAATATTTATTATAAGCACAGTTATATTATTCCATGTATTCATGAGCAGATGTATTGAGGTTAGGGATATAACTTAAGATTTAAAGACAATTCATATGTAATTCATCACCAGAAAATAATGGAAAATCAAATACATCCTCACAGACAAAATTTTCACAAATTACAAAATTAAACACTTAAAATAAATCTACGTGTCAGGATGGTAATGTGTATCATTCCACTGAAAACTGTGTTTTGTAGAAACATGCATTTGAATCCAGAAAAAAAATAAGTTGGACATCTATTCCAATGCTGTCTTTTTGTATAAAGAAAATTGTCAGAAAAAGTATGTGACTTGCTCCTTCGGTATAAAATAAAATGATTTTTTTTTTGTTTTAACCCATTAAACAACTGTGATTAAAGCAGAAGTCACTTTTACTATGTTTGAGGATAAATGTGAAAATCGGTATTAGAAAATTACTTTAATTGGTCTATCCAAGTTCCTTCTAAAAGGGTGTAAATGAGCATGAAAATCTCATATTTACAAACTTGGATACTATCTTTAATTTCATAAAACCATTAACATGAATTATATTCATCTAGTTTTTTTCATTTATGGCAATATTTTGTCTTCCACTGCTCATGCAAGCTACATAGCCTCTATTATCATTTTGATTTAAATCCTTTGCTTTCTTGGATTGACTAGTTCTGATAAACTATTCCTATTTCATCTGACCCTGTTTGGCTCTGATGATCCATAGTAATTTTGTAGCCTTTGCTCTATCACTGCCTCTTAGTTCTGTGTAATGAGGTATGTAGTGCCTTCATTTTTTCCCTTTATGGTTCAATCCTAATGTAAGAAGTGAGATTATTATTTTGTTAGTTAGGAAACCCATAGAAGCCACATTAATAAAATCCTGCTTAATAATATGTCAACCGCTACAGGAAAATTTGAGGACAATTGTCCCTCTACATAATTAGTTCTTCCCTCTCCTTTAATAACAAAACAATTACTTAAAAATAAAAATAAGTATGGTTAGACATTTTATCACCAGACCATATGAGGTGAACCCCAGGGCATAACTGAATATTCAAGATCAAATACATAATTGACATAAGTTTATCTTGTTTGCTATCACACCATTTCACACACAAATATTACATACTGTAAGTTGTTCAACCTTGCCCTCATCTTCCTTTAATAGATTCAATAGAGACTTTTCTTTTATACATGGTAAACCGTGGTTAAGCAGAAACATGTTTTAACTGAACATTTTTCTGACACAAGGGATGATAGAAAACAGCAATCTAGCTTCAAAAAGGAAGTCGCAAAGTATTTACTTCTTGGACATGGAAGATTAACAAAGTTTTTAGTCTGTGAAATGCATATTGGGGTATATAAATCAATCAATCAATTTTCAGTGCTCTGATGAAATGTTCGGCTGAGTTCTGGACAGCATGAAAGACAGAAACATACCTTAACACATCATTTATCTTAAGATCATTTACCTGGCAACATCAACTATACAAAATATGGTTGAGACAAAGAAGAAAATATACAATATTTAGTGCTTAACTATAGCTTTAAACATATACTAAATTTCAACTTCTCAAAAATCACAGTAATTAAATAACTTGCCCATGAACCTAACAATAAACACTATAGTTAATATTCAAATCTGTTTTTTGACTCTAAAACCTTAACTTACCTAAATGTACCTAGCATTTAACCTATACTTAACCAATTATAATGAAAGAGGAAAAAATGCCTTCAAGCATAGAAAAATAAAAAACTCAGAATAAAAGTTATAACTGCATTACAGTAAAATATTTGTCTTTTCTATACAGGAGCTCTAATTCTACCCAACATTAAGGTTCATCTCTGCTATACTCCCCATGTGAAATATTTACATTCCATTAGAGTCAAGTTTAACTTTCAACTTCTTAAGTGTATCATAAAACTGCTACTAGCTATTACAGTTTTTTTTTTTACGTTTACCAATTCTAATTAGAATAAATTAGCTAATATGTCTTCTAATCTAAAAAAAATATATCAAGACTACCCATGGAGAGTCATAATTAAAAGAGGGTGGGCAAAGGGAAATGAAAAGTAAGTGGTGAGTAAAGGAAATACCTGAATCACCTGAGTTGCTCTTTCAAATTTAACCTGTAACATTAATTCTCTTTCTCGCCTGTCCTAATATGATCTAATTTTAGTCACACTTTAAACATTAGATCTTGGAGTTTCTTAGACATCCTGTTAGGAAATGAATGCTGGTGTTCCCTAGCCTTCAACGAGATGGTACGTGGAAGTGAAAATTTTTTGAGGTAGTTAGGGTTATAAAGGTAGAGCTCTTATGATGGGATTAACATCTTAAAAAGAGGTACAGACAGAACATTCCCCTAGTTCACGCATGTGCCAAAGAAAGGCAATGTGAGGCTGTTAAGAAAACAGCACTCAGCAAACCAGGAAGTGGGCCTCACCGGACACTTGGATTTTGGATTTTCTAGCATAAAAGGCTGCAGTAAATAACTATTTGTTATTTAAAATGTATATTCTAAGGTTCTATAATATTTTGTTATAACAGCTCAAAATGTTCAAGATAGATACACTTCATATACTATACCTTTTATTCAATCATCTGTTGATAAAAATTTAGGTTGTTTCATTTATGTCTTGGGTATTGTGAGTAGTGCTGTAGCTACTATGAGAATGCGGATACCACTTCAAGATTGTGATTTCTTTTCCTTTGGATGTATACTCAGAGTGATGTGGCTGAATCTAAAATAGTGCAAAACAATTTTTTAAGGAATATCCATATTGGTTTCCATAATGGCCATATCAATAGTACACAAAGGTTCCCTTTTCTCCATATCCTTGCCAGCACTTATCTAAACTTGTAGTGATATCTCATTATAGTTTTATTTGTATTTTTCTGATGATTAGTGATGTTGAGCATCTTCTCATGTAACTGTTGATCATTTAGGAGTCCGGAAAAATATCTATTCAGATTCTCTGTTTATTTTTAATCAGATCTTTTTTTTAATTTTGTTATTTTTATTTTATTTTGCCATTGAATTGTCTAAGTATACTGTATACACTTTGGAAATTAACCTGTCAGATATACAATTTGAAAATAGTTTCACCCATTCCATAGGCTGTCTCATCAGGTTTTTTTTTGTTGTTGTTGCTGTTGTTATTATTGTTATTATTGTTGTTATTGTTGTCATTATTGCTATTGTTGTTTTTTTTTTGCTATGCAGATTTTTTTTTGTCTTTTTATATCTCTGCTCACATATTACAAAAAATTGGATGAACTAGAATATTTGTGATGACTTTTCCAAAACATCTAACTTCCTGGTTATTTCTCAGGTCTGTGTACCAGTGGGAAAAGGCAGAAAGATATTGTAGGAAGAAACAATACACTGGCTCTAGAGAGACCACTATAAAAGCCTCGTTCTGCCTATTTTCTCTTTCAAACAATGTGAACGAAGGAAACTGACTTAAGTTTTTGAACCTCAGTATTCCAAATTATACAGTGGAGTTAATTATTACATTTAGCTATAATTACAAGATCAAAAGGAAAAATACAATTAGTTAGCAAAAATATCCATCACATGTGTAGCAGGCTAAATGTTATGTACTCCCATTGTCTCTTCAAATGTTATGTTAAACCATGTCATTTTCTTCTGTTTTCATTTTAAAACTAATGAAATTCAGAACACAAAATGATTGCTAGCAATGCATCCATAGCACATGAGATCTAGGATTTATTACATATTTTGACCAATATCAAAATGGGAAAGATTCGTTGATTTGAGGATTCTGGAATTTCTGCAATATTAAAAACACTGAAATTACATTACAACTACTAGTATATTGGGAAAGGGAATAATATTCTGTTTATGGTTGCTTTCTATCACATGGTATAAACGGTTTGGTCAGTAAATATTGGTAGTGAAATGAACTTCAATGAATACAAAGACAAGCTCTGTATCTAGTTTATATATTAAAATAAGGGAGACTAAAAATTACATGTGCAACATAGTGGATTTTAGAAGATGGGACAAATTATAATACTATTCATATTAAAAGAAACAACTAGGAATTTTCTCTCATAATAATGAGATAAAAATACTTCAAGTACAATCATGTTTTCCATTTTCTAATAAAGAACTGCTAAATAATACAAAATTTAAAAGTTTATCAAATAAACACAAAGAACCATGTTACAACCACTGGCCACTTATTTTTTTAAAAAATAGATAAACTATTTCTTTACAGCATGTATAAATAAATTTAAGTAGGTTTCCTTTACTTCCTTCTCTGGAACATGTAGTGCCTCCAATTTTTAAATAATACAATGGGAATGCACTACATTAAGTTTGAGGATGTATCTATAGGAGTCAGTCAACAACAAATATTAAGATCAGAGAAAACAAACTTTCTATCCAGCAACTGTGGGATGGATAGAAACTGTGTGTGGCAGTTAACAAAACTGCCCTTCCATTGATTAATGGATGCATGGATGACTTTGCACTAGGTAGTATTTGAGCTACAACATTTCATTCTACAAGTTAAGGATCCAAGCAATCTACAATTATTTTTGATGAATTCCACATGACAGAATGAATCTATATGTCCTATCTCATTATGCTATTGACCCCAATTTAAAATGTTTTATGCTTCTTGAAATTAGGAAGAGAAAAAAGGCAGAAAGATTGAACCTATGACTAGAAATTGACCTTTGTTAAGCCATCAAGAGTTTGCCTTTTCTTCCACAGCTCCCTTACCAACACCATCTTCTCTTCTTTCAAATTGTTATTTAGTTGAATGAGAATACTCTGGAGTTGCACACCATTGTAGCAAATTACACTAAGAACCTAAACAGGATCACCACAAAATATATAACTTGCTGCAATAGAAAGATTCTATGTATTTCTTTTTTGGAAAATTTAAAATTTTAATTCTAATAATTAAGAAATAAGAGTATGGCAAAACTGGTTGGAAACCTAAAAATTATTAAGACCTACATTTTGCAAAACAGGAAAGTGAGTTAAGGAGGTGCCACAAACAGGTAAGGTACTGATGGAATTACGTTTAGCAGAGATCCACTAGAGTATTTCCAAAACCTGATCCTGCCTTTTCAAGCCATTGCCTTTTTAAATTGTCAGGGTTATTATCTGACAAATAATAAAACTGAAATACACTTAAGAGTGGAAATGTGGAAAAAAGGGGAAGATGCCAGATGACTTTTATATTCATACATTGTCTTGTATATTCACTAATGAGTCAAATACGAATTTTTATTATTTCTCGTAAAGAAAGCAAGGAGCAAGTCAACATGATAACACTTAATAATAAGTATACAAAGTATTATATTTCCATCATCTTCTACAATGATTTTAAGTTACTTTTCACCATATATAAGTAAGTATTGTATCAGGAAAGTAATCCTTTTTTGTATTTATGTTCATAGATACACACAAATGTTAAGTCTAGTGAAAGATTTGCTCATGAACAAGTATAATGATTTCCCTACCAACGAAGATATACAGCATTTGAAAGAAACTGTAGAAGGTTTAGGGGATTTGGAAACACTTTAAAAATCGGATAGGGGAAAAGGGACTACGGTGGAGGATATGGATGCCATAGTGGTTGGTGTGGTGTGGTAATATAGACCCGAAGGGTGTGATGATCCTGTACCTCTAAATCATATACCATGTTGTAAATCAACAATACTGCAATAAAAAGTTACTTAAAATAAGTAAATAATATTAAGATACTTAATTTTTAAGGAAAGCTAAAAAATAATGTTTAGGGGAGTTAACACTTTTTCTAATTTATATAAATACAAAGACATTAGAAAACAAATTGATAGCTCATTTATAATTTATTTTCAAGAAGTAAACTAGTTGATGTTGATGACTAGAAAAGGTAGAAGTTGAACACAAAAAAGTACTGAGAATGGTTTGATCTATGAGTGTTTAAGAATTCTTGTGTAAGATTTCTACATGAAAAGATTGCTGAGTTAAAAATTAAGTTGAAAACTTATGGGCACACCATTTTCTGCTATTTTTCTATCTAATTTATATTCTTAAAGATAAAGGGGATCATATCCAGTTTTTGAATGGGCCCAAATGCTAGTAGAATTAATTTAGTCTTTTGCTGCTTGGAACCTGGTTTGAAGCTTATATGTTGAAACATTGCTCCAGGCAGCTATACGCCAATGATGGAATTAGTAAGTCAATCTATCCTTTGTGACTTGAGGGAACCATAAAAAGCATCTATCAATGATGACAGGCAATGAAGGAAAAATTGTATGTAATGTCAAGTGGCTGAATATAGGAAAAAGATATATGGTAATGGCATTATAGGCAGACAATTTCAAGTAAGAAAGAATTACTTAAAATGATAGTCAACGTAAAAAATATACACATTTTGCCATCTTAATTTACTTTTTTGATTGAAAAGAGAAAATCTTATGTCTTAAAGATAATGTTTGGATCAAATTTGACAGTTTGAATAATGAACACATCATCTAATAGTTCTAGATGACTTGATGGAATACCCATATGTCAATGATAGAATGACCATACTTCGGAAAAAAATTCTCTAGACTATAATTTCCCTGATGTTCTAAAGGAAGGGTTAATTATTCCTTGATAAAAATAGTGAGAATATTTCTAGATGAAGTTGTTTTAAAAAGTAAACATTTGTCTATTTTTCTAAGCTTCTAATAACTTCAAATTACTTTATTATCTATAATAAGAAATATTATGAATTTCTACCTGCATGGTTATGCTTTCCAACACAGCATGCTATATATAACTTAGGCTTTGCATAGCACTGTTATGCTTAACACATTCATTAAGCTTTTAAGTACCCTATTTTTTAACACAGTCAAAGTAACAATAATTATTCACTTCCATATATGCATATCATAATGTAATCAGCAAATTTAAGGATTTTAATTTTACAGAACTTGTTTGTATTATTTCATCTAGAAAACTCAAACATTGCTTTAAAAGACTAACTTATTGTTACAACAGGATTTAAAACTGTTACTGAGATTTGAAGGGTATCAAATAATATCTTATAACACAAGCATCCTCAAAATGTTCTCTGAGATACACTGATTTAACTATACAAGTTATCTAAATTAAAAGTTTTAATAATTAAAATGTGATGCTATAAAAATACAGATTCTTACAATTTAGATTTAATAACTTCAGAGGTTTAAATTAAACACAGACAGGTTCAAGTTTACTTGTGTAAGTTTGTTTTGGAACCATTCAACCAAATAATGGTCTGATGATTTCCAGTGGCCAAGAGCATTTCCATAAATTGGATAAGGTCCATTAGGTCCATTATACATCTATAGTTAAATCTGAACTGCTTCAAAGAGCATTCCTCAAACAACTACAATGTATAATGAACCCAGGGTTCAAAAAGGAACAATGTATTTTGGTTTCATCGACCTGACAGAAAGTAGTTGGCACTACTATTTGGAAAATAGAATGAGGAAGAGTGGGTTTTGTGCTACTTACATGACAGGTAAATTCAAATTAACCTTACAATCATTAATGGACATAGGGAAGTTAGCATAAAGTGCAATGACCTTTTTTTTCAGGTTAATGTTTATCAAAAGCATCCACCATGCATGAGGAACTAAACAATTCAATAGTGTGACTTAGCCATTTGATATCTAGCTTCCATCACCAGTCATCCCAGTGCTGGCACAACGCATGTGTGAGCAAAGTGACCATGGTAGCAGGGCTGGGGGCCATGCATAAGTCCAGCAATGTGAACACATTTATCAAAGTTGATCTAGCACTGCTGCTGCCAAAAGCCCAACCTACCAGAAAATGAGACCAATATCAGTTCCCAGTATGGTGTCATCCCACAAAGAGACCACATGGCCACTTAAAAGGAACTTGATTATATGGAGCAAGAATATATCTTGGCAGGATGAGATACGCAATCATATGTAGATATGCAATCATACGCAATCATTTTTGCAGTTGCCTTTATTGGCACCACTATCCTAGGGCTTACCAAGTGTTTTATTCACCAGTATGGAATCCAACATGATATAGCATCAGACCAGGGGTCCTACTTTATAGTTAAGAAATGTGAGAGTAGCCCCCAAACATGGGACACATCTGCACTATCCAGAAATCTTAGGCCAGAGAGAGATTTGAAACAGCCTGCAAATCACACAATAAAAATGTGAAGGAATGATATACTATATTGCCAGAAGCAGACATATTTGGAATGGAAAACATGGATATGATACTGTCTCCAAAAGGTGAAACACATGAATCAGAGAATCAAGTCGAAGAACCAAGAAGTGATGGCACAACATTCACAACCATGACCCACTTGAGAAGCTGGCCTCCCTCTTTTGTCAAATCAGCGCTCTGACTTGAAGATGTCCTAATCCTTATGGAAGGAACAGTTTCACCAAGGGACGAAGCAAATGTCTTATTCAATTATAAGCTGTGATTGTCACCTGGGAATTCCCTTTGCTAAAGGACTAAATGGCCTAACAAACAAAATATCTGGTAGGGATCATGGGTTATGCCCATCAGAATACACACACAGAGGCAGGTAGAAATATGTTTAATCTAGGAGATCCACCCGAGTGCCTATTTGGTGCTCCAATCCCAAATAGGTAAGTGTGGCAACTTCATCCTGAGAAGAGCACAATGATTAGATACAGACTTCTCAGGGAAGAGGGAATTTTTCATGCCACCAGGTAATCACCAAGGCCATTTGAGGTGCTGGCTATGCATGAAGGAAATCTAGAATGAGCATAATGAAACAGGAAGACAATACTAGAAGCTGTGAACCCAAAATGAGCTTCAGAATTGTAGGGGACTGTAGTCCATCACCCTACCCTTTCTCTTCCAATTTTCCTCAGTGAAGACACCACAGTGCTCACACTTAAAGGATATGCTCCAACAATTTATGCTAGAATGTAGAGCAGAACAGGGACAAATTTTGGTGAACATTATATGTTAACTGTCCATATGGGCCTCTTTAAGAACTTTTTGTTCTTCCTCCTTGGAATGCAATCAGCAGGTGGCTCTCAGCAGTCAACCCATCAGGACTTACTTGGCTCTAGAGATCTCCATCCGAAATCACATTCTCTCCAGGGGTGGTTCAAACAAGTGACTGATGGATACACATAAGATTCTGGTTATTTTTTTTCCTCTTTGCCTTGCTTCCACTAGCATTTATCTGAGAAGAACATCTTTTTTTAAAGATTTATTTATTTATTTATACAAGAACCAAGGTACAGGCCAGATGTGCAGAAGGGTGAGAGGATTTACCGGAGAGAGAGGGGGGAACAGAATAGGCAGAGTGACTGAAATACACTACTGAGGGGAGCAGCAGGCATGACAGGAGAGATCTGCAGCACCATGTGGGACCCTCGCCGGCAGGCCAGGATCGAACCGGCACTGCAGAGGTTGCAGACAGCTTCACAGTGCGGTGCTCAACTGCCTGCACCACCAGGGGAGGCCCTGAAAAGTACATCTTGATAAACATCCTGCATACCATTTTAGAATTCCAAGTCCAGTTACCAGAGAAAACAGCCTGAAAAATCGCATACACTACATGACAGGTTATTTCAAACTTGATAGAGTGTTTTCTCAGAGCTATAATCTAAGTTCTGCCCATTCAGCATAAGGGTCACTTTGTTCAGTTATCATTATCTCTCTTTTTTTGTGTCTATTTTATTCTAAATTAAATTAATTTAATCAAATCAATTTTAGTCTTTTTTTTTCATTTTGCCTAGTTTTTTTTTTTATTTTTTAAAAGATTTATTTATTTACACAAGAACTGGGGTACTGGCCAGAGACGCGGGAGGGTGAGAGATTTCACTAGAGACAGAGCTTGGAGCAGAACAGGCAGAAGGACCAAAAAACACCGCTGAGGGGAGCAGCGGGCATGACAGGAGAGGCCCACTGAGCCCAATGGGTATCTCCCTGGCCAGCTGGGAATCTAACTGTAGCTGCAGAGGCTGCGGACAGCTTCACAGCGCTGCGCTCAACCCACTGCACCACCGGGGAGGCCCTCCAGTTTTTGTTTTTTAAATGTTACTAAGGGGACAATGGTTTGGAATATTATGATTTAGAATTATAAGTTCATATCTCTTCATATGTAGGTTACCATACCACATCCACCACCAGGCACACACCAGCTTATTTATTAACTGTCTTTTCCCTTTATCCCACTTCTTTTATTTCCTAACTTTCTATTCTTCCTAATCCTTTTCTTTTCTTCCATCCACCAACCAATAATCCTTGGTTCTTTATTCCTCCCTCCCTTCCCACCCTTCTTTTGTCCTCCTTTATGTTACATTTTTACAGAAACAGGTGTACACTTAGAGATTTTTACAGTGTAGTAAAATTTTCTACCATAAAATTGCCCAGACACCTATTTTGCCTGCAAGAAAATTCTTGTTCCAAAGCAATATGTTTTCTATATCATATTTTACATAATGAAATTTCATGTCTTTGAAAATAACTTAGACATCCTCTGATTGACAGCAGGGAATGTAGCAATACTCCAGTAAGGAGACAATACAGAATGATTTTTTTCTGCATTTTTCTTTGTACTTTGTTTATCTTTTTTATTCTAGTCTTTTTCAATGCCTAGCTGCAATGATCTCCTCTCCACAAAACTGTTAAATTTTGAGCAGAGTCTCTAAAGTTTAAAATGCAAAGAGCAGTCCTTTTTTGCAGGTTTTCTATGATAATACTTTGAATGAGTCACTCATCCTGAAAGTGGCCTTCTAAATTACTGTGAAATAACCATGGATGCTATTACACACACTTACAGATGTGATTTAAATTCTCTGGAACTCCTTTGCACTTTGAATGAGAATTAGCAGCTTTGAAAGATTTAACTTCACATTGAAAAATGATCAAAACACAGGGCAAAATGAACTTCAGATTATTCTTCAGGATTTAGATCTCCAACACTTCATTCAAACTGCAACCTCCTAAATGTTTCAGTCTCTTGTAAATTTTCTACATTATAGGTAATTTGGCTGTCTGAATCAAAACCCTTTTAACAAAGTTTTTTTTTTCTTTCATATCATTAAACCATCATTCTTTGATTATCAAAACCCTTTTTAAAAATAAGCCATATCTCAAAAGGAAAGGGGATAAGATGCTTCAGTCATATTTTAATTAGTACTTTACTGGAAATTTTCCTGAATGGCATTTTTACTTTGTAAAGAAAGCCTGGTCTGTCACTACTCAGGAGGCTTCATCCAGGTATAATAAGAATTACAAGATCAAAAATGCCTTTTGAAAAAGTGTTCAGAAATACCATCATTCTATGCCTCATCTTTCCTGTTTTTTCCCCTTAATGTCTTGGATTCTCAGGGGGCCTCACCACCCTCATCATTTGCTCAGCTAGTAAGGTGGAGCGATGGAAAGGAATAGGAAGAGAGGTGTGAAATCAGACCCTTGGGCTGCCCCACTGTGCCTTCAAGCTGTCCCACGGCTGTGGAAGGAATGGGAGTCTCTGAAAGATCATCACTTTGAGATCTGTGGGGGAATCTGAAAATAAGTCTTGAGTCCAAGAAAACAGTTTGCTATTTTGGCAGAACTGCAAGAGACACCTACACAATCATCATGCCATAGAAGGTGGTATTTATCATGAATTACAAGAAACAAACAAGGGAAAAAACAAATACATATCTGATGTTAGATATCAGAAACTATTATTCTGACACAAGGGAACACAGAATTTTTATGAAAATAATTTGGGCTAATATGAACATTATTCTGTTTTATACTATAGATATAAATTACTGAATTATACTATAGATATAAATTACTGATATAAATTCCAGGTTTTCCACAACTTTCATTAAACCACAGAATATTCTGATAATTGTTATAACAATTATTTGCAAAAGCTATGTGACCCTATCATTAATATGAGAAATATTCCATGAAAAATGCAACGATATGGGAGATAATTGTGTTATTCTTTGGATTATTCTCTTGTCAGAATGTAATGCTTGCAAGTCTTTCTTGATAAGGACATATACCAGGCTGCCTCAGGCTTCTCATCTATTTAAAATAAATCTACAACTGGCAATTCCTGTCATCTCCTTACTAATCTTTCTTTTATATCTGCCATCTGTCCATTTCCAGTTCCACTACATGCTCACTTATTTTCTTAGCCCTTAATGCTTGCCCTTTTTATGCTTCCATAGCATATAACCTATGTTTCTAGAACACTTGCTATCATCTGCCTCATTATGCCATGATACTGTTGACAGTTGAGTTTTAGAAATCATCTATCAATGGTTCTACTTCTGATTTGGTCCCTTCAATTTTTTTTTTTTTGGTATATTAGTTCATTCACTTAGCAAAATAATTTGAACAACTACTCCATGTTAGGGGTAAATTCATAAACCCAAATCTTGTCCCTTACATTAAATTCATGATAGCTGATATATTTCATTCCTTTTTGCTGTTTTTAAAAAATATTTTATTGAAATAGCACTGCATTTTAACATTACGCAAGTTTCAAGAATGCAGGATTATAAATTGACATCTGCATTCCAAAACCCTGTCTTGTATTCTACTCATCTCAATTTATGTCAAATTTATCTCATATCAATAGCTTCAAATATTCTGATATATTGCCAGAATCTGTCTTTCTTAAAATTCACTACTTGATTTTGCTATAGCTACCACTCAAGCTAAACATTTTGCGTAAAGATTTTACTTTTCATGGAAGTTTATTTATTTATTTATTTTTAAAGATTTATTTATTTATTTATAGAAGAACCAGGGTAAAGGCCAGATTAGCAGGAGGGTGAGAAGATTCATCAGAGATAGAGCAGGGAACAGAACAGGCTCACTGACAAAATACACTGCTGAGGGGAGCAGTGGGCATGACAGGAGAGGTCTGCCGCACCATGTGGGACCCTCGCCAGTCAGCCAGCTGGGAATGAACCGGCATTGCAGAGGTTGCGGACAGCTACACAGCACAGCGCTCAACCGCCTGTGCCACCAGGGGAGGCCCTGGATGGTTTTTATTGACACATTTAAACAAATCTTTCTGAATGTTAATATCTTGTATATTTGCTACAGGTGCCTCTAGTATCATAGCAAATTACAATTATTTTATATATCTTTTTCCTTTACTAGTCTAGAAATTCCTAGGGGCTAATGATAACATATTATTTTGTTTTGTTTTAAATTCTAATGCCCTGAATTCTCTAAATTAGAGTGTAAGCAACTGAAGTCAGAGATATTGTTTTATCTTTAAATCAATAAACATAATGTCTTGCAGTGAGTAGATCAGTATTTATTGAGCTGGACTAACTCACATATATGTGAGTTCATCCTCTATCCCTACCACCATTTTACACTGATAACCCAAATGATTTCCCAGGTCTCTAAGTGTATCAGGTGAATTTCTTTGACAAGAACTCTTGTCATTCCTTCATGCATTTAATAGACAATTGCATGTCTCACATGAGCCAGTCACATTTCTAGATACTAGGAATTAATGATGTGAAAATACAGATACAATCTCTACTCTCACAGAGATTAAATTTAGCCTGTGGTCAGGAAGTGTTTTATGCTGAGAGCTAAAGAATTCGGAGGGAAGCCAAACTTTAGAAGCCTTTCATACAGCACAGATGACTGCTATTCCCGAACTGAGTCCCTGACCAAGAGAGATTAGTCATCTATGCCCACTTCTTTTGAGGAGCCATATTCCACCTTTTCTATAGAGTCCTCTTTGTCCTCTTTCTTTCACCCTCATTTAGTGACAAGCACATACATTAGCAACACAGTCCACCTAACATTACTTTCCAGGATTGGTTTCAAATTTCCTTCTAGTTTCCTTAATAAGGAACCATTTCTTCACTATTTGAAGCTACCTTCTTTTACTTCTATTGGAGCGCATTACACCACCTGTACAAACCTGACGGAAATGGGAGAAGGTATTAGCTTAGTTATCTCGGGTTGTGTGCATGACATGCTCACTCTGTGTTTTTATGTCCCTTTTGTTCCTGATAGCTTTGATTCTCCACTATACATTGTCCACCGGAACAAAAACTAACAATAAACATGCAATGCCTTAAATTATTGTTGACAGTTTTTCTGAAAATTACATGTGCACAATGGCAAGCATGCCTGATCAATAGATTGGATATCCATTGATAATGGAGACAATTAAATACATCCTATGTTATGTAAAACAAAAATATTTAATAAATATCACATTTATGCATATGCATAAAATTAGTTTGAATTTTTAGTAAAATAACTTATTAAACTAACTTATATAATGAGATATGAGTTTATATATATTAGTGTTCAATTATTTTTCTGTCATTGCAGATAGATCTCAAAATATTTGTAGAAAATATTCTGGATATAGATCAAAGTATAAGTACAATAAAATATATCTCTGAGCTATTTATACAGTGGATGTTTTATGGTGCTTTGAAATAATTCATATGTATAGAAGAAAAACATGTGCATATATAAAATCAAGGATTTCCTATGGTATATATACATACGATTTATATATTGTCATAGACTACAAGCTTTTGCGATGGCATTTTCCTTAAAATAACTCATTTAGCACCAGTTTCTTTCATTTTTCACTTGTAATAGTTATCCTACTTTATGATGATATTAATTTATATCAGTTTAATAACAATATGTTCTTGTATCGCTGAACAACAGAAATTCAGATGTATTGGGGAAAATTGTTGGAATTTTTTAAAAATTGTTTAAATATTATTTAAATTGGAGGCCCTGACCAAAGATTTCAGGAAACCTCTGAAAAATATTATGCACAAGAATCCTTCTAGGCCACTATCTTACATCATGCAAAAATATATTCAAAATACATCAAAGACTCGACTGTAAGGCCTGAACCATAAAATATATAGAAAAAAAGATAGGCAGAACACTAGATGACATTGCCTTCACAGATGTCTGTGGATAACTGCTCCAACATCAAAGGAAACAAAAGTAAGGCTAAACAAATAGGACTACTCCAAGCTATACAATTACTACATAGTAAAACAATAATCTGTTACTAAAGTAAAAGACACCCTACTGCAGAGAAGAAATATTTGCACATCATATATACATCCAAAATGGAACTAATATCCAAAATCTACAAGGATCTCATACAACTCAACAAAAAGAAAACAATGGGCCTCCCTGGTGGCACAGGCGGTTAAGCACAGCACCGTGAAGCTGTCTGCAGCCTCTGCAGTGAGAGTTTGATCCTAGCCTGCTAGGGAAATATCCACATGGTACAGCAGACCTCTCCTGTCTCGCCTGCTGCTCCCCTAAGCAGTGTTTTCAGTCAGTCTGCCTGTTCTGTTCCCCACTCTGTCTCTGGTGAATCCTCTTACCCTCCCGCACATCTGGCTATACACTGGTTCTTACATAAATAAATAAATCTTTAAAAAAATAACCCAAACAAAATGGGGAGAAAAACTACATAGACAATTCTCCATACAAGATATAGAGATGGCTAATAGGTACATGGAAAAAAAAATCATCACAGATATTCAAATAAAAATCACAATGAGTATCACCTTAAACCTGTGAGAATGACTCATATTAAAAAGTTCACAAGCCACAAGAGCTGTTGAGGGTATGGAGATAAAGGAAACCTCATACATTGCTGATGGGAATGTACACTGGCCCAGGCCCAATGGAAAACAGTATGGAGGTTTCTCAGAATATTCTGAATATATCTACCATATGACACAGCAATTCTATTCCTTGATATCTTCTCAGAGAAAGCAGAGACACTAATTTTAAGAGACTTACGTACTCTTGTGTTCACTGCAACACTACTTACAATAGCCAAGCTATGAAACAACCCAAGTGCCCCATGACAGCTCTTGTCATTTGGGACAATATGGATAGAACTGAAGGGCGTTATGCTAAGTGAAAAAGTCTGAAGGAGAATGGCAAATGCCAGATGACTTCATTCACATATGGAATATAAAGGGACAAGGCAAAGAACTGATAAAAATAAACTAAAAAAAATAATCTAGAAATCAAATTATGGAATTAAGTCTCCCAGATGGGAGAAGGCTGGGCAAGGTGTTGAAATCAAAAGGGAAGATGTGAGTGTTTAGGTTGTGGGTGTTGTGTGATAATGCCATCTGAAGAAGTGTGAACCTGTATCTGTAAATTTTATACAGTGCTATAGTCCAACATGGACTCAACAAAAATATAATTTTAAAAGTCTAATAAATTAAAAATATTAAGAATTTTATTATTTTGGTTCTCCCGGGTAGCGCAGCAGTTGAGCACTGGGTTGTGAAGCTGCCCGCTGCCTCTGCAGCGTCAGTTCGATCCCTGGGCACTGGGTGAGGGTCCCACATGGTGCACAGACCTCTCCTGCTGCCCGCTGCTCCCCTCAGCAGTGTACTTTGTCAGTCTGACTGCTCTGCTCTCCGTTCTGACTCTGGTGAATTCTCTCACCCTCCCACGCTTCTGACTGTACCTAGTTCTTGTATAAATAAATAAATCTTTTTAAAAAAAGAATTTTATTATTTTATTTTAATTCAATAAGTCAAACACATTCCTTACATCATACAGCATTCATTTTTCCCAGAAAAAAAAAAAAAAGCACCACTCACCTCCCCACCCTACACACCAAAAACAAATACAGAGAAATTAAAACTGCCATTTGAATTATAAATCAATATGAGTAGTACATAGAACAATAAGTTTTTGAAATGTTCATCAAACAGAATAAAAATCTACCCTATTGGGAAAAAGACAAATGCAGGAAGGCATCATTTCTATGTGGTTGTAGAGAAACAACAAAGGGTCAGTCAGAACCAAACCGATAATAAACTGTAAACATTTGACTGCAAAACTTGACAACCAGAGGAGGAGGGTGGCAGGGTGGGGAAGGGGGAGTAAAGGGGTTCAATGATAAAGGAATATATATGGTAATGGAATCAGGAGGCACTGGCGGTAGGCAGGGTGTGAGAGTATATATATTTATAGAAGTCTGAACCTATAACACCTGAAGCAGATACAAAGGTGTAAACCTACTTTACTACAATAAACATTACTTGTGGGGCCTCCCTGGTGGTCTAGGGGTTTAATCTCAACACTATCATCACTACAACCTGAGTTTGATCCCTAACCAGAGAGCTAACCCACATGGTGTAGCAGACATCTACTCTCTGGCCCACTGCTCCCCCCAGCAGATCTGCTTCCCTTCAGTAGATCTGCCTGTTCTGCTCCCCACTCTGTCTCTGGTGAATCCTCTCACTCCCCATACCTCTGGTCTACACCCCAGTTCCTCTATGCATAAATAATTTTTTAAATATATAAACATTATTTGGAAGAAAGTAAATGTGCACTGTTATCAGTAGGGATGCTGCAAGTAAGATATAGGGATGATACTAATTTCCAGGTAATCTAAAATATCATAACTCATACAGAGATGATTTAGGAAATTTCCACAGATGCATGCCTTTTACACTTCCCATCAGTAGATAAAATAGATTTAAACTTGCCTGAAATTAAAAAAAAATGTGACTAATTGTTCTTCATATGAGATTGGGCAGTACCACCTTAAGCAAAAAATTATATCCATCCAACAAAAATACCTCAAGTTGTATAATATAACAGATGATTAATTGTAATATCCAAAATGTTCTATGGATTCATACCCTAATGTTTAACTCTAACATACCAGTAATGGATTAAATTCATGATAGAAGCTCTCAAACTTAGCTAAAGTACAAAAATAATCAGCTGTTCTCTATTTAAAAACAAAAGCAAAAATAATGTATAGTATACTTGATAAGCTAACTGTCTGTGAACATGGACATTGCTTGATTAAGACTTAAGAAGTACAGGTCACAGGCATATACAGAGATCATCCTTCAAGCAAAAGATTTGGATAGAATCAAACAGAAAAATTCAGAGAGTCACATAAAGCATAGATAAAAGGTTATAAAAATATTTGAAAATTATTTAGAACACAAATACCTGGAGTGAACTTGAGCAACAATTTACTATTTTCAGCTATATTGATTCTGTATTTCACAATGAGGAAAACATGGGGAAAATATCCTGTTTTGATTAACTGGCTTAGTTTTAATAATCAACTCACTCAACCAAATTCTTTAATAAGCCTTCTATGCTTCATTTTATATCATGTGTACATATGCTGTGAAAGGGGGAGAAAATAACTGACTTCTAATTAACAATGAAGCAGGTGTATGGAATTAAAGAGTCAACATATGGGCAGGTATATAAATAAAATACATTTATGTAGTGTCTAAGACTTACCACCTATAATTCATACTCACTTGGCTACAAGCTATTAATTGCAAAAATTATTTAAGAAGAAAGTTTAAATATAATGTCTCTGAGTTTGTTATAACTGGGACAGAACATTTCAAAAGGAAATATTGTAGAATGATTTCTCTTTCAAATACAAATCTTCTACATGGAAGAGCGGTACTCTAACTATGACAGAAAATAAACCAACCCAGACTTTGTGGCAACAAAGACCTACCATATAAGTATCTCTGATAAGATTCACAAAGGAGATTTCTTTTTCCTAAAATTCCCCACTGAGCATCTAGAAAGAGGATAATTTATAAATGCTTCAACATACTCAGTTTAACAAATTCACTTTTTTTCTTAGAAATAGTTTACATATCTGTTCTTCATATTATATTAAGTACATAAAGTATTCCTATGTAAAATAAATATGTAAATATATTAAACATATTTGTTTATAACAGAAATGTTTGGTTAATATTAAAACAACCAAAATATATCTAGAAAATAAAGAGAAATATAATTTAAATGTGATTAAATTCCTTAAATTGGTCACGATTTTAAAAGTACAAAAAGGGTAAACAAAGTACTGAAATTTATTGCATTGGCAGTATTTAAAATCACCTGTGTGTTCTATATTTGTTCTTAATTTTCATACATAAATATATACAGTAAATAATAACAGATGCCAATTAGCATAATTGAGTGTTCAGAAAAATAAAATTAATGCCTTTATTACTCATAATGTATTCACCCAAATGTTTCATTAGCCCACTAATGTAATATTAATGAGGAAAATAACTAAATTGTGCTGGTCCCAAAACTTGTGAACTGCAAGCTAATCATGACATCCCCATGCCCCTTTCAGAACATTCCTTCTGCACAGGTTTTCTCTTGCATACTCATTCATAGATCACAAAAGAACAATTTGGGTTACTTCATGAATTAATTAGACATTTGTATGAAAGCCACTAGAACAACTGTTCCCCCTGTGAGTTCATAAAGCTGTTTAATTTGCTCTTGTATTTCCATTCAAAGAAGCTGGCAACACCACAATACAGCACAGCGTGCACAGATAGTTAGCCAAGTTTCTAACTGAATTGTTCACTTTCACTTACTATGCTCATTTAAGAGGCACACACACTAACACCTTTTACCTTTAGCAGTGACACAGCTGGGCACTCTTCACTCATAATGAAAAATGACTCAGGATAATGTTCTCCCTGTCAATCTCTGCAGACTACTTCTGCTGAAGTTACAGTCTTCATTTGGAAAACAACTTTAAGTATCTCCCCCTGCCTTTAGACAGAATTTTAACATTGATTTTCCCAATGCTTAAAATCTCATGCAATAAGCTCATTTCTTAGATTTCACTGGACTCAAAAATGATGTGCATTCTATAAATCTTGAAACTAAAGCACAGAGGATCAATTTCACATCAGTTAAACCCTTTTTAT
Source organism: Talpa europaea (assembly GCF_964194135.1). Taxonomy (NCBI): domain Eukaryota; kingdom Metazoa; phylum Chordata; class Mammalia; order Eulipotyphla; family Talpidae; genus Talpa; species Talpa europaea. The sequence continues at coordinate 75,192,366 of NC_140070.1, forward strand.
TTTATTTTTTTAAACTGGAGGACTGACCTTGTAATAATTCCATTATCCTATTATAGATTAAATTTTAGGGATATGAGAAAATAGCACATTATTTTCCATAGTTGTTATCTGCACTCTTCAGTATTAATTTTAAAAAAGGCCTATTTCACAAGAATTAAGTCACAGTAAAAATTGCAATTTGATACTCAAGAAAAGCCAGTATGTAACATTTGAATGTAATGACACCTTTTGTGTCATGCCAACACCTGAGCCCATCTGTGAGAGGGCATTGTGCCACTCAGAAGGTAGAACATCAATTTCAACAGCATGTAGATGCCAATATGTATAAGTCAAAGTGATAGCCTGTGGAACTCATCAAATAGCTGATCTTTTGAAAGAAAATCCTCTCAATAGTGAGCAATGCCAAATGAGGGCCAAATGCTTCATTACTAGTATTCACAGCTGCTGATGCTCGTGGGCATTCATAACATCAAAGAATATTTCCCTATTCCTGTCTCCAATCTGCCTGAAAGCCAGTCACTTTACATAAGGGGAAAAAAGCGATGGGATTATTTTCAAAAACAAAGACATTTTTATTTTTGTGTCATGTCACAATTTAAGTTTCTTAGTTAATATTTTTGCTGAATGGCAAATTTAACAATTAGTGGGAATGTTATTTTAATTATGCAGTAATAATTTACATAAGTTCATCATGAAATCTCTTAGGATAAAGCATAAATATCTTATGCATGAGGGTGTATACATGTGAGTATGTGAGTGGATGTAAAATTTTTAGGTTGTAATTAATACATGAGGACATGTGAGAAATTTGATGTTCTAGAATTGATTTACATAGGTCAAGTATCATGGATAAATAAAAAATAAAGACTTTCAAGTTGAGGAATATGAATGTGGTGGTGGTGATATAAATTCAATAGGTTTAAGATAAAGAGCCAACCCAAGGCACTATACATGAAAAAAATCTTGAGTTATTGTTTGGAAGAGAAAGTAGTTGAGTATTCAAAGAAAGCTATGCATGGCCTTCATTTCTGTAAATTATATTAGGTAAAAAAAAATTCATCTGAGTCAGATAGCTCTGGGGACTGAGACAGTTTAATCAAAGAAATTTAAAGTCTCAGTTTTCTCACTTGAAAAAAGTAAACTGCAATGTAGGGTTGCAAAAGGGAGGAGAGTGGGGTAATGTTTACAAACTGCTTAACACTAAGTTTAACACTTGACTACTCTCAATACAAGGAAGCAATTATTACTAGCAAACAATCCATGTTGACCATCATATTCTTTTTAAAATAGCATTTTGTTATTTTGGGTATAGAAATTATACCAAATTACATGAAAAAAGAAATTCAAAAATAAAAAAAAGGCATAGTGATACTACTCTATAATGAAAAAATAGCAATACTTTTGCACGGGCTGCATAATCTCTTGCTGCTCTTCGCTATACCCTTTCAGAAAGGAACAATATGAATATGTTCTCTTATAATTACAAAACAATTTTTCACAGAGCAAAATGAAATTTAAATTCATTTTTTTTCTCTACATACTTCTCCCAATGATTTAAGAAATATAATAATTTTGTACAAGATTCTTTTGGATTATCTTCTAAAATTATAAAAAAAAAACTCTTCTGAATATCTGCCTATAGCTATGTGTGCCTTTATCTGTATCTACAGAAAAGAAAAAATAATCAATCAAAGGAATGCTTTCAGTTGAAAAAACTAGAAATCCACGTGGATACAGTATTTATGATTTTCATGTGATAATATTCTTAAATTGATTCCTGTTGAAAATCAGATAACAACACATGAAGATGGCATTTAAATTCTAATTATATTTGCATTTAATTGAGCATGATCCTTTTGTTGCGATCATTACAGCTTTTTAATGATCTCAAGTTTGAGCCAAAATTCCAAGTGGCTATGAAAAAAAAAAAAAGAAAAACATTAAAAGTACATTTGGTCATTAGAATACTACAGCGTGTATATACGAGTTTGTATGTCTCATAGGAATTGGGATGAAACAATAGGAAAGGGGTATTTTCTTTGATTTATTCACTTGTTTTTAGTTTGAAATTTTATATGCATGAGACTATGTTAGCTTAGTGTTAAAATTAAAGATTGCACAAATATCTCTAAGAAATATTTAATCCACTTCTCAATTATTTAGTTTAAAGGGAAATGGGCATCATATGGATAATTGAAATTCACAGATGATAAAGATGTCAGACAATAGTTGTTCACTCTTTCCTCACAGCTGCATTTACAAGAGCTGCTATTAAAATCGGCTTGAGTTCCCCCTCCTCACCATGAACTTGGACAGCTTCCAAGGGAGAAGACAAATGACAAAATGGCAGGTAGCTGGAGGGTAAAAAAGAAATACCAAGGTGATCTGAATAATCTATATGTGAATAATCAGCATTTCTGAATAGAGTGGGATATGAAGGAAAAAATGCAGGGAGAACTTGTAACTTGTATTTTGAACTCATCCTCTTGACTACTGAGGAAATTGGGCTAAAAATATATCTGATCTTACAAAACTGTTGTCAGAGGTGATCAATAGCAATCAGTTAGAAAATGTAAATGAAATCTTCTTGTGATATTTATGAAATTTCAAAATAAAATGCTTGTGTAATGTTATAGCAAACTCTGGCAGGTTTAAATCTCCATTTTTGGCTCCATTTCTTAGGTCATTTTAGGAGAGTAGTTGTATGCTTTTATGAGTGTTACTGCAACTAAAACAGATAAAATAACTTTTAACTCATAGGGTTGTGAAAATTAATGAAGTTGAAATAAGCTCAACCATACTGTGTAAGAAGCTACTGTAACAGGTGGTGCCTAGGAAAGGAAGAGGTTCCAGGTTCCCTGTCCCAGTCAAAGGAGGGTGGAGCTGAGCAGGGAGGAGAAGAAGCTGGAGAGGAGACTGGAGAAGGAAGGAAGCAGGCTGGAGAGCCAGAAAGAGACCTGGAGGAGGCACATGGAGCAGAGAGACATGTGAAGAAGCTGCACTTGCCTTTTGTCCTGAACTGGGTGAAACAGATGTGGGTGAGAGACCTATGGGGAGGTTAACAATGGCAGCTTTTATCTTGATTTTGATTTTGTTCTTTTCCTTCCAGACTTGTCTGGCTGTTTCTGACCATTTTCCATGGGTCCCCACTGGACTCGTGCCAGTCTTTCAGGCCTTGCTTTGGGCCAGTCCCATTTGGGTGGACTTTTACCCATGATGGGATGGGTGACTTTGGGTGCTTTATTCAGTAACTATAGTCTTTGTGTTTTCTGTTTGTTTACTAATTGTATTAAAGTTCCTTTCCATTAAAGGGCTTATATACTTTGTCTTGATGCAGTGGAAGGCAGAACCTATTTAGAATGGGCAGGTTTGGGGGCTCTGGAGTGCCCCTCTTCCTGCCCTGCAACACTACTACAAATTAGCACCTTGAAACCAACAATGTTTTTACCTCAGCATTCCTCTGAGTCAGATGTAAAGGCCTGGCTTAGTTGGATCCTCTGTCTAGGGCCTCACCAAGCTGCAGTCAACGTGTCTGTCTCCTAGCAGTCTGCAATCAAGGCTGTATTCTAATCCCAGGGCTCAACTGCTTCCAAGTTCACTTGGGTTGTTGTCAAAGTTCATTACTTGAGGGCCCAGGTTTCATGCTCATTATTATTACAAGTAAGCCCTCAGGTGGCTATTGTTTTGCTGCCCTCAGCATCTTGTCACATAGATCTCTCAACATGATCTCTTGCTAAAATAGAGCTAGGGAAAGAAAATCACTAGAGCAAATCTGCCTGCCAGATTGTCATATATTATGATCTAGGAAATAACATCTCATCATCATTGCCATATTTATTATTTAGAAGAAATTTACGGGTCCTGCCTATAACTTAAGTGGGGGCAATTCCACAAGGCATGAATATCAGGAGACAGGCATAATGGGGGGGTCGGGGTGTGAGGTCGACCTAGCTTTTCTCATCACACATCAAGAAGAATCATACCTAAAGGAAGTGATTCAGACCCTGATTTGACCTGGGTGTTAGATTGTTGGATTTTGAGCAAATGCTTTAATTGGAGGAGACTTTTGGGAGTCTTGGAGGGGGTGAATATATTTCACATATAGAAGATATGAGTTATGTTGATCTGGAGGGAAGACTGCTGTGCACAAACCGGTCCATCCCACCCTTCTCTACCTCCTTCTGCCCCCACCAACACACACACATACACTACAAACAAAGCTTGGTACAACTCCACTGTGGTTTGTCTGGAAACATGCTAATTTTCACTGACTGTAAACATTTATGACAGTTTTACAAATAAAACTGCAGGAATGGTGGGAAAACATGGACAATTGTGAGGACGCCAAACACTTCACCATTAACCAAAACAACTGCCTTCACCATTCAATAGAAGCAGTGAGCACTGCACACCTCCAATATCAGTGGTAGAGGACAGACACCAATTAAAAATGAACACATTGATCATTTTCTCAAGCACTAAACTTACTATAGATTTTCTATAACATGTTCCTTCTTATGATTTTTTAAAAAATATTTATTTATTTATGCATACAAGAATGTAGGTACAGGCCAGAGGATTGGGGGTGGGGATGGGGGTGAGAGGATTCACCAGAGACAGAGTGGGGAACAGAACTGGCAGAATGACTGAAATAGACTGCTGAGAAAGCAGTGGGCAAGTCAGGAGAGGTCTGCTGTGCCATGTGGGTTGCTCCCTGGCCAGGGATCAAACTCATGCTGCAGTGGCTGCAGTTAGCTTCATAGGTTGCATCTTAACCCCTTGCACCACCAGGGAGGCCCCATTCTTATGATTTTTGTCAACCACTTGGCATACTGCAAATTGGTCCAACCACTATGGAAAGCTGTCTGGAGGTTCCTCAGTCTACTAAAAATGGAGCTACCACATGATCCAGAAAATTCCACCCCTAGGGATCTACCAAAAGGACACAAAAACATTGATCCAAAAGACCACCTGTACCCCTGTGTTTATTGCAGCACTATTTACAACAGGCAAAACCTGGAAACAATCCAAATGCCCAAAAATAGATGACTGGATTGGGAAGATATGGTATATATACAGAATGGAATATTATTAAGCAATCAAAAAAGATAAATTCATGCCATTCACAGCAATGTGGATGGAGCTAGAAGGAATTATGCTCAATGAAATAAGCCAGAAGGAAAAAGAAAAATATTGGATGGTTTCACTTATAGCAGGAATATAGGGGAACCAAATAAGACATCAGTGTAAAAAATAATAATAGTACAAAACACAACAAAGCAAAAACAGGCAATTATAAATCAGAGATATCTGCAGGGGAGGAGGAGGGAGAGGGATCAGAGGAAGGGAGGAGCACAGGGGACTGAGGTGATGGTGCAGGGGTGCATTGGTGAAGGAAACTCTATGGGGGACTACACCTGAGGGGGTGGGGGAAGCAAATATTGTTCAAAAATGAACAATGATGTAAAAAATAAAAAAAATATATAATCAAAAAATAAACTTCTGGATACTTACACAAATAATATTCAAATAGTAATTCAAAAAGATATCAGCACTCCCATGTTCACTGTAGCACTATTTATAACAGCCAAGATATGGAAAACACATAAATTCCCATTAAATATGAGACACACATACATACACAATGGAATACTATTTAAGTATTAAAATCAAATGAAAACTTGCAACAACATGGATAACCTTGAAAGGATTGTACTGAGTGAAATAAGTCAGAGGGATAAAGAAATACATGATTTCATTCATGTGGAAGATAAAGAATCAAAGGAACTGAATAATAAAACCAAACCAAACAAGCCTTTAGATTCTGACAACAGAATGGTGGTTAGTAGGGTGTTGTATGGAACGTGCAAAAGTGTTCAAATGGAAGTGAATGGATAGAAATTTGACCTTTGGTTGTAGGCATAGTGCAACAGATATATGCAGATATTTATACAGTGTTGTAAATCAGTATCACCTCAATTGAAATAAAATGTAAAATAAAAAGTGACATAAACACAAGGTATTAAAATAGAAATGACAGGCAAAAATTAATATTATCTTAGTAAAAAAATCTAAAAAAAAGGGCAGAAATGGATCCAAGATATATTTTACATAGATACATGTACTAATTGACAGGAATATATGAATATATATGTTGGTTTTTTGGTATAATTCGATATAGTATTAAAAAGTATTACCCATGAACATTGAAAATTATAAAAAAAGTTATAAAATCACAATAAGTAAAAAATAAGGTCAAAAGACAAATAGAAGGTTACATAAAATGGAGTCCAAAGGCAAGAGGAATGTAAGACCCACAAACTCAAGGAAATAGTGGACATGACTTTTGCATTGGAAGTTTTTTCTGAAATATGCAAATTTGATTTTTGATTTCCAATGTCATTGTATAGCTATAAAGGAAGTTAGACCAAGTCCAGTATCTGCCACAGTTTGCCAATTATATAGGAATTGCTTCACAAGAGGGGAACTAAAAAGTATTTCTCTATAAAGTTCAGAAAATATATTTCTGAGGATTTTTATTGCCATTGAGTGGTCTGGTCTAGAATTGTCTCATACCATTTTTATTCCCAGTTCAATGGCCACAACTAACTCATGGGTCCACCTCCCCTAAAGGAGCATGCACTATCACCATGTGCCTAAAAAAAGCCTTTATTCTCAAAAAGCAGTATTAGTAATACCATACATGAGAGGCCATCTATTTAACAGGAGAATGTCAAAGAACAAAGAAAGAAACCATAGTATATATGTAGACATAGATGGTGAGTGTTAATGAAAATTTCCCCTTCATTACTTCCTAAGTACCAAGATGACCAACTAAGGGTAAATAAGGTGTAGAAAGCATTGGATGAGAGAAGGCATGAAATAGAACAGAAAAATGGGAGAAATGAACTAGAGAAATAATAATGATTTTTGCCAGCATAAAGTGCCTATTTGATATTAATAACCATAAATTAAATGGGGCACAATTAACTGGATTATATGTTTTTTTTTTTTTTCAGTTACATTCAACTGGTGCTAAAAGAGGAACAATTGTATTTCACAAAGGCTGAGGTTTTTCGGAGAGAATGTAACATCAGAGAAAGAGGCAAAGGGATAGAGAGAGAATGCCTTATTATGATAGACCACAGAAAATAATGTAGACAAAGGGGGTGGGAAATGAAGGAGAATGAGACATGTAAAAATGTTAAAAAGACAATGTCTCTAGTGGTTAAGGAATTTATAGAATAGAGTTACCAGGAATGGAGGTAGTAGAAACGGTGGTCAGAGACTGAGATGCCTACAGCTGACATTACTGAATGAATTTTTACTAAAGACTAGAAAATCATAGTTCAGAGAAGCACAAGCAAGATCTTTGGAGGAAATAATTTCAAGAAATTGAGAGGACAGGTTATTTAAAGAGTTCCTTAGGTAGAGAACAAAACCACTGAAGTTAGAGATGGGCATTAGAAAAGAGACTGACATTAAGAATGTGCTAAAATCTTAAATGAGCAGGGCTGATAACTATCTGATACAGGAATGACAGCTGGTAGAATAAATGCAATTCAAAGATATGCATTATCAATGGCTTTAAAAGTACCAAAGAGTAGCAAGGAGGACCTATACACCACCGCCTCCATGTTCAGTGTTATAGAAATGTTAGATTGAAAATAGCCAGTCTATTAACTGGGAATATCCAGATTTCAATTGCAACTAGAAAGCAAAATGACCTTTCAAACAGTTGGTTATATAGAAATCATTGTTGAAAATGTGAAATAAGTACTGCAAGTATATACAATAAGAATCCAAAAGTTGGAATGAGAGGGAAATAAGTGCAGTATAAAAGCAAGATGTGAAGTCATATGGCATTTAAAAATGAAAACATGGAATATGGGTATTAAATGGATTTCAGAAGGATAAAAGGGGACAATCAGATTAGGTCTAGTAGTCATGCGGCAGAAAACGGTGGCAAGTTTGGAGAGTAAAGAAAAGTGCAAGTTTAGAGTTCAAACTCCTCCACAGAGATATGAGGGCCTAGAAATTTGGTAGGTTTATTTAGTGGGCACCGAGCTACACTTAACTGATTGAGATACATAACCTAGTTTTTTGAAAGGGATAGGGTTATTGACAGACAATGAAAGAGACAAAGAATAGAATTCAAAATCATGAATAGAAATCTTAAAATTAGAACAGTATGTTATATTATTTAGTACTTTTAATTTTATTATATCTGCATGCCTACTGGAAGTAAAACATGAATAGTTTACCCTTCTACTATATGGTTACGGCACATAAATCACTTTTATCCTAATTGTATTTTAAAATTCAAACTTAGGGGCTTTTCTATTCTAAGCATTTAGTAAAACATGACTCAATCAAAGAAAATGTAATTTGCTTCTTTTAAAGTAAATTCTGCTTCAGGCATTGAAGCAGACTTTCTATCCAACACAATAAACTAATTCTATATCTTCAATTAAACAGGCAAATTCCTAAAAGGCATCTAGAATAAATAGCATGACTTCAGAAACATTTCCTATACAGGGAAAAATCCACTGTACCAATTCTCACATGCTCACATTAACTTTTAAACTCAAAAACTGGCAAAACTCATACACCTATTGTATTTTTAAAAAGTTAAAAAGCAGTCTTTGGAAAATGACAGCACTACCTAACATGAAATAACAGTATGTGATGTCTGATGAAAGCACAAGCTTTTTCCCATTTCTGCTCAAACTAATTTTAATGAGGCCAGCTAATTCACCAAGAAATGGCTCACAGAAGGTGAACATTCATGGAGACAAGTTATGGACACAATTCTGCATGCTTAAGAGAAATAAAAATATGATTTCATAAGGATAGAATGCAAAGAAGGAAGCCTCCAAAGATAAGGCTGGACAGTTAGATAAAAATTAGAATATGGCAGAATCTATAAAGTAATGTTTGCCTACCCTCAGAGAATGAGGACACCATGGTGAAGGGAAAAAATAAAAGCTATGAAGTAATCAGCTTTGTTTCTCTTTTATGGTTTGGGTTAGAGAATGGTTTTGATATAAGTGGTTAGTATGCTGAGGTGGGTAGCCAAGTGGCTCATAGTGTGACTAGTGGATTGGTATTTTGAAATGGGTACACGTAGTAGGACAGCAGAACAGCCTTGAAGGAACAATCGGTACAAGGACCCTGTGTATCTATTGGAGAAGCTAAATTTCAAAAGACATAGGAAAGTTGACCTTCCAGCTGAAGTACGCATGTAGGACATCTTTTTATATAAATGTACAGACATGAAATTTTTAAACAGTTCATATTTTAATTTACACATCCATTTTTTCAATGCTCTCAAGGCAACAAATAACATTCTTTAAGCTGTAGCATTTGCTGATTAGCTTTCTAAAAAGCCATTTGTAGATTATGATTTCCAGGATTTAAGTGTCATGAGTAGTGCATACATAAGTTCTTATCTTACTTTGTCAAAACTCAGAACAATCTCCTGTTCCTAAAATTTGGGGACATTATTAAATTTAGAATTTGAGTATCATCAATGAAAATAACTTCTCACTAATACAGGTTGGAACTGGATTCAATATTTTAAACAACTATAATGAAATCACTCAAATATTAAAATAGTATTTTCTTTAAAATTCATAAAGTCATCAGGAAAAAAAAAAAAAAAACTCCAGAATCACAGGAGGATGCACAAATGCATTCTAGTTTACTTAGTAGATATAATAATTTTGATGGCAAGACACATATTTAATATCCATCTATTGTCTTACAAATAGTGTATTAGACACCAAGTACAAAATGGTCTATTCACTTTTTTTCTCTTTGCTATGTCTACATCTTATAATATCTTGAAAAAATTTTAAGCGATTTTAAGCTAGATTTGTGTCACAGTGATGACAGAGTGATTTGTGTCACAGTTTCATGTTGGGTCAAAAATGGCAAGATCATCCTTATTGTACTGCTTTTGTATTCTATTTCTGTCAAAAACAAAGTGCTTCAAACTAAAAAAATTAATGGATCATATTTTCCCCACCAAGTTAAAATTAAAGGAAAAGTGAATACTACATTCAAACATTATTTTTTTTGTGTGTGTGTGTGTGTTTGCTTGCAGTTTTCATTTATAAAAGGCATTCATGGGTAATTTAGATTCCAGGTACAAATTCTAGCATCATCATTTCTTCAAAATCTAATTGAAAGATTTTTATTTTGAAACACAAAAGTATTTTTCTTTAAAATCCAAAGGAAGTTGGGGACCATAGAGGAACTCCAGCCCTATTTTTTTTTTGTTACTTTTTGTTCTTTTTTTTTATAAATTTTATTTTTATATTCCCCATACAATTGCAACCCCCTTATTTTGACCCCAATCCCTCCCCTCCCTGCCCCCCACCCCCCATAGAGTGTCTCTGGTTCATAGTTGTTTGTTGATTTTGATTTTTACTTTCTTACAGTTATTCTTTTTCCTGGTCCCTTATTTAAGTTTTCTAGATTCCTGCTATGAGTGAGACCATCCAGAAACATCAATTCCAAAGAGCACCTGCACCCCTATGTTTATAGCAGCACTGTTTACAATAGCTAAGCTTTGGAAACAACCCAAATGCCCAAAAATAGATGACTGGATCAAGAAGATGTGGTACATATATACCATGGAATATTACTCAGCATTCAAAAAAGATAAACACATGCAATTTGCAGCAACATGGATGGCGCTGGAAGGGATCATGCTCAGCGAAATAAGCCAGAAAGATAAAGAAAAATACTGATGGTCAAACATTATTTAAAATAGCATTTGAAAAATGTAGTAATAAGTATTCTATACTCATATATACATAGGATATGTAGAAGATATGGAATTTGGCTTTTTGAAATTTTATTCATTTACCTTAATGTGCTATGAGCAGTGATATTTTAGAATCTATAAAACATTTCTTCACATTAATATTTAGCAACATAAGCAGGGAAATTCATTTTAGAGTATAGAAAATAGATAATCCCTTATTAGAAGTATAACTTCATTTTCTCTGAAAATCAATTTGGTAATAAATATTTTTTTCTTTTTTAAGATTTATTTATTTATTTATACAAGCACTGGGTATAGTCAGAAGTGTGGGAGGGTGAGAAGATTCACCAGAGCCAGAGAGGGGATCAAAACAGGCAGACTGACAAAATACACTGCTGAGGGGAGCAGTGGACGCAGCAAGAGAGGTCTGTTGTGCCATGTGGGACCCTCGCCAGTGGCCTGGGATCCCACCAGCACTGCAGAGGCTGTGGGCAGCTTCACAGTCCAGCGTTCAAACCGCTGCGCCGCCAGGGGAAGCCCTGGTAATAAATATTAAGAGCTAAAATAATTTTCCAAACTTTGATCATGTTATATTGCTTCTAGCAGTCAATTTTTAGGAAATAATTATAAACAATAATGTACTCCTCTATTTTCCTCACTTCCTGGAAGAAAATCAATTACTCTAAAAGCAAAGGAAGAGGGCCTCCCTGGTGGAGCAAGGGACTAAGTCTCACACTATGAAGCTATTGGCAGCCACTGGAGAATGAGTTCAATCCTGGCCAGGGAGCTACCCACATGGCGCAGCAGACCTCTCCTCTCTTGCCCGCTGCTCCCCTCAGCAGTGTATTTCAGTAGATCTGCCTATTTTGCTCCCACTGTCTCTGGTGAATCCTCTCACCCCCACCCCACCTCTGGCCTATACCCCAGCTCTTGTATGCATAAATAAATTTTTAAAAATCTTTAGAAAAATAAAAACAAAACAAAGGAAGAAAAATACACTTTTTAAAAACTATTCAAACTATTCAGTATACTGCTAATCCCAGGGGGAGAAGAAGGAAGGAGGGATCTGAGACGTGCTATTTATATGTCTTGTTCAGCGATCCAAGGCAAACTAAGTAAACAATGGATATCTGATAGACAGTATACGCTGTCTATTTTTTTTAATTAAAGATTTCATAATAAGATCAATAAAACACTTAGGCTGGAGCCTCCCTGGTGGTGCAGGTGTTAAGAGTCAGCACTATCTGCAAACTGGTCCAACCACTATGGAGAGCAGTGTGGAGATTTCTGGACCTACTAAACATAGCGCTTCCATATGATCCAGCAATTCCACTCCTAGGTATTTACCCAAAGGACACAGAAACATCCATTCCAAAGAACACCTGCACCCCTATGTTTATAGCAGCACTATTTACCATAGCTAAGCTTTGGAAACAGCCCAAATGCCCAAAAATAGATGACTGGATCAAGAAGATGTGGTACATATATACCATGGAATATTACTCAGCATTCAAAAAAGATAAACACATGCAATTTGCAGCAACATGGATAGCGCTGGAAGGGATCATGCTCAGTGAAATAAGCCAGAAAGAAAAAGAAAAATACCGGATGGTCTCACTCATAGCAGGAATCTGGAAAACTTAAATAAGGGACCAGGAAAATGAATAACTATAAGAAAGTTAAAATCAAAATCAACAAAAATCTATGAACCAGAGACACTTTTGGGGGGGTGGGTGGAGGGAGGGGAGGGATTGGGGTCAAAATGGGGGGTTGAAATTGTATGGGGAATATGAAAATAAAATTTATTATAAAAAATGAAACTAGTAATTTATTTATCTTATCATATTTTGTAGGTTCAGAAAACAGAATAAATATTGGCATTTGTTTTTAAAACTCAAAAAAAAAGAAAAAAGAGTCAGCACTATCAAGCTATTAACAGTCACTGCCACATGAGTTTGAGCATCTGCCAGGGATCTAACCCACATGGCAGCTCCCCTCAGCAGTGTATTTCAGTGGATCCACCTATTCTGTTCCTTACTTTGACTCTGGTGAATCCTCTCACCACCCACATCCCAGGCCTACAACTCAGTTCTATGCACACATTAAAAAAAATAAATAAATCTTTAAAATAAATAGTTAGGCTATTTATAGTACATAACAAATCAATGCAGCATTACATAAATCCATTGATTTTGTGGGACATTCAATATACCAACTTTATCTTGTTCTATTTTATTCAATATTGTAAGAACTTTACCTTGAATTTCAAATTATTTATATCAATCTTATGGACGATTGAATATCAGCTTAACACAATTAAGCAGTGGTGGCTTTCTGTCTCTTTTTATTGTACTGACAACAAAGAAATAATCTTAGAGCTTGGAGCTGTCTAAGAAATAGCTTATGAATGCAGAATGCAGAAAATTTGAGCACCCTGGAAACAGCTAAAGAACTACTTTAATAGGGTTGGGGATGGGAGTAGGAGTCTATATGTCCAGAAAATCAAAGCTGGAACTTCTCAGCATGTTCCAGCTGGGTTTCCTTGATTCCAACTATCCAGGTAGTTTTAATTGGTGTTGAGCATGTAGGTGAACTAGGGTAATTTCAGCAAGATGATTAAGAATGACTCAAATGATATATAATTCTCATTGCTTGATAAGAAAAAGTTTAGTATTGTCATTCAAAAACCTATTAAAAGTGTAAATAAATGAGTGGATGGATGGATGGGCATTTTAGGAATACCAATTCAACAATTCCACTATTAGCCCAAACAGATGTAGATACTCACTTCTCCGAACCATGTGACAGAAAACAATATTTATCAAACTATATTGTTTTGAAATAGTTAATTTTAGGAAGAATAAAATTATTCAAAAGAAGCATTTGAAAAGGGAGAATACCAAACAAAAAGGAAATATATAATTGCTTGAAAGTAAAGGACTTTATGAAATATGAAAAAAACAAATATAAAAGACCATTAAAATGACAAAGTATTGTATGATAAATATTTCTATAATTTTATACCCTAATCATTAACAAAATAATAATAAAATTGAGTAACACGAAGAAATTCAACATTCATAAAAGGAAATATGAAAAAGCAACAGAAAATTTTATCTGAAACACAAAAATATTTAAAGTTAGACATAAATGGAGTTTTGTTTTTAATATGTAATTCCTAAAGCTTGGCAAAAACTGTGCCTACTTCTCAGAAGTTGGCCTCATTGTAAATATTGTCAACATTTTGGGAAAAAAAATCAGATAATGCAAAATGAATTAAATATATACTCATTCCATTTAGTGGAAATACTTCTGTCTTAACAAAATAATCCAAAATATTTAAAAAGTGATTACAGCCATATTTTAAGATTCAAAAATGAGGAAACAAGTGAACTTCCATCAATAAGGAAACACTTATAGCACTTACAATGGATTATTGTACAAGGAATTCGATATGGGGACTTTGAGAATATGAGATCTTAGAAAACTGATGTGGAACAAAATATACTTTGACACAAACTTAAATAGATAACAGTATTCCAAAGTATATAGATTCTTATAACTATTTAAAAGTATTAACAGTAGTGAATAATAGAGAACATAAGTCAAAATGACAGGTGTGATTAGTTAATGAAGCCAAAATTAATTTTTCTTTCATACAGTTTTATGGGTGCATGTTGCCTTTGTTATTGGGGCAACAGACAACCACAAGCAGGAAAAGATAACAGATAAGTAAGGAAGATTAATTTACCTCCTTTAATTTGGTTTTCCTCTTGATAGCATGTATAGGTAAATATGACAAACAAATGTTTAATTAGAAATGAATTCTAGATTTCTTTAAATATGGTTTAATTCTTCAAGAATATACATCTAAAGAGAAAATCCAGAGGGTCACTTGTCACTTTTTGTCTAAATTTCCCTCCTAATTTATTTCCCAATTAGTTGGACATGTAGCTAAACTGTCATTTAAAGGATACTGAATTCAATCTGAGAGTATTTCTAAGGAGAAACACTACTGAGAGAAACAAAGTATTGTAGAATGATCAATTTTTTTGAGGAATTTTGAAGAATTTAGTCGGGAAGCTAAAATATTCATAATTCAAAAAGTCAGTATATAATGCATTTGATTGTACCACTAAAGAATAAATCAAGAACTCTGCTTGAGAAGATATTTAGAGTGCTGATAAGCTTCAAGATAATAGGAATACTTGACCTCACTAAACAGTTGACATATTTGATCACAAAAAGAAAATTTAAGAAAGGTCTGTATATTTAGAGCACATCTTCCTGTTCACATCATCAAGTACAAAATGAAGCAAGACCTAATTATAAGTTTTCAAAGTCAAAAACTTTGAATGGCATTTATTAATAGGACTAATTACTATTATTATGAAGATTGGTAAAATATATATTGGAGGGAAATTTATTAGTAGGGCATAAGATGTAAGAGAATCTAAAATAAAGAGTAAATGAAAGAATATTTTAAAGGATAGCGGTTACACATATTTGGAAAGTTTCAAAATTTGAAAATGCATAGAATTTATGACATTTTCCCCTGAAGCCTAAAAACAGTCTCAATTATAGAATGGAAACTACTAAATATGTTTATTATGTATTACTAAGCAACACAGTACAAACCTAGTGTCTCCTACTTAGCAATAAAACATCGTTTGTGTATAGTCCCGATTTCTCTGATATCTCAAACTTGAATTGCCATGAATACATTCTAAATCAAAGAGAAGTATTGATCCCTATTTAAATGTGGATTTTTTAGACAAAACAACACACAAAATTGTTGAGACATCTTGTCTCCTCTCATAGTATCATTTAACATCTACCAAGGGTACACATCTTGCATCAACCCCTAAGTATGTGCGGCTTTCTTAGAGAAAGTTAAGATAGAGGCTGCTATTTATTCAAGTATGTCCTGTTTACTTACATAATTATAGAATCACAGGTTTTAGCTGACAGCTAGTTGAGTACAGCAGGCCAGTTTTCTGAAACTGTGTTGGTCAATGTATTATACTAAAGTGATACAGAGCAGCTTTTATGAATATTCATTTAAGGATACTAGCAATTCACTTTTGACCCATTCTTATGTTCTTCTTCTATGTCCTATTGCCTGGAAATTAGATGTGGTCACTTTAGAAAATGATGTCAAGAAATGCACCATAGCAATTGAAGAATGTTGAGCTAAAGGGGACTTATGTTCTTGAGGAATCTGTTGAGTAGAGTCAATACACTAAGGCTTATCCTCATGTTTTAAAGAATTTACAAAAGAGGAAAATACATTTCAGACTTTCGTCAGTTGTTATTTTTGATCTACGCAACTTACTGCCAAACATAATGTTTATTATTCAGAGATAGAAAGCAAGCCTGTATATACCAAGCGTCACTGGAGATACACTGATTATAGGTCATCTCTTATTTTCTTTTTAAAATTTCACTTTATTGTAGTGAGAACAAAGCATGAGATCTACCCTCTTGAGCAATAGTTCAGTGCAGAAATAATACTGTTGACTCTAGGTAGAATACACAGAAACTCTCTAGAGTTAATTAATTTTTCTTAACATATTTATGTGTGTTGGTTAGTATCTCCTACTTTCTTTCCCCCCAGTCTGTGATAACCAATACCGTACTCTATATATGAATTTGGCTATTTTAGTACCTCATATAAATGGAATTATGCAGTATCTACCTTTCTCTGACTGAATTATTTCAACATTATTTACAATAATATTCTCAATGTTCACCCATGTTATTGCATATCATGAAGTTTCCTTCTCCTTTAGGAATATTCCATTGTATGTATTGATTTTCATTGCTTATTTTTTCAAATGTTAGCTTATGTTCAATATTTTCTGACCTAGTAATGGCCACTGCTACAAACCTATTTACTTTCCTGGGATCCAATAACACTACTCTTCCCTTTACCATTCAATCCTTGGTATTGACTATTCAGTGACTTCACACAAACCTAAGAGAAATGCATCTTCATCATCACCACCCTCTACATTTTAAATATGTAGAAAACAAAGTACATGCTCCCCGCTCTCCCGCGTTTCTGACTGTACCCAGTGCATGTATAAACAAAACAAACAAACAAACAAATAAATAAATGAAAAACATGCCTCTATAAAAAAAAAAAAAACAAAGTACAGAAAAACCAAAAAGTTCAGCCAAATTCATATAGCTAATAAGCAGCACTCAGAGTTCAACACAGGTACAGAGGCATTAACATTAGAAACTTTGTATATTTATGGTCTATCGTCTCCAGCACAGCAGCCAATTATTAAATACTTTCCAGTATCCAATTGATTTTTTTTTAAGAGCCATGTATTTTATTTATTTGTTTGTTTGTTTGTTTGTTTGTACATGCACTGGGTACAGTCAGAAGCGCGGGAGGGTGACAGAATTCACCAGAGCCAGAGCCAGGAGCAGAGCAGGCAGAAGGACCGAAGTACACTGATGAGGGGAGCAGCGGGCGGCAGGAGAGGTCTGCGCGCCATGTGGGATCCTCCTCCTGTGGCCAGGGAGCAGCCGAGGATCGAATCGGCACCGCAGAGGCCGCGGGCAGCTTCGCAACCCAGTGCTCAACCGCTGCGCAACCGGGGAGGCCCTCCAATCGATTTTTTAATCAAGGACTAAAATATATTTTGAATTGCTATGTATTTTGGACACGTGGACTCACTCTGAAGTAGATACCACAGAAAACACTTTGTTGGTTTGCTATTTCATAAAATTAAGACAGTTCTTCAATAATGCAGATGATAAAAGCAAGAAGGAAAAAAAATCCCAAAACATCTGAAACTAGAGCTACTAATAAAAACACATGCCAAGGAGAGCTAAAAACACTCTTACAGACAATATAATGAAAATAACACAAAAATTGACATTTATAGAATCTTGATGGAAATCTTTATTTTTTCCTTTAAAGCAAAACAAATTATTTTATCCAATGGTATAAACATAAAGCTCAAAAAGCATTTAGCCAAATATCCCTCCAGAAAATTTATTATGGTGGCACACTATTAAAAGTGCAATAAAGGGCCTCCCCGGTGGCGCAGCGGTTGAGCGCTGGGTTGCGAAGCTGCCCGCAGCCTCTGCAGCGCCGGTTCGATCCCCGGCTGCTCCCTGGCCACCGGAGGAGGGTCCCACATGGCGCGCAGACCTCTCCTGCCGCCCGCTGCTCCCCTCAGCAGTGTACTTTGGTCCTTCTGCCTGTTCTGCTCCCCGCTCTGGCTCTGGTGAATCCTCTCACCCTCCCGCGCTTCTGACTGTACCCAGTGCTTGTATAAATAAATAAATAAATAAATCTTTAAAAAAAAAAAAAAAAAGTGCAATAAAAATAATTTATTTTCGGGCCTCCCCGGTGACTCAGTGGTTGAGCGCTGGGTTGCGAAGCTGCCCATAGCCTCTGTACTGCCAGTTTGATCCCCGGCCACCAGGCGAGGGTCCCACATGGCAGGCAGGCCTCTCCTGCCACCCGCTGCTCCCCACAGCAGTGTATTTCGTCAGTCTGCCTGTTCTGCTCTCCCCTCTGGCTCTGGTGAATTCTCTCACCCTCCCGTGCTTCTGACTGTACCCAGTGCTTGTATAAATAAATAAATCTTTTAAAAAATAATCTATTTTCTTAAGTAGCTTATATAGTATCTGGATTAAATTATAATTACATAAGTTATTAATGCAAAAGATAAATATGGCCTTATTGTACTACATTAGAAGAATTAAGCATGTAGAATTTTAAGTACTGCAGATTATCTATAAATATCAAGAGAGTTTAGATAAATATATGAAATATAGACATCTATGAATCATAAAATATATTCAGCAATAAGTTATGTATGTAATATGGGCATGATAAACTACAAATTCTACAACTCCCAAATACAATTTTTTTAGGCTTGTTTTTAGCAAAGTGAAGTATTCATATGTTTTCATTTGTATTAGTGGTACATTTATAAATAAATATATTTCCAACACTTTATTGTATAAACAAAACAATTCCATAACACTTTTCCAAATTCCCTGATGCTGCTAGTTTGGGACAATATTTTAATTGTGGCATGAAAAATTAGAGTTTCCCTGTTTATGGCAAGCAGAGAAATGTGGCAAATACGAATTCAGTTGACCTGACACCAACTATATTGCTTCTTAGCCAATACCAGTTGCACCAGAACCAGAAGGTAGGTGAAACTGATAAACCACAAATAATTTAATAACATAGTATGCCAATATAAAGCATTAAAGGCCTAAAACTGACTAGGTTATTAGGAGATGTCTGAACTCTTAATGAAAGCTAAAGAAGAGAGAATGATATATTGCTGGTTTGGGTATAAGAATGAGGAATGGGACAGCAATTTTAATTGTGAGTAATAAAAAATTTAAACACTACAAGCAAAACATAAACTCAGAATTTGGGATGATGTATGGATAACTAATCAGAGAAATTTGAGCTGGATCTGCTTACAATTTATCAATTCATCATTCAGAGAATGATTTACAATAAGGGTGACAGCTGATATCATCAAAAAGCAAGTTTTATAATTTTGGATCCCTTATCTTCAAGAAATAATGTTAGAATTTGCCTAAAAAATTTCCTCTAGAAAGCATATTTTTTAATATTACTTATTTTGTTGAAAACCTGGATAAAGCTATTATCTGAAGAGTTTAAAACCAACGGCAGCTGAAATAATTTACCTTTTTCACATTTGCTCTCTCAGAAGATAACACAATTTTATAGAAAGCAACTCTGAATCTACTTATGTTAGTAATGAATCTTATGAAAAGCGCTGAGAAAATACACAATCTGTTCCTGGTAGAATGATCAAATGCCAGACAAATTTATGTTCAAGTTAAAATAGTTTGTAAAACCCTGAGCAATCTTGATGAACTAGAAAGACATATTATAGAAAATAAACATTACCCAAGCATGCATGTTTGACTTCATTTCAAACTACCATTGCTTGAAATGAAAAAGTACATTTTCAAAGATAATTATAAAATAATTTGAGAAAATATAATTTACTTTCCCTATCATTTAAACATTTATACTCAAGTCAAAAAGCATCAGTTGCAATGACGTTATCTACACTAGAAATGTCCCTATCAATTGCTATGTTGTGCATGGTATGTGATGTACATATATTCAAGTGTATATTCATTTTTTTTTTACTTTATAGTGGCACTTTATTGGAAAAGTTCAGAAAAAGAATAGCCAGAAATAATTACACCACAGTGTAGATTTTATGAGAATCTATTCATGAGTGTCTGTGTTGCTCTATGTCACATGTGTTAAGTGGAAGGGAAATGAAAAGAGAACAGAAATGCATTTCAATGACTTTTGACTTAGGGGTGGTTCTACCAATTCCTTTTTTTTTAAAGAATTTTTATATAATTAACATTGGTGTATGCCATTATATATATTTCAGTCTTATCACATTATGATATGACATCTGTATGTACTACATTATGATTGTCACCAAAAGTCCAGCTTCTACCCCATGATCTTTAAAGGAGCACTATCCTTGAAAGAATAAATTAGACAGATAAAGGCAAGAGCAAAGATGATAATAAATTAAGAAACAAAGTGAATACATTAAGGAGGATCACTGTTATTACTAAGTTTAATATATTGTTTAAAGGAAATTGTAATTGTTTAAAGAAAATTGTCTTTACCTTATATACATCTATTTTAATTATACATAAGATAATTTATTTCAGTGCACTAATATAATTACTATAAAATATAGATATGTTACAAATCTCTGTCAACACATTATGTAAAAATTGAAATAGAATAATTTCTAATATTATGTGTGTCTTATAAAATATGATATTTTAAACTATTACATAAGAGAATCATCAATAAAAGATGTTTTTCTTTCCTTCTCTGACCTGAAACAGCTTAATTTATCAGCAGAAAATTTTCATGGAAGCATGAAAATTAATTTCCTGCATTTAGTTTTCATATTGGGGTGCTGATTGTTCCAGGGGCAAAATAACCATAAAATATGTGCTTAAATAGGATATGTTCCCCTTTTTTTGATTTTTTTCACTCTATCAATTATACCACTGTAGTAATCATCTATTGATCACAGAGCTATGACATCATGTAATTGTTTACCTCCTCCATTCTCTTTTGAAAGAATATAAGAAAAATTAAGATACAGATGCTTAAGGAGATAAATGACATTTACCCACCAATATAAGATGGGTACGGCAAGAGCATACTTTTACTTATTGAAAGAGGTTAAAAGAAAAGTTAAGAGATATTGTCATGAAAGAGTACAAGGAACAGAATGCTATTTCTCTTAAATAAATAATAATGCTATACTTCAGGAAGGAAACTAATTAAATTTTATATTTATGGTTAAAACTCCAAGCAACTGTTAACATTTCTATAAAATTAATTTCAGCTGAAAGATTCTGTAAACCTGGTATCCATTAATTTTGTATTGGTCATGAGTTGAATTAAAGGAAATGCTGAAGCAGAAGGTATCTGTAAAAGAAAGAATATTGATAGTCGCTGTAGCAAACATAAATAAGAGTGTCTTGCTGAATGTGTGCAGAAAATAAAGACATTATTTATACTCAATGGCAGGTCCAGAATGGCTTTTGGCAAGAAAAGTCAAAAAGAGATGATTTATAGGCTTCTTTAAGAATTTAAGTAGAGTTCTAAGGAACTTGTCGAAAATGAATTAGTTGGGGTGATGTGATTAAACAGAAAAATTTCAATTCCTTCTAAAGAGAATGTAGCCACATAAACAATTAGACCCAAGCAGTCTCCTATTTCAATAACATTAATTTAAGTCTACTTGAATAAAAAGTTTACTTTCTATAAAAACTATAGCCTGTCATAGTTATTCTTCAAAGATGTCCCTCAATGAATCACTCTTCCCAGTACCACCCATGTTGAATCGGTCATGCCAAAATAATGAAGGTAGGTGATAGATGTTTTGAAACCTCTGCTTCATCTTTGGATCAAGGTACACCTTGAAACACACTCTGTCAGAACTCAGTCACCACAGGGCCAAAAGAAACCCTTTCTTCTTGTTGTCATTCCCAGCAAACATACCAGCCACTGTCATCATCAGTAGTCAGTCATGACAGGGAGCCATCTTGAATATCCAGTCCAGGTGAGAAAGATCACATGCCCCACTCAGAACCACTAAGTCCAATCAGAGTACTAAACAGTGAAAGATAATAGATTGTTGTTTTTAGCTACAAAGTTCTTGAGTGATTTAATATAAAGCCATAAAAGAAGTGATTTTCTATGTATTAAGTAAGGTCATATAATATCTAATGATGGCAGTGATTTTAAACAAGTAATAAACATTAAGTATACTAAAATTTTCTGTTAACATCTACAGTGCTCCTTGGACATATCTGAGATATGATTTTAGGCTAAAGTCAAAGAAACTACCCTACAATACTCTGGCTTATTGCTTACACAAATAATTAGGAAATGTTAAATTTAGATACAACTTAGAGGGGAAGAGGGAGTGGTGAAAGCAAGGTGGGAAGGAGGTACAAAGTACTGCGGTGGTAGACTAAGGTGTCTCAGTGATGCATAAAGTGTGGTAAAACCCCTGAGGGGGAGTCCTACATTTCTAATATACTATGAACAATGTAAACCAATATTACCTCAATGCAAACCAATTATTTCTTCAAAAATACTTTTAAGAGATAATTTCAACTTAGTGGAAATAAAAATAAATCCTTAGTCCCTTAATCAAATTCATAAAATCTAAAGAATTCTTAATATAATCGTGAACACCAAGTTTAGGAGCCCTTTACTAACCATTGTTCTGTGATGATGTGATAACTGTGAAGAAGATTACTCTTATTTATTACATAGACATTACTCTTTAAATAGGGAAACAATTGTATTAGGGTATTCTTTTTTAAGATTTATTTATTTATGCATGCAAGAACTGGGGTACAGGCCAGAGATGTGGGAGGTGAGAGGATTCACCAGAAACAGAGCGGGGAACAGAACAGGCAGACCGACTGAAATACACTGCTGAGGGAGCTTGGGTGAGTCAGGAGAGGTCTGCGGCACCATGTGGGTTGCTCCCTGGCTGGGGATCAAACTCATGCTGCAGTGGCTGCAGATAGCTTCATAGGTTGTGTGTTAACCCCTTTTGCCATCAGGGAGGCCCTGTATTAGGGTATCTATACAAACTTAGAAGATTATGATATTACTATTTATGACATTAAAAGCAGATAATGTACTAAAATAATCTCTCATTAAGAATACCCCCCAGGGCCTCCCCGGTGGCGCAGCTGTTGAGCGCTGGGTTGCGAAGCTGCCTGCAGCCTCTGCAGCGCTGGTTCGATACCCAGCTGCTCCCCGGCCACCGCAGGAGGGTCCCACATGGCGCGCAGACCTCTCCTGCCTCCCGCTGCTCCCCTCAGCAGTGTACTTCAGTCCTTCTGCCTGTTCTGCTCCCCGCTCTGGCTCTGATGAATTCTCTCACCCTCCTGCACTTCTGATTGTACCCAGTGCTTGTATAAATAAATAAATAAATCTTTAAAAAAAAAAAAACCCAAAAGATTATGAATATTTTATTTAATCAACAATTCAAATACTGATTTTAGAAAAAGGTAAATATTAAAGCTTTCAACTCAATATATTTTTGTCAACAGCTAACAAAAAAAAATCTACATAATTAACATATACTGGTACTATTGTTTTCCAAGCCGACTTTTAAATTTTACTGAATTATATTACTGAGAATATTAAACAAAATATCTTTATCATTATGCCCCAGGTATTTAAACTTTTAAACCCTACATTATTTATTTATTTATATATTTATATATTTTTATTGATATATCATTTTACATCCTTGCTAGTGCTTTCACAGTATAAGATTTCCCCCCACACAAGTATAGTCACTGGTAGAACTCTGATCAACAAAACATTCATTATCCACCCCCTCCCATTTCTTCCCTCTCCCCATCTGAAAGCCACAGATCTGTGGTCAACTTTCAAAGGTTGTTTTTAAAGTTTGTCTTTGTCTGACTCTTTGGTCTTCCTATATTCCACATATAACTGACACCTTCTGGTGTTTATCTTTCTCTTTCTGATTTATTTCATTGAGCATTATCCCTTCCAGCTCTGTCCATGTTGCTGCACATGCTATGAGTTCATCTTTCTTGATTGCTGAATAATATTCCATTGTGTGTATGCATGCGCACATGCACGCACACATACACACACCCTACATCTTGAACCACTCATGACCCCACATAATGTAGATAAAATATTACAAGAATGGTTTATCTTAAGTGTTTAAATTTCATTAGCAGTGTCAATCTGGGAAACTATATTAAGGATTTTAAGGATAGACCAAGTGTCCAAGGAATAATAATATGGTGAATCACCAATATTATTCATGTGTATTGGAAGGGAAAGGTAGACCCTATCGTAGAATTCTCATTGTTTAAAAATATAAACTCAAAATTCTCCCTCACAAAAAAGTATAAGTCTAGTTTACTACTGCCTTAAAAATTCCAAGTCCTGGACCTCCCCTGGTGGCGCAGCGGTTGAGCGCTGGGCTATGAAGCTGCCTGCAGGCTCTGCAGCGCCAGTTGGATCTCCAGCCACTGGCAAGGGTCCCACATGGTGTGCAGACCTCTCCTGCTGTGCCTGCTGCTCCCCTCAGCAGTGTATTTTGTCATTCTACCTGTTCTGTTCCCCACTCTGGTTCTGGTGAATTCTCTCACTCTCCCATGCTTCTGACTGTACCCAGTGCTTGTATAAATAAATAAATAAATAAATCTAAAAAAAAAAATTCCAAGTCCTTAGAATTTAGAGAAGGAAAAATTCTCAGTCTTTCTACAGCCTTTTAATCAAAACATCCTACAAATTAATAATCTCTACAGAAAAATAAATTTTTCTAGATGTGGTTAAATCACCAGGAAAGACAGGAAATTTATTATTTTTATTTATTCATTAGGGAGGTAGATTATATGAAATATTTTAGAAAGTAATATTACACAGTATTTCAAGCATCCAAGAATGCATGATATCTTTGAAATACTAATTTAAAATTTTAAAAGTTACAGTTGAAAAATTTAGTTCATCTATTGGTATATAGAGGAAGCTCAAGTATCTAAGGAAAACTGCAAGATAAATTGCCCTTGAGTGCCTTTTCAAAATCTAATTTAATTTCAATTCAACCCACCCTATCTTTACCCAATTTCCATGCTTATGAACTATCATTTTATTAAGTATTTCATTTTCACTTGACTACAGCATAGAACTAAAGGAAACTATGCCATATGCCCAGATGTACTAAATACATTTTACAAAAGATTTCCTCTTGAGTTTCACCAGCATTAATGTAAATTTCAGAGTTCTATAACCACTGTTGTTTGCCTAATTTTTGATATCTCTTATTAGCTAGTGATTCAAGTTAATCATCACCATCATCAGAAAAATCTCATGTCATGCAGTGAAAACCCTGATTCTTTACTTGATCAGAGATAATCTCCCTGAAATTTTAGAAGCATTATTAAGACATAACTTGAAATCATTTCCACAGTAGCTATATTTTTAATGAACATTATTTTTTTGCTAAATTCTTTTAGTTATTAAATTTCTGTTTTCTTTTCTTTCTACCCATCATGTTATCTTTTTATTCCCACTGTTTGCCACAGTGTTTTCAAGCACAGTTAGTGCAGTGCTTGAAAAAAATAATATCCAGATGTAACAACATGGAGCATACTCAATGATCTGGATTGCCATCAATGATATGTAACAGGTCACATGTGTCTTGAATTGAGAAAATAAGCACCAGCAGCACTGTTTATAACCATCACAGGTACTGCTCACAATACTAAATTTGATATACATTTAATATATTTTGAAAAGAACAATATGTTAAGTAAAATTAATGGGCAACATTTGAAACTTTTCACCACTAGCCACAGATATATTTGTAAATTAAAATTAATATTTTTCCATTCACAAACAAGTATATTATATATATTACCACCTCTACTACCCCACTGGCAATGTTAGGAAGCACAGGGATTAAACAGATGAATTGTGTTATAGGAATGTCCTTATTTATGACCTAAAGGCATTTTCTTTCCTGTGGGACCAAATGTGAAGTTATTTTCCATACTAACTCCTTGTCCTGAGGCAGAGTCTATCAGCTCTGTCAATTTATGTTGAATTATATGATGGTTTTGAAATGTGTGATGGTGTTCTCTTGAGATTATATTTTAATCAGATTCATTTCATTTCAATATAAAAACAGAATTCTGGAACAACAAAACAAACTGATAATACTTTATAGGAAATATGAGAGATAACCAGTTACATTTGATAAGATAAATTTTATAGGTGAATATAACTGGCCATATATCCCCTGAGACAGATCTTTCCAACTTGCATGAAAGTATTGAACATTTTGTATTCATGTTTTAATCCATTATGGATTTCAGATTAGTTAATATGCTAGTTATATAGAGAGTCATTGTTTTTGATTTTGATTCTATGTTAAGGCAATATAATAACATAAAAATATTTCATTTTAATCACAAAAGACACAAACTATTCTTATTCATAGTTAATTAAATATTAAATTAAAAAAATTAAGATTGCTATATGAATTATTTCAATGATAAGTATAGTAAGTTTATTCTTTCACATAATAACTCATAGTTAAGAGTTAAACTTTTATATGCAAAATATGTAAGTTACTTCAACACTAACAGAAGTGCCTAAGTGAGGCATTTAAATAGCTCCTGTAAATTAGAAATTAAAAATTGTTTTCAAGAGATATAATGAATTGTACTAATAAAACACTTGGTTTAAAATAAAATTACTCTAATTCTATATTCACCTTTTATAATTCTACATTTCTCCCATTTTTTTCAAATGTAGTAACAATTGGTACTCTTGCTATGGCTTAATTCCAGATCTCTGTGCTTATTGTATCATTATTTAAATTTTCTGTTTCCTGGTTCTTTGAGAAGAGTAACAGAATAGACAAACTTGCAGTCATACTCACAAAAAGAGAAAGAAAACAAAAGTAAATAAAACCAGAAATGAAAGAGAAGTTACAACTGATACTATAGAAATATAAAATGTTTATGAGAGTGTGATGAGCAACTACATGGAAAAATTGGACAACCTAAAAGAACTGAAAAATTCTTAGAAACTCACACCGTTCCATGACTGAATCAGAAAGAAATAAAGACTGAACAGATCCACAACAAGTAAAATAATTAAAATAATAATCAAGTCTCTCCAAAACCAAAAAACCCAATACTAGATGACTTTACTAGTGAATTATTCCAAGCTTTCAGAGTAAAATTAATACTTTTCCTATTCAAGCTCTTCCATTAAATTGAAAAATATGGATGTCCAAAAATATTCTATAGAGTCAACCTTACCTTAATGTTGAAACCAGACAAGGGCATCACAAAAAAAAGAAACTTACAGACCAAGATCTCTGATGAATATATATGCAAAAATTTTCATCAAAATCCTAGAAAATCAAGTGCAGCAATGCATTAAAAGAATACACTGTGATCAAGTGGGATTTGTTCCAGGATACAAGGATGGATCAAATTATTCAAATCAATTAATATGATACACAATATCAATGAAAGGAATGACAAAGAATCATATGGTCCTCTTAATAGGCATAGAAAAAAGCATCTGACAAGATTCAATATTCTTTTATGATTAAAAAGCTTCAACATGAACATAGCTGGGACATACCTCAACATAATAAAGGTTACCTGTGGCAAACCATGGCCAACATATTCACTGTTGAAAGACTGAAAGCTTTTCCTCTAAGATCAGGAGCAAGATAAGGATATCCACTCTCAATAACTATTCAGTAGTGTTGGAAGTTCTAGCAAGAACAATTAGAAAAGTATATGAAACAATACCCAAATTGGCAAGGAAGAAGTAAAATTATCATAATCTGAAGATGGCATGATAATATACAAAGAAAATACCAAATTCTCCAGTAGAAAGCTTTTATATACTAAGTAGTATCACTTAAAGGTAGGATATAGAAAAAAAAAAAAAACTAAGCAAAGAGTGAGACAAAGACAAAGTTTAAAACTAACCCTTGAAAGTTTACCATAGGTCTATAGCTTTCATAGGGGAAGGACGAGGAGTGGCGAGAACGGGGTATTGTTGGGGGAGTTCATAATCGACGATGTTGGAGGACTAAGGGTGCTTTGTGGTGCAAGTGCTACAGTGAAGTATAGGAGAATCTTATGCTATCAAAACTCTGTCAAGTATGTGGAACAACAATACTTCAATAACAATAAAACAGTTTTTTAAAATGATAAATAGTGCATGAGTTCAGTTAAAAAATACCTTGGAATAAATCTAACCAAAGATGTAAAAGACCTATATAATAAAAACCGTAAGACATTATTGGGAGTAATAGAAAAAGACACAAAGAGATGAAAAGGTATTTCATGCTCATGGATAAAAAAAAAAAAAAAAAAGATGAACATCATTGAAATGATGCAATATACAGTTCCAATGCAAAACCTCTGGTATCTCCAGCATTCATTCTTCACAGAAATAGAACCAAAACTTATCACATATATTTGAAACAATAAAAGACCCAGAAAAGTCTAAATCTGCCCAAACTATGTGAGTTAGCTGAGAATCTGAGGCTTTAGATGAGACCCCAGTCTCAGCAGACATCTTGATTGCAGCCACATGGGAGACCAAAAAACACAACCCGCCATATTTGATATCCCGACCCACAGAGAGTATGAAATAAATGTTTTAAGGTACTGATTGTGGGGATAATCTGTTACACCTCAATAGATAAAAGAAGCATTTCCTTAGACTTTATTTGCTTTGGCATTTCTTCCCACTTTTCAACACTCTGGAATATCCCTGAAGTCCAGGCTGTCGTCGTGCTAGACCTTTCCAATATCAGCCCTCACCCTTCTTCCTTAGCCACCCAATCTCAACTATTTTTCATTTAACCAGTACCTCACAAACTCTAGTAATTGAACTCCTTTCCCACCATTCTGGGGTGCATCTCTATTAACCTAAAATAAGCATTGTGAAATTTTTCTCACTAGTGGCAAGTCCTTGGTATGTGACCCAATCCTTGTCAATGAAATCTGAACATGCAATTCTACTAAAGGCTTTATAAGAATGGTTTTCCAGTAAAGTGAAAAATATGTGTAGGAAGAAATAACTCTTCTTACTCAAATTTGCAGATGTTGCAGCCATCTTGCAACTTCAAAAGAGCTACTGTCAATTTAAGAATGGCAGACAAAGATGAATGTGATACTTCCAACTTTGTAATCCCATTAAATGAATCATTGTGGAATCTTCCTGCCTCTGGCCTTTTCTTTTATGCAGTGTGATAAAATTGTTATAATTAAGATAATTTAGATGAACTTTCTGTGATCCGTAGTTAAGAACATCCTTGCTGATACATTGGGTAAAATGTATGATTTTGAACTGATACTGAATATATATTTTCTTTTTTTTTAATAAAGATGATCATTTGCTGTAACAGTTCTTTTTTTTAAGATTTTTTTTATGCATATAAGAGCTAGGGTATAGGCCAGAGATACAGGGGGTGAGAGGATTCACCAAAGACAGAGTGGGGAGAAGAACAAGCAGATTGACCGAAGTACACTGCAGAGAGGGAGCAGAAGGTGAGTCAGGAGAGGTCTGCTGCGCCATGTGGGTTGCTCCCTGGCCAGCTGGGATTGAATTTGTGCTTGCAGTGGCTGCGGAGAGCTTCACAGGCTGTGTCCCAACCCCCTGTGCCACCAGGGAGGCCCTGAATATATATTTTCACATAGAGTTTCTGTTCATGTGCTGGGATAGGGTAAGTCTCCTTTGCAGCACTAAGCACTCAATACAATCAAGCTCATATACAAATAATTTTATTTTAATGTTATCCAAAACAAAACAAAATATCATATCTAGTATTTATCTAATCCCAGCTACAACTCCCAACTCTGCAAACTTAAGAGAATCTCATTCCAAACAGAAATGGACTAACAAGAATCTAACAGTTTTTCTCAATTGGACTCCTTTCCTGAGTTTCAGAACACAGTTTACGATGGGAATGGCTATTTTCTCAGTGCTCTGGAGGATGGCCCATACATATTGCACTATTGCTATCCTAGGGGATAAGTTAATTCATTATAGAGGTGGGGTGCCTTCAGGCATTCAGACCTAAAAGTCTCCTGGGTCCCCAGTTGTGAAAGGATGTTCTGGCTGTTAATTCCACACTTCTTCAGCTACACTCATTCCCCAAACTCTATACTCCAACTATTTTTCTCCAACCAATCCATGATAGTGGAACATTCTTGATCCCTCTGTTCTCAGGATCAGACTACAAAATGTTCTCGCTCTACAAAATGTTTTACTCAATAGCAAATGTTTGGAATGATATCACAAATGATTTTTTATCTCTATTACAATGAATGACCTATATAAAGATTTTAATGAATGTTAAAAGATGAAAAATTGAAACTTGTACATTAAACCATTATGATTATGGCACAGCCCAAATTTAAAATTTCTGCAAATTAAGGATTGTAAAATTGATTTTAAATATTAATTTCTCATGTATTTTACTTTTTGTAATTTTGTTGATATGTCTGAAAAAATAGTGCTCCAAATATTCTGTTCTGTTTGTCAACACTGAAAACGGCTTTGATGGTGTTTTTAATTAAGCCAACTATTTGTGCTTATATTGTATTTCTTGAAAAGGAAAAAAAAATATTTTTCCAATTGATATCTAAGCCTATGAGAATAGGTATATAAAGGGAGTAAAATCAATACAGGGGAATATCCAAAATTAAAACTTCAGTACTAATGTTTATATTGGGGGACTGGGGATAAGACTAATAAGGACATTTCAAATGCAAATTCAAAGAGCACTTTGTGACACAGTATAAGCTCCATCTCATTGTCTTAGGGTGGGCTAATTGAATTGCTATTGATAAGATGTCACTTAAAGAGACATCTCTGCAGTGAAACATGAGTTTGCTGTAAATGACCTGTCATTAAAGTCATGGGTAATGATGGTGTCTGCACTGAATTAAAATGTACCTACTAGTAATGTGCTCAGGAGGTGTTAAGGCCCAGAGGATGGAAGAACTCACTGTCCAAGATCCACTAGAGAATTATGCCTCAGGTGCTATGTTAATTTACTTGCTGGCAAACATTAATTGAGGCCAATCAATAAACCAGGTAGAAAAGCTAGGAATTGCAGCTACATCAATATTCACAGTCAGATATGTATTTATCTAAAATATGTGGAATAGTAGTTGAGTTTTTAAAATCATGTTAATATAGATAATATAATCAATATTTACATAATTTTCATAGAAAATATTATTTTCATAATATTGAAAAGGCAATTCAGAAACAGATTTTAAATAGGGTTTTTCCAAATGTCTCATATTTAACAAAGAATCAATTAGTTAATTAAAATGAAAATTCAACCAGGATATAAATATTACTTGTCAAAGCTCACTTTTTTATTAAGTACCTACTTTTAAAAATGAAACCATGTTTTCAGCCACTTTGTGAAAAGATGTGCTGTTTTCAGCCATTTTGCTATTTTTAAAGAAACATCAATTAATTGCACAGAGAAGGGAAAAAAAATGATTCTACAATCTAATTTAGTACCAAGATTTAAGATTGTTTTCATAAAAAAAATATAATTTACATGTTTAAACTGTAAACGTGCAAGCCTCTTTTGTACTGGAAGTTAAGGAAGCCATAAACTCCCCTCTTCTTTGCATATTTCATTAGAGATATAAAGTATTTGCCATGGTTATTTCCAGTAATATGATTACTATGCAATATGAATAATATATACAATATGCATATTCTATTACAAAGTGTATAAACACATTTTTAATATAGATTTTAGAGACAACACATACTACCCACGAATATTTAATAGTTATTTTTCTATAAAGTGAGGGTCCAATATTAAATCTGCTTTCCTCTTAAACACATTTCAATATCAATGAGTCATTTCTTAGCTAGTGTTCAACACTTTTCAGTGGATTCAAAATTAAAATAACCATACCACAAGTGCTTATCACACACACCACACAAGTTTTCAGCCATGTCTGAAAGCAGACAATATGTCAATCCTGGCTTGGCAGTTGATAAAAAATACATACAACAAATGTTACAGCTTAGTACACTCTAAATTATTTTTGTATGTTATGTTTATATTTATATTTATGTTTCAAATGCAAATTCAAAGTGCACTTTGTGACACAGTGTAAGCTCCATCTCATAGTCTTAGGGTGTTGTTTCCTTATGTCATCAGTGGTTTTAGTAGTAAACTTTATTGTTAACTACAGTTGGTTAAAAGTTGAAAAATTAGGGCCTCCCCAGTGGCGCAGCAGTTGAGCGCTGGGCTGCGAAGCTGCCCACAGCCTCTGCAGCGCCGGTTCAATCCCCGGACACCGGCAAGGGTCCCAAATGGCACGCAGACCTCTCCTGCCGCCTCCACTGCTCCCCTCAGCAGTGTACTTCATCAGTCTGTCTGTTCTGCTCCCCACTCTGTCTCTGGTGAATTCTCTCACCCTCTCGTGCTTCTGACCGTACCCAGTGCTTGTATAAATAAATAAATAAATCTTAAAAAAAAAAGTTGAAAAATTGCAATTAAGTAGGTGAAAATTTTATGTCAACCATGACAAAATGATAATTAAAAATAGGTCTTATTTTAACATCGATATCTATATTTGCAAACATATCCTATTATAATGCTCTAAACTATTACTGCTTTTCTTCTCTTGGAGTAAAAATGTATACCTAGACATTCCATAGTTTTATAAAATCATTTCTCTTATCAAATTTCAGTATCATATGCCTTAAGAAAAACAATTTCACCACATTAAGTTGTGGTTAAAAATGATTTATTTTTTTTAATTTATAGTAAACAACTTCATGAAAAATATATAGCAAGTTCTCATCCAATAAGGCACTATAATTTGGCATGATTTTTTTCACTTCTGACTAAAAACTTCATAGATTATAAAAAGAATACTACAAAATAGTGTCATTTATTGTTTTTAGTAAATTTTACAAAATTGGATAAAATGCTTTATCACCAAATGATGGCCAAATGATAGAATATTTTATATATCGGATACATTTCTAATTTTATTACATTTTTTGAACAATATATTTTATTTGGGAACTGTTAAAAATTAATTCTTAATGAATAATCATGTATTTTTCTTAAGTTGGACAGTTGCATTAATATTTTTCCAATAACTATTCAAGGAATAGCAATGTTTAAATTTATTTTGCTTCCCTGTTACAACTTTTAATAGAGGGTCAGATTTTCCTTTCCATCCAATGGATACATCCATCCTTGCTTGTTAGAATTGATCTAGGGGATTAAGTTAAGTGGTGGTTGAGTACAAGTCAGAGGTTATAAGCAAAGACCTGCACCAAAGCCATACTCACATGCAATTTTCTGGCTGAAATGGGTCCTTTATAAATAAGAGTGTATGGAAATTACTTTAAAGTTAATGAATACTACCATATGAGTTAAAACATCACCATTAAGACTTGTTAGTCCATGCCTTTTTGAGGAAAAAAGAAAACAATCTTGCTTAGGAAAAATGCCTTGTTAGTTTGATATTGACTGCCTCCAACCCTAGAAAGAACAATGTTTCAGTATAATTAAAACAAATTTAGAAGACTAATTTATGCTTACATCCAAATACAATTTCTGTATTTCTCTCATTTCCTACTGCTCAAAGATTTTACTTATAATTTACTTTTTATCTTATATTGCATCATTGCTGAAATCTTGTCAAATTTGATTATATGAATTCATGAGATGCAAAAAAAAAAAAAAAAAACACATAGACTGTCTGCCACTGGAAAAGAAGGGCTGGCATTTGGCTGTCTGCTAACTAATTAAATGTCACTGAGTCCAGAGGCTAAATATGCATCGGTTGATGATTTGGTAGATTTTACTGCTGCATATGTAGATTTAATTATAGAGTGATTGAGATTAATAAAGTGGCAATACCTCCCAGAAAAGTATTTTATGACCCATGGTTTCTCTATGAAATAACTTTCTAACCACTGCCCTTTACATAATGTTATACTTTGCTAAATTCATTAGAGATAATTCGATAGCAAAGTTAACAAGCATTCACCTGTGTATTATCCAGCCTGATAATTTCCTGGCTGGTCTAAAGTTAGCATTTTGTTTCTTTACCCAGCTGGTGCCAGGGATCCTTTCCTAACTATCATGGTTATGAAAAGTCTTCCTAAGAGATAATATCTACAAGATATATTAGTAAATACACTGTAATGGGTAAATTTTATACTTCTTCCTCCAGGGTGTAAATAAACCAAAATATTTTCTTACAATCACATTACCTAAACGAGGGTAGGGGAGATAACATTTAGGGAGTTTAAACTTCTCCAGTGTTTTTATTGCATCTAAATTTTTATTAGATGTGTGTAGGGTAAGTGAAAAGGTGTTAGGCTTTTCTGCCCTCCCGCCATTAGGGTTGATAATGGATCCTTGTGGTCCTGAACGCAATGCCTGATGGCGGGCACCTGGAGTAGGGTGTGGGAATGCGTTAGTGGGTACACCTGGGCTGAGAGACTGCACTTATAGGGGCAGCGTCAGTGGGACACCAGCAGAATAAGCAGAGGAGAGAGAACGCAAGAGAAGGCTGGAGAACCCAGACAGAGTGAAGACTTTTTGGGGGCTGGGAATCCTGCCAGCCCTCCAGCACCCCTGCCTGCGGTGTACCTGGTAAATCCCAATGAAAGCTTGAAAAGCCACCGAGGACTCCAGGACTCTCTCCTCCTTTACCCCGTCTGCTGGAATCATAGAGTGCCCATTCCAGGCCCTTACAATGTGACAATCAAGATTCAACTATAGGCCCTCCCCTGGTGGTGCAGCAGTTGAGCACTGAGCTGTGAAGCTGCCCGCAGCCTCTGTAGAGTTTGTTCCATCCCCGGCCACAGGCAAGGGTCCCGCATGGCGCACAGACATCTCCTGCCGTGCCTGCTGCTCCTCTCAGCAGTGTTTCATTAGTCTGCCTGTTCTGTTCCCCGCTCTTGCTCTGGCGATTTTTCTCGCCCTCCCGCGCTTCTGACTGTACCCAGTGCTTGTATAAATAAATAAATAAATCTGAAAAGAAAAAAATTCAACTATAAAGGACACCTTCATTGCTAAATTCATAGTCCCTTCCTATATAATTCTAGTCAACCCCTTATCATTCATTGTAATGTAAATCAATAATATATGTAATCATAAATAGTGATTATTCATAAACCATTTTTATGTGAATTTGATATTATTTTATCTCCACAAACCAAGTTTTACTTTCCCTCCACAGTGGTCAAAAGGGAATTTTACTTGGAATAAATAAATTGGTACACAAAAAGACCAAAGGAGATATATTTGACTGGAGAATTCTTTCTTCGAATCACATTACATTTCCTTAGGGTGACCATAAATTTTCAAATCTCTAACTTCTGGCAGAAACATGTATCAAAAATCCCATCCTTCCAAGGACTGTCAGATAAACTATGATCTGTAATCGCTATGAAAGAGTCTGCTTTCTATATTCAAAGTTAGATCATTTCCTCTTCTTTATTTTAGTATGAGAAAACATGCTAGCCTAGTAAGTTTTAAAGCAAGAGTGATTTCCCTTTCATAAAATTTTCCTTCTTTATATCTTTCTTGCTTTTGAGATGAAATTGTGACACCAGATATTAAGGAAAGATTGTAATATTTTAAAAAGTATGGGATGGACAGTGAGTAATGCTTAAATAGCTATGATTTCTGCTATTCTACAATTAGAAAGACACCAGGCAATTATATACATGGTTTTTGAAGGATATCATCCAGTTTTATGACAAGATTTATCCATCAGAATCATACATAAAGTGTGTACAAGTTCTCGGGGCTACTTAGATCTACTAACTCAATTCCTCAGAGTCTGGATCAGGTTCTGAGTATTTAATTTTTTTTTAAAGATTTATTTATTTATTTATACAAGCACTGGGTTCAGTCAGAAGCACGGGAGGGTGAGAGAATTCACCAGAGCCAGAGCAGGGGACAGAACAGGCAGACCCACAAAATACACTGCTGAGGGGAGCAGCGGGCGTGGCAGGAGAGGTCTACGTGCCATGTAGGACCCTCGACGGCAGCCAGGGATTGAACCAGGCTGCAGAAGCTGCTGGCAGCTTCACAGCCCAGTGCTCAACTGCTGAGCCACCAGGGAAGGACCTATTTAAATTTTTTGAAGTCTGGCTATATGATCTGAATACTGAGCACTGCTTCAAATTATTGCATTTAAGTGAGGGAAAATGAAGTAAATAAAATCACCTGACACTTTCTCCTCTGAAGCATCCTGGTCACTGCAGAGACTGCAACCCCCTAAAAATCAGTAAATAGCATGACAGATCTTGTAAATATCCCTATTTGCCAGCTTTATACTATAGGCAAGATGAAATAATTTGGAAAATTTGTACATGAAAATACAGTATGTTTACACTATAGCACCTAGCAGACCCAAGTGGCATAAAAATTATGACCGCTGGCTACAGTGTTCCTACTGTGTATGTTGTTAATATAATTCACTCTTGAGAATGTATAAAACATCAATTCAGCTGTTTTGAAAGTAAATATGTGGTAAAATATTTCTAATCTTAGGAAATTCCTTGAGGAGAAGGGAAGAGATACCAAACAAATGGTTAAAATCTGAGCCTATATCCGCTTTTCAAATACAAATACCACACATATATGTAAAATTACATTGACATAAAGAAAGATGTTAACATTCCTTATTTAAAATTAGTATTTCTAAAGAAATGGTTATTTGTGATAAGGACATAGAACAAACCAAAGCAATTTCTGAAGCAGAGAGGTTTATGGACATTTTCGCAAGACTGTATAGCTTTTCAAATCTTAGCTCATTCTCTTCCCATCTTGGCTAAACAGGTTAAAAAAGGTTTCTATTTCTGTGGTCTGCAAGTTGCAAATTTGAATCCATCTTCATCTCCAATGTTCTTTTGCCACTCAATGAAAATTTCTATCAATGGGCAACAAGTCCTTTATTCAAAATTCAAGTCACTTTTGATCACTCATTTTTGTCATTTCACATTTCCAAACAAGTCCACAGTCTCTTTTGATTATGTAACATTCTGACGTAAGTTTTCTTCATACTTTTTCTCAATGCAATTTAAAGTTCCAATCATCCCTTGAGAGTCAATATCCTCAGAGATTTTATTCTGGGTCTTTTCTTTTTTCTACTTGTCTAGTTTCCCAGATCCTCCTGGGATAGCACTTCCATTTTCATGATCGAAAGTGACACACATATATATATTGAAGACCCTAATTTGTTTCTCAGGGTGAGCTTCAGACCTATGCAAGTTACTCTCCACTAGACAGCAGTATTTCTGAAAACCAAATCATCATCTATACCACCCACCAACTCCCCCAAAAAACTAAATGAACAAACATGAATATGTGTCTTCTTTACAATTTGATATTTCATCACTCTGCCTCCTCATCATTGTGTGCCCATCCCTTCTGCCACCTACCCATATTAACAGGGAAAGTTCATAGAGGGGTAAAGAAAATAGAGAGGCTCTGGCTTTTTTTTTCCGCCTTCGCGCCGCTAGTCTCTATGGCGGCCAGCTGAAGCCTTGCTTTCCTCAGAGGTTTTGCTGCTCACAGGTTGTAATAATGAGATGAAGCACATGCATCTGTGATTATGGACACCTGGGCCGAGGGAATGGAGTGGGGTGGGGAGCAGAGAGAGAAGAGAGAGAGGGAAGAGAGAGAGGGAAGAGAGAGAGGGAGGGAGAGGGAGGGAGAGGGAGGGAGAGGGAGGGAGAGGGAGGGAGAGGGAGGGAGAGGGAGACCCCACAGGAAAGCCAGAGAGAAGCTAGAGAGAGCACAAGATCTTTGGGGTCAAGTGACTCTGTTGCTGCCTGCCTCCCAGCCTGCTTTTCTCCCTGCTTGCTGGCTTGCCTGTACTCTGTCCTCTGTTTCAGCATGAAAGAACTGTCAAATCTACCAAGGGCTCCAAGATGCTTTATCTGTTTGCCGAATCAACCATGAGCCACCCTGTGCCTGGTTGCCACAAGAAAGTTGAACTTAATTCAAATCTTTAAGTGTACCTTTTTCTTCTTCAACTCCAGACCATCATTTTGCACACATCTGACTGAAAACCCCCTCCCCATCATTCTCCTAAGTTCAGGTGAGGGTTCATGGTTAATTCTTCCAGACATGGGGCCTCTCTGGTGGCACAAGGGGTTAAGATGCAGCACTAGCAAGCTACCTGAAAACTGCAGCACAAGTTCGATCCCTGGCCATGGAGGTGACCCACATGGCACAGCAGACCTCTTCTGTCTCACCCACTGCTCCCCTCAGCAGTGTATTTCAGTCAAGCTGCCTTTCTGCTCCCCACTCTGTCTCTAGTGAGTCCTCTTACCCCCCACACCTCTGGCCTGTACCTTAGTTCTTGTATGAATAAAAAATTAAATCTTAAAAAAAAAAGATTCTTCCAGACATTCTACTTGACCAATTCACATCATGGTATTTTTACCTACTCTGGTACTTTCTGTACTTATCATATTTTACTATTTATCACACTTCTTTGTGACCACCTGATTATTTTCCTTTGTCTTCCATTATTTTCTATTGCCTTTGAAAGAAGAATGGCTATATTGTTCCTACCTGTGTCTAACTCTTAAGCTCCCCTCCCCGTTTCATAGTATTGTTCTGCCTTACTATCCTTATGATAAGACCCACTATCATCACCGACATGTAATCCTTCCACTCTATTTTAACTTTCTTTTGAATCCCTCCTCTTAGTTTATAAATATATGTAGTGCCCTCATTTAAAATATAAGCAGGGCCTCCCTGGTGGCGCAAGGTGTTAAGCACCGCACTGTATAGCCTCAGCCTCTGCAGCATGAGTTCGATCCCCAGCAGGCCAGGGAGCAACCCACATGATGCAGCAGACCTCTCCTGTCTCACCCGCTGTTTCCCTAAGCAGTATACTTCAGTCAGTTTGCCTATTCTGTTCCCCACTCTGGTGAATACTCTCATGCCCCCCCACATCTCTGACGTGCACCCCAGCTCTTAGATGCATAAATAAATAAATCTTAAAAAAATAATAAAATATAAACAAAAAACATGAAACCAGTGCAGCTTTATCACCAGCCTGTTAAGCTTAATGGAAAATTCTGTCTCTATTTTTTTGTTCTCTATTTTTTGTCTTATATTTAATATTTCTCCAACTGTAATTTCGCTTTTAGCTCCACTGCAACACCAACTCAGTTTTACAAAAAAAAAAAAAAATTACCCACTCCAAATGCAGTGAGCATTTAGATTCAGTTTATTAGCTATAGTCCACTGTGGCTCCTTCTTCAACAATACAGACAAGTTCCACAGGATTCCTTCATTCCTATGCATACTTGAGCATAGAATTTAGCAACAAAATATCAAATATTACTTCAATTAAAAAAATAATGCAGTCGGGCCTCCCCTGGTGGTGCAGCAGTTGAGCTCTGGGCTGCAAGGCTGCCCGCAGGATCTGCAGCGCAGATTTGTTTCCCCAGCTGCCATCAAGGGTCCCACAAAAAAAAAAAAAAAAAGATAAAAGGATTTAAAAGAAAATAAGTCAGGTTATAATTACAATATTCATATTCATTATGTTGTAAATTGTCCTATTAAACTTTAAGCATTGCAGCAATATTTTGATAAATAGATGAAATATAATGATAGTGCCACAAAGGAAAAAAAAAACAAAAAAAACACTCATAGTTTAAATTAGTTTTAAATCAGTAGCAAATATTAAAGGGTACACACATTACCTGGGTCTTGCAGAAATGCAGCCACTCCTTCATGGATCTGGGTTGGTGCCTGAGCCTTCCCTTTCCTAATAAACTCCCAGGCCAGTGCTGCTGGTCGGTAAACCACTCTTAGAGTTAGCAAGTATCTGCCATCACACTGAATAACTAAAGTCTTAAAAAGAGCAATTTCTGGGCACCTTGGAGACTGATTTAATTGGTCCTGTTTACCCCCGGGCTTCTGAAAGTTTTCACTGCTCCCAGGTGATTCTAATAAGTAGCAAAGCCATAGAGTTACTCTTCTAAGTCATAACAAACCCTTCCTCCATTAACATCCTCCTCCTAACCATGCAGAGTAGAATATGCGAATTACATGCGTGAACTACTGTCCATTAGCCCTTCTCAAAAAAGCGGAAGTCCATGGATCCAGCTACACTCTTTTGCAACCATCCCAAGCCTGGTAAGTTCATTATGGGTTCAGGCAACTTGAAAGAGAACCCTGGAGCCCTTGGCATCATCCCCACATGTTAGGGGAAACGAACCAGCAGGGAGACAGCGACTTGGGCACCCCTGCAAATTCCTATATGATCTTTCTTCTCTTAGCTGTTCTCTGACGCTCCCCACTGCTCTCCACTGCACTTCCACTGTGATGCTGTCCTTATATGCGCAGGCTCTCTGCTCAGGTGAGCCCACTTATGCCCACAACACCACGCTCCAGGGGCCGCCATGAGGCATGCGCATAAGAGCTCGGTGTTGATTATGGGTACTAATGGCGGAGGGTGGAAAAAACCTGATCACTTCCTTTTACCCTACACAAACCATCTTCATCTTATCTGGAAGGAGAGAGGTATTTTTAAAAAGATTCTCAGGTGGTTTATATGCACATTAATTTGAAAGGCCCTGAGTTTCTAATGCACTTTATTACTTCAAATAGACATTTATCAAAAACTACTATGCTAGAACACAATAACTTCAGTAGCCTGATGAAGAATTCTTTTCTTGTCTTTATATAGAGTGTGCTCAATGTATCTATGCAGATGAACTCTTCCTTGTTATGGTGCGCACGGATTCCATTAAGCAGACCGTCAGGAGGCTGCATGTAGAAAGGAAAGAGCGTCAGTGTTCGAGTCAGACAGACCTGGCTTCAAATTATTGCTCTGCTCTGTCTGACAGTCCACTGACTCCTGAACATTATTTTCCACAACCTTAAAGTAAATAGATATCTTGGGAATATCAATGCTGTAAATTTAAATGAGAATTCTCGTAAAAATGCTTGCCACGTCTCTAAATGAAAGGTCCTTAGATTTATTTATCCAACAATATTTATTACTAAGTTATAATTAAGGAAGTAGAGAATTTAAAAAGAAAATGAGGTTTTGTTGTTATGGAGCTCCCATTTGTGTGTGTGTGTGTGTGTGTGTGTGTGTGTGTAGAATAAAAGTAAATGGGATAGAAAATGTTCAGGGTGTTAGAAGCCACTTTGCAAAGGGCATTCAATAAATTAATTCTCTTAAGAGCTGAGTGAAATGGAAAAAACTCTGGTGACAATGTGGGGAGAATTATTCCAGGTAGTGGTCAAAGCAAATGCAAAAGCCCTGAAACAAGAGACAGTTGGTATGTCTCACACACAGAGATTAGGCAATTGAGTTTCATATAAGAAAACAAGGGGATCAAGTGGTAGGAACGAGGTTAAAGGGTTAAGAAAGACCTATGTCATTTGAGGTCTCAGAGAAAATAACAAGGATTTGTGTTTTATCCTAATTGAAAATGCAAGATATGGGAATTTCCGATTAAGATATGATCTTGTTTTCACTAATATCAAATTGTCTAACTGCTTTGAAGAAAATAGATTGGGGGAGGGGGGCTACAATGGAAGCAGAAGGCTTAGCTATAGGGTTATTACTTGTAGCAATACAAGTGAAAGATGATGATGACTGAGACAAATAAAACATCCTAACTTTCATCCATGTTGTTCACTCTGTTCCCTCCATAAAGTGTCACAATACCCCTCTAAGGAACATGGGGTGTGCAGGCTCTTTTTCGCCTCCCGCCACCAGCCTGCCACGCGCAGGCTTGCTTTCCTCCCAGGTTGCATTACCTGCACATAATATCATATTAATGCAAAAAGCACTTGGAAGCATGAGCATGGAGCATGGAGCACGCACACTATAGGGTAAGTGAATTAAACAGGCTTGTTGCACCACTAGCCTCTGTGGCTATCACCTGTGGGCTTGATCATGTTGATGTAAAAGG
This sequence comes from Talpa europaea, assembly GCF_964194135.1. Taxonomy (NCBI): domain Eukaryota; kingdom Metazoa; phylum Chordata; class Mammalia; order Eulipotyphla; family Talpidae; genus Talpa; species Talpa europaea. The sequence continues at coordinate 75,234,242 of NC_140070.1, forward strand.
CGCTTGGGAATCTGGGAACAGGGCACCCATGCCTAATATGGGTACCTAGAGTATGGATGTAGGCATGCCTAAGTGTACACACCTGAGTCTAAGGTATATGGGCAGTGTCACTCAAGGATGGCTACAGGAGGACATGTGACTGCAGAGGAGGTGAGACATCGAGAGAACACCAGAGCAAGCCCAGAGGAAAAAAGCATAAAAGATTTGCTGGGAGCTAGAGGGCTTACTTGCTTGCCCGCCTCCTTGTATGGCAGCCTCCCAGCCTGGCATGCCTGTGTACCTGGTTCTCTGAGAGAGCATTAAAGCCAGCAAATCCACTGAAGTCTCTGGGTCTCTCCTTAATCCATCTTCCTGAATCCACAGTGAACGTGCCCCATGCCTGCTGGCACTTCACTCATATGTGATTACAGACACCCTGGCTGAAAAGCCAGTGAGCATGGGCATGCACATGTGTGGATACTGACACCTGGGCTGAGAAGTGAGGGACAAAAGGGGAGATTAACCAAGGCTAGGGAATTAGGCTCAGTTGATGTCTCTCTGTCTGCTCTCTGGTCCCATGATTCAGCATTAAAGGCATATTAGACATACCAAACACTCCAGAATTCTCCTTTGGTCTCCTAAATCAATAATGAATTTATCCTGAATGGGATGGTTGCTCAACTGCCTCAATCGCCAATAGGTCGTGAGCAGTGTAAATGATGTTTCATATCAGAAAACTCTAACAGTTATCCAAGTTTTCATCACACTATCCAGTTATCAGAAATTACATTAAAAAATACTCAAATGGGGCCTCCCTCGTGGCACAGGTGGTTGAGCACAGCACTGTGAAGCTGTCCACAGCCTCTGCAGTGCAGGTTCGATCCTGGACGGCCAGGGAGCAACCCACATGGCACAGCAGACCTCTCCTGTATCACCCGCTGCTCCCCTCAGCAGTGTACTTCATCAGTCTGCCTGTTCTGTTCCCTGCTCTGTCTCTGATGAATCCTTTCTCCCTACCGTACATCTGGCCTGTACCCTGGTTCTTGTATAAATAAATAAATATTAAAAAAAGACTCAAATGCATTCATATGCTAGTAATTGCCAGCTGATTTATAGCTGGGTTCCAAAGATTTCCCTAAATACATAGTTCATTCTCTTAACAGGTATTAAGTTAATGGTGATGGTCCTGAAATACTAATTTCACTCACAAGTAATTTGGAGATGTATAAGCAACATATATCCAGTGCAATTTTTGGTTGAACATATTTCAATGGTGTTCTCTGCTTCCAGTCTCAAAAGAAATTTCAGTTTTAAAAATAGTGTGAATACTGTTCAATCATTCAAAACCATTTATTAATTGCTAGTGTATCCGTGAGCTGAACTAAATCCTAGGGAAAATGCTGTGACCAAGATGCCACGTGTGGTCATTTTTCATTTACTAGAAGATATACCCAAAATACAAACAATTCCATCAGAGATCAAAAAGGGGCATAAAGGTGCTAGAGAACGCACATGACATAAAATTCAAAGAACGTTTCTCATAGAAAAGTCCTAATTGTGAACTAAACAATAAGTAGGAAAAAGGGGATGCAGGCAAGAGAGTGCAAGCATTGAGATTAAGAGATTATGCCGTCAGCAATGTTTTCTAAATATGTATATAAGAACTTCAATTGGCCCAATGGATGATGAATAATTTAAGGTTACCTGTGTTAAAGCAGGCAGAGAGACAAAGATTAATCAATGCACATGTTAATTGCTTCAACAAATATCATTGAACACTAACCACATACTAGACACTGCTAACTGGAAACATTGAAGTGAGCAAGAGAAAAAAAAAAAAACTCCTTAGAACTTAACTTCTTTAGGGAATGGCATCTGGGAGGCAGTCAAAAGCCAAAAAAGTCACTCCCACCCACTTCCACATTCATTGTTTAAAACCAGACATGTAAAATATAACAGATGTTCTTTGCTCTATCAGCAAATCCCACCTGTGGGCCACCCTACAGTTTATTGAACAGGTCTGTCAGAAAATAAGTGATTCATAAAATCACCTGACAGTTAAGCACATGGAACACATATCACAAGGCTGTCAGGACTTTTCAGTTCACATAATGATGAATGTCATAAGAAACAAACCTGCTTTAATCTTTAATTGTTTTCTCCCTGGAGACAGCAACAATCTTTAGCATCTTCTTTTTTCCCCTTGTTTGATATGAATCAGTTCTTCTTTTTTTTTTTTTTTTTTTATATATTTTTTTTTTTTTTATAGAGGCATGCTTTATTTATTTGTTTGCTGGTTTGTTTGTTTGTTTTGTTTATACATGCACTGGGTACAGTCAGAAGCGCGGGAGGGTGAGAGAATTCACCAGAGCCAGAGCGGGGAGCAGAGCAGGCAGAAGGACCGAAGTACACTGCTGAGGGGAGCAGCGGGCGGCAGGAGAGGTCTGCACGCCATGTGGGACCCTCCTCCGGTGGCCGGGGAGCAGCCGGGGATCGAACCGGCGCCGCAGAGGCCGCGCGCAGTTTCGCAACCCAGCGCTCAACCGCTGCGCCACCGGGGAGGCCCTGAATCAGTTCTTCTTTTTGCCACCTGTCTCCACATCTTATTCCCTCCAACTTCCTTACACTCACTGGAAACCAGTCTCTTTGCTATCTACTCAAAGATTGTCCATAGAACCTTTGGACACTGACAATTTATTTCTTCAAATAAGCCAAAGGGTACTGTTCATCCAGGGAAATACTCATCATGGACTCAATTTTATTTTTTAACAGACTCTAACATAATTGGGTATGGGATGATTTCTGCTTTCAGTTCAACAGTGTACTCTATGAAATCTTTAAGTTATTTTCCCACCGAGAAACATTTTACAGAGATGTAAAGACAATGCAAGGTAAAATACTATCCAGAAAGGCATTAAAAATTAACTAGTTTTGAAAATGAAGAACAGACATGCAAAAATAAATTCAGCAATTTCTCAATGTACACTTAACACAGTTAAAACTTGCACATAGAATCTATAGCATTCCCATCACGTTAGCCTGCAGATCCAATTATTCTCCAACATTTTCTCCTCAACCATGCTGGGCTTATTCGCCAGCCCTCCAGTTAAAATATAATAAAAGGTCGACAGGTGTATTTAACACTCAGAAGGAAAAGGTATAGGTGTAAGAACCACAATCATTTTCTTCAGTGTTATAATAACAGCTTGGAACCAGCAGGATATCTATTTAGAACTAGTTGGCTAATTATATTATTCTGACTTGAGTAAAAATGGGGGGAGATAGTCAAAGGAAATATGACTTGATATTTTGCCACAGAGCTTTGTAATAACATACTAAAGGTATTGAATTGTATTTTCAATATCACTTGGAATTTTCATTCATATTATTTATTCACTTATTGACAATCTCTGACAGAATGTATACTTAGGAATTAGTTTACTGTCTATATGTTACTAAGTCTAATGGAAGAGGATAGACCCCCAAAATAGATAAGACCAGTGCAAAGAAATACATGTTATAAAATGACATGGGCCAGTTGCTACTGTAACACAGTAGAGGAAAAAAAAAATTCTATCCAAGTTTTCCAAAGTTGTCTGTGTAGGTGCATAGGAAAACATATACATTTGTGGTTTAATGGAGGTACACAATTTCTGATTTTCTCACAGGTACCCAAAATTTGGGAAAAGAAATGCAGGCAGATAGTTATGGTAGTTAGCAGGATGTACTGTTATCTGAAGTTTTATAGAATTGAGGAAGAAAGTATAAGGGTTTACACCAAGGAAAATATCTATTAGCCATCTCCTGAACTTTTAAGTTATTCTCTATCTATGGCAATCATAAGTGGTGATCAAATGAATTTAAAGTCAATGAGTCCAAAAACTAATGCTTTGAAGAAATAAAATGAAAAACTTTGAGCTAGAGTCTCAAAAATGAAAGAAAATTATAATAAATACAATCAGAAATGAAAAAGTTCTAACACATGTCACAGAAACACAGAGAATCTTAAGAAATTATGATCAACATATTGATGTGAATAAATAGGAAATTTAGAAGAAATGAAAAATTCTTAAAATCCTACAATGTTTTAAACTGAAGCAGGAAGTTAGAGGAAATTTTAGTAGATCAATCACGAGCAAAGAAATTGAGATATTAATCAAAAGTCTCCCAGTACCAATCAGTTTCTCTAAGTATTCAAAGATTAATTAATACATTTTTCCCCTGAAACGCTTACAAAAGGAATACTTTTAAACACAGTTTTTGAGGCAAACATTACTCTGATGACTGATGCAAAAAGTACACCAATATTACAAAAAGAAAAAAGAAAAGACAAATAACCCTGATGAAAAGTAAAAACATTCAACAAATCTTAGTAAATAAGAGCCTCCGCTGGTGGCGCAGTGGTTGAGCACTGGGCTGTGAAGCTGCCCACAGCCTCTACAGCGCCAGTTTGATCCCTGGCCACAGGCGAGTGTCCCACATGGCGTGACAGACCTCTCCTGCTGCCTGCTGCTCCCCTCAGCAGTGTACTTCATCAATCTGCCTGTTCTGTTCCCCACTCTGGCTCTGGTGAATTCTCTCACCCTCCCGCACCTCTGACTGTACCCAGTGCTTATATAAATAAATCTTAAAAAAAAAAAAAAAACTTAGCAAATAAAATTCAACAACACATTAAAAGTTTCACACACTGGGCCTCCCTGATGTGCAGGGGTTAAAGACAGCACTATCAAGCTACTGGCAGTCACTGCAGCACAAGTTCGACAGCCAGGGAGTAACCCATATGGCACAGCAGATCTCTCCTGTCTCACCCACTGCTCCCCTCAGCAGTGTATTTCAGCAGATCTGCCTATTCTGCTCCCCACTCTCTCTGGTGAATTCTCTCAAACCCCCCCCCCCCACACACACACATCTCTGGTCTCTATCCCAGTTTTTGTATGCATAAATAAATAAATATTAAAAAAAAAAAAGGTTTCACACACCATGACCAAGTGGGATGTAGGGATAGTTGAACATAAGCAAATAAATTAATGTCATTCACATGATCAACAAAAGGATAGATGACAATCAAATGATCATCTCAATAGACACAGAAAAGACATTTTATCATACACAAAAATTATCACAAAATGGATCAAAAAGTTGGATATCAGGCTAGAAACTATAAAATTGATAGGATAAAACAAAAGCAAAATACTCTATGCCATAAGCTTCTGGGATGTCTTTGGGGAAGGGAAACCAGAGCAAGAATAAAGAAAGGGGATTACATAAATTAAACAGCTTCTGCACAACAAAACTATCATTAATTTAAACCAAAAGGCACACTACCAAATACACAAAAAATTTTGCTTTGATATATTCAAAAGGAGGCTAATACCCAAAATCTCCAAAGAACTAACAGAACTCAATAGAAAGAAAACAAATAAACCAACCAAAAAATGGATGAAGAGCTAAATAAACACCTCTACAAAGAAGGCATGCAGATAACCAACAGAAGCATGAAAAAATATTAATTTCACAATTAGGGGAGTGGAAGTCAAAACCAGAGTGCAACACCACTTCCTACATATTAGAATGGCCATATCAAAAAGACCAGAAACAATACAGTGGAGAAAAGGAACACTCATACTCTGTTGGCTGGAATTTAGACTGGCCCAGCCTCTATGGAAAACAGCATGGATGTTTACCAAGCATTAAAAATAGATCTACCACATGATTCAGCAATCTGTCATCTAGGCATCTACTACAAGAAATCAAAAGCACTATTTTGAAGAGATATATGCACCCTTATGTTCATTGCAGCACTATTAACAATAGCCAAATTTTGGAAACAATCTAAGTATGCAAAAACAGATGAGTGGATAAATAAGATGTGATATATATATATATATATATCTCACACATAATTGTATACTGTTCAGCTAAAAATAAAATATAAATAAAAAATATCAACTCTTGCCATTTGTGACAGCATGGATAGAACTGCAGGCAATTACGGTAAATAAAATACAACAGAAGAAGAAAGACAAGTACCAGCTGAGTTCAGTCATGTATAGTACGTAAAATACAAAGCAAGGAGTGACAAAACCAAATCAAAACAAATGCTAGAAATCTGACTGTAGAATGAAGGCTACCAGAAGCGTAAGGTGGGGGTGTTGGCAGCAAACTCAATGGAATATTCTGGAAGATTACATGTGTTTTGGTGTGCATGTGATGAGATAACTTATATTTGTAGAGGTGTGAACTTATACCCTTAAAACATACATTGTTGTAAATCAATATTACCTCAGTAATCATAAAATAAAATCAAGAAAGCAAGCATTGTCAGTTATAAGTACACCCAAAGTTAGAGCAGTTAATCAGAGGATATTTGGAAATGTTTTAAAGCTTGATGGTGGAGACTGAATGATTGAATAAAGTACAATATTTACACTTGCTATTCCTGGAGCTAATTCCGCAAATACTCCCACATATGAATGTTTGCTATATTGATCTAGGAAAAGGGAATGCAAGTTTGGGAACTCAGATTATAATCAAGTCAATAGACAAATATGAAAAATGATATTAATATACTAATTTGCTGCAAAACTCAAAATGAGGAATTTCAAATTGTAAGCTGAAGCTATTCCAAATTTTTCAAAAACATGAAAAAAATAAAGATTAAAAGCAAAAAGAAGTAATGAAATAAATCATAACTGAGAAATATGTAATATTTTGGAAGGTGTTCAAGAAACCTTTCTGGAGTGTGTAGGAAAGGTCAGTCTTTTTTTTTTTTTTAAGAATTATTTATTTTATGTAAGAACCTGGGTACAGGCCAGACACATGGGAAGGTGGGAGGATTCACCGGAGACAGAGAGGTAAACAAAACAGGCACACTAACAAAATACACTGCTGAGGGAGCAGCAGGTGAGGCAGGAGAGGTCTACCATGCCATGTGGGCTTCTCACCTGCTGGCCGGGATTGAACCTGTGCTGCAGATGCTGCGGACAGCTTCACAGTACGGGTGCTCAACTGCCTGCGCCACTAGGGAGGACCACGGTCAGTCATTTTTTAAGGTTCTGATCCACTGTTTTCACCAGTCAGAGACCCACAGGTTAGCATGTGTGAATAATTTTCGTAGGATCCACTTCTAAAGAAAAGTAGCAATAATAAAATTGGAATGCTGTCACAGTTACTCAATTTTAATGATCTCAGTCTTCTAGATTATACTTTGATATGTAAATCATATTCATTTTTTGGGAAAAAAATGATCCAACTCAAAATGAAAATATCAACAACTCTAAATTTTTTTTTATGCTGAAAATCTCAAAAAAAAACATTTTGGTGTTTTCTTACAAAGTGACACCTAATTTACACAACATACCTGGAACTGAAGGCAGAGGGACAAAGAATTCAAACACTGGACTCACAACAGTGAGTCAAGTTAGATGAAAACACTATCAGGGTTTTTGTAGTTATGCTTATGTTTTGGGTCTAGGGAATCACTGTGGTGGTCCTGCAGCTTCTTTATTTTTTTCTTTTTTCCCAAAGATTTATTTATTTATTTATACAAGCACTGGGTACAGTCAGAAGTGCGGGAGAGTGAAAGAATTCACCAGAGCCAGAGTGGGAAACAGAACAGGCAGACTGACAAAATACACTGCTGAGGGGAGCAGCGGGCATGACAGGAGAGGTATGTGCGCCATGTGGGACCCTCGCTGGCAGCAGGGATTGATCTGGCTGCAGAGGCTGCAGGCAGCTTTGCAGCCCAGTGCTCAACTGCCGCGACACCAGGGGAGGCCCTCGTGCAGCTTCTTAACTGGTCAATATTCTAACATAGATTAACCAGTGAGCATGTATTGAGCTTTTTGTCTCATAATTGATTTTACCCTCCTGTTATGTCTCCTGGAGCCCCATCCCTACCTTTCTATTAAGGTCTAACCCCTCAAAAGTATTTCTAAACTAGGGGCCTCCCTGGTGGCGCAAGGGGCTAAGCACCTCACTATAAAGCAATTTGCAGCTTTTGCAGTATGAGTTCGATCCTCGGCCAGCCAGGGAGCAACCCACATGCACAACAGACCTCTTCTGTCTCGCCTGCTGCTCCCCTCAGCAGTGTACTTTGGTCAGTCGGATTGTTCTGTTCCCCACTCTGTCTCTGGTGAATCCTCTCACCACCCCCACACCTCTAGCCTGTACCCCAGCTCTTATATGCATAAATAAATAAATCTTTAAATAAAAAAGTATTTCTGAAATATATACAAGTTCTAATAATTACCGAGATTAAAGCAGTAAATTGTACAAATTTTGAAATTAAATGCACTTCAGGAGGGCCTACTACATCAGTTGAAGTCATTCCTTTACACATGGTAACCTCTACACTTTATCATACACTCTTTTATAAAACTCCTTCAATTATATATTGAATTACTGGTCCTGATAACTTTTCAAGCTTTGTATATGCATATAAATAGGCATATAATTTGTTATTGAATATAGGGTTCTATTAAATAAATTTTAGTTCATCTTTTAATTTTCTTTTTGATTTTTAATGGAAAACCTAGTAGTGTTTATTTTGTATTGAGAACACTGATTTTATGCATAAAAGTTAAATTATGTTTACTCTACCAATCAACATTTTTTATATCACAGCAGAGTTGACCTTATTAATATTTACAAAAATACAGAAATAATTTCTGATAGATATGAAAAGAATATAGGGTTGATTCTCACTAAAAATGGTTGTAAGTATTCCCCTGCCTAAATTCATATCCTTGCAATGAGATAGTGCAATTTCCCAGTCAAAGAGTGTGGTCTGTCTTTTACAATTATACCTGTTACCTGAAAGGAGGGTTTGGGGGTTCCTGGAGTAACATGACATTGCATGGGGACTGGAGCTATATTGGAGGGTGAGTGAAACATTTGTCCATGTTGAGATGTGAAGCTGGACTCCCCAAATAATATAGCAAACAAAATGCAAACCAATAAAATGTTATTAACAAAAAGAAATGATATCTGTGCCCCCAGTTTTGAAAATAAGGTTGCATGCAACTTAATTTGGCCAAGAAAACATTGCTAAACTTGATACAAGCAAACTTGGAACAGTTAGTATTGTCTCCCTGCACTATGGAATCCTGAGATCACCATGCGAAAGCTCAGTTACCTACTGGAGAATGAGCGCTCTGGGGCACATGGGCTACACTTTTCAGCTGACTCTATCCAAATCAACCATTAGCCATATTGTAGTGCCGATGTTAATTACCTGACCTACTTCATTGTCCTAGTCAAACTCTTCAAAAGGATTGACTATGGAGATGTGTTTTCCTGGCCCAGTTCTATCCAATTCTTTTACTTAGTTCAATTCTGTTTAGTGCACTGAACCCTTGGTATTTTTTTTTTTTTAACATCTGTCCCAGACTGATCTGATTCCTTCTTGTTAGCAAAGTGATTTTGACCCCCAGCTAATACTATATATATATATATATATATATATATATATATATATATATACAGCTTATATAATATGTATAACAGTATATATATAACAGCTTATAAACAAAAAAAACAGTATATATATAACAGCTTATAAACAAAAAAAATTAAACTTGCTTCAGAATTCAGCATCTATTTCTATGATTCCCTTGCTAGATTCCTCTCTAATTAATTAATTAATTAATTATTTTTAAAGATTTATTTATTTATACAAGCACTGGGTACAGTCAGAAGCACAGGAGGGTGAGAGAATTCACCAGAGCCAGAGCGGGAAGCAGAACAGGCAGAAGGATGGAAGTACACTGCTGAGTGGAGCAGTGGGCACCACAGGAGAGGTCTGCACGCCATGTGGGACCCTTGCCCGCGGCTGGGTAGAGTCCTCTCTAATTATTATTGCAACATTAGCTTTTGTTCTTACAGAATCTTCCTTTAAAAGCAAATGTGCTTGATGAAATACTTTCTGTCCTAGGTATTGATTACTGGGGTTTGGGGTGAATGCTTAAGGGAATAAATATCTTAACCAGGCAATTATATTTTTAGGGTCAAGCAGAATAGAAAAGACCACACTCAGTTCTAAAGATCTCTTGTGTCCATTATTATTTCAAGCTTTCAAAGAAATGTTTTGCCAAAAAATAATTTTCTCTTTCTGAAGTAGCATTTTCTTTCTTGATAACATCCATCCACCATATATCTGTTTCACAAAATAATACACAGATATTCATTTAGGAGCATGTGTGTTTGTGAATAGCTGGGTATTCAAAGACAGACATAAATCCTGTCTTTATGGAGAACTTAAACTCTTTATATCCACAAAAAAAAATAGGAAAAATATTGGCAAGGAACCCTTTATTAAAAATACTAAAAAAAATATGCAATTATTACATTTTAAAACTCCCAGGATTTGAAAGTATGGATAAGAACCAAATCATATTCTTAAGGATATATTACATATATCCCCTGCCCCCAGGGTGCATGCCTTAAAAATGCTGGAATTTCTGTAATCCAGGATATAAATTGTATCCAATGATTATACCTATTCAAACCTTCTATTTCAGTCTGAAGGGCATTAGTTAAGTGCCCTTCTGGCTCATCAGGGTAAAGAGGAATGCAAGCTTCCATTCAGAGTACTTTTGCCTTAAATGCCTTCCATCCACTATCCTACACAATTACAGAAAATATCTTATTGCCACATTGTCCTTGGTTTCCCCTCCTTTGTTCTGGAATATTTTAGATGGAACAATATTCTTCATTCACAGCACTGGTATCTATAAGATACCATACCTAAAAAAAGATCACTACTTATAAGCTTTTTTGTTTTTAATGGGATATAATATTGTTCACATATATTGTTATCAGTCACAATTCTGGAGAAAAGTCAAATCTGGTTCTTATTTTTTTTTTTCCTTTTACCAGTCCAAATAAGTGTAATTCTTCATCAACAATTCTTACAATAATCGTTGCTGACTACCAATATATGAGAAAGTCCCATTCAGTGGAAGCAGTGAAAAGGTAGTAAGACATAAAGAAATTGAAGTCAGAGGTAAAGACAAGAAGTTTCTTATAGGCTGTGTCTTTAAGTCTTTGTTTCTTTATCTTTCAAAATGAGTGAAACAATGTCAATTCTACAATCTTGGGAAGAGATTAAACAATGTAATCATGTAAAACTCATACAATGGATGACAAAAAAAGTCCACCATAACCTCAGAAGAACCTTCAAACAAAAAATAAGACAAGACAAAAATAAAATTAAAAAATAAAGGCAATAAATATAAATACTTATAATTCTACAATCACCTTAAATGTGAATGGCTTGAACCCATCAATCAAAAGATACACAATTGCTGAGTGTATTTCAAAACCCAACTATGTGCCATTTAAAAGAAACTTACGAACAAAACAAGCATAGACTTAAACTTAAAGGTTAGGTGACAGCTATGCAAGCAAGTGGCAACCAAGCCAAAAAAAAAGTCAGGAAAAGCTATAGCTATACTTATATGAAATAGACTTTTAAGAAAGGTAAAAAGAGATGAAGAAGATAAAAAACGTGGCAAATGTGAAGAGGGAATACATATATATATACGTATATATGATTAAGGATCTAATGCAACAAGGAGAAATAAAACTTATAAATTCAAAATGGTTTGACTCTGCATGCACAAGAGGAAGAGAAAATAAGAAATGCTTGAGCTCAAATGATGTAGCATCAAGATACATAAGACAATAGAACAAAAGAGAGATATTCATAACAACACAACAATACTAGGGGACATTAATACCTCACTTACAACAATGCTCAGAACAAGGCAAACAATAAGGAAACAAAAGCTTTTTAATTATCATATATATTTTTTACATCATTTTTCATTTTTGCACAATATATTGATTTTCATCTTGGTTATAGTCCCCATACAATTCCCACCCCCTCCTGTTTTGATCCTACTCCCTCCTGTCCGCTCTGTAGTGTGTCTCTGGTTTATAGTTGTTTGTTGATATTGATTTTTACTTTATTATAATTAGTCTTTTTTCTGGTCCCTTATTTAGGTTTTCTAATTCCCTGCTATGAGTGAGACCATCTGGTATTTTTCTTTTTCTTTCTGGTTTATTTCGCTAAGCATGATCCCTTCCAGTTCCATCCATATTGTTGCAAATTGCATGTGTTTATCTTTTTTGAATGCTGGGTAATATTCCATTGTGTATATGAACCACATCTTCTTGATCCAGTCATCTATTTTTGGGCATTTGGGTTGTTTCCATAGCTTAGCTATATTAAACAGTGCTGCTATAAACATAGTGGTGCAGGCACCCTTTTGAATTAATGGAAAACAACAGCTTTTAATGAGGAGCTAGACCAAGTAAGTGTAAAAGACATCTATCTATGGATGGGACTTTGGGAGAGAGTTGGGCGGTGGGGGGGGATGATAAATTAGCTAGTTTTTGTTCAAGGCAGATTTATGAGATTATTGGTGCTTTATTTTATTATTATGTCATACATTTTGAAGTGAATTTATTAAAATAAAAAAAATGTTTCTCTTGCGATGTAGTTCTACATATCAGTGTTTAATTTGGCAAATGTGAAGAGGGAATACAATGTGTTCAGGAACTCAGCATATTCAGTTCTTCATTTTCACATATTTTGGATTTTTTTATATGGATTTAAAAAGAATACCAGAACTTGTACAAGGAATTTAGTAATAGAAAGGCAGTGTCTATTTGTCTGTGTGTGCGTGTGTGTGTGTGTGAACATGAAGTTTTAAAAGGTTGTACATTAATGAACCCAGAGAAATTAGTACATATTTTAGGTGATAACTATATTATTTGTCTGTGTGAAAACACACACTTCTAGGCAAAAGTAAAAATATGTAACAGGATGAAGAAACTGAGGAGGTAAAAATCTCAGGGAGCTAAACTGAAAAGAAAGTACAAAGTTATTCTACATATATTATGACAGAAGGAAGGGGCCAAGTTTATTCTGCTTAGTAATAAGAATCATAGAATCAGAAATCATCGTTCCTCTGCTAATGATGTTCTGCATTGTCACAGATGGAACATTCTATTTATTTATAGTCATCTCACAACCCAAAAGACAACCAAGCAAAACTAAGAGTGATAAAAATGACTAAATGTCAGATGGGACTAATGTTTGACAAATGTGTAGGGCAAATATATAGAGTAAGTATGTTTCATGATAAAAAAAAATATATATTTCCCAGGTAGAGGAAACACACAATGTAAAATAATGAGGCAGAAACTGAAGACAGAATAAATGATCAAATAACACCGCTAAAAAAAAAAGGCAAATAATAAGAAAATATAAATAATTTGAATTGTCAGTAGTAGAAGAGCATACAAAATTATTGCAATATCATTGGGAAAACTTTCCTCACATTTTCTTTTGGTGTTAAATCTTAATGCTTAGTATTTTCATTCTGTACTCTGCTGTACCTCAAAATACATGAGGAAACTGAGTTGGTCATTACTTCTCTGTAATTAAATAGAAATTATAGACTGTTCATTATTGATGTTGTCTTTAATTCTCAAGTAAATATGCATTAATTTATTACATTATAATTAACCATTAAAAGCAAAGATGCCTTTTCTACACAATAAAACGTATAATTCTATGGAACTTCAATATTAATGTAGTAACTTCTAGACATACAAAAATTCAGTTCTATACTAACAGAATCTCTTTATTAGTAAAATTTAACATTCAAATCTTCTATGGGTGTTTGATAATTTAGCTAATTATTATGTGGATAAACTACAACTTTTATCAAGACTGTATGATCTATAGTAGGATAGCAAAACTAAAGAAATTCAGTGATAGAAATTAAGGACCATTAAATAACATTCAACCTGAAATCTGTTTGCAGACTATTACACAATATTAAATGTACAAATGAAGAATAAAGAGAATGTCTCTCTCACTAGAGAAACCAGAATTTTAAAAATTTTTTAAAGACAGTGGTCATACATCAATTATCTTGTAATTTTTCTCTACAATAATATGGGCAAGGACTTAGAAAGCATTTAAAATCAGGTTATTCTGATAACAAGTTCAACAATTTGCTTTACACATAGGATCGTTAATGAATGTTCACAGATTATTAGATACTGCAATGTTTTTCCATTACATTTCCCCAGATGGTAGGTGTACAATCTTACCATTAAACTTAGGAGCTGGGGGGGCCTCCCTGATAGTGCAGGCGGTTGAGTGCAACGCTGTAAAGCTGTGCGCAGCCTCTGCAGCACCAGTTCAATCCCCACCGGCCTTAGAGCAACCCACATGGTGAGCAGACCTCTCCTGTCTTTCCCGCACCTCCCCTCAGCAGTGTATTTCAATCAGTCAGCCTACTCTGTTCCCTACTCTGTCTCTGGTGATCCTCTTACCTTCATGTGCCTCTGGCCTGTACTCTGGCTCTTATATAAATAAAATGAATCTTAAAAAAAAAAATAAAGCTGGAATACCATGGGCAAGAGTCCTTAAATATACTTAATAATAACTAAAAGCAGCCATCCATTCAACAAAAATAATTTTATGTATCAGCTATGTGCCAGAAACTATCATATGTGCAGAGATAACAAATAGAAATAATGCACGCGTCTAATCATCAGTATTTTTAGTTTAGAAGAGAATGAAGTGAACACACTTCATTTGATTTAATTCCTATCACAGTTCTAGGACTAATGCATTGTCGAACCAAAAAGGAAAAAATTCCTTTACTATCTGGTAAACTCCAGAAATATTTCGTATATGATGACACATTAAAAATATGATTTCACTAGGTAAAGAAGAGAGAAGAGTAATTGGTGATTCTACTTGGAAAAAAGTATGCAAATTGACAGAATTATAAGAAGTTACTATATATCTCTCTTCACGTATAAAATTCAGCACTTACCTTTTGAAAAACTCCTGTTTGCAAAGCACTCTGCTAGCAATGGGGAAATCTCTGAAATACAGATATCCATCTTTCCTTCCCAGTGCTAACAATCTATTAGGGAAGGCAGACATTAAGCAATTTGATGTCTTTTTTTTTAAAAGGGGGAACAGAGGTGTCTTTGAGCATAAAAAAGTTACAAGAATGTTGAGTGTGCAGACAAGGAAAAGTCCATTAGTTAAGGGTAAGAAGTGTTTCCAGATAGTGAGAGGTCACATAAATTATGTTAAGTTGTTTGGACTGTATTTTGCAGGCAACAGAGAGAAGAATTCCATCAAAGAGCGGCACAACTGATTCATCCATCAGACAAGCCACACTGACTGCATTACACGAGGAAACATAAATCAAAAGAATCTAAAAATTACGGAAAACAGGGAGTTCACTACAAAAGTCCACATAGGAGATGAGGATCACTTTAGCAACTTTACTTAAAGAAGTGATGAAGAGGAGAGGGGAAATTAGAAGTATATTTCTGAAATACAATAAAACATTAGAGATTCTCAAATGTGAGGAGTGAGGAAAGTCCTATTCGGAGGGCCTATTCCACATTCAACCTGTATTCATTTATAATAACTTGAACAGTAGGGGGATCACATGATGGTGGATTCATTTTGGAGCATGAAAAGTAGTTAGATGGGTGGAAGTGAGGACCGACAAATGAAGATATGCACTAAGTTCTGCACAATGTAAGTTTAAACTTGGGGAAAGAAACCTGTGCTGAGGAAAAATACCTGTGGATCATCAAAAGAGTATAGAGTAGTGGTTTTCATCTTCACTCCAACTTGAATCACCTAAGTCAGTTGTGAAAAATTGATGCCTGTTTCACTTCTCTAGAGATCCTGATTTAGGGTACAGACTAGACAGTGGCATTTTTGAAAAATGAAAATAACTCCCCAGATAATCCTAACATGCAACCAAGTTGAGAACTTCTGCCATGAAAGGATATATTTGCAGTAGGTCTTTTAATCTTAAGAGCCTGGACTTTGATATCAAACAATACAGTGTTTGAATTGAAGCTCTCCCATTTAGACATGAAGACTTGCATGTGAAAGCCATGATGCATCTGCAAAATTGTGAACGTTTTGTCTTCTCACTAATTTGTAGGATTATGTGCAAACTATATAGATGGAGAGGGGGTTCACTGGTGGCATAGGGGTTAAGTCTCACCATTATCACCTCTGTGGCCTGAGTTTGATCCCCAGCCAGGGAGCTGACCCACATATGGTCCAGCAAACCTCTTTTGTCTTGATCGCTGGTCCCCACAGCAGTGTTTTTCAGTAAATCCACCTGTTCTGCTCCCCACTCTGTCTCTGGTGAATCCTCTCACCTACCACACCTCTGGCCTACACCCCTGTTCTTCTAGGAATAATTAAATAAATCTTTAAATCTATTCATTGATCAGCCGATTGATGGATCTATTGATCTATCTATCTATCTATCTATCTATCTATCTATCTATCTATCTATCTATCTATCTACAGATGCTTCTTATTATACTGAATGTGCATCTATAAACATTATCATTACTATTCCTACTAAAATAACATCATCATATTTCTCAGGAGGAAAAGGCTAAATTTCTGGCAGTGAAAAAGATCATAGAGGAAGAAAATAAAGGATATGAAAATAAAAGTGCTCTGAGCAGAATGTGGGGGATATGTAACATTTAAGTAACTGGTCATAAAGAGGAAATTGATAAAGAAAAAAGAGGCCACACAAACAGAATTGAAATTGCCAAGTGTGAAGTTAATGTAAAGGAGGGGTTATCTTAGCAAGATACATTTCGGACATCACAAAAATCTGATGTAGGTTGAATTCTGAAAGTTGGCCATAGACTTGGCAAATTTGAAATCTATGCAGTATAATTATGGTCAGATTAGGTCTATACAAATTTACCACTGGTTGAATGGTAAATTGTAGGAGACAGTTAAGGAAAGGAAAATGAGGGTACTATTTCAAGTCTAAATTTTAAGACAGGAAAAGACGATACCAAAGATAACCTAATATGTGAAATATAGAAAAACAAAACTAAATAGATAAAGCCAAACCAAAAAAACTAACTCTTGAAAGCTGAAGGTGGAATGGGAGTAGCCACAGGGGGAAAAGGTAGCAAAGGGAAAGGGAGAGATGAGAACAAAGGAATGAGGAAGAACAAGGGTCTGTGGCGGGCACTATGGGTTCTTTGGAGGTGGGCACATTATGGCAACAATGCCTGAAAGTGGAGGGGGGTGCACGCTTCTATTAACTCAAAAGAGAACTATTTTGAAAAGAAGATAACTTGAGGAGGAAAGATTATGAAAACATTGAAGGTTTTCTTTTTTTCTCTGGAGTGGAAACAATTACAAAATTGGTAAAGAAGACAGTTAGTAAAATGGTTGAAATATATGCAAGCGGAAAATTGATGAGTCATAGTTAAAATGAGAATGATTGTCTCAGATGAGAAGAAATGGCTTTTTCTGAGACAGGATTTTGTTTTTGTTTTTTAGCTTTTATTTTATTTTATTTTGTTTATTTATACAAGCACTGGGGTATAGGCCAGAGGCGCAGGAGGGTGAGAGAATTCACTAGAGACAGAGCAGGGAGCAGAACAGGCAGAAGGACCGAAATACATTGCTGAGGGGAGCAGGGGGCCAGACAGGAGAAGTCTGTCGCGCCATGTGGGAATCTCCCTAGACAGGAATCAAACCTGCACTGCAGAGGCTGTGGACAGCTTCACAGCTCTTCACTCAACCCGCCACTGGGGAGGCCCTGAAACAGGATTTTGTAAGCAGGTGTTTATACATAATTGTAGCAGTGGAGAGGGAAGCACAGAGAATCCCCATAGATGCTGTGTGGATGAGCTATTCTTTGCTGTAGCCTGGATTTATTGAGGGTGGATGGAGATCACTTATGTTTACTTGGGTATCTACTATACTGCCTTAGAGAAACTGACATTTAATACATGTCTGTTGAAGTGAACTATGACTTGTTCAAATCAGAGGCCATGCTCATTCAGGGAGCGTAAGCAATTAAAAACAAGGTTCTGATCATAAATCAAGGAAAACTTATAGGAGCCCACAGGAAGATCCTGTGAAGGCAGGGACCTCTCCATGACACCTGGCTCCATGTCTTCTTTATGTTTTCTCTTTTACATTCTTACTTCAGGAGGAGTGTAAAACCTAATGGAGAAAGAATGAATGGGAGAAAAACAGGTGAAATAAAATACCTCCTTGGGGACATAATACTAGGCATAGAGTTTCTAGTTAATAATACTGTGCTAAGATTTTAATATGGTTAAGAAAATAGACACTAAATGTACTCAGTACAAAAAAGAAATGGTAATTATGTGACATGATGAAGGTGTCAACTAGTGCTATGATGGTAATTATTTTGCCATATATGTCTATCAAATCAATATGTTGCACATCTTAAACTTGATGTGATGTCATATCACATCTCAATATCACTTGATGTGATGTCATATCACATCTAAATAAAAAAAAATCAATCAAAAGTACCTGGGGTGGGGCCTCTCTGGTGGCGCAAGGGGTTAAGCACCACACTATGAAGCAATCCACAGTCTCTGCAGCATAAATTCAATCCATAGCCAGTCAACTCAGACAAAATAATGAATATATTCTCTAGTACATACCTCTAGAAAAAAGAACAAACAAGCACATTCTTTCTTGATATGTTCCCCTGTCTCTTTCCAAGCACTCATTCTTTGATAGGATGTTAACAATAATTTTCATACTCCCGAATTATCTTGCAATACTCAGAATTAAAGTGATTATTTTGTGTAGTTGGGAAATTATTCTAATCAACTAATACAATAAGTATCTTCTTTCCATAATCTTGAATTTACTAAATTGATTCTTTTAGTTTACATATTTAATGTGAATGAATCAAGCAAGAAGAACTGGATTTAAATTGATGGAATAACACCTAAAATTAACAGCATTTGGCCAAAGAATCAGTCCAATGTATTTCCATAGTTAATGACCTTGCACAGTCTCATCTTTGAGGAATATACAAAGAATGGTAAATATCAGGATGCTGTTTAAGTATGATATAGATAATCATCCATAAAGAAGAGTTATCCATCGGATACCAAATTGCATCTAACTAGAAAATCTAATAGTAATAAAACAGGAGGATGGGTTAAAGCAATATAATCAGAATATGAATCATTACTCTAAGGGGGGAGGATCATAAAGGGGAGGATAGAACCATCGTTTGTGTATTTCCAGCACCAAGAGCAATCGTTGTTCTCACTATCACTACACAAGACCCTTCCTTGTTCACATCCTGACCCCCAAGGAGTCAGCAAAAGAGCAGATGCTCCATAATCTGTAATTCACCATATCCGCATACATTTGTGTCACCGTAGTAATCCCATTTGATCATATTAGTCTTTGATCTGGCAGTTTGCATGTGCAGGTGGCTAAGGCATTTCCTTATTGGCCATTTTGTATCAGCCCCAACACTAAGTTCTCCTGGGGTTTCACATCTACTTTACTATTTTCAGTCTTGTTTCATTCCCAAACCTCCATCACACCTCACCAGCTGTCATGTCCAAAAGCACAACACTCATCATTAAGGCTTTTTCAAAAATATATTTACCTCTAGTAATGTACTTGTTTGGTATGGTAGATACCATCTAGCAGATTCATTTTATGTATGATCATTTTCCAAAAATTCTCTTTTGGTTCATTGTCTTCCCCTTAATATTAATAGGCAGTGAATATTCTCTGTCGCTGTATTTAATATTAACTTTAAAACATATGGAGAGGCCACATTGGAAGGATTTTTTTTTAAACTGGTGAGGTTACCTGAACAAAGATGGATTGAATAGATATTCATCAAAATAAATTTTAATGTGGAAAATATGAATAGCAAAAATTACCATTTTAATCTTTGTGAATTTACAATCCAGTGACATTAAGCATATTCATATAGTGGCATGACCATCACTTCTATCCATTTCCAAACTTTCTCATCATCCTAAAGTAAAAGTCTTTATTCACTAAAAATAGCACCCATCCCTTATCCTGCCCCAGGTTCCTGACAACCACCATTTTTTTTCTGTCTCTTTGAATTTTACTATTCTAGGTAGCTCATTTATTATTTCTTTTTATGTCCGACTCATTTTGCTTAAGATAATGTTTACAAAGTTTACCCATGTGGCAGCATGCATCAAATTTCATTCCTTTTCTGGCTTGATAATATTCCACTGTAGGTATACATCATATTTGTCTATACATTTAACCATGGCCATTTGGTTTATTACTATCACTTAGAAATAAATGTTCAATAAAACTACTTTGAAGATGGACATAAAAAATATTTCTGTTGAGTCTATTTTCAATTCTTTTGATATAAACCTAGCAGTGGGATTGCAAAGTCATATGTTATTCCATTTAGTATTTTGAGAAACTAACATTCTGTTTTGCCCAATGGCTGCTTCAAGTACCCCCAATGCACAATCCTTGACAATACTTGATCTATTATTTTTTTTGGTATAGCCATCCTAATAGATATTCACATAAAATTATATGTCCAGGAATCCAAATGGGATGGAATTGTTACCACAGGCCCAACTCTATTTCTTTCATGCTTGTATCTTAAAAGATGATGTTTGCTGTGCTGTCATTTCAGGCATATATTCTTTGGGTGTACATATAAGGCAGTAACCAAAAATAAACCTTAAATCTCCATGGTTTCTTTAGTGCTTTATAATTTCATTATATTTTTGATCAGGCTGAGACTTTTTCCCAGGAAATACTAAAAGTTGTAAAAGTACAAAATTATCCTCACCAACATGATGATGAGTAAAATCCAACTCGGTGACATTGAAAATCAAATGTCATTAGCATTTTCTGTACTATTCATTCATTCATTCATTCATTCCTAATTTGACATGTTTATTCTTCCCAATATTGCCTAATAGAAGTTTTTGAAAATATTCTATTTTTTGCTCTTTGCAGTATGTTAGACACTACTCACATTTGTATACTATGTAAAATGTGATTATTTAAATTGAGAGTTAAAATAATTAAACAAATAGAA
Source organism: Talpa europaea (assembly GCF_964194135.1). Taxonomy (NCBI): domain Eukaryota; kingdom Metazoa; phylum Chordata; class Mammalia; order Eulipotyphla; family Talpidae; genus Talpa; species Talpa europaea. Next base: position 75,255,172 of record NC_140070.1, read on the forward strand.
TTAAATGTTCAGTTCCTCTGTGGTTTAGTCAGTTTTAAGTGCTCAGAGAGAACACAGAGTTGGTTAGAGCATTGGGCAGCACAGTTACGGGCCAATACACTGAGAAATTGTTCATCCTCTTTGTCTTACTGAAAGTATGGTCATAAAAACCTACACATGGCTATTGCTAAAAGGTAGAATAGGTAAGGGCTAAGTCCTACTGAAACACAAAGGAAAAAAGATGTGAGCTTCCTAGGGGAAAATCAGGAAATGTTTTCCCAACAAGGTCACAATTAAGTTAGCTCTCAAAGAATAAATGTGACCTTTCTCAAAAGAAGGAGAAGGCTATTTTTAGAAGCTAGAAAGTCAAAGGCAATGAGTTGGAAACCAAGGAATATGAATGTTTGGTGTATTAAAAGAGATGCTATGCCTAGAGCAGAAGTGAAAGATATAGAAAGAAAGATGTTAGAAATTTGTTCATAATTCAAGCATAAAGGGCTGAAGTGATAGAGATGACCAAAAACAAACAAAAAAACAAAAAAACACAATTAAAGGTAAACCACTAAAAACATACATTATTTTTTTTTCCTTCTTAAACTTAACTTCTTAAAATTACTATTTTCCTTGATGAGAATTAGGACATAAAGCATTAATTTAAAGGAATATAAACTAATAACTTGGCATTGATTTTTATTTGGTATAAAGGGTTTTTGAATATTTTTCTCAGGGAAATTTATAAATATAAGATACTCTTTTTTAAGATTTATTTATTTATACAAGAACTGGGGTACAGTCAGAGGCACAGGAGGGTGAGAGAAATCACCAGAGACAGAGCGGGGAGCAGAACGGACAGACAGACACAAGACACCGCTGAGGGGAGCAGCGGGCGAGACAGGAGAGGTCTGCCATGCCATGTGAGATTCTCCCTGACCAGCTGGGAATCAAACCTGCACTGCAAAGGCTGTGGACAGATTCACAGCGTGGTGCTCATCCCGTTGTGCCACCGGGGAGGTCAAATATAAGATACTCTTATTGAATAAACCAAGCAAGTCAAAGTCCAATATTTAAATAATCCGAACTTGCTTAACAAAAGCCATATTTATTAGGTATTTTGTTGTTCATTATAGCAAATTCTTGCAGAAACTGTATATGACTGTATATAAGCAGGTAAAGTTTGACAATCCCCCTAGTTCCTCACTTCAGGGAAAAAATTAATATTGTATATACAGTGCACTGAAACCATTTTCTTTATAAAATTTTTCTGATTGGGTTAATATTTTAGAGTGCTTGTTCAAGAGTTAGACATGCATCAGAAGCTGTTGATTGTTGTACTGAAATGTTGCTCTGTTTCCAGGTTACAATTCACCTGGAAAATGGTCAATCATGCTCACTCCTACAGTGAGTCATGATTCTTTCTTTCATCTAATGAAGTTTATCTCTAAGGTTTACCCTTGCTAGAGTCCTGGAAGCATGGAAAGTGTGTCTTCGAGACATTCATTAACATCAGTGAAACTAAAACTGAAGTAAATGATGCTAGGCATAGCTAAGGATAAATATATCCTTACACATGAACAATTCATATACCATTTAAAGAGATTATACAGCTTGTCATCAAAAGCATTGGTCTTTAATCCTGACTGAACATAAACCAATTTTGGTTGAAATCTTAGTTAATGCTTTTTACCCAGCTTCATTAACACTGGGGATGATTCAGGGAGATGACGGTCCGCAGAATAACCTGGCAGAGTAAGACGAGGAAAATGTGTCTTATATGAGGACAGATGCCAATACCATATAGGCAATAAAAAAAGTAATCCACCTACACAGGCAACACTTATATGTAATAGCCACATTTTTCAACATGCGGAAGCTAAAATCAAATCCAAAGACCTGAAAGTAAAAAGGACAATTTTTAAAAAGTTAAGGGAAAACCTATAGGAATCTTTTATAACTTTACAATAAGGGATAATTTCCAAAACAAGACTTTAAAAGGAGATGCCATAATGAAAAATGTTAATGAAACACAGTTGATTTTTTTTTTTTTAGTGAAAGACACTACTTTAAAAAAGGAAAAAAAAAATAATGTATAGCCTTAGGGAAAATACTTGCAATGCTTTTACCAAAAATAAAGAATATGGAAAGGACTTCTATCTATCTATAAGAAAAAGCTAAAAGTCTCAGTAGAAAAATGAGTTTTACCTTAAGTAAACAAATATTTGTATAAATTCTAATATGCTTTATGCATCTGTGGGGATATTGTTTTTGTGATTTATTCAATTTGATTCAGGAAGATCTATTTCATTAATTTTCTTTGTTGTATACAATTTCATTTTATAAATCCAGTACTTCAATATACTTTTTTCCCCAAAGATTTATTTATACAAGCACTGGGTACAGTAAGAATCACGGGACGGTGAGAGAATTCACCAGAGCCAGAGTGGGGAACAGAACAGACAGACTGATGAAATACACTGCTGAGGGTAGTGGCGGGCAGCAGGAGAGGTCTGCGCGCCATGTGGGACCCTCGTCTGGTGGCCGGGGAGCGAACTGGTGCTGCAGAGGCTGAGGGCAGCTTCACAGCCCAGCGCTCAACCACTGTGCCACCAGGGGAGGCCCTCCAATTTATTTTTTCCACTCATTAAAAGGCATCTCAAATTTCACACTCTAACAAATATTGTAGAAAAATGGGTAAAATACATGGCAATGCAATTCAGAGTAGATGAAACCTGGTATGCTAAATGAAAAGATGCTTGATGCACTTAGAAAAGATAAACCAAATACATTCAATCAGTAAAAGAAATAAATATGACAATATTAAATATTGACAATGACACTAGAATGATAGCTCTCATGAATGCGCTTGCATACTATAAATGTTTTAAGTAGTGTTTAAGGTATGGGCAATATCTGAAAAAAAAAAAAAGGAATGGAGTATATATCACATATATACTTTTGTTACTAGACATTTATAGAAAGAAGTACCTGAGATGTTCAAAGTGATGCATACGTAAAAAAATAATATAATTGGACCTCCCCTGGTGGTGCAGGTTGTTGAGTGCAGCCTCTGCAGCACAGGTTCCAGCCCAGCCAGGGGGACACCCACATGGCATAGCAGACCTCTTCTGACTCGCCCACTTTCCCTGCAGCAGTGTATTTCAGTCAGTCCGCTTGTTCTGTTCTCTACTGTCTCTGGTGTATCCTCTCACCCTCCCGCACATCTGGCCTGTGCCCCGGTTCTTGTATGCATGAATAAATAAATCTTTAAAAAAATAATATAATAGATACAATATTTGTTAGCATGTGGAATTTGAGAAGCCTTTTATTTAGTGGAAAAGTAAATTGGAATAGTAGGTTTACAAAATGAAATAGTATACAGCAACGAAAATTAATGAAGTAGATCTTCCTAAATCAAATTGAGTAAGTCATAAAAACAATATTCCCACAGATGCATAAAGCATATTAAAATTTAAACATTTAGTTTATTTAATGTAACACTATTATTCGATTGGTGATAATAGTACATTGTAAAATCAAGAAGAAATTTATGGGAATCATAATATCAAATTTATAATACTGATCACATACTATAGAGAGATGTAATCTGGGGCTGTGCACAGATTTGATGTTTAATATGTCATGACTTGAATGGGTGGTAATACACAAGTATCTGTTTTATTATGTTCTCTATCTCTGCCAAATAAACATATCAAAATAATAAATAATCAGAGTGGTTAAGAGCTCCCACTACTCTGAACAGCAGTACCTCAACTCTGAGGACTCTCTTCTTATGGGCTTATTCAAATTCTGCTCTTGCCAAGTGAAACTTTATGATTCAGGGTTCACTTGATTCTGTAAAAATGAATCCTATGATTTCACTAAATATACTTTATTATCAAATCTTTGTTTGAAGAACATAATCCAGGTGGTCATAATCACAGCTCTTTATGATATCTAAGAAGCTATGCTAACAGCTCCTCCCCAAGCTATCAAATTAAGCTCCTTATTGACCTGGTTTATTTAGTGAAAGGTTTTTATGATAATGTCTGTGTGCCAAGACACACTTGAATGCTTGTTAAGATATGGATTCCAGAACTCCACCTGCAACAGGGTCATCCCCAGGAAAATGGGAGGTGCCAAGTCCCCTGCCCCACCCAAGCTGAGGAAGGAAGCTACAGAAGAATCTGGAGAGGAGACTGGAGACCCAGAAGAAGAGCTGGAGGAGGCACATGGAGCAGAGAGACATGTGAAGAAATTACACTTGTTTCTTGGTCCTGGACTGGTTGAAAGAAATGAGGGTGAGAGACTGTGGGGAAGTTAACAATGGCAGCTTTTATCTTGGTTTTGCTTCTTTTGTCCCAGACATGCTGGGCCCTTTCTTCCCTTTTTCTATGGGTCCCTACCAGAAGGTGCTTTCGACTCGTGGCAGGCTTTCAGGCCGCAGGGACCCTGTTTTGGGCAACACTGGCTGGACATTTCCCCACAAAGGGATGGGTAATTTATGGTGTTTGATTTGGAAACCAAATTCCCTGTCTAGTCTTTGTTGCACATTAATTGTATTAAAGTTCCTTTCCATTAAAGGTCTTATGCACTAGTATATATTTTGTCTTGATGTGGTAGATGTCAGAACCAATTTAGTGTGAGCAGGTGTGGGGGTTCTGGGATTCCCTTTACCACAACCTGTAACATACCTAATGTTACATGATAATGTATTAATATATTAAATGCATCTAATGTATTAATGTATTAAATATATCTAATGTATTAAATGTATTAAATGATTCTAGGAGCTAGTATTTTAAGTGTTCCTTCTGATGATTAAAAGATTATCTTGGTTCAATGGTCAAAGTTTGAGAAATACTTCTTCAGAAAATCCACTGTCTTATAGTATGAATAAATAAATGGGGTGGAATTTTTAAAGATACAATTAAGAAAGGATCAGAAAAAAAGTAATCAAAAAAGCCATATTTAAATACATCTGCTTAGGGCCTCCCCTGGTGGTGCAGGCTGTTCAGAGCCACGCTGTGAAGCTGTCCAGCTGTCCGCAGCCTGCAGTGCCGGTTGGATCCCAGGCAGCCAGCAAGAGTCCCACATAGTGCTGCAGATCTCTCCTGTCCCTGCCCACTGCTCCACTCAGGAGTGTATTTCATTAGTCTGCCTGTTCTATTCCCCGCTCTGTCTCTGGTGAATCCTCTCACCATCCCGGGCATCTGGCCTGTAGCCCAGTTCTTATATAAATAAATAAATAAATAAAATATTCAAAAATGAATGAATGAATGAATGAATGAATAAATAAATAAATACATCCGCTTAACTGAAAATCCTCACAGAAGATACGTGACCAGTCTTATAGTTTCAGAGACCAACAAATAATTAAGGAAGAAAGAATTACACTGGGTACAAGTCTAACATAAAGAAAAGCAAAGAGGAAATATATAATTAGCCTAAGTTATGGGAGTAGCCTAAGTGCCCAAGAATAGAGGAATGGATCAGGGAAAAAAAAAAAAAAAAACAAACAAACAAAACTACAAAACAAATCTCACACACATATACAATAGAATACTACTCAACTATAAAAATGGATAAACTGCCATTTGCATCAACATTGATAGAACTGGTAAGGGTAATGATAAGCAAAATAAGTCAGAGGGAAGAAAACAAATAAAGGATGGTATCACTTTTATGTGGAAGACAGAAAAACATGACAAAAAACATGACAAAGGTGAAGCCAAACTAATACTAAAATCTTAACATGAATGAATGGAGGTGAAGTGATAGTTAAAAGGCTGATTCCAATAAGCAACAGTAGGGATTGGAGCCAGGTCTGTCTGTAGGTTATAGAGACTAAGTTCAAGAAAAAATAAAATCAACAGTAAATATTTTTGCCATTTCTTGAATATAGTAGATGAGATAAAGAGACATGTCACAGGTGTATTTATTTGGATGTATGATGAGCCATTTATGACTTGAGAATCCAAGTAGAAAAGCAAGTTTGGAAGAAGAATGATGCCTGTGCTCTGTACAATAATCTTTTACACTGTTTTATTTTAAATATTTATAATACATCTCTAGGTGAAGAAATCAAGCTGACGCTAGGAAATTTAAGTGTGGAAATAAGGATTAGAGAACTAAAATTTGGAGTTCATTATTGAAATTCCAGCTACTTATCACACCATCCAGGATGACTGATGACAATGAGAAGACCATAAGGGCTAAATGCAGAGCTATAATGGACAGATAGAAAATGATACTTAGGCCTCCCTGGTGGTGCAGGTGTTAAAGTCTCAGCACTATCAAACTAGCACCTACCACTGGGGCATGAGTTTGATCCCTGGCCAAGATGGCAAAGTGGACCTCTCCTGTCTTGCCAGCTGCTCTTTCAGCAGTGCATTTCATTAGATCTGCCTGTTCTGTTCCCCATTCTGTCTCTGGTGAATCCTCTCACCCCCGACACCTCTGGCCTACACCCCAGTTCTTGTATGCACAAATAAATAAAAATAAAAATAAATTTATAAAAGAAAATGATAGCTGAGGGCCACCCCGGTGGCATAGGGATTGAGCCTCAGTTTGATCCCCAGCCCGGGAGCTAGCTCACATGGTGCTGCAGACCTCTCTTGTCTTACCCACTGCTCCCCTCAGCATTAGGTAGTTCTACTCCCCATTCTCTCTCTGGTGAATCCTGTACATCTGACCTACACCCAGGTCTTATATACATAAATAAATAAACAAATAAATAAATCTTTAATAAAAAAGAAAATGATAGTCGATAGGTCATTTATGTAATTAGAGTTAATATTATAAATCATTATACTATGTTACATATTTTAATACAATTATAATACTTAATCATATTAATACTAATTACTTATAGTAATTATAATATAGTTTTAATGCACAGGAAGTGTTAGCGATGCTTCTTAACTTCCAAATAAAGACTAATTTAGGTGACAGAAGTTTTAATTGATTGAGAATTGAGGAGGTATGTAAAAACTATGAGGGTTGGAAGAATCCGAGAAATTTCACTGTGGAGAAGGAATATGAACCACTGGTACAAATGAATATGGTTTAACCAAATGAAGGCAATTTTTTTTTTTCAAATCAGAGTCATGATTGCAGAAATATGATGGTGGTGGTGTATAATTTCTGGTTGAAAATGACATTGTGGATTCTTTCCGGACACCTTGCCATATTTGTGCAACTATCAAAGCAAATGTTCTTCAGTGTCTACCTATTTTCTCTCATCTCCAAAGAAGATAATAGATTGGGGAGGAAGGTATTGGTGGGGCTTTCTTTCTAAGGAAATTGCTAATTCACTATGACATCATTGGAAAGTCAATTTGTAGGAGATGGAGGAAATACAAAGAATCATTTGGACTTGAAAAGAATATTTAGGAGATTCAAAAATTGCAAGTACTTTAACAAAATTCAAAGTATAATTAAATGTCTGATTTACATATGATTGGAAAACAGGTAAATGATATTATGTAAAAACATGTATTTTATCATGAGGAAAAAAAACTTGTTTTAATCATGAATCTGCCTTTTATTTGCTATATATATATATATATATATATATATATATATCTTGATCTCTCTGAGCTCCAGTTACTTCCATGTTAAATATAATAAAACCTACTTCAACAAGTTTATGTGAGGATTACAAACAATATTTATTGCAGGCAAGGTGCCTAATACTGTGTCTCAAATTTTCTGTTATATGACCTTGGATAAGTCAGTTACTCTTGTAGGGTCTCTATTCCCTATGGAATTAAGAGAATTGATGGGTCTATGTAGCAGTACTTTTTTTAGATATAAATGTAAATGTATCAACAATGATATTGCTCATTCACTTCCACAGCAATTCTTGAGAGATGAATGATGACATGACCAGGTCATAAATGGAGCCTTGTATATGCTACCATGGGGGGAAGGAAGGGGTGGAGAAAATCAGTTATTTTGTAGGCAATAAGGAGGAGCTTATTCTCTGGTGTATTATATGGAAGTTTACCTTAAGTTACATTTCAAATGGTGCATTGCACCTGCTCATTCATCAAGCTGCTTGGGACCTGCTTTCTGCCATACTTTTTTCTCTTAAGGTTCACATCTTTGCAGGATCTTGCATTACTCTGCCTGATAATGAAAGGAACATATTAAATCTTGCTTACATTAAAAAAGCTACTAATTTATTAACTATAGATGGATGTCAAAAGGTGAGATTTGACAGATGAGTACAACACTAGTTTCCAAATATTGCACACAAGAGTAGAGCCTCCCTTCCACCTCTGGTCAATATTGTTTTGTATTTTAGTTGATTCTACTATATTGTAAAATAAGGGACAATTATACAGACTGATGTAATTCTTGTTGGGGTGATAGGATATTTTTTCTTTATTTTGTGTGGTATAGGATAAGAAAAGTCAGCTTTAATCCAATGGGAGTCCCTAGATAGCTGTTGAATCTCTGCCCTCTGATACTTAACGCAGTGCTGTATCACTGCCAATCACTAATCTTCCCAGGTAAGGCCTAGAAGATGGTAACTCTGGTTCAAGGACAGGGGAAAGGAAGGGAAGGAACAGAAAGTAAATGGGAAAAATACAGCAAACATGTGATTAACAGCTGTTTTCTGGAGCAAGCCTCCATCAGCATCTGCAGCTGTGTCATTCATTGTGCTTTAATTCTGCAGATTGTACAGGAATAAATTGAAAGAAGCATGGAGCAGGAAGATGTGGAGAAGGTTAAAGGAAGTCCAAAATCCATGGCAACCATGTAAGGTGAATGCCCTCACCTCATTCCTCAGTTTTACCCTCTCTTCCCATGAGAGGAAGAGTACTAAGGAACAATTTACCTCTCACCAACTATTGATAGATATCTGTTTTGGGGGGTTGCTGTTGATGGTTTCTCAGTATTTGGGGGTGAGGGGAGGACAGGGAAGGAATGATGGAACACTAACTCACTCTTTAAATTCCTTTAATAAAATCAATATGTTGTCCATAAAGCTACCTGTACTTCCTCAATATATGGAAAAGATGCAGGTCTTGGAGCAGCAAACTGAGTACCTCAAAATAAGTCCTGGCTTCCTAAGAAATCAACAGGGTATCAAAATATCTTCTGATTAGTAATTCCCAAGCAATCATAATGAAGGAGATAAATGGAAAGCAGGGAAAGAATGGAAATGTATCATCTTCCTCCCCGTGCTTAAAGGAGTGTATTCCCTTTGCAAGTTTACCTTCAAGCAACCAACATCCCATATGGGCCATTCCATGGGGTCCTGCATCCATGCTCCTTCCTTCAAAGGCTCAGCAGGCGTTGGGAATCCATCTCCTAATTAATCTCCCACCACTACTTGGAAACACACAGACTCTCTTTTAACAACCTTTGTAATACACAGCCTGATAAATATCACAAAAACACAACAGATGACCCAGAGGAGTTTGCAGGTCAGGACACTCCCTGGTGGGGTCATGAAAGGGTAGGAGGTGCCAGAGGTCAGGGGTAAATGACAGTGCCAAATGAAGCCCCCTGATCCTGTCTTCTCCTTCTTCATCTATATAAGGAGTCTCCAGTGAGCTCCTGCGTCTGGAAGCCTGCCCCTTCCGTGCCGCAGAGAGGCGAGGAAGCGCATTTCAAAGCCACATTAAAGCAGCCCACTTAAGAGAACCAATAAATGCCTGGCCAATGATCAGAATTGTTCCAAATCACTTGCCACCTTTCTCCTCTGGAAGCCTCATCAACCTTTCCGTTCTTCCTTCCTTTCCCTTTCTCCTTTGGGGTGCAGAATGTCTGGGACGCTTACGGTACACACGATTTTCAGATAGCTGTAGCATTTCTGACCCAATACTAGCATCGGACGTCTCCGCCTTCCTCCCCACCCCACCTGTCTGCCTGCAGCAAGTGCCCCCTAAAAAGATAACCCGGAACCTCTGTGACCAAGTGCGCGCGTCCCCTGGGGCCCCTGGCGATCTCTGGTCTCGATGCCGCTGGATGCAATCGGCCTGCGCAGAGCTGCAGCCCCCCGTGGAGCCACAGCCCGAGCTGCGGCAGAGGGATTGCTAAGCCGAGCTCCCGGTACAGCCCCGCAGCCCGCAGGGCTCCCTGCTTCTCCATTGTGTCCGCAGCGTTGCGGGACTGTGCCACCAGCCGCGGCGCCCGCGCCAATTTTCGCCAGCCCCGAGGAGCGCGGGAGGGAATAGAGAGCATGGAGATGGAGTGAAAAGGGCTCCTCGGGAAGGAACGGAGCTTCATCAATAATGCAGAGGCTCCTGGACCTCCCTGCAATACATTTTCCAGCCAAATGTCACCCACTGGAGCGCTTCCTTGCACGCCGCACGCGTGCGGTTTCTGTGTGTGAAAGATGGGACGCACCTAGTTCATTCATTTATCTCTTGCTCTCTTTCTCTCTCCCTCTTACTTCAGACAAAATCTTCCCCGCCCCTGTAATAGCTTTAAAACCCACCTTCTCCACATAGCACTACATTCCCAGGCAAAAGATGCAGGTTGAATACGCAGGTGTTGACAAGACCTCACTGCCTATCAGGTAGACTTCACTAAAATTAATCTAGCAATACTTGCAGCCGAAATGCTCCTTCTTGGAGAATGCTTTCAAAGTTTCAAAGCTCACTTGGCCTTGGGGCTGCAGGTTTGTGAGCCTCAGTCCACATGGATTACCATGCGGTCAGAGACGCCAAGATTCCGTAGTGAAGTTGCCCAGCACCGACCCAGCAGGCCGCTAATGCTCTTAAGAAACAGTTCCCCTGCGAGTCCACAGGAAGCTCAAATGTGCCACATAACCTCCTCCAAGAAGGGCTAACCCAGCCACACCGAAACTTCTTTGTGAAGCAGGTACAGCCCACCCGTAGCGGACACTCAGCACAAGTTGCAAGAAAATAAGCAAACATCGCATCCCTGCAGGGAAACTTGTTGAATCACGCCCGGGCGGAGGGCTGCAATTTCCGATTTAGCCTGAAGGTTTTTGCTTCTACCCCGAAATACCCCGGTGCACCAGTCACAATTCTGAACAAACTGCAGAGTCCTTTCCGCACCCGTTCTGCACTCCAACAACCGTGTAAAACAGCCAGCAATGTAAAACCGAGCGTGTTTTTTTTTTTCCTGACATTTCTAAAGCCGGCTGTCACTTCCTTTGCAATCTTTTGGGAGACTTACCCTTAGATAAGACCGTTTTTAGAAATCCAACGGATCGGTGATGCAGGCGCAGTCCTCCAACTTTGCTGTGCTAGGAGACCTTCCCGAGTTGAAACCAAGGAAAAGGTGTCTGAGACTTTCAAACGTTGAGAGTGGGGAAACAGAGTGGTCGGGTTTCTTCTCAGTATCAGCACCCTGGAAAAATCCAATCCTTCTTCGGTAGAGAATTCTTTCAAACCCGTTATCTGTATTACTATTAATGCGCAGAGCAGACGGCATTGCATGCAAATAGGTCCAAGTGTGCGCTTCTATTGGTGGCTGCGGAGGCCCCTGGGTCCTACTGCTCGGTCTCTAAACTACACAGCAACACCATGCACGCAGCTTTGGAGGCGCGGAGGGGAAAATGGACTTAATTGATTCGTTACCTCTGGTATTGTAAAGCCTGCTGTGATGTTTAAGCGAGGAAAAAACCCTCACATTTAAACTCCTGTCATGTGATCTATCATTTCGTATTGCTATTAATTGTCTCTATGGAGTGGTTTTGAAAATACAAAGGATTTTACAAGAACATTTCTTGGGGAAAATTCACAATTGCTTTTGACAGGAAAGCCCTCTTTTCCCTCTAAATTATGTATTATTCAAATCCAGGAAATATGTTTATAATCAGATAATTCTACACATAAGTAAAATAGTGCCTAATTTTTTATTCACAATGATGCATAGCTATCCCAGCTAAACTCAATAGGTTAAAATGGTAGACGCAACAATATGAATGGGGCATTTATAAAACATGGGATATATATTTTAAATGTTAATAAAAATTTGCCATCAGTGACAAAGCCAAGACATCATATTTGTTTTACCAAAAAAAAAAAATCAGAAATATTTTCTTTATATTGAAATGAAGATATAAATCCACATAGAGATATTAATAATGTTACACTATGTCAAGCATTTTCTATTAATTGCCACATTTTCTTTTGACAGTTTGTCTCTCAGAAAACCCATCAGTGATACAAATTGGCACAAGATTTAAAGTGAGGTAGGTCTGTGGTGAATAGCAATTTGAAATATCCTAACACTGTACAAAACACTTCAGTACATTATGATTAAAGGAAGCTATGCTAAAATTAGAATATCAATAGCTTTATATATATATATATGTCTTTAAATCCCAGTCATGCTTTTTTCTTGACCTTTAATTTTGTAGCAGAAAAGAGAAATCCTCATGTAAACTGCAATGATACAGATTTCTCCACCAAGTTCCATCTGTGATGACTGCTGATATTACAATTTAAAAAAATGATTTTATTGTGTTTTAGATGTAAATTGAAATGTAAATTTAATTGCAAAATAATTGTGTCTATAATTTACAGCTGAATGCTGTTAGAAAGTGATACACTGAATAAGGTCAGCAACAACCAACTCATAAATTCACCAGCCATGTGAAAACTAAATAAATGAAAAAGCAAAATGCAAAAATACAACAGAATAGAGATCTTATTCCAAATACACTGTAGCATTTGAATTTATGTAGTGTGTGCTACAATCCTTCTTCATTTCCATAACTCCTTCCCCTTACAGCCCTTTCCCTCCCCCCATCAGTAACCCTTGACAACAGAAGTGTTACTTCAAGTCCAGGTTGCCTATGCTGCCTTCCAAACCTAACTTACAGATTACATCCTTGTAAGAAACAGAATTAACTCTTACGCCACTGAGATGGAAGAGCATTTCTTCCAGGGGATTGAAAATCCAGCACTCTTCTATATATTTTCAAAGTATTCAGCAAGCATAGATTTTTTTTGAAACATCCCTGACCAGTAATGCAGAATGAAAAGGCAAGATCAAATGGTGTTAGATAAGAGTCAATTTGTTGCACTTCTCCTTTGCTATTATGCCTCTGGAACAGCTTTTTTGGAATGACTTCTACTCAGGGTTATTACATTCACTTTAGTGCTGGTTCCCATTTTTTTCAATTTACCATAGAATTAAAACTATCACAGTATAACCATATTCAGTATAAGAGTAAAGGGACTCATTATCTATGAAAGAAAAAAAGTCTATTATTTGGAATAGTAAGAAAACATAATTTCCATGACAAGTTGAATGAAAATGATTCCTGGAAGAGATGGCTGATATTCATTTCTTTTTCAGACAAGTGTATTACAGGTCTTGCTACATCTTGCTACAGGTGATCTCGGGAAAAAATAGCCATTTGTGGCATAAATAGAAGCTGAAAATTCTTCACCTTATGAATATCATTTTAGAATTGAGGTATGTTTTATTCAGACAGGATTTATACAGAATTAATGCAATTTTTAATCTATGAGTATATTTTACTAGAGAAGATAAATAGTAGACAAATATACCAAACAAAAGAAAATAAATAAATCAAAACCAACCTATTTACACTTTAAGCACACAATTGTTTGATCAGTCCTTACTTTCTGAGTAACAGACCAAGGCAAATTGCAGCAAGCTTATAAGAATTATAATTTCAAGTTATTAATATTTTCAGGAAAAATATTTTTACACCTCCAATGAGATGCTCGTGTTTATCCAAATTATCCTCATATAGTATGAACTATATATTATATATTGCATTTTATATATACATACATATTGGCAAGTATTGTAAACATTTGACCTTACTTTTTAGATACTGGGACAAAAATATTTTAAACAACAATATGGAAGTCACAATAGTTTTCATTATTCCTATGTCTGTAGGGATATCCTAGTATGGATGTATTCTGTACTATTTGAACTATTGTTGGACTACACATTTTGGTTTCAAGGATAATATATGCTTGTCAGAAACTGATTACCATTATGCCCTTGGATCATGATGACAATGTCTTGTTGTGACTAATGTAAACATCTATAAAAGTTGAAAACCAAAACATACCTTGCATATCACTGTATGCCACTACTGTAGTCAGCTTACTTTCTAAAATTAAATTAGTGTACATGCAATGGCATGCCATTTGACAAAATTTAATAAACTCTTAATGGCATTCAACTATACCCAAGCTATTTGAAAAGTCAGTGCCTTTAATAATTTTGAAATGTGCACAGGTTAAAAATTCCAAAGCCATAGACGTTAGCCCATTTAACCCATTTAAATGGAAAATTAGAAGACATGTAAATTATACTTAAATATTAAAATAAGGATGTGGTCAAATGGGCCTTTACTTTGATGTAAATGAGTAGTAAATAGCAATTTGTAGAATGAAAACTATTGATAGTTTCTAATCAGGATGCTATGATTTATTAAATAATGCACTGAAATACATTCTAAATATTGTACAAAGTAGCAAAAAGGTTATACATTTTAAAATCACAGCTTATAAACTAATTTGAATGTGTTACTTAACCAAGTAAAGAAAGTAGATCTTGAAAGTTGAATCAATATAAGATAGTAAGTTTGAAGAGGAATATGAAACTTGAAAAAAAATGAACTAAATTTGACACTAAGTAGGAGAGATGAGAACTTCATGGTACGATGCTTTTGGTAAGATGATCACCATGAATGGAATGCTCATACTGCGTAAGATTCTAATAAAAAATGGCAAGGAAAGGCGGCAGGGGGAAGATATTTTACATCATATCAAACAGCATTGTAAAACAAGCAAGATGAAAGTTGACAAAAACAGGAGCAAAATATTTGCAAAAGATGAAAGAACAAACAACAAAACAATAGGGAATCTGGTAGGCATCTGTTACAGTACCTTGAGATTAGAGAAAGTGTTAATAAACTTAAATTCAAATACTAACATCTTAAGACTATTGTTACCTATTATCTTAGGTAAACTGTGAATATACTCTCTAAATATTTTTTGTGTGTGTTAAAAAGAGAAAAAATGTAAACCTAACTAAAAATGCTTACAAAATAACGTTTCAGTTACAGCAAACAAACAAAATATTATCACTATAGATATGTAAAATACTATGAACCATGTCCTCCACACAACTTCCACTTAATTGGGGCTTAATTGATAAACAATTTTCTATATGTTTGTTATATCAAGGCTATAGTCAGGTCTTGTGGTTTGCCTTCAAAAAAAAAAAAAAACTGGTTATGCTATTTAGCTATTTAGAAGGAAGTCTATTCTAACCAAATTCTAACATATTTATTTAAGAACACTCAATCTATTTAAGGGTTTTTAGGACTTGTTTATACAGCACCATGAAACAGGAATTATTTTAAACTATGTTTTAAATCCATAATCCATAGTTCTTAGGTAGTTAATCAAACTGTAATGTTATTTGTTTCTGTAGGAGTCCAACCTCTGCTTGTTTAAAGCTACTGTTAAAGTTACAAGCTCCCTGCTCCTATAGTGAGTATTCAATCTACTTTTCATACGGTTCTATTTTAAACACACAAAAAATAGATACAACTACAATGGAAATTATGAATAAATATTTTTATTTAAAGCAATGAGAAATGGGGCCTCCCTGGTGGCGCAGCAGTTGAGCGCTGGGTTGCGAAGCTGCCCGCAGCCTCTGCAGCGCTGGTTCCATGCCCGGCCACCAGGTGAGGGTCCCACATGGCGTGCAGACCCCTCCTGTCGCCCGTTGCTCCCCTCAGCAGTGTGCTTTGATCCTTCTGCCTGTTCTTTTTTTTTTTTTTTAATTTTATTTATTTATTTACACAAGCACTGGGTACAGTCAGAAGTCGGGAGGGTGAGAGAATTCACCAGAGCCAGAGCGGAGAGCAGAACAGGCAGAAGGACCGAAGTACACTGCTGAGGGGAGCAGCGGGTGCGGCAGGTGAGGTCTGCAAACCATGTGGGACCCTCGCCAGTGGCTGGTGGCCGGGGATCGAACCGTCCCTGCAGAGGCTGCGCCAGCTTCCCAACCCAGCGCTCAACCGCTGCGCCCCCTTCTGCCTGTTCTGTTCCCCACTCTGGCTCTGGTGAATTCTCTCACCCTCCCTTCGCTTCTGACTGTACCCAGTGCTTGTACAAATAAATAAATAAACAAACAAATAAATCTTTAAAAAAATACTATTAAAAATAAAGCAATGAGAAATGAATCTAATAACATTATCCTCTAAGAAAGAAGGGGTTGCTGATTACAAATTTTAATGTTAAATAGCAGTAAATGCAGTTTGTGCACTGTATGCTGGGAGGTTAACAATAGAAAATAATAGAAAGCTTACATTGAAATAGGGCTGGTCTGTACTTCACTACTTTTTCAAATACCTTGCTTTGCTATATCTCCCAGAAGGAGAACCTTTTTGTCAGCAGCATTTAATGAAAGTAGTCATTGTACTCTATGTTTTTAGGAACAGAAAGTCAAATTTTAATGGTATTCAATCTAAATGTCAATACTTAGGACCACCAAGTCAGTTTTCTTACTATTAACTATTTCTTCATATAGTGAGCACATCTTATTCTTCAGATACATGACTTGTTATACATGACTTGTTATATAATAGTTGTGCAAGATTAGGTAGATAAATAATCAATTGACAGATAGATGATAGGTAGATAGATACCAGTAGAGAATTAGGTTAAAGAAATCTACCTTTTGTAATTTTTTAATGCCAGAAAAAAATTGAAATTATTTTTGTAAGTTGCAAATATGATCATCAAACTTTTTCTAATAAATCTTTAAAAATTTTACAAGGAGATACAAAAATGCTGTTTACTAAAGGAGAACATTGGAGGGTATAACAGTAAGTTAGAATAATGCAATGTCATGGAGATTTCAATAGGCTGCTTAAAATATTCTGTAAACAATTAGGACATTTTAGGGAACAGAAAAAGTGTTTGGATATATATAGAGCAAAATATATTTTCTATTTTTACTAAGTTAGAGAGAGGTTATAAGAATATTTTAGAAGTAAGTTATCTTGATTCCAGGTAAACATTTGACACAGATTTTCATATACCTAACATACAGAAAAAGCTGGATGATACAGCACATTTATGTGGATTGGTCAATGTCACTCTGAGAAGGACCTGAAATACCCTGCCATGAGCCTGTTTACTTGAACCTGTGGGGTTTAACAGTATCACTGAAGGAATCTTCATCAATTACAGAGCTGAGGTATAGCTAAGAGAGAAAGACAACCTCTTAAAAATCTGAATATGAAAATGGACACTGAAAACTTTCCCTCCCTCCCTCTGGTCCCTCTCCCTCCTCCTTCCCTGCAGGATGTCTCTGATTTATAATGGTCTGTTTTTACTTTGTTGTGTTTTGCACTATTATTATTTTTTTTACAGTGATGTCTTATTTAGTTCCCCTAACCATCTGATATTTTTCTTTTTTCCTTCTGGCTTATTTCACTGGGCATAATTCCTTCTAGCTCCATCCACATCGCTGCAAATGGCATGAGTTTATCTTTTTTGATTGCTGAATAATATTCCATTGTGTGTGTGTATATATATATATATATATATATATATATATATATATATATATATCACATCTTCCTGATTAAATTCAGAGATCAGGGAGAAACTGTTTTGGGGATTAAGCCAACCATAAGTTCAATACAAACTAACAGTGTGATAAGAGATCTTTGGATTTCAGAGCATATCAAATTCTAGGTCCTGTATCAAAAAAAGTAAGAAGGGGAGAAGAGGGAAGAGAGAGGGGAAATGTAAAAGGAGGAGAGAGAGAAGGAAGGAGTGAGGGAGGAAGGGAAGGAAAGACAGGAACTGGAGAACAGGATATAAACCAAGACAGATGAATTTGACACAAGCATATAAATAAGAATTAGAAAAATAATGATATTTCACCCAGGGAAAACACTTTTTTAAAAAGATTTATTTATTTTTATACAAGAACCGGGGTACAGACCAGATGCGTGGGAGGGTGAGAGGATTCACCAGAGACAGAGAGGGGAACAGAACAGGCAGACTGACGAAATACACTGCTGAGGGGAGCAGCGGGTGAGACAGGAGAGGTCTGCAGTGCCATGTGGGACACTTGCCCCCTGCCGGCCAGGATCAAACTGGCACTGCAGAGGCTGTGGATAGCTTACAGCACGGCACTCAACCACCTGCACCACCAGGGAGGCCCCAGGGAAAACATTTTTAAGGAAAAGATGATAGTTGTTTTCTATTACTTGTTGAGTTATCATAAAAAAGAGATGTAAGATACACACAAAATGTTACTCTAGTACTATTTGACTCTAAAATTTTATGACTTTTATCTTTGGAAAAGAAAATATATTGGCTGTGGACAGTTATAGAATGAATATAACATGAACTTTGAAACTAAATACTCTTCAGATCCCAGGAAAGTTTACAAAATCAATGTGTATTTGGACAAAAGATGATGAGTGGCCATTATCTTTCTATGAGAACACAATTCCCAATGTGTGTGTATATATATATATATATATATACACACACACACACACACACATATATATACGCAGACACAAACCCACACCCACTTATATATATATATATATATATATATATGCAAAAAATACCCAGAAAGGAGTAAATGAGGAGGACAGGAAGTATAAGGAGCTATGCATAACTTACGCTGCAAACTATATCATTCTACAAAAACATGCAAAATAACCTAAACCTATCATTTGACTAGAAGCTAATGATGGCAAGACTTATGGTAAAACTCTAAATTCTTGGCATAAAATAATAATTCTTAGAAGATTTATTTCTGAAAATGAAGATAGAGTGTTTTAATGAGATGATTTAAGCATACTTTGCCGAATTAAACTAATAATTTATTACTTTCTAACCAGAGTATTTTTAATTAAAAAAAGTTGATGTGCATTTTTACATGCAGTTCTTTTTGAATAATGGGAAGAAAATTCTTGCATGACAATTTTATTTAATTAGTACATTCCAGAACTGTAGAAACAGAATCAACATTATGAATAGATGGAAAAACTTTAAAAGGTAACGTTTATGTGACACATGGTATTTTATGACATTAATATGTCCAATACAGTGTTTGCCATAATTTTCAGTGAACTAAATGTTAGAAATCCTCAGTGAAAACCAATAGAATCTATAACTTAGCTATATAAAAAGCCAGAATAAATTCAAATAATGAATAAAAATGCCAGGACAAATTCAAGGAAAAATAATATAAAACACTTGCTAAAATGTTACAAGTATGCTACATTTAATAAAGGAAAACATTTATATAATCACACTTTTAAAATGACTACACCAATGATAAAAAATCATTGATGTGTGAAAGAATTATATATTCATCCAGAAAAATAAACTAAATCATCTAAGTGAACTAAGATGGGATAAATACCTTTGCTCATATAATTGTTTATCAAACACATGTAGAAGAAAAATTCAACAAGCTGGCTAACAAGTAAAAGAAAAAAAAATAACAACTTTGGATTAAACGATATTTGAAAATTTTAATTTATAACCAAATTTTTGGAACAATATGTAACACAAATATCACCATGCACACATGCACACATATGTGCTTTAGAATGCAGTTCCCCTAAATTAACTCCTTTGTATGTTTGAACATCTACTTAACCTCTTGCATGGAAGAGAAATTTGAATAACCCAGATATATAAGAATATGGAAGATATTTTTCTGTATATAATAGAATGTATCAATATTTATTTATTTATTTATTTATTTATTTTTATTTTTTTTTTCAGATGTGATGAGCACATCAGCTTTGATTTTTTTTTTGTGCAATGCCAGCTTTATTTTTTTTAAATAATAAATTTTATTTTTATATTCCCCATACAATTCATCAAGAATCCCTTCTTACCATGCCTCTGTTTTCATATCCTCTATGTGCATAGCTATGGTCAATTACAATTTGACAGATTTTTAAAAGAAGCAGCATGTACCATATAGTGTTTGTTTTTTCCCTCATTGTAAGATCACAGGTTGTGTTTCTTAGGATGTTGGATTACCCATCTGAATTAGGAATAAAGCCACAGATAACTCACAATGCACATACTTTGTGAGTGAAAAATAAGATTTTATTATCTTATATGCAAGATAATATGAGATTATATTATCATACTATCTTTGCCCATGGGAGAGTTGGGCAAAATTAACTACTGAAGAACAATCTAAGAAATTCTAACTAACACAGTATGGAATTGAGGGAACTAGATTCTATTAATTGCTTTTTGCTTACAGTCACACAGTAACTAGAAATGAGTCGATTTTCAATAACCACTGTTGAAAGGAATTGACTTGCATTGTCTCTAGGGGTACATCTGCATAGCTGTAAAGACAATAGCTCCAGCACATGAATAGCCCTCTTTTTTTATAAGTGATTTCAAAATTTTAGGTATTTGAAATTTCTTTCTAGAATCTTTATTTAAAGGACATGTACGATAGATATACTAACTTAGTGACCACAGTGACTGCGCTGCAAAGTGTGAGCTCATTTAGGTTTGGATTTTTAATACAATTACTTTTCCTGTACACAGAATGTAGAAGGCAGAGGGAATATAAACATTCAATTGATTATAAAACTCTGTTAACCTGAGAACCATCATGGCTAAACGAAGAAATTTCCACAAATAATTGTATTGACTACATTGAGTAACTACCTAAAATGTATCAAAGAATTGAACAAAAACAGTGGAGATATTGATGCTAAAAATAAAATTAACTTCCTGTTAAATTGACAATTTATATGAACATCAAATTCATCAATTTGTAGGCTTATAGATTGATTATTGTCCACTAATATCACTAAAACCAACCTGCTTGAAACAAAGGAAAATTACAGAGATCGTATATAGAGGTAGTCTATAGAGGGATTAAAAACAAATCATAAAACATCTGGAAGATAATAGAATGATGTACTAGGAATAGATGCAACTCATGAATAATATATCTTGCCAAAATATGACCACTAATTATTTTGCTTGTATTCCAAAATTTAAAGCATAATGTTTAGTAAATGTGACCCAAATAAATAACTCATATCTGAAAGTATAGGAAAATATTACTGTGCAGCACATGTTCAATAATTGATTATAAATAAAACAAACATTATAGAATATCATGTGAACCCATGTCTAACAGAAATATAGCTACTGTAAAGATCATAATAAACTAGCTCAATGAAGATATTTGTTAATGATGTATGGACCTTCATAGAACAAAGACAGCACATTGCTTAAATTTGTTAATTTTAAATAACCTGCTCTTTGAGTAGGTTTATTCATTTTAATAGCTGTTAGAGAGAGGTACATGAATGAAAATCAAATCTATGATCTTGCCATCATCTACAGGAACATCAGTTTAAAATTGGCAAATTGCATGGTAAAAGAAAATAATATTAAGCTTTTATCAAAAATTCTACTATGATATTTAAATTCAATGTATTAAGTAAAACCATCTCTCACATTATATAACATTTGGAAATGAATCCTTGACCCCTGAAAACAAATTACTGTTCTGGTATTCCACTATGACTAATATTCTGTGGTTTTTCTTAGAGGCAATTCTACTTTACAGTTACTAAAACACAGTAAGAAGACCCTCAGTCCCATCTTATAATATATGCAGGAAGAATGATTTTACACCACATTCTATTTCAGGCTGAGTTTCCAATATACACAACATTACTATAGATCATATTCACAATGCTACTATTAACTGTATGATAAGAGTACAGAAAGGTGCGTCAGTGACAAAGAATTGGACCTTATAATATTTCATTCCAGGTTTTTATGTTTGGTATCTATTCTTGCCTGTGATTCTTAGCATCTCTGATCTTCTGACAAAAAAAAAAATACATTTAGAAAGTTGAGGCAAAGTCATATTCTCAAAGGAAATACTTACCATTTTCATAGACTCACCTATACTTTGTCCTGGACTAGATAACATCCTTCCAAGGAATAATCCAGTCTTGGCCACTATCTTTCTCTAGATTGAAAAGGAACTTTCTGGACACTTGCTTCCTCTTACCCTATCTTAACAAATATTCTACTGCATATCTTATTCTCAGTATGGAGCTGTGACTGCTCCATTGAGGATTAAAAGATTTCATTTGATGAGCATTTCTTGTTTTCTGCCTACTTAGAGGAATTTATCAGGAAATTTTCTGATGCAAAGGGACTCTAATTTTAAGCAATGATTCTTGATTGAATGTGAATTACTAGTTACTTTAAGTAGTTTTACACTCCTTTGAAATTGCTTTGTTGGAAAATCTTAGCAGATTTGGTAGGTAGGAGACAGTTTATTGCTATAGGAAGAATTTTGATAGATTAAAATGTACTCTATTAGTTCTGTAATAGTAAAATTGGGGTAAGGTAATCATTTGGAATCTTATGTAAGCACAGTTTCCACTAAAGTTGATGAACCAATTTGCTTTTCAAAATTTATTACATCTCATGTAACAGTTAAGAAAATACTATGGGTCACAATAAAGTGGAAAATAGATCTATTAAGAATCTTATAAAAACTGCATAATCATGTATTCTCCCCCATAATTACCCAGACTGCAGAGTGCATAATTAATTTTATAGTTGGAAGAGTGCACCCCAGATTTAAAAGCTATTGAGGACAAAGAAAAGAATCATCTCTGGGTGGTGAAATTAGTCTAGGCAGAAATAAGACCAGTTGTATTTGTTACAAAGTTCCCCACAACAAAGAAGAAATATAGATTTTTCAATGTGAGAAAAATGTGAACAAATGAAACTTCAGGAAGGAACAATGAAAATGATTAAAGGTCTAAATGAAATGATTAATGGACAGAGATTAAAAGACAGTATCCATTTAATTTGGTGAAAAGACTAATGGGAAATTCAATCACTTGAAAGCATTTGTAGGATAAAAAAGAGGGGAGAAGGAGCAAATTTTAGGTTAGTCAAGAGAAAATAACCAGAAGTAATGGGATGGAATTGAGTATAGGGAATTTTTGAGTGACTATCATAGAAAAGGCAATCTTGTTACGTCTATTAGACTGGGGAATTGTTTCTTAAGGGACATAGTAAAAAGCTTCCTGGTTTCTGCCATTTATATAGACCAGACAAAGAAGTGGGAAATTGTATAGGAAACAATTCTATATTCACAAAATTATGGACATTATGATCTAGCCTTTCCTATCCTGCCAGCCCAAAATGTCTCTAATGCATATAATTCTTTGTTTTCTAGTTTTCGTATTTTATTTTTTTTTAGAAAAATCTGATAAAACACTGAACAGGAACCCTGCAAATGGTCTTCTTCAAAGCATCACTTAAATAACTTTCGTAATTGCATTACTTTCTTGCTTCCATGTCATGTACTATATTAGTATTTGAGTATTTGAGCAAGAGATATATTAAAATTTATTGTTTTCAAATAAACATTATTATATAATAAGAAAATCATTATGACTTATTTCTTTGATCTATTGACCAATATAAAATTTAGTAAAGAATAATTAATTCCATTCCCTAGATTTGATCATATTTTGAAGATATCTGTCATTCAAAATAAAGATGTAATTTATCTAGAATTTAAACAATTGAAAAAGTTTAGCATATAATTTTCTTTACACATTATTCCATGGAACTAATAGTCATAAAAATGATTGTGAAACATGTAAAATATCTTCAGAATCACTTCATTAGCAACATTACATATTTTGTGTTTTTTTTAATAATATTTATTTATTTAGCATAGAACTAGGGTGTAGGACAGAGGTGTGGGTGTTCACCTGAGACAGAGTGGGGAGCAGAAGAGGCAGACTGAATGAAATACACTGCTGAGGATAGCAGCAGATAAGACAGGAGAGGTCCGCTGTGCCATATGTGGGCTAGCTCTCTGCCCCAGAGATTGAACTCAGGCTGTAGTGGTGACAGCATTAAGACTTAACCCCTAGGCACCAGAGAGACCCCCTGGTTCATTCTTGTGTAATCAGTCTTATTTGAAAATGGAAGATCAATGCATTTATCATAAGCTATGTAATTTGATCAACTAAAATTGCATTGTTTCCAGATGTGTTGATCTGTGTTGATAAATAAGAAATGCTTATCTAAATAATATATTGTTTTGTCATGAGGGACTTTATCCAGAAATGTCAAATGATTTAACTGATATTATATATGAAAGAAAATAGGATTGAACTACTGAAAATATATATAATATTTATGCTTAAGATATTATCTGACTGAATTTGTATTTAGTGAATAATGTTGCAAAAGGATGTATCCTTGTGCTAGGAAGATAGAATGAATCTGAACCTGCTTTAAGATGTTGCAAGTATCTATATAATCTCTTATATAATCACTTCCTCTGAGGAACTCCAGTTCAAATGAACTCAAATGATAGTAGAATAAGTTACTAATATCATGTTTTCAGGCTTTAAACGCTGCTCTTTATACTACATTCTTAGATCTCTCATAGTAAGACAGACTATAGACATTTTCTTGAACTATAACTTTATTTTAATTTGAAGGATCATCCTTCCTGGATATGAAACAGCATGGTACAACTGAAGAGAAATAGATTAGAGACCAAAAGTCTGGAATATGCTATTAGTTCTGCAGCTAACTCACATATCGTGGAGAAGTGGAGCTTTAATCTCATGAGCCTTAATTACCTCAGCTATCACAGATGTTTAAAGTATAAGAATACCATTCAACTCTATGATCTGATTTAAAACTACAATGGCATACTTTTCAAATAAGGTGAGACCATCTTTTAAAACTTATGTATATGATTTTATCCTTGCCATTTCGTACTGACACTTTATTTCTGAAAAGTTATCCAATAAATTTGAAAAAAGAATCCCTCATTTTTGGAATAAATTAACTCATTGGATGATAGGCATTGTGTAATAGTTAAGTATATTGCAGTTCATAATGAGTATTAGAAGATTTCTGCAAATCTATTTCTATTATTTTTATTTTAAAAATGTGTTCAAATTTTCAGTTTTTAAAATGAGTGACATCAATATCTATATTTTCCTATGAATTATTAAAAACATGAGGGAATTGATGTCAATTCCCCATCAAGCTTGAGGATTTATAGTTTTTAAAGGCAGCAGAGTGGTAGAGTTCATATTTTTTGCTCTCCTCTGCATTACTTAGACAACTGTCAATTAACAGACTTAGCATGGTAAGAGGTCTTCAATAACCTGGGGTATTTCCAGAGAAGAATGACTTGAAGGTTAAGGAAAGCCAAAATAACATAAATGCTTACAATATTAAGGAAACTGAGTATGTTTATATTGCAAAAAATCAATGCAGATAATTTTTTGATAGCTAATTTGTCTTTACTATGATTAGTATTGTGGAGAAAATAATGGACCAATGCAAAGAGTTACATGATAAAGCAAGTTCAGATTCATTCTGTGTATCTAGCACAAGGATATGATGGGAGCCTGCTGCCCTAAAGGGAGCTGGAGTTTTTGGAGAATACCTGTTTACTCTGCATATGGAGTTCCAGGACATTAGAAGTTCTGCAAACAGAACTTCTTCCAGAATTGACTCCTGTTCTCTGAGGATGTTCTGGCTTGTGCACACGTTCCCTACTAACTAGAAAAAACTTGTCTTCAGCAGTGATTTATTAATCTCTATAAGCAAAAAACACAATTGTGTGCTATTTTCTTGTTCCTTTGTTCATATCTTTAATAAAAGTTTGGGCTGGGAGAGTGAAAGGCAGAGCTGCTCTCCAAGGCACTCTCCCCAGCCTCCCGCTGCAAATTCGTTTAGACTCTGAGTCTTCATTAATGGCAGAGAACGTCATCTGCTGTCCTGACCGCGGCAAGGATACACCCTTTTGCAACATTATCCACTAAATGCAAATCCAGTCTGATAGTCATGTTTTTATTTTTAAATTAATTCCTTTCTGAGAAAAGAAACTGGTATTTTTTTTAATATTAAAAAATTCTGGAGCTGCCAACTACTGAGTTGTCTCTATAGGGAAAGCAAGAAACAAACCTACAAATTTTCTTATAAGCCTCCTGTCAAAGGCTTATACTCTAGTGGAGTGATACAGACAAATAAGAAAATATATAAAATGCCGGGTAACTACAGGTCATGCAAATTGATATAAAAAGTACAGATGGATGACTTAAAGAAAAAGGGTATATAGTACCTAGAGTGGGCAAAGAAAAATTCTCTAAAGCAGTGATATTGAAGTGAGTATATTACAAATAAAAATAAATTATCATGCAAAAAAATAGAAGAAAAGCAACTCAGGACTAGGATGAAAGGGGGTAAAATAAATAGTGGCTTAAAGAGGGTAAACATTGTGAAAATTGCAGTGATCAAGTTGGAGATGGGGTTAGGTGGAAGGATCTGTGCAAAATGGGTGAGAACCAAGGTGACAGTGGATATATAGGTATCTGTTATTTTAACAGTGGCAGAAATAAACATGGCAGGAGGTAAAATATGTGACTGTTTCCTAATATCTATGCTACAGGTAGAAGAAGCATGGATTTAAGAATATTGTTACATTTTGGAAAATTATTTCAACTTTTAGGGATCATTTCCTCCTACTTCTCATAGTCACTGAGATATAGAATAAGACTGAAGACCCAGCCTCACTCTTTTGTTAGGTATCTGTCGATGCCCTGAAACACTGAAGATATAAACCTTGGCCATGTAAAGACAAGTTGTTGAATTCCTGGTAATAGCTAATTTGATTGGTAAAGGAAGCTTTTAGGTAAAGAAAAATGGCTGGATAAATCATCCTTTGGCTCCAAATATATCTCTACAATATTGAATTATGTGAATGCAGAATGGTAGAACCACTTTGGATGACAGATGGATAGTTTCTTAAAAAAACAAACCATACTTTTATACAATCCATCAATTGTGCTCACTGCCATTAACACAACGGTGTTGAAAAATTATGTACACCAAAAGCCTACATATAGAGGTCTACAAAAGCTTTACTCATAATTGCCCAAACTTAGAAGCAACCAAGATGTTCTTTAGTAGGTGAATGCATAAACTACTGTACATGCAGACAATGAATATTGCTCAAGCTGGAAAAAAAGAGCTATTAAGCCATTTTCAGACATAAAGGAAACTTAAATGCTTATTAGTTTGTGAAAGAAGCCAACCTGATAAGCTATAGACTATATAATCCAGTTATATGACATTCTGTAAAAGGCAAAACTATGGAAACAGTAAAAAGAGCAATAATTTCCATGGTCAGGGGAGGAAAGGTTGAAGAGCTGGAGCACAAGGAATTTTCGAGGCAGTGTAATAATTCTGTATGATTCTACAATAGTGGCTACATGGCATTACGTATGTGTGCAGACCTATAGAGCCCACAACACCAAGAATGAACTATGGACCTTGACTGTGGTGATGTAGGTTCATCTATTGCAGCACATACAACTGATCATATTCACAATAGTGAATATTATTATGACTAGTATGCAGGAGACTATGCATGTGAGGGGACCATGGGGTACAGGGGAGATTTTTGTGTCTTCCTCTCTATTTTGCTGTTAACCTAGAACTAAGCTAAAAATAATGTTAGCTTGGATAGTGGGGGTGAGATGCTAACATATATCTCAGGAGGTTCACACCTCCTGAACCTATTCCCCTAGATAATATAAAGTGTTGTAAATAAATGCTATCTGAATAAAGAAAAGTACTGAAATTTAACATTTTATTTTATAATTAAATTCTCAAATAAGATTTAAATACGTTAAAGGCTATGACTTGCATGGGTGTTGACTATTTATTCCTTTGATATTCATTAAGCAATTCTCATGTGCCAGGAACTCTTCTAAACAATAAATAAAAATGTATTTCTCAATCAAGCTTATATTCTAGTGGGAAGGACATTCAATAAAAAGTTAAATGTTGTATATCTGTGATGGTTTTTGTTGTAGTTGAGGTCAGATTCATTTTCTGTTCTTTTCTGCCTTTTTCTATATATCAGGTAATTACACCCCCAGGCCTCCTTAATCTTAGCCTTACAGATAGGTGTTTCCAGTGAAGACAACAGATAAAATACTGGAGGGAGTGAGAAGAGAAGCATACCTCTCATCCCTTTTTCTACTTTTGGAGACTTTTCACAGCAGCTGTGTTTCCTGCTTCCTTCAAATCTGCAGCTTCTGCTTGACAGCCCCTCAGAGAAATGCAAATTAAATGTAAATTAAAAATATAATGAGATACCATTTCACATCCAGATTGACAAAAATTTAATAATCAGACAAAACCAAATGCTATCAGGAGTGAGAAGCAATGGGAAGACTTAGACTCTTTTTGGCCGAGTTAAGATTGATAAGAACACTTCGAAAAACAAATCTGAATTTTGTAGAGAATTCCATGATAAACAAAGCCTACTTACTCAATGGTTCTAATTATAAACTCTAAAGATATATTTGTACATGTGAATCAAGAGAGATACACAAAGATGTAACAGTATTTAATTTTCTTTAAAAAAAGTTGCAAATTGCCCCAATAAGCATTTAGATAACAGATAAATGAATAAATGAATTTTGTTTCTGTGTATATAATGGAAATTTTTATACATTTGATAAAGGTATAAAAAGAGAATCAGAGGTTGTCAGATTAACATAGGTGATTTCTGAAAAAAAAAAGTAATTTGAATGTGAGAACAATCATAAATCAAAAACATGCATTCATGTCATGCCGACATGAATTTCATTTATATAATGTTCAAAATATGCAAAACTCAGTATGTTTCATACATGCAGACAGAAATGGTAATTGATTTAGGTTATATTGGCTTATAACACTGCAGTGTTATAGTATAACTCTTCAAATGTATGTAACCACATCACACCCACCACCAAGTCACCCATAGCCCCCACCATTCCAATGAACCCCTTTCTGCATCTGCTCTTCAACCGACGCCCCCTTCCCTACTGGTAGCCTGTTTTAGAGTCAGATTTCTAGGGCTTGTTTTGGTGTGGTTTCGTCTGATCCTTAGTTTTGTTTAATTATATTCCACATATAAGTGAAACCATAATATTTGTCTTTTCCCTTCTAACTTATCTTTCATAGCATTTTCCACTCTAATTCCTTCCATGTTGTTGCAAATGGCAAGAGATGATTTTTTTAAATAGCTGAATAATATTCTATTTTGTATGTATACCTTATCTTTAATATGTTCTTTAAAAAAAGATTTATTTATGCATACAAGAACTGGGATGTAGGCCAGAGTTGTGGGGGTTGAGAGGATTCACCAAAGAAAGTGGGGAACAGAACAGGCAGATCTACTGAAATACACTGCTGAGAATAGTGTGCGAGGCAGGAGAGGTCTGCTGCACCATGTGGTTGCTCCCTGGCCTGCTGAGGATCTAACTGGTGCTTCTGTGGCTGGTGACAGTTTGATAGTGCTGTCTTTAACCCCTACACTACCAGGGAGACCCTCTTTTATATGTTCTTAAGAATTTAGGTTGTTTCCATTACTTTTCTATTATAAATAGTGCTGCAATGAACATAGAAGTAGCTATATCCTTCCAAATTAAGTGTTTTTGTATTCATCAGGTAAACACCTAGCACCAGAATTGCTGGATCATATAGTAGATCTATTTTTAATGTTTTGAGAATCTTTCATACTATTTTCCATAGAGGCTTAATAGCCTACATTACCAGTAACAGTGCATCAGTGTAACTTTTTCTCCACATTTTCATCAACACTTATTGTTTCATCAACACCCATTTTTATGGGTGTCAGGTGGTATCTCATTATGTTTTTGATTTGCATTTTCCTGGTGGTAGGTGATGATGTACATTGTTATCATGTACCTGTTACCCATCTGTATATTTTATTTGGAGAAATCTCTATTTAGCTGTACTGCCCATTTTCTAATTAGTTTATTTTGGGGGGGGTTGCTGAATTTATTATTTTTAGATATATTTCTTACACACCCCCACCTTTGAAGGTAATTAAAAAAAAAACACTTGAAGAATGGAAATGAATAAATGAAGTGGAGATAAGAAAAGTAGTAATCTTAATATGCTAGACTTGGGGATTTCTTAGTGTATCTAGAAGTCTATTTCATGAGATTATATTTTAATGTATTAGGGTATTGAACTGATTGTGAGAATTAACAACCTGTGTAGAAAGAAGCCCTGGGAGAAGGGGGGAGAACTTGTGAAAGCTATAACTATTAAGACAGGTTACTCATTAAGAAGTTGTGTGGGTGATCAGCTCATGGAAATGCAAAATCTCTATAAGAGCCAGGATGAAAATTATATATTTTGTTGGCATCTGCAAGACCTAATTTGACTGATGCATACTATCCTTTCAACTGATGTAACAAATTATGGTAGTATGCATAGTATTACTAATAGAAATCTATGACATGTTGTGAAATGGACCAGATTTATCCAAAAATGTATCATAGTGAATATGCAGGTGGAGAACTTTCACTCGTGGAATTTAGTAAGATGCCCCACAATGAACATGAACTTTTCTCTAGCTGAATGGATAATGTTGAGTAAGGAGGTTTCATTGTGATGGTCTCTTCACCTCTGGAGTATGTATACGTGTGTCAGACCATTAACAACCAAGCTTGCATTCTTTGAGGGACATGACCACTAGTGTCCCGGATATTCTAATGGCATATATAACATCAATCCCAGTATTAAAAAGGAAATAAGTCATTGCAAAACTTCAGAAA
Source organism: Talpa europaea (assembly GCF_964194135.1). Classification (NCBI taxonomy): domain Eukaryota; kingdom Metazoa; phylum Chordata; class Mammalia; order Eulipotyphla; family Talpidae; genus Talpa; species Talpa europaea. The sequence goes on from NC_140070.1 coordinate 75,285,833, forward strand.
AATGATTCAACCTGCATATAAGAAAAAACTACACAATCCTTTGATAAGTGTCACCCTCTTGGAGTTGGGTATGATATTAAACTAGTCATTTTTTGATAAAGATACTCGTAGGAAAAATGACTATAATTCAAGTGGTAAAAACTGAAAATAAAATCATTCTTAACCTACTACTTTTCCTTTGCCCATGTCCTAGTTCCTGTATCCTCTATTCCCAGTCTCCAGAGAGAGAAAATGTCTTTCAAGTTGTCTCTAAAAGATAGAATAGGATCTCTAATGATGAGGATGTGCATGGTGTCTTTTTCAAGTTTCTAAATAATCTTGGCAACTGAAGTCATTATATTAAAAAGAAACAATACAATACTAAATCCCACAATGTGCTAAGACTTATTTCAGATGATCCTATCCTGATACAGAAGAGAATATTTGATTAAAGTTAATGATTAAATTAAAATTAAAAGAAAGAAATGAGCAAACTTCAAATCCATGAAATCATTAGCAGAAGATAAATATGTTTTCTCATTAAGTTAGTAAGCAGGCAAAATGACAGTAATACATTTATATTTAAATTTTTTTCTATTGAATTTCCTTCTAATATATTTATATAGGTTCTTTAAGGTATTTTTGATTTTCCCCCTAAATTCAAATTGAATAATTGCATTATGTGATCATCTTTAAGTAAGCATGACATTCACTAATCCATTCATCCATTTATTCAACAACTTATAAGCCATGCCTTATAGTTTTCCTACTTAATTTCTTCTCTTCCTATGATATAGACTGTTCAGAAAGATTGGAAAAAGTTAGGAAGTTATATATGTTGTAGACCATGGGTTTTACTTCAAACATTTCTTCATTTAAGAATGAATAGTTCTGGAAAAGAAATAGTAGCTTTATTACAATCGATCTCCTGAGCTGTCTTTGGGTCTGGGCCCATTGCTCTCGTGGGAGAAAATTTTGGCCTGTGGCTCTCTTGAGTTACCAGAAACTGTGATTATAGATGTGAGGCTGTCACTCTGTCCTAGAAGTGGACTTTAGAGCCAAGAAGATTAACTGGTGCCAGGATGAGAAATAAAGTTCAAGAACCTTAAGGAGACTCTGTAGAGTTACCTGGGATAAAAGTTACTAACCTTCATTTTTAGGGTTCAAAACACCTTTAAACTTGCCTTTTCTTGTTAGTATCTCTGTTTTATTTTCATAAAATGATTTTTTAAAGAAATGAAATAAGTGCAAAGTAATGAAAGAAAATAGGTGAATGGAAAGAGCAATTTTTTCCATGCAAAAATTACAAACTCGAATAAAACTCTCAAAAGGGTCCCATTAAACTTTTCACCTAAATAATGTCATCTTAATTTCCAAAGGGCATAAGACCTTTGGACTGTTTGTCAAAAAGCCTCAGGTTATTTTTCTGGGAGAACACAGGAGACAGGATGAGAGTATTATATTTCTATTCAAATTCTGAGATTTCTAAGCCACAGGCAAACTTTTAACTTACAACTAATTCATTAGGTCTGTACTGTATGTTCACACTGTGGTTTATCCCTGTGGGTGATTAAAATTTGTGCCACAATTTATTCAGTGGATGACTTTAGGACTCACAGTTAAATCGAACAAGAGAAAATTAACTGTCACTGACTTCTGATAGCAGTTTGATGCAAATTACTTTAGCTCTTGGAAGATAGTATTTGTTTAAGTAATTTTGGAATATAAATGTTCTAGATATCAAAAGCAGAGTTCATTGTTCATGTGAGAAAAACATGATGCTTGAGAGAAGAGCTCATCAAATCCTCCTGCCTAAGGTGGTGGAGTATGGGTGAGTTTGCTGGTGGGTCCACTATGCCACTATGGTGGTAATTCCTGATGGGGGTACCTGCATATTACCTCCATTAAAAATAAATTTTAAAACATTAAAAAAAATCTTCTTACTTCATAATTCTGATTTTTCTTTTTAGATAACATATAATAAGCTTCTATCAGTATATGATTCCAAATTCCCTAATAGTTGTTCATGTTCTATTTTGTCCTTATTCTCAGTTTTCTTGTTTGACCTCCTGACTTGCTGCTATACTATTCTGGTTTAGGGGGCTATTTCCATAATCCACACATCATGACTATTATCAATGACTATAATCATGACTATTATTAATTTACACATATATTACATATATGTGTAAATTAAATTACCTATGTTCTTATGTATTCCACAGTCAGAAATTATGATTAAAATTACTTATAATTAAGGAGCATTAGTATTTCTTACTCTGAATCATATAAGCTGAATTACTGTTTTTTATTGTTATGCTTAATTAAGAAAGTAAGTTGTAAGAGAAAATAATAGCTTAGAAGTATCTGATAAAATTTTCACAAAATTTCACAATGTATATCAAGGAAAATGACATTACATATTGATTACTTTCAAAATAGACTTATAAAAATCCCCAATAATTCATTTTTAGATAAAGCGTAACTTATTTTAAGCAATAATTACTAAGATAATAAAGCATTATTATGACATTTATCTTATCTGTCAAACATGTATGTGTACCTAATTCTTTTTTTTTTTTTTTTTTAACATAGAAGGACTTGGGTATAGGCCATAGGTGTAGGGGGTGAGAAGATTCACCAGAGATATTGTGGGGAACAGAACAGCAGAACAAGCCAGGAGAGGTCTGCTGCTCCATATGTGGGTTAGCTCTCTGGCCAGGGATCAAACTCAGGCAGCAGCAGTGATAAGGCTGAGACTTAACCCCTAGGCCACCAGGGAGGCCCAACCACTTATGTCTGAAAGTCTCCTAATGATCCAGATACGTAAATCAAACTAAAGTTATTTATAATTCTAAAGCTATGGCCTTTACCTTTTCAGTAACAGTTTATATTTTCCAGGAAATTTAAAGACACATGCTTTTCTGTATTTCTGCCAAAACAATATGTTGAATGACCTCAATTGTGCTTAGAATTTCAATTTGAAACCTCTTCGCTTGGATGTGAATTCCAGTTTGAAGCTTTTGTGGAATTTCTACTGTGAAATGACATGTAACTAAGAGTGGCAAAATGCACCTCTGCAATGACATATTTGAGAATAAGTAGATAAATAATAAAATTTAAAAACTGGTAGGACACAATCATAAAAGTGGGGTTACATATACCTATATATTTAATTTGATTCCTTATAATAGTCAATAAAAATCCCCCTTAAATGACATCAACATTTAAGAGAAACTGGATTGAGTGACTTTTTTTCACCTAATGCTAATAATGCTGTAATAACATAGAAGTCATCTCAGTTGATAATGACAGAAGAGGTTATCAATAAAATCTTATTTCTCATTTTATTGTCCTGACTTTGTATAGATATTGCAAAACATCTCACAAAGCACTTATCTTTTCCATATTGATCCCTTGCAGCTTACCACAAATGCTATGTAGAAACTAAACAATATTTCATCAGAATTCTCTGATTATTTCTGAAAAAGTTAAGTGAAATGAACATCAGTTGGGACTCTATCAGAATATTTACCTCTTGAGTTGAAATGATGAAAATGATTAGAAGAAATGGGCCTCCCGGATAGCCTAGGGGTAAGGTTCAATGAGACTGTTCAGGGAGCTGATCCACATAGCGCAGCAGACCTCTCCTGTTTTTTCCACTGCTACCCTCAGCAGTGTGTTTCAGTCAGTCTGCCTGTTCTGCTTCCCACTCTGTCTGGTGAATCCTCTCACCCCCCCCCCACCCCTGCACATCTGGCCTACACATAAATAAATAAAATCTTAAAAAAAAAAAAAGAAGAAAAAGATATGCATCCCTGAGGAGCAAATTACCTAGATCTGCAAAGGGTACAACAAACTGTCTTAGGAAAGAATCCAAATTAAAAGATTTGTGGAGTCGGTTGAGCAAAGTCGTAAGCTAACGGTAAACATATGGTGCATGAATAAAGTAGTGACTTTGAAAATAGCCTCCATAGTATTAAAATCATTAAACAGTTTCCTTATAAAACATTTTAACTTAACTCACTGACAAGGAAAATATGATGAGTAGAATGAGTTTATTTTCACTATGAGGTACACAAAGAAAGCATAAATTCTTGTCCTTGAATGGCTTATAATCTTACTAGAAAAAAAAAACACATTAGTTGGACAACATTGGATCATTACATGTCAAATTCAGATATTCTACGTAAGGACAGCAGTTATTTTTTATTGTGCCCTTTAATTCTTTAAGAAACACAATTACCCTATGATGTAGGTTCTCTTCTCATAGCTAATTACACCTAAGGAAACTGAATCAGACATAAAAATAAGTTTGCTCTTATTACAGAGCCTTGAACTTAAGGCACAGTGACTATGATCTCCAAGCATCTATGCATTGAAATATACTGCCATAAAAATTTAGAGAAGAGGGCCTCCCCGGTGGTGCAGCGGTTTAGCGCTGGGTGGCGAAGCTGCCCGCGGCCTCTGCGGCACCGGTTCGATCCCCGGCTGCTCCCCGGACACCTGAGGAGGGTCCCACATGGCTCACAGTCCTCTCCTGCCGCCCGCTGCTCCCCTCAGCAGTGTACTTCGGTCCTTCTGCCTGCTCTGCTCCCCGCTCTGGCTCTGGTGAATTCTCTCACCCTCCCGCGCTTCTGACTGTACCCAGTGCATGTATAAACAAAAAACAAACAAATAAAGAAAGAAAGAAAGAAAACATGCCTCTATATAAAAAAAAAAAAATTAGAGAAGAGTTAGCAGTGCATGATAAAATATGAAAAGTTTCATGTAATCTATGCCACTTGATTTAAGTCCCAAGTGTTTGAATTGGCATAGTATTAACTATCCTGTGAAGCCCAGGCAAACTTGAATTGTTTACAAGATGCTGTGGTAAAAATATGGGGCAGAAATGAGTCTAAATTGAGAAGAATTTTATGGATTTTATACTTTAAGAGGTGGAAGATATCATTATTAGGATATCTATACAAGTTATCTATAATAATATCTGTACAGGGCCTCCCCGGTGGCGCAGCAGTTGAGCGCTGGGTTGCAAAGCTGCCTATGGCCTCTGCAGCGCTGGTGCGATCTCCGGCTGCTCCCCGGCCACCGGAGGACGGTCCCACATGGCAGGCAGACCTCTCCTGCCGCCCGCTGCTCCCCTCAGCAGTGTACTTCGGTCCTTCTGCCTGCTCTGCTCCCTGCTCTTGCTCTGGTGAATTCTCTCACCCTCCAGGGCTTCTGACTGTACCCAGTGCTTGTATAAATAAATAAAATAGGGCCTCCCAGGTGGCGCAGCGGTACAGCGCTGGGTTGCGAAGCTGCCCATGGCCTCTGCGGAGCCAGTTCAATCCCCTGCTGCTCCCTGGCCACCAGAGGAGGGTCCCACATGGCGCGCAGACCTCTCCTGCCGCCCACCGCTCCCCTCAGCAGTGTACTTCGGTCCTTCTGCCTGCTCTGCTCCCTGCTCTGGCTCTGGTGAATTCTCTCACCCTCCCGCGCTTCTGACTGTACCCAGTACATGTATAAACAAAACAAACAAACAAACAAATAAATAAAAACATGCCTCTATTAAAAAAATAAATAAATCAAATCAAATCAATCAATCAATCAATCTTTAAAAAATAAAAAAATATAATAATTTCTGTACAAATGCTGGTAGGGATATTAAACAGTCAGGGATAAATTATTGCAAAATACTCTATATGATGCCATAGTAGATATAAAGACATGCATCATTATACACCTCTACACCAGAGAAGGTTCTCCAATGTCTCCAGAAGAGTTGGCACCTAAATTTTTATCTTGGAAAAGTAAAGTTTGGAAAAATTCATTTAACACTAATGTTCAATACCTGATATCAGGTATAGAAAATAAGAGTGAAAATTATAGTGAAGGAGACAATATTGGTAGAGGTAAAATCAGATGTCAATTTATTTTTATTTTTTTTTAAGATTTATTTATTTATTTATTTATACAAGCACTGGGCACAGTCAGAAGCCCGGAAGGGTGAGAGAATTCACCAGAGTCAGAGCAGGGAGCAGAGCAGGCAGAAGGACCGAAGTACACTGCTGAGGGGAGCAGCGGGCGGCAGGAGAGGTCTGCGCGCCATGTGGGACCCTCTGGTGGCCGGGGAGCAGCCGGGGATCGAACCGGCGCTGCAGAGGCTGCGGGCAGCTTCGCAACCCAGCGCTCAACCGCTGCGCCACCGAGGAGGCCCTGTCAATTTATTTTAAGCAAGATGGATTACTAGTCAGAAAGAAGTTAGCCTAAAGAATTCTAGTTTTAGATTAATATTATATATAAATAAAATGACTCTGGACAGTTAATTTACTTAAACTCACCATAATACTAATAAGACAGGGTTATGGGATTATGTGTTCTGTTCTATGACCTTGGAGCACTTGCCAGTTAGGAATTTTCACAGAATGACAAAGACAATTTAAGTGAAAGCCTTCATAAAATTCATGATGGGCAACACTGACAGAAATTAAACCCTTAAAAGTTTGTATTCAATTAAGAGTGGGCCAAGAGCATTATTACATGGAATTATGATATAACAAGCATATTGAGAAAACAAAAAAATATATACAAACTGAATAAAACAAAAATAAATTTTTGAAATAAAAGTAGTTACCAGACTGTAAGGGGAAGGTGGAGAGGGGAGGTGGGGGCAAAGAGGGCAGTGGTATGGTGATGCTTAGAATTGCATGTTTAGTGGTCCACTTAATATGGTATATACACATTGATTGCCAGTGGCACAATCCTGAACTTACACAATGTTATAATGCAATGTTACTTCTATGAAAAAATAATATTTCCTTTGAGCAGTCCAGGTAGAGATGAATACAGTTAGAATCTATGCATGGTTTGATTCATGAAAGATACCTCCAGTGGTATCATCTTTATAATATTCATGCCTGTTTAAGACCATGATAATGATAACAGTAATAAAGAGAATAATGTTTATCACACCTCAAATAATTTTGGGATTAGGTCAAATATAAGCAAATAGCCATAATGTATTTAGCACATAACACTTTGGAAATATCTAATTTAACTTTTCAGATGTTATGACTATTTATAAATCTTTGTTTTAGATTGATAAACTGAAATCCTTGTAGCTAGTAAGTGTCTCAGTTAAAATTCCAGCATGAGAATAATTGCAAAGTCTTGTGAATTACCTACTATTCTATTATATACCTCATCCTATGAGGATGAATTTTGACTTTAAGAAATATTTTCAGGGCTCCCCGGTGGCGCAGAGTTTGAGCACTGGTCTGCGAAGCTGCCCGTAGCCTCTGCAGCGCCGGTTTGATTCCTGGCCGCCGGCGAGGGTCCCACATAGTGTGCAGACCTCTCCTGCCACGCCCGCTGCTCCCTTCAGCAGTGTACTTCATCAGTCTGCCTGTTCTGTTCCCCGCTCTGGCTCTGGTGAATTCTCTCACCTTCTCACACTTCTGACTGTATTCAGTGCTTGTGTAAATAAATAAATCTTTAAGAAAAAAGAAATATTTTCAGTTTTGATATTTCCCAGATATGTATAGCTACCTAAGTAAGTGTTTTAGTGACTGAAAAATGTAGAAATGCAGATAGAGAAAATATACAAGGATTTATTTACCCTTGGGACTGTTCAATCTCAAGCCATACCAATTACTAGAGTCATTTTGTGACATCCCTGAAATTTAAATTTTAGATTATAAATCCAAATCTCCTAGTAGAAAAAGATTCGATTTCTTGAATAACATAAGATGCATCATTCTATGATACTGTCCCATGTGCTTCCCTGCCAAAAACTTTAGCCTTCCTTCTCTATTCTCTGGCCTTCAAGACTGGGACTAGCTCTTAAAATCACAATGGGAAGAGAGGTTGGAGTAAGTTTAAAGTGTAACAGATCGAGCATTTTCTCCTAGATATTCACTCTGCTGTTACCTAGACCAGGTTTAATATTTCCTCCAACTTCAGTTACACACTCCGTGTGCGTGTTTTTTAGACATCACGTCACGGCAGATAGAAAGTCTAGAAAATTATATTTTCATTTTGATTTACCTGCATGATTCCAAGATTTAATCCATCTCTAAAACAATCTATAATTTTAAGAAAGTTAATAAATGTGACCTAATGACAGGTTCAGGGAATTCAAATGATCTACAATTTCCTTCTGGGATTTTGCATCTCTTAGTTTCTTTTTATTTCTAGAATTGTTGTCACTGGTTGGAAATACTTAATATGAATTAATTAAAATAAGTTATAAGCATCTACTATATATCAGGTCCAGTATTATTCATCAGGAAATATATGAATAAGAGAAATTTACTTTCTTCGGAATCCAGCAGTATTTGCAATTTCTTTGGTGTAAGACAAATTTCTTAGTAGGAGGGTGAGGAAAATAAATTTAAATTATATGGCACATTTTTCAATGACGTGCCCTCTCCCCATGGAACAGTTTCTGATAAGCAATTCACCAAGAGACATGGTATTGGGGTGTGGATAATGGATCGTGACATCACCAATGTCTTCATTATGATCAATAAAATGAAATTTTCTTATGTCCAGTAGCAAATTTTCAGGAGATATTATTTGCTGCCTAATTAGATAAACTACATCATGGAAATTTTCTCATCAATAGTGTCCTATTGAAAGAAGTCATATGATACATTTTTCAGGCAGAGCTTTTAGAGATCTTAGTCATCCTGAATTTTCCAGCAGTACTCAGAGAAATAAGACTAAATTTAACTTTGTTGTAAAGGTATTGCTTTGAATGGGTTTCTGGCTAGCTACCAAAAATACTTATTGATTTGATCTTCTGACCAATTGAAAACAAAGAGATTCTAGTATCATCTGCCTGATTAGATGTCTTATTTGTGCTGGCAGGACCCCCCCCCCCAAAAAAAAAAAAGTTTTCTTCAGCCTTACGCAAATTTTGGACCCAATAAATATAGCATGATGCAGTTTTTCTTCTCATTTTTGTCCGTGTTTGTTTTTCTTTTAGGTGGCATCAGGCTGATGTGAAGATAATACAAGTTTGAAAGGAGAAAATATAGAAAACATTGGAGTGCTGGATGAAGTTGTGGCAGAAGATCAATAGGCTTCTATGCCTTGAGCTATTGTCATTTGGGCAATGTAGACACGCCTCACACATCAAGATTTTTGCTCTTGGTAACTAGTACCAACAAACATTAGCACATTAACATCAGTTAAATTAACAGTATCGCTCTTTATTAGCAACTTCTCCAAGGTTATTCTCAATATCAACAGAAAGTATATATCCAAAATGGTAGATTTTAAGGAAAATTGTGGTTCAGAGAGATAATAGAAAATAATCTGTTTAATCTTCACAGCAAAGAAACAAGTTTCACGACAGCATCAGATGCAACAGTAACTCAAGTTTCTTCTCTTCCCATTACCTCCCATCATCTAGACATTGTGATAAGTACTTGAATTACAAATTCCTTCATGTACAGGATATTTTGAGGCAAATGTTGAAATTCCTTTTTATCAGATGTGGAAAAAATCTCTAGATACCTCAAAAACTTAGTCATAATCAATCAGCTACAAAATGAGAGAAGTGTGGTTCAGACTCAGGCATATTTGTATTCAGAGTTCATGTTATTCCATCTCTGTAAAACTTTCAAATCTCAAGGAAATTTCATTTTCATTGAAGTAATAGTAAAAGTAAAGATCTCTATTATTTCCATTTCCAGAAATAATAGTTCATCCCAGACTGGTTTATTTGTGTAAAGGGAAGATATTAAGTTAGCAGTGTTCATGAAACAGAATGGAGCACAACAAGTATTGGTTGAGTAACTGAATGAAATAAGAGTGTGTTACCTCTGCATATGCAGGTGGCTTTTCATTGTCTTTTCGGAATCATTTCAGATCTTTAAAAATAGCTGACAAGGCAAAATATCATAATATTAACATGCATTTTTATAATGTTATAAGCAGAGAAAATATATTGATGACATGTAATGGTAATTGATTAAGTATCCTTTAGGAAATGATCTGAAAAAAAAGTGTCTTTTATATTTAGTGGGTTCCATAATTGGGGTTTGATTATGAAACTCCCCTGACTCAAAGCCGAAAGAACTTCTGGTTGTCTGGGTTTTTTTGGAATACTAGTGACAAATAGACACCAGTTTCAACTGGCCTCTCATTCATCTACTGAGCTTGCATTGGGCAACCCATCCGGGCTCCCTTTTCCTCATCTGTCAAATAAGCCTAGCAGGATTTCTATGAGAATCAATTATTCATTGTGTAAAAAGTATTAAACATACTATCTAATGAAGAAAAAAATAAATAGCCCTTTTTAAACATAAATTCCAATTGCTTAAAAATATTTATTAGACCCTACCAAGATATGTTTTGATATTAAAATGCAAACACAACTGAATGTCTTTTATTCATTTTTGTTAAGGTAACATTGGCTTACAAAATTGTATATGACTGTATATGATTTAGAGGACTAGGATCATCCCCTTCAGAGTATGTTGCCACACCATACCCACCTCCATCATTGTTCATTCACCACTCCCAAATTTCCTCTCCTCCCTCCTCCTCCAGTAGCCCTAATTATCCATTCATATTTTCTGTGTTTATTGGTTTGGTTTTATCTGACCCTTTGTTTTATTTTTCCTATACCCCACATGTAAGTGACACCATCTGGTATTTTCATGTTTCCTTCTAACTTATTTTATTTAGTATAATCCCCTCCAGTTCCTCCATGTTGTTAAAATTGGTAAGAGCTATCTTTCTTTATAGCTGAGTAGTATTGCATTATGTATATACCATATCTTCCCAATCCACTCAACTGTCTTCAGGCACTTAGCTTGTTTCTAAAGCTTGGGTTATGTAAATAACAACAAACATAGGATTGCATGTATTTCTTCATATTAGTGAGTATTTTTGCATTCTGGGGCAGGTAGAGTAGAATAACTAAGAGTAGAATAACTAAGAGTAGAATTGGCAGATCATATAGTATTTTTAATATTTTGCAAAATCTCCATAATATTTTCCATAGGGGTTGACCCAGACTACATTCCCAGCAATGGTATATGAGGTCTTGTTTTTTCTTCATTCTCACCAACATGTTTCTGGTATTTTTATGTGGGCCATTCTCACAGGGGTACTCCTGGTGTGCATTTCCATAACAAAAATTATGATGAGCCATTTTTTCACATGCCTGTTAGCCATCTGTATATCTATGTCTGGAGAAGCACCTATATAGTTCTGCCCATTTTTGGAATGGGTTGTATGTTTTCTTATTGAATTGTATGAGTTCTTTGCAGATCTTGAATATCAGCCCTTCTCTGACACATGGTGCACAAATTTTTCTCCCATTCAGTAGGGTTTGTTTTTGTTTTAGTGATAGTTTTTTTTTCTGTTCAGGAGCTTTTAAGTTTGATGTAGCCCCAGTTGTTTACATTTTCTTTTATTTTTCTTGCTGTTGGAGACAAATTTACAATGGTATCACTGAGCACAGTGTCCTGTAGTGTCTAGCTGAAGTTTTCATCTATATTTCTTAAGGTTTCAGGCCTGACATCCAAATTTAGTAGTCTATATTTCAATTTTTAATTGTAAGATAGGCAATTTTTTCCATAAAATGAAAAATGCTACATAAAGTCTTAAAATAAGAAACATATTTCAGTGATACAAAAGTAAATTATTGCTTTATCTCTGGACATTGATGGATTAAATATTTCAACTTCTACTATATCCCTTTTTGTGATTGTTTTTCAATCTCATTTTTCCTGAGTAACCACAGAAGCCCCATACTAAGCAATGACTCATACACTTTGCAATAATAGCTATGTTAACTGACTTTTAATGCTATTTTACTTCCCAGTAGCTCTCCACATGTCCCCGAAGTTTAATAAAGCTGAAAACATTTTATTTTATTGTCTCAAACTATTGATTATCTGTTTAATGTAATGTTGGAAACTCTGTGATATAGTACTATTCCTTTACTGATTAAATGAATTGTCTTAAAGAAATAAGAATTCTGCTTTAAAGAAAAGAAACCTAATATAGTATAGAATTGTTTTTTCATACATTACTTGTGACTCCACTATAATGAATATAAATCTTATACTGAGTATTTCAAGGAAAGAAATTTGTTTCACAACTGATTTAGATATTCCTAAGGGCATTACTTGACAATGTAGATTTTAATGTCTTGATTTTATTGCCAACATAAGCTTATTTAAAGAAATGAATAACAAAGTTATTGATTTCAAAGAAATGGAAATATAAGAAAAGGAAAATTATCTTTTAAATTTTGACCAAATTAAAAAATAACAATTTCAGACAGAAAAGAAATACTGAATAAGAATCAGCCAAAAAATATACCAGGATTTAAATGAACCCTTATATTTCTCTAATATTAATAAAGACATTAAGGAAAGAGATATGAGTGAAGTATTGTATTAGTTTGCTAGAGATTCCATAGCAAAGCAGCAAAGACCAAGTAACTTAAACAAACCTGAATTTCTTTCTCATACACTATAAGATCAAGGTGACAGCAAGTTGATTTCTTTTGTGATCTTTTGTGCTGGCAAATGGCCATCTTTTCCCTCCATAGTCATGGGGCCTTCACTGTATTTGTCTGTGTACTAATAACCTCCTCTTAAAAGAACACAAGTCATACAGTGAATAACCTTATTTTAACTTATTTTCCTCTTTAAAGAGCCTATCTTCAAATAGTCACATTCAAGACTAGGGCTTCAACATGTAAATTTTGGGATGACTAATTCACTCCCAACACTCCTTAATGCAAGATGATCTATATGATTCCTTCCACAAGCTTCCACTGAATGTGGTATTGAGACATGGTATCTGCTAATGGACTTAAGTCACCTGTAAGGATGTGCTGACATTTCAGAAACACATCCCACATGCCATGTGGCATCTACATTGGACATTTTTTTCCTCAACATTTTTTTTTTCCTTTTCATAGGGATAATGTGTTACTTCACTCAGTAAAAACTTTATCTTCTCACTCAGGATCTAAATATATTCATTAGGCATTACACTCTCCTGTAGATACTCACATGGTAGACTACACTGAATAGGCCAGGGGACATTGTTTGAATTAAGCTGTTCTAATAAATATTTAGATCCAGAGCACAGGGTCCACTTCTCTCTGGAGAGAAAGCTGAGAATAGGAGTTTGAACCCAGGAGTTCAAACGTGTGTCAGTTCATCTGGAAAAAGCCAGTCTGCTTGGGAGAGGACAAAATTTACAAGGAAAGTTTACAAAAGCAAAGGGAAACTGGAAAATCTAACTGCTAGTGTATCAGCTGTCAGCCATTTAACACAGATAAAAATAAAACTAAAATTTTGCTTAAATCATAGTAACACATATTTGGAAAATGGGAAATTTTCAAAATGATGCTTTCCTATAGGAAATTACATGTCATAGCAAATTATGAATGCTGCCTAAACACTAATATCCATTCTCATACCCGATAATGATATAAAGCCTTAAGGACAAGTAACATATTTTTAAAATGTTTCTTATAATGTTTTAATCTTATCCTTTAAAACTTTAATGTTTATGTTTTATAATATAAATAATGCATTAATACAATAGTACCTGTTCATAATTTATAAACAAATATGCATAATTTTATGCATGTTCAATAACTGTTTTAATGTGGTACATAATTGGGAAAGGTTAGATTTGAAGGGATCTAAATAATGTCAGCCTTAAGCATAACATAATGCAGAATTTACTAATTAATCTTAATTAAAAAACCTAGATATGCATTTAAGTATGTTCTTTTTCTATACATTCACTTAAAAATAATTGGTAAGAAAAAAATGCTCAAGACTGCCTTTTCTTCTAGCAATTTTTATCTAGGAGTTTACCACAGCTATAACCAGGTAACCCATTTCAACATACAGATGCCAGGGAATCACCAGAAATTTTGATCTTAAGACGGGTCCATGAAATGTAGTTTCAGAAAACTTTCCTACTGTTTCAAATCAATAATTCTCAGTTATAACATCATAAAATATTTACTTGATTATTTATATGTATTGATATATAAATCATCTCTGTGTGTGTGTTTCTTTCTCTCTTTCTCTTTACTATTTGTTTCTGGAAATATGCCAGAGACAGACCTGATATGACTTTGTAACCTTATCCTACTATGAGTCATCTGTTGGATATAATATCGCATATATGTTCTCTTCCTCCGCAATTTGCCTTTTTCCTATCCCATAGGAAGGTGTTTTAATGATCAGACATTTTTAATTCACTGCTGCATTCTATTTCATTAATTCCTTTATGATTACTGTGTTCTGTGTGGAAATGACTGCCTCCTATAACAAGTATAAAGGAAACATGAAATCTAGCAAATGTCTACAACATTTTAGATCATTGATTTGTGTGATAAGTTAAGTTTTGCCCATTTTTATGGATCAGGGAAAAAGAGGACTCAGGAAACAGTAACACAGATTGTTTCGAGAGCTATAGGAAGACATCTGGGAGATGTAGTTTCAATATCTCAGAAGATGAAGAAATGAAGCATAGTTCTTCAGAGTAATTTCCTAAGATAGAGACAGAAATGTGATTATTTGACTTTGGAATAATGATTTTAACAATAAAGTGAGTGGAGTCTTAAGTTATCACGTGACTGTCCTATTTACTATTGAATAATATTGAGCATTATCATGCAGTGGTTCTCTATTTCACAAATTTATTTATATTGCATTCATTATTTAACAGTGTTTAATGCAAAGTCAGACGATGAAAATAGAAGCTGTCTTGTATGAATGGCATTGTTTAATGAAGTTTTATTCTGAGGTTGAATTGAATTGTAAACCATGTCTAAACACATTAAACTCAAATCTTACCTAGGTGCAACTTGCATAAATTGGGAAGATTCAAAAATCATTTTTAAGCATAGCTTTAAAGCATACATATTCGCATGCTAAATTTGATTAAATGTTCTTGATACAAATTCTTTTTGGTAAACTTTCTATTTAAAATAAACATTTATCGAACCCTTCACTGTACTTAGCAGTAGTATGTGAATGCCTCTTTTCAAAAAAGTGCTCACAAAAAATAATAACATAAATTTAAATGTATGGATATTTAAAAGAATCAATTTGTTTATAAATTATTAGTCATTTGGCAAAACCTAACATCAGTGGGAAAGGAAAACCATCCTGTCCCAGGAGTAGGGATATAATTTGCTGATTTATTTGAACTGTCAAATTTGGGGTTTCATTATTGGATCAATTTGCATTATTTTATTATTCAGGGTCAATATTTGGGGATCTTTTTTGTGGAACCATACTCCATAGGCAATAACTTACAAAAAGTCTATGTATTCAAATTTATAAAATCTTCTTTAGGATTTTTTGCTGTAGTTTTAATATTCCAGATACCACCTCATCAAAATATTATGTAAATATTAATTTATAAATTTTCTAGTCATAATACTGTTGCTTAATACATGTTTAAACATTTACTTATCTGAATGTATTTTGGTATATAGTATGAAGGAAGAGCCTGCTTTTAAAAATATTACCATTGTAGTGCTCGCTTCGGCAGCACATATACTAAAATTGGAACGATACAGAGAAGATTAGCATGGCCCCTGCGCAAGGATGACACGCAAATTCGTGAAGCGTTCCATATTTTTGAAACAACCCAAATGCCCAAAAATAGATGACTGGATCAAGAAGATGTGGTACATATATACCATGGAATATTACTCAGCATTCAAAAAAGATAAACACATGCAATTTGCTGCAACATGGATGGCGCTGGAAGGGATCATGCTCAGCGAAATAAGCCAAAAAGAAAAAGAAAAATACCGGATGGTCTCACTCATAGCAGGAATCTAGAAAACTTAAATAAGGGACCAGGAAAATGAATAACTATAAGAAAGTGAAAATCAAAATCAACAAAAAACTATGAACCAGAGACACTTTTAGGGGGGCGGGGGCGGGAGGGGAGGGATTGGGGTCAGAATGGGGGGCTGCAATTGTATGGGGAATATAACAATAAAATTTATAAAAAAAAAAAAAAAAAAAAATATTACCATTGTATTTATATATTTAATATATATTTTAATCATTTAAATGTATTGTTTATTCATTGAATGTATTCTTCGTATAATTTAGCTTTACCAATTACAAATTGGTCAATCTGAGAGTAACACCATGCATGTTATTGCTATCTGCATTTTTCTTTCTCTTTATTCTTAATACCATGGTCCGAAGTCAAACTAATCTACTGTTCAATTCACCTGTCTTTCATATGTATTTATCATTATTATATATTTATAATTCTACCTATTTTCTTTCCTCTTTTCTCATTGATGAATTATTTCTGTTCTTTTTATTCAATAAATATTTTTGTTTCTCAATTATTTTTCTAGTTTTTTGAGCACATATTTTCCCTTTTTTTTTAACAGCAATTATTTGGACCAGAACTATCACATATCAACTTCATTTTCATCATTATACTTTTTTTTCTTCTTTTTTTTTTTTTTTAAGGAGAAACATCAACTTTTTTTTTAAGATTTATTTATTTATGTATACAAGCACTGGGTACAGTCAGAAGTGAGGGAGGGTGAGAGAATTCACCAGAGCCAGAGCGGGGAACAGAACAGGCAGACTGACAAAATACACTGCTGAGGGAAGCAGCAGGCACGGCAAGAGAGGTCTGCTGCGCCATGAGGGACCCTCACCAGTGTTCGGGGATTGAACCGGCGCTGTGGAGGCTGCAGGCAGCTTCGCAGCCCAGTGCTCAACCGCTGTTCCACCAGGGGAGGCCCTATACTTTATTTTTCATGATTCAAAATTGACTTTATAACACTTTTGGTAAATTGTTTTTAGTTGTCTTAGTTTTGTTCCCTTCTGTGACACAATATACAATTGTGACACAATATACAATTGTGACAAAATATACAATTATTTTAGGCCTAGTCTATTTAATAAATTATTTTGCATTCTTATAGAGGATAATGGGACCCCTGTTTGCTTGAGCATAAGTGGAGATTGTCATTTCCTATCCACTTGAAATTAGACAGTGACTTTACCTCCAAGTCAAATTACATAAGTTAGATTTGGTTTGAACAATGAAGTATTAAGGAAATTTATTATTTCCCATATAATATTTATCACTTTCCATGATATCTTACCCTAAATATTAAAATACTGGCAACTAAACAGATTTAAAATTAAACAAAACAGTCTGAAGAGTAATGTAAGACGGCAATAACAAGATGGCTGTTAGCTAAATCTGACCCTTGAGCCACCAGATTGATATCTTTTTATCATCCACACCACACCCAACTATGATTGATTGCTTGAAAGCTTCTCTTTGAACTGTAAAGGATTTTGTTTTATTTATTTTATGCCAAGGTTTTTGCAGGCTATTCTTTCAATGTATATTTATTGAAATACACTGAATTTTTTGCCAAGCAGTTTGCAAAATAGTTTATAAATATGAGAAAAGTACTAACAATGAAGTATATATGTATATATGTGCACATGCATTTTTATATAAATTGTCACAGTTATATAAATATGTGTTGTGTATACATACAAGTCATATGTATAATGCATGCCACATTATAATGCTTTTCCTTATAATCTTTCCCTGTGTGTGAAAAATCCACTTTGATAAAAATTAAAAGGTTTAAAGAGCAATGTAAATAAGCCAGAAAATGATAATTAGCATTTAGTAGATGTCTATCTAGAGTTTGGTACACTTAATCATTCACACAAGTCAATTTGATACTGCTAAAATATTTATTAAGTACATACTATAATTTTCCACTCACAACAAGTGAATCAAAATAAAAAAGATCACAGATGTAAAGGGCCATATAGTAGATGGAGGAAGTGGTATTCTAACTCATCTTTCTATTTTTTTTTTTAGATTTATTTGTTTTATTTATACAAGCACAAGGTACAGTCAGTAGCACAGGAGGGTGAGAGAATTTACCAGCTAACCCATCTTTCTAAACTTGAAACCCAGCCTTACTCATTCACTGCTTGATCACATTCATTTCACAAAAGCCTGAAGAGCAGATGGTTTGGAGACTATAGTCAAAAGGAATAAATCAGCGGGTTTTGTTAGATTTATGGCACACTAATTGCCATACATGCCTGTCTCCCAGTCACCTTATCAGCCATGTATCATGTCTCCTGGTTGACTCTGATAATGACCATCCCCTGGTTATCAACTTTTTGTAGCCATTTTCTTGTTTTTGTTTTTTCCAAATCTGCCCTTAAAGAAAAGCACACTGTAGGTAGCAACAACATTTCTCCAGAGCAGTTGTCAGTTACCAACTGAAATAGACTCAACTATTCCATAATAATGCTCAATATTTGAAAATATATATATATACTTTTGTAATAAGGATAACAGATTTTACAATCTTAGCAGATATACTATTGATTGTTAACAAATTATTATATTCAATTCTGACATTTTTTTACTTTTTATAGGAAATGCTATTGACCCATTTTTCAGAAAAAGAGAAGTGAGTTTTCAAGCACATTCATATTTTTTTTAAATAAAATTGTTTTGAGGTAACCTTAGTTTATAGCTTAAGTTTCAAGAGAATTTTGTCATTGGACTATCAATATCTACAGCTATTTGGGGGGTAATTTCAGTTTTTTATAGCTAACGAATAACGTTGAAAAATATGGAACATCTTTTACGTATCATGTAAAGTTTTAAGTGTGTGAAATTCATTCTCATTTCAAGGAGATATTGTTAATATTCCTTCCCTCTTCTTAAAGATAAGAAAACTGAGGTACAGAGCAATCAGGCAGGCAGGTCATAGGTAGTAAATAAATGGTAGTATTGGGGTTTGGACTTGGGACTCTGGGCTCTGGAATGCCAAATACATTGTCAGGACACATTGGTTACTATTGGTTCACTATTATGTATGAACAAAGCATCCATGCAGACTTAACAATTTTTTAATATTTATTTGTTTTAATGAAGAACCATTGTTTTACATCCTTGTTAATATTTTTAACAACATAGGATTTTTCTTCTCCGGTGTGGTCTCTATAACTATGTCTCTCCCACCATCAAAGCTCTGATGGTCCTACACCACAGACCATTATTCTCTGATCCCTTAGTGTAGTGGTTATCACATTGGCCCAACAGTTTCATATTTGGCTCAAAGTCATGCCGCCAGTAAATCAGCAGCCCAGACTAAGACCCCGGGTTGCAGTTGCAGTATTGCATTGTAGTTGCAGAATATTCACAATAGTAAATAGCATAGACTTCTCTGTACCATGTATGTCAATTGACTTCTTGAAAAAAAATATAAAAACTGCAATTACATAGGGTATTTTTTTTTAATGCAAGCCTCAGAGGTTTTTAATGTTAATACCTAAATGACTTTAATATTTTTGTGGTCAGATAATACCCATTAACTTTCTTTTCAGGATGCCAATATTCCCAGGACACAGTTTGAGACAAAACTATTCTATCTTCATAAATTATTCCATGGTAAGTTAAATGTGTCCAGAATCAATGGAAACATGAGCTTCAAGTCTCTGCAGGTAAAAAAAACAAAACAAAAAAAAAACAAAAAACAAAACAAAACAAAAAAACTTCTGTGGTAGAATTTACCCAAGCAATTGAGAAGTTTTGTTTGTTGCCTACTGTGTTTGTTCAGTGTATGGAGAAAGTATAGCTCAAAACACAAATCAGACAATTGTAACCCAAAAACGGATATAAGTCTTATTTTCAAGAAACTAATTAAACCCATATGAGTTAGGACCATGATGATATGTGATAATTGTTTTAAAATTGCAATAGAATAATTATTTGGTCTACAATATGTTTTTAAGTATTTCTTGGTTAATCTGTCTCAGACAATGCCCAATTTATATGATAACTATAAAAGTTTCACACAGTACATTTATTTTTGATATGCTGATTATTCATCTTTATAAATATATGTTCACTAGTGTCTCATAGAAATTTAATAAAAATGAGAAGTCTACCATTTAAATAAAAAATGTTAATATGGGAGAAATATAAATACTAGTTGTTTGAGATAAAGAGGAGTGACAATGATGACAATATTTAGAATTATTTTAAATTTAACTGTTTTTTTATACCACTCTGAGTTTCTAGGATGGGACTGCTCTTTAAAATAATTACTAGCTTCTTAGCTAATGTACATAGTGCTGCAATAAACATAGGAGTGCAGTTTCCTTTTGAAATAATGTTTTTGTGTCCCTTGAGTTGATTCTTAGGAGTGGAATTGCTGGGTCATATGGTAATTCTAATTTTAGTAATTTGAGGAACCTCCACACAGCTTTTCATGGTGACTGGATTAGTTTACATTCCCACCAGCAGTGTAGGAGAGTTTGTTTTTCTCTACATCCTCCCCAGCAGTTGTTGTTGGCAGATTTTTTAATATGTGTCATTCTCACTGGTGTGAAGTGGTAGCTCAGTATGGTTTTGATTTGCATTTCCCTGATTATAAGGGATGTTGAACATTTTTTCATATACCTGTTGGTCATTTGCATTCCCTCTTTGGAGAAGTGTCTTTTTAGCTCTTCTATTTTTTTTGACTGGACTTGTTTGATTTGTTTTTCTTGAGTGTGTGAACTCTTGGCAGGTCTTTGAAATCAGTCCCTTATCAGTTGTATGGAGTGCAAATATTTTCCCCAGATCATTTGGATGTCTTTGTTTTAGTAATTGTCTCTTTTGCTGTACAGAAGCTTTTCAGTTTGGTATAATCCCAGCTGTTTATCTTTTCATTCACTTCTTTACTTCAGGTGGTGAGTCTTTAAAGAAGCTCTCGAGATGTATGCCATGGAGTGTTTTGCCTATAGTTTCTTATATAATTTATGGTTTCAGGTCTTATGCTCAAGTATTTTATCCATTTTGATTTGTTTTTTGTGCATGGTATGAGACAGTAGTCTAGTTTCATTCTTTTGTACGTAGTGGCCCAGTTTTCCCAGCACCATTTGTTAAACAAACTTTCTTTGCTCCATTTCATATTCTTTGCTCCTTTGTCAAAGATTAGTTGTCCATATATGTGTGGCTTTATTTTCAATTAGATTCCATTGGTTTGTGTGTCTATTTTGTTCTAGTACTATGATGACTTAATTATTATGATTTTGTAGTATAGTTTGAAGACTTGAAGTGTTATCCTTCCATGCTCCTTCTTTTTAGTCAGGAAAGCTTGGCAATTTTAGGGTTTTTTTTGTTTTGTTTTGTAGTTTTTTTTTTTTTTTTTTATAGAGGCATGTTGTTATTTATTTATTTATTATATTTGTTTGTTTTGTTTATACATGCACTGGGTACAGTCAGAAGCGCGGGAGGGTGAGAGAATTCACCAGAGCCAGAGCGGGGAGCAGAGCAGGCAGAAGGACCGAAGTACACTGCTGAGGGGAGCAGCGGGCGGCAGAAGAGGTCTGCGCGCCATGTGGGACCCTCCTCCGGTGGCCGGGGAGCAGCCGGGGATCGAACCGGCGCCGCAGAGGCCGCGGGCAGCTTCGCAACCCAGCGCTCAACCGCTGCGCCACCGGGGAGGCCCTGTTTTGTTTTGTTTTGTTGTTTTTTTGTGCGTCTGTGTGTGTGTGTGTGTGTGTGTGTGATACCATATGAATTTCACTGATATTTGTTCTATGTATTTGAAAAATATCATTGAGATTTTTATTGGAATTGCATTGAATCTGTAAATTATTTTTGGTAGGATGATCATTATGATAATGTTATTTCTTCCAATCCATGAACAGGGAATGTCTTTCCATTTCTTTGTGTCTTCTTCTATTTCTTTTATCAATGTCTTATAATTTTCTTTGTAGAAGTCTTTCCCCTCCTTTGTTAGGTTTATTCCCTGTTTTTTTTTTTTATTTTGGTACAGTTATAAATGGGATTTTTTTTTTTTTTGCTTTTAAAGTTCTTCCTCATGTGATGGTTTGCATAGAGGAAGGCTACTGAATTTTTTGTGTGTGTTGATTTTGTATCCTGCAACCTATATGCCAAAAAAGATGTGATATATGCTAAGAGGATGTGATATATACACACAGTATATGTGATATATACACACAATATGTGCTAAGAAGATGTGATATATGCACACAATAGAAAACTATTCAGCAATTAAAAAAGATAAACTCATGCCATTTGCAGCAACATGGATGGAGCTGGAAGGGATTATGCTCAGTGAAATAAGTCAGAAGGAAAAAGAAAAATATTGGATTGTTTTACTTATAGGATGAATATAGGGAAACTAAGTAAGGGATCAGAGGGAAAAAAAAGACAAAACTAGCAGGCAACTATAAATCAGAGACATTCAGCAGGGGAGGAGTGGGAAGAGGGATTAAAATGGGCAGGAAAGGTATAAGAGACTATGGTGATGGTTCACAAGTGACTTGGTGGTGGGAATTTTACAGGGACTACCCCTGAGAGGAGAAATCAAACATTATACAAAAATGAAAAACGAGGTTATATGTATATTAAAAACTGAAAATATAAAATAAAGTAACTGCTAGTTTAATGTTCCTATTTCTTCTCTATAGCAAAGAAGAAAAAATAATGCCATCTAAAGATAATAACTTTCAGGTACAAATAAATGTCTGAATGATTTTATTATGAGCATTAACATTCTTAATACCTAAGTGGAATGAGACTGTAACAAATTGACTGATTAATGAGATTTTAATGGTTCTAATATCTGGGTTGTAATGGAGTCATTTTTATGGCTTATTTGGATTTGAATCAACTTCCTGAAGAATAAAGACAAATTGTAAACCAATGGCAAGGAGACAATATTAAATACCAATAATAAATCTTTTATTTGCTCCATATTAATGGGGAAAAAAAGTGGAAAGAAAAAGTAGGTACGATGATTTAATAAGCAATTTCCAAGCCTTTTTTTTTTTAAAGAATAGTGTGAGTTCTTAAGGCCATTTTCACATTTCTATACTTACATCATGCTTAGAAAAGGGGATGATACATCTGATTTTAACACCTTACAAGATATTATAGATAATAGATATCAGTAAGGAAAGGCAACTTGGTGTCCCCTTGAAAACCTTTGATAAATGAATCATGCTCTCACCTCCAGCATATATGCTACATTTTCCTGTGTTTCAAGTGTGTGAATTGGGCGAAGTTTTGTGTGTGAAGATGCTGTGGACACTCTAATATAGCAAGAGCTAGGACCCACCTGTTCTAAAGAATCATATGCATACGTCTTCTGATATGCTGCCTAATAACTCTGAGTGGAATCTGAGTGATGTGTCCCTGTTTCCCCAAGCTCTACTGTGCTTGGTGTTGCCAGAAATGTTGCAGGTAAAGGAGAAAACTCTGCCTGTATCAAGGATAACATGTAACCCTTAAGACACACCTGGAAGAACAGCCTCTCATTTGCCATGAAAATCAACACTTTAGTGTCCAACTTGCATAGACCAAGGAGAAGTCTTTGACCCTCAAGAAGCCAGAACCTCTGCTGAAAGAATGCTAGATGAAAAGAAAATTTCCTCTCTGTCTATGCCACTTGCTTCTCTGACCCCAATATGTTAACACCCTGGCTCAAACGTCACTGCACTCTTTCAGTCCTCTGTACTTCAGAGTCAAGCTATGATTGTTTCCAGAAATAAATGCAGGGTATCTTCTTTCAAAGCCATTCTTAATTTCAGCATACCTGGTAGCGCAAGGGGTTAAGACACAACCTAGGAAGCTACCTGCAGGCACTGCAGCATGAGTTCGATCCCCAGCCAGGGAGCTACCCACATGGTGCAGCAGACATATCCTGACTTGCCTGCTGCTCCCCTCAGTAGTGTACTTCAGTCAGTCTGCCTGTTCTGCTTTCCACTCTGTCTCTGGTGAATCATCTCACCCTCCCTCGCATCTGGCCTGTACCCCAGATCCTGTATGCATAAATAAATAAATCTTTAAAAAAAAAAGACATTCTTAATTTGTCACTGTCTTAGTCAGCTTAAACTGCTTTAACAAAAAATCCCATAGAGGGCCTCCCCGGTGGCGCAGCGGTTGAGCGCTGGGTTGCGAAGCTGCCCGCGGCCTCTGCGGTGCCAGTTCGATCCCCGGCTGCTCCCCGGCCACCGCAGGAGGGTCCCACATGGCGCGCAGACCTCTCCTGCCGCCCGCTGCTCCCCTCAGCAGTGTACTTCGGTCCTTCTGCCTGCTCTGCTCCCCGCTCTGGCTCTGGTGAATTCTCTCACCCTCCCGCGCTTCTGACTGTACCCAGTGCATGTATAAACAAAACAAACAAACAAACAAACAAACAAATAAATAAAAAATCCCATAGACAGGTGGATTAAACAACAGAACACTATTTCTCACATTACTGGAGGTTGGTTAAGATTAAGGTGCTGGGGCCTCCCCGGTGGCGCAGCAGTTCAGTGGCGCAGCAGTTGAGCGCTGGGTTGCAAAGCTGCCGGCAGCCTCTGCAGCACCGGTTCGATCCCCGGCTACACCCCGGCCACCGGAGGAGGGTCCCACATGGCGCGCAGACCTCTCCTGCCACCCGCTGCTCCCCTCAGCAGTGTATTTCGGTCTTTCTGCCTGCTCTGTTCCCCGCTCTGGCTCTGGTGAATTCTCTCACCCTCCCACACTTCTGACCATACCCAGTGCTTGTATAAATAATAAATAAATAAATAAATCTTTAAAAAAAAAAAAAGATCAAAGTGCTGGTTTACCTGTTCTTGGAGAGAGCCTTCTCAACTTGTAGACATAAAGACATTTTCCTTCTGTGCCCTTGCATGATGGAGGGAAGGAGGGAAAGGGGAGGGAGGACAGAAAGGAGAGAGAGAGAAACATTTTGATGTATCTTCTTATAAGGGCAATAATCTTATAATTTCAGGGTCCCATCTTTAGGACTTCACTAACCATAACTATACCATAAAGAACTTATCTCCAAAAACGTGGGGGAAGTGAAGGCATCAAAATTTTAATTTGTATAGGACATCAGTTACCTGAAATAACTGATAATAAATAATAGCAATATTGATCTTACTTTCAATCTCACAAAATCTCATGAAAACAGCTTTTTGCCATTGAGTACAGTAGAATTAAGATGATGTTTTTCTTTGATTGTCCTCATCTCTTTCATTTCTTTCCCTATAAAATTTAAACCCATTTTTGACCTTCAGGTATTTACATAAACAAAGCATACCTAGCTACCTGCATACAAATCAACCTACATGTATTTCTACATTGCAAACAGAGACACAAATTGACATTAGAAGAATGTAGAAAGAGATTGGGTAGACATGAAGACTCTTCCAAGCCTAAGACATTAAATCTTGACTGTGGATCAAATATACCTCCGACAAATAATGAAACATAACACTAACTAAAATTATTTTAGTATATATATATATATATATATACGCACACATATATACATACACATAAATTATATATACGCACACATATATACATACACATAAATTAAATACATAATTAACTTGACCCAGGGGAAATATCATAATCAGTTAGTAAGATCTTTAAATGACTACAACAGAAAGTTGGAAAAAAATAGAAAAAATAATATTGTAATCATAGAAAAGAAATATAATTAGTGCTTCATTTAAATTAATAAAAATGAGAGTATATATGAAATGCACACTAATTGTAAGTAACAAAAATATTAGGAAAAAGCACTGCTGTGATTCTTAAGGAAAACATTTTATCTTGTGTCTTATTTGTTATGTTTTAGAAGCATTGAAAATCTTAACAGAACCAGGCCTCCCCAGTGGTGCAGGTTAAGCGCTGGGCTGTGAAGCTGCCCACAGCCTCTACAGTGCCGGTTCGATCCCTGGCCACGGGTGATGGTCCCACATGGCACACAGACCTCCTGCCCCGTGCGCTGCTCCCCTCAGCAGTGTATTTCGTCACTCTGCCTGTTCTGTTCCCCGCTCTGGCTCTGGTGAATTCTCTCAACCTCCTATGCTTCTGACTGTACCCAGTGCTTGTATAAAAAAATAAATAAATAAATCTTAAAAGAAAAATCTTAACAGAACTGTTATAGGAAATTATGACCTACTCAAATGAGCCAGTATAAAACAAATGGCAGAATTCATTCAAATTTAAATCTCAATAACATGAGGTATTGTCAGTTTGCAACAACACTGATATAACCAGACTAAATATTTGACCAAATGGATCCCATTCTAGTATTGATCTTGAAGAAAGACGTGTGCTTTTTTAATCACAGCTTGTCAGTAGTAGCAATATGTAATGGGGTTAGCAGAGATAATCATCAAATAAAATAATAAGTAATTAACTGCAACAATATATAAGGAATACATGAGGCCAGGAAATCAGCCAACATAAAGGTCATAGTGTGTTTAAAATGATGGATAGGATCTAGATAAAAGAAATTTGGGGGGCCACAATAGCATGTTGGTACTAACTCAATTCATGGCTGGATAAAATAGAAAATATGCAAAGAAAAATAAACTGCAATTAGTCTGTAATCAGATTTAAAAATCTTCAAATTAATTTTACTTTCCTAGTAAATGCGACTTCTTTTCTTATTTTTCAAAGTTAAATTGAAATCTCATGGATTTCTAAATAAACACATTTAAGTTAGGAATGTGGCCTTCAGCAGACAAAACCAAACCAAACCAAATCAATTTCTTAGACTCTGACTGCAGAACAGAGGCTACCTAGGAGAATGGGGTGCAGAGCAACGGGTAGAGGGGGTGTAATTGACATGGTGAAGAATTGTTGGGATTTTGGTTGTGGATGTATTATGGTAACATGCATTTGAAGAGGTGTGAACTTATAGCCCTAAAAGCATACACAGTGTTGTAAAATGATGTTACCTTTAAAAAAATGATTGCTTCAGGCAATTTTATTTAATGTATTAATACAAGTGCTATGGGTAGGGACCTTTAATTTACACTTTAATGTGTAAGCCTACATTATACTACACAACCCTGAGGCAATCTAAGATTCTTTTTTTTTTTTTTTTTAAGATTTATTTATTTATTTATACAAGCACTGGGTACAGTCAGAAGCACGGGAGGGTGAGAGAATTCACCAGAGCCAGAGCGGGGAGCAGAGCAGGCAGAAGGACCGAAGTACACTGCTGAGGGGAGCAGCGGGCGGCAGGAGAGGTCTGCGCGCCGTGTGGGACCCTCCTGCGGTGGCCGGGGAGCAGCCGGGGATCGAACCTGCGCTGCAGAGACTGCGGGCAGCTTCGCAACCCAGCGCTCAACCGCTGCGCCACTGGGGAGGCCCTCAATTTAAGATTCTTCATGATATGTGAAGAGGAGGATGATTAACCTAGAGAATCTATGAATATGTTAGGGCCCTAGAAGACCCTGAATATATGTAAAACTAAGAGGCAAATGAAAAGAGAAGATCGAGATGGCAAAAGCAAGGCAATAGATAATCTTCCATAAGTTTTTGGTGGAATTTAAGGACTTGGACAAGAAGCAGTGTTCTGAGCAGAAGTTTTTTTTTTTTTTTTTTTTTTTATAGAGGCGTGTTTTATTTATTTATTTTATTTGTTTGTTTGTTTGTTTTTACATGCACTGGGTACAGTCAGAAGCGCGGGAGGGTGAGAGAATTCACCAGAGCCAGAGCGGGGAGAAGAGCAGGCAGAAGGCCCGAAGTACACTGCTGAGGGGAGCAGCGGGCGGCAGGAGAGGTCTGCGCGCCATGTGGGACCCTCCTCTGGTGGCCGGAGAGCAGCCGGGGATCGAACCGGCGCCGCAGAGGCCGTGGGCAGCTTCGCAACCCAGTGCTGAACCTCTGCGCCACCGAGGAGGCCCTGAGCAGAAGTATTGACCAGGAGCTCATAAGAATAAATCATCTTATACTTTTCATATTACAAATGCATACACATACACAAACACAAGAGCAAGTTCACATGACAAAAACATAGATATATTATAAAAGGAAATATATCAATGTATTTATAGGTTATATAATTATATATTAAAATAATAATCTGTATGTATGTATGTACATATTCATAACTCACTATATCTCTAGCACATTGAGTTAAGGAAAATATGACAAGGAAGGATTTAGAATCTACTAGATTTTGGAAATCATTTAAGAATATAATCTGGGCCTCCACGGTGGCGCAGCGGTTGAGCCCTGGGCTGCAAAGCTGCCCCGCAGCCTCTGCAGCACTGGTTTGATCCCCAGCTTCCAGTGAGGGTCCCACATGGCACACAGACCTCTCCTGCCTTGCCCGCTGCTCTCCTCAGCAGTGTGTTTCATCAGTCTCCTTATTCTGTTACTTGCTCTGGCTCTGGTGAATTCTCTACCCTCCTGCACTTCTGACTGTCCCCAGTGCTTGTATAAATAAAAAAATATTAAAAAATAATATATTCTGAATTAAGTATATTTATTTGCTTTTAGCTAAATCTAACTTCAATTTTCCACCATTTTTTCTTTAGGTAACAGGACATTCTACCATTGAACTATTATTATAGCTTTTAAGTATGTTTCAATGTGTGTTTTTCCTAATCATCCACTAGCAAATGATGTTTAAGGACTAAGGCTGACTACACTTGAGTAGGGAATGCCTCACTTCCTAACATTACCAAGGATGTAAACTAATGTTACTTAAAAAACAAAAAAACAAAAAACAAACAAAAAAAATGAGAAGAGAATATTTGAGTTAGAAACTTGTACTGATAGTTCACGTTCCTACAAACTTTTTATTATCATCAAGTAAACTTTTATTTGAATGAGGCAAAGTGAAGGAGAATATGAGTGGCTGCATCTTATGAATTCATAATTTGAAAGTGAACTCATCTCTGAACATGTGTAATTCATTCAGACTCTGTCATCATAATTAAACAAAATAACTGATAATTATTTTCAACTACATTATTTCAACTACAGCTTTATATTTAACCATATTTTGAGCAGTAGAATTTTCAACTTTTTCATACTTATTTATTGAATTAGCACTTAAAATTAGGGTTGTTCTAATAAATAGACCATGAACTTGAACTGACAATGTCATTTGGAAATTATGATTTCTAATATAATTATTCAATGGATCTACCATGTATCTAAATTCCCCTTAATAATTACAGTCTGCTCTCTAATATCCAATTGCATATCCAACTTGCAAATTAGATCTATTACTCTTCCTACTTGCTGTACTATTTTAGTTATTTAGCTATTTTACTATTCATTAATCTATCACGTATTTTTCTCTAGATTACAACAGTTGTAGCTAAGTGGTGTGCAAAATAAGAGCAAACATGGTAACAAACATTTTATACATTAGTATTCCATTATTGTCTGGCAGTACCTATTGTTGAAAAATTCGTAAAAATTTTTGTAAAAAAATTTTTGTAATAAAAAATTGGCTTTCATTTGTTTTTAATCTTAGTTGTTTTAAACTATAAAATGTGTTTATACATAGAACTGAGGCATCCAAGGAGGAGTGGGAGAGAAAGGGGTGAGAACTGGGTGTGGAGAGAGCACAATGGATTGTTTGATGTCTATGGTGCTTTGCTGCTTCAGTAATGGGAAAGCTAAGGTGACTACACCTGAGGGGGAATCCTATACTTCCAAAACACTACAAGGATACAAATCAATGGTACTTAAAAAAAAAAAAAAAAGAAAGAAAAAGAAAAGAAAAGAAAGAAAGAAAAAGAAGAAAAAAAGGTTCATATTTGAGTTAGAAATATGAAGTTATTTTTCACTTTCCTATAAACATTTTATTATAAGTACAAGGTAAGAAACCATCAAAATAGGGATGAAGAGAATTCTGGTCATGCTTAGGAATTAGAAAACAGTGTTCAAAATATGGTTAAAATTAAAATATAAGGTTAAATAATTTTATAACACCACGTTTATAAATCATCATGCTCTATGAAGAAACAGCTTTCTTTGTTACTGACCCTGTATCTCCAGCTTATAACACAAAAAGACTTATAGCTTTAGTTGTTTTAAAATATAATTTTACTTATCCAAGTAAAAAAGATTTTCCATCTCTCTACTAGTCTATAATAGGATTGGGATTAGAATTAGGTATAAGGATAGTGTTACATTTAAAATTCTGCATATCTTTGAAAATTATTATCAGTAAGTTCTACATGAGGACACGATTGCTTCTTAAATTCTTTGGATTTAAATATTTAGGCAACTAGGTAATTCTAATAAAAACACATGAATAAAATGTTTAAAATAATCACTTTAAAGCCTTGTTTGATTTGGAGAAAAGTAAAACAACTGATTTCAACATTTCAGGAGAAAACATGATGGTTCAGATATAATACAAACCCCAGACACCTGTATCACATGGAGAGATGGCACGTGGGGTCTGATCTGGAAGTGGACCTGTGTTTATGTTTGCCTAGAGGTCTAAATAAGTTATTACTCCCTGTTTTTGGAGAAGAGTAATGTGCCATCAAACAAACAGGTTTTTTAATTACCTGGCTAAAAGATTTCCTTCCCAAGAATCTTGTACAGAGTCTGCTATTTTCTGAGAGATTCTTTAGTGGCAGTCAATAGACCACATGCTCTGTACGGGCTATGTCATCACTCAAGAGAAGGTTGGGTGCCCAACTAGTGATCAAAGCTTGTGGGCTAACAAATATGGCAAATGAAAATAGTGCAGGAAGTCACAATACAGGGTGCAAAGTAGGCTGGTTCTGAGAGCCGTGCCAAGAGCACCAGGTGCTTACTGACATTAAAAGAGACCTGGAAAATAATGTGGAAACCTATAGTTAACATCAATCTCCCAGCCTCTAGATCTTAAAATATTTTTGAATGTTCAAAGAGAGCAAAAACCAGCACAAATGAGCAGTGGTTGCTAAGGCCAACTCAGTAAGAATAGAAGATTTTTGCCCTTTGTGTTCCTTCCTACATCCAACTGTGCTTAGAAAAATCAGACTCGAGGTCTTAATTGCAAAGTCATTTCAAAGTTTCTTCTTAATTGAGACAGATATTAGGAAATTTGGCCTGGTTCTCTCTTTTTTCCCTCAGTAATTCTGAGATATTTGTCTTATCAACAGGCTTTAGAGGAGAGACAAATAAAACAAAAGCTAGCAAAACACATCTTGATAGCATCCTCAATAACATAATCTCTTTGGTATACAACTGAAAATTTATTTCCCAGGATCCTAGAGCTCAGGACCTCAAATCTAAAAGATCTTACCAGTGATTTATTTTGTTTATTTCCTAATGGAAGTGCTGGTTTTCTATTGATTTTTTCAGCTTGCCATGGACGCATTGCCAAATGTCTGTGTCATCTGTCATTATTCTATAGGGCCATGCTGATAGAGACATCTAAACCTGTCAATCAGATTGCATTTATTAAGCACAAATTATGTACTTGGTATTCTGAGTAAGAAAGAGTTTAAAAGTACAATTCTTCTGAAACAATGAACCAATGTTTTGTCACAGTCAACAATGAAGCTATGAGTGTAAATAGGAAGCATATAATATGAAAAAGAACATAATTTCTCTGGACATTTGAAGAGGGAATACAAGTGTTAATGATAAATTTGACAGATTGAAACTTCTGGTATAGAATATTTTGTTATTCCGAAATATTGTCTTAAAAACAATTCATGTTAAGTTTATCAAATCAGTTTTTGAGAATGTATTTCACTCTGCTTATCTTCCCAACTACCTTTTGATTGATAGTGATTTTTAGACTCTCCTAAGTTTTTCAGACTGTAACCTCCTACATGTCAGTACCCCTGGTTTGGGGACCAATGTGATGTGAGCAAATATGGGGTAATGAATAATCATACTTTCTGACTCTATGTGATTGACTATTTCTCTATTTTTTTCGTTTTTTTTTTTTTTTTTTTTATAGAGGCATGTTTTTATTTATTTATTTATTTATTTGCTTGCTTGTTTTGTTTATACATGCACTGGGTACAGTCAGAAGCGCGGGAGGGTGAGAGAATTCACCAGAGCCAGAGCGGGGAGCAGAACAGGCAGAAGGACCGAAGTACACTGCTGAGGGGAGCAGCGGGCGGCAGGAGAGGTCTGCGCACCATGTGGGACTCTCCTCCGGTGGCCGGGGAGCAGCCGGGGATCGAACCGGCGCCGCCGAGGCCGCGGGCAGCTTCGCAACCCAGCGCTCAACCGCTGCGCCACCGGGGAGGCCCTATTTCTCTATTTTTTAGTGTCTTTTGGGAAATTTGAAAATGTGAATACTCTTAATCCCAGGTGGTTTATAAATACAAACTTTATTTATCCAAATAGACACATCTCAGTTTCACGGTATGTTTGGCTATGTGCTTTGGATAAATAGATAAAGTTGTTATCCTACATACAGTAACACCATGATAATATGGAATCTATAATTACAACTATCTTGTAAGCATCCTGTCCCAATATTTTAGTTTACTTTCAAACCTAGTTGGGTCATTATTTCCCCATTTATCCAAAGGAGAAAATCAAATCCTTCATTTGCCTACTGCTAAGGGTTACTCTTTATCTTCCGTGGCTTCTAGCTTCAAAATTGACAAAACTCCACTATCCTAGAATTAAACAGTTTTCACAGGCCATTGTTATGAAAATAGAAAAATATAATAAAAAACAGCAAAAAAGTACAATAGGGCCATAACAAACAAACAACAAAAAAGAAAAATACAGAGCCAAGCCATAAATTGGCCTTGTCATTCTGCCATAAATATTCAGGTGTAAATGATAGATGACAGAGAAAAAGATAGGTAGATAAACAGATTGATATATAGATAGACAGTTCCATCAAGACATTCAGCAGAAACATAAGCATATTCTATTGTTATGCAGTTATGGGTGTGTTGGTTTCTCTATCATTTACTAATCACCTAATAATACTGGAGATGGGTCTCCCCAGTGGTGCAGTGGGTTGAGCGCAGTGATGTGAAGCTTTCCACAGCCTCTGCAGTGCCTGTTCAATTCCTGACTAGCCAGGGAGATACCCACATGGCACAGCAGACCTCTCCTGCCTCGCCCGCTGCTCCCCTCAGTAGTGTCTTCGGTCCTTCTGCCTGTTCTGCTCCCTGCTCTGTCTCTGGTGAATTCTCCCAGCCTCCCATGCCTCTGGCCTGTAACCCAGTGCTTGTATAAATAAATAAATCTTTTAAAAAAAAAATACTAGAGGGTACCTGCCCTCATTACATTCTCTCTCTCTCTGGAAAAAAAAAATGAAACGACTTATATCTGATATGTTTTCCATTGAAAAAGTATACTCCTTCATCAGACTGTCCTACCAATTTCTTTGTAATAGATATCTTTCAGATATTTCCTGAGAATTTTTTTTAATAAACATTCCTTAAAGAATAATAAATTGCCTTAGAAATTTAAAGGAAAACAATTATACACCTAAAATTAAACAAATAAATATCAATAAAATTATTAGAATTTGAAACCCCTTCATCTATATATGTAGCTAAGTTTATGTATCTTGGATCTGCGGAGAGTGATCTTGGTCAATCTGAATATCTAAGAATTCTACAATATATAAGTCTTTCAACAACAGTACTATTTCTTTAGATGTTTCAATATTTCATATATAGAATTTTTAATTGCTATTGTTTTATGTTTAATGAAAAATTAGCATAGAATAAGAAGGATCACCTCATTTCCTATTCTTAATCACTTGCTTAACCTGTACATTTTCAAAATTCCTTAGGACTAGGAGCTGATGACAAACTCTTAAGTACTCTGGATATGGCATTCCAAGCCTGACTATTGTCTTTTGAAAGTACGCCATGACCTCTGGAATAACTGAATAAATCTCCTTATATACCATCATCTGGTTAGCATAAGTGTAACGTTTCATTGTGAAATCCACAGAGCTTGACAATTTGTCTGTAGTTTACACTTGGAGGATCTTTCTCTCCAGCAGTTTTCTCACTGGATTAGAAGGACCAGGCTGATCTTTAATAAACCAGATGCCAAGGATTTTATTATCAGTATCCTGGGTATACTTGAAACTATCCCAACAATTTGATAATTTCTAGAGTGCTTGTACAACATCAGCTGCAAGTCAATCTGAGGGTTTGTTTTGTGACTTTACAGCTGTGCTCTAGGTATTCCCTTATTCAGAGGTTCATAAGTTTTTTTCCAGAGTAAAAATATCAATTCTCAATTTGATGGCTATCCATTATGATCAGGACATGGTTCTAGGCAGAGAAAATACAGCTTTCCCCTTTTCACCATGGAGTTCACATCCTAGTGGAAGGGATATAACAATTTCACAACAACTTGACACAAAGTATAAAAATGATGTTCAGAAAAATCTGGGAACATATAATGATCTATGTGTTATGAGGGATAAAGGAAGATATTTTGTGAGGAAATATGTACTGATTTTGGAGTGAATAAGAATTTTATTTGACTCAGTGAAAAGAAAGTGAACATTCCAGGCAAAGTTGACAATACATGTAACATGTAACAACGAAACAGCTCAAGGGAGCAGTGAGCATTTGAGAAACTGACCTTATACAGTTGAAGTCAGCAAATAAAGAAATATTAAGGAGATATGGAACTAAAGATGAATTGAAGGACTTAACTCATGAGATAACTTATAGACCATGTTAAGGTTTTGGTATTTAAGGATCCTGCAAAGTCAATAAAGGATTTTAGACTTTACATGCATGAGTGTATGGTTGAATAGCAAATGGCATGGTTAGCATTTTAGTTGCAAAAGATCACAGTGAAATTGTTGTGAAAGGAAGAATTTCAGTTGAAAGAGGAAAAAGACCAGTTGATGGACTTTTCTGGAATACAGTTTAGATATCATTAAATAATTAAGAGTTGTCAAAAAGATTATGGAAGAACCACAAACATTGAAAATAATTTAATGAATAAAATCTGCAAATGTTATTGATAAAATATTCTGGGGAGAATGTAGATAAAAAAGGTAAAGTCAAAGATGCCTTCCCTTCCATATTTCTACTTTGGCACTTGTTTTTCTGGCCATGAAATTTCTTTGATATTGAAAATACTGGAAGAGGGCCTCCCCCGTGGTGCAGCGGTTGAGCACTGGGTTGCGAAGCTGCTCGTAGCATCTGCAGTGCCGGTTCGATCCCTGGCTTCTCCCCGGCCACCAGAGGAGGGTCCCACATGGTGCGCAAACCTCTCCTGCCGCCCGCTGCTCCCCTCAACAGTGTACTTCGGTCCTTCTGCCTGCTCTGCTCCCTGCGGGCTCGGTGAATTCTCTCACCTGCCCGGGCTTCTGACTGTACCCAGTGCTTGTATAAATAAATAAATCTTAAAAATATATATATATATATTATTTAAAAAAAAAGAAAATACTGGAAGAGTTACAAAACAGTTAAGATCATGCATTCTGTTTTGAATATATTCCACTTAAGGTTCATATATAATATCCAATGGACATGTTGGATATAGAGTAGATAAATATGAGTTGAAGCTCAGAAAGAGGCCTACGTTATATATAAGTGTGGAGCAATAGATTCCCATTGAATCTCCGAATGTGGTTGAAATTGTCCAGAGAGCAAAAATAGCAACAAAGACACATGCTCCAGATCAAATCTAAAAGAACTTGAATATACATTTGCTAGTTTGAGAAGGTTAAAGGGAGCAAACCAATAACAATAGCCAGGGATGCAGGAAAAACATCAGGAAAGTCGAAGTCATAGAAAACAAGACAAAAGAAAGGCCATGCTAAAAGTATTAAATGCTACAAAAAAGTCAAATAAGATACATAAACCATTTTTGACTTCAACAAGAGCGATCATACTGGAGTGGTAAGAACAAAACATAGATTAGATGAGAAGCTCCTAGAAATAGGGAAAAAAAGAGTTTGACCTAAAACAGCTTGCTAGAGAAGTTTAAATGTTTGATGATGACAAGACTAGAGATAGAACATTAGCTATGAAAGAAGGCAAAGCCCAATTATACTTTTCATGTATAACAGGTAGCAGCTGGAAGTGACTTAGTTTGGGAAGTATTTCAGAAACCATTTGGAGTTCTTTCATGAAATCCAAAATGGTTTTGCTTTTCACAAAGCCCAGCAAAATATGTATAGAAATAGAGTAGGAAACTTATACAAGATAATAGAGGATGCCCTTGAATATAAGCACTGATGTTTTGGAGGGGGTTTGTATGTTTTCCGATTCAATTTTAGAGAAAGCAATTCTCTTGTTTTTCTCTGGATGAGATCTTGCCTTGAGGATAGAAATGAAGCACATAATTATCTTCATAATTTCCTTCCATTCACTAATTCAAAATACTACTGAGATGACAGTACATTAGCAGATAAAAAAGGGTTCTTTTTTTTCCTCAAATGAGTATAACCTGAATTATGCTCTGAATTTATACAGGTTTTGGTTAAATTCTGCCTCAGAACATTAAAGATAGTTCAGGGAAAATAACATGGAGAATCTGAAACACATTTTTACCCAAGATTTAATATATAAGTGATACAAGGCAGCAAGGGGCACTAAAACGCCAAGGACAGTGTCCAAGTAGTTCATTGGTTCTCAGTTCTTCACCCACATGCACAATTGCAAAACTACTCAGGTTCAGAGAACAAAAATAATGGATTTATTTAACAAACCAAGGAAACAAAAATTACTGAGGCCACAAATGGCCATTTACCTCACCCATTGTTTTAAACTCCTAAACACAAAGGCTCCCAAAATGGTGTCTTCCTGACACTGAGGGCCTGTAGCAAATTGCAGCCAGTCTAGAGGCCTAGACCCAACTCACTAAGATAGCAGATAACACAAGAGGAGATGCTCACCCAGAGCTACTGAAATGTGCTAGCCCAGCACCAGAAGACTGATACTCAAAACAACTGCTGCAGCGGCCTAACCAGCCAACAGGCGGCCCACACTCATGCAGCTCAGGGAGGCGCCCATCTCCTGGTCTTTTCCTTTTCCTTCCAGGCCATAGGTAACAGCGGCAAAGCTGGGAACAGTTTCAGTTGCTTGGCTAGGAGCAATGCATCTGAACTTTCTTCTCTGAGGTTGGCCGCTAGAAGCCTGTAAGGTAAGGTAAAAAGTATCAGGTTTGGGCCTCCCCAGTGGCACAGCGGTTGAGGGCTGCGTTGCGAAGCTGCCCGCAGCCTCTGCAGCACTGGTTCGATCCCTGGCCGGAGGGTCCCACATGGTGCACAGATTCCCGCTGCTCCCCTCAGCAGTGTACTACGGTCCTTCTGCCTGCTCTACTCCCCGCTCTGGATCTGGTGAATTCTCTCACCCTCCCGCACTTCTGACTGTACCCAGCGCTTGTATAAATAAATAAATAAATCTTTAAAAAGTTTCAGGTTTTTCTGCCCTCTCGCCATTAGGATAGATGATGGAATCCTGCGGTCCTGAATACACGCCTGATGGCGGGCACCTGGAATAGGGTGTGGGCATATGTAGATGGGATTCACCTGGGCCAAGACTGGGCTTTTAAGGGCGGTGACACCAGGACACCAGCAGAAGCAGAGAGAAAGCCGGAGAGCTCAGAAAGAGTGAAGACTTGCTGGGGGCTGGGAGGCCTGCCAGCCTCTGGGCCCCCCAGCACCCCTACCTGCCATGTACCCAGTAAATCCCAATAAAAGGCTGAAAACCGCCGCCAAGGTCTCCAGGACTCTCTCCTCCTTTACCCTGTCTGCATGGGATCATAGAAAACCTGCTCCGTGACCATTCCTGACCTTACAAAGCCTCTCTGTGTCCTTTAGAGGCCACAACAGCCCTCTGGAAGATGGGCAGGGTGAGGGCAGAGATGGCAGACCCTGGAATTGCTGAAGATTCAGAAACACTAAAATCCGGGATGCTTAATCCTGGGGACTGTTTCTGCAGTCCCTTGTATTTCCTATCAGAGTCTCCACCCCCACTGATACTTTGTTCCAATTTCACCTGGGGCTATTTATCCTCCCAGCACCTCCTTCTAGGGGTCTCCACTTATGACAGTCTTTGGCTTCAGCCATGGATTAGTTAAGTACCATTAGAGAAAATGTTTCCTAGGATGTGATTACTATGCCTGTGTTCAAAAGGAATTGATAGATAGATAGATAGATAGATAGATAGATAGATAGATAGATAGATAGATAGACTTATATACACATATTTGAAAAGAAGGAATGTTATTTCTAAGTGTGTGATTTCTCAGTATTGCATACATGAAGGCATTGTTATTTCAATGTGAGATCTCACCTAAGACTTTTAAATAATAGATTTATGAGGTAAAATAGAAAATCTTATGATAATTTTCACATGTATAGAACTAATCACATAAACTTCAGGCAATATGATTTACTTATTCAATTTGTGGTTCAAGTTATAGGCCTTGAATAACTATGTAACAACAGAGCAGAACTTGCAACAACTGTATTTTTTCCATAAAAAATTTAAAGGCTTGGGAGAAAACTCTAAGAAACAATTAAAATTTTCCTGTTTTTTAAATGTGATTATAGAATGAGACATACGACATTTAGTGGTTTCTATTATGTTTAAATAGTTCATGATATTTTCCTCAAAGATTATTAAAATAATATATTAAAATTGCTAGGGCATGAAATTTTTCCTATAAAATGAGGTTTAAGATGGAATCACAAATTTCAACTTGTTATATAATATATAGCATGCTGAAGGTCAATTTAATGAGGAATTTGTTAAACTTTCAGGGACCACTAATTTTAAATGATGAGCCTTTTGACAATAGAAGATAAGCATTCTCTGTTTAAATCTAAATATAAATGTTATATTTAGTATTATATGTCTACTATATTGATATGTAATACACATTTTCTTAGATTATTTATTCATTTATTACTTTTTAAAGATTTACTTATTTATGCATACAAGAATTGGGGTGTTGGACAGAGGTGCAGGGGCGGGGTGAGAGGATTCACCAGGGACGGAGTGGGGAGCAGAAGAGGCAGATCTACTGATATTCACTGTTAAGGGGAGCAGTAGATGAGACAGGAGAGGTATGCAGCACCATGTGGGTTAGCTCCCTGGCCAGCCAGGGATCAAACACCTGCTGTAGTGGCTGGGAAATCTTGATATGCTATGACTTTAACCCCTGTGCCACCAGGGAGGCCCCTGGATTATTTATTGTAAAACTAATTTATATACTCTATCATCTAACTTCAACTATTAACTTTTAAAAAAAGAAGAAACAAAGTTTTGTGAAAAGAAAATAACCAACAGGCAAATTATTAATTCTGAACATTAGGTAAGTGCAGACATAATACATAAATGAGTTACCCTCAGGCAACTTTAAATTATGCAATAGCTCTTTTTTTTTCCCTAGGAAAGTCAAGGTTTTAATGACCTTGGCAACATACTAATAGTATTATAAACCTATTGTAATAAAATATAAAAGAATGACATAGTTTTATCTGGAATTCTGGAGAAATAAAATATCTTAAGAATTAAACATCACTATCCCAAATATATTCTTACAAAGCTCAGGTATGCTCAAAGAAAATAAATAAATTGAGTAGAAATCAGTACAACCTATTCAGAACGTAAATAAATT
This sequence comes from Talpa europaea, assembly GCF_964194135.1. Classification (NCBI taxonomy): domain Eukaryota; kingdom Metazoa; phylum Chordata; class Mammalia; order Eulipotyphla; family Talpidae; genus Talpa; species Talpa europaea. Next base: position 75,325,199 of record NC_140070.1, read on the forward strand.
TCATTGAAATATAATAAATGAATTAATATTTTGGTTATTTTTTTCTTTGTCCTCTAAATAATGTTCTATTATTATTTTTTGGATTTCTGAGTAAATGATACAGGACATTCTTCTTTATGATTCTCTTTACTTACAATACACATTTTGATATTCAAACTACTACACTGAGGACTAATAGGTATGTATTTCTAAGTATTTGAAAAACTTTTGTTATGACTGCTCCTTATCTCAATAAGCAAATGTTAGTGAATAAATGTTTATAAAACAGATGACAATATAGGCAAATGATAATCCATTAGTAATGCTGCATTCCTGTAATCAACATGTACTTTCTAAATGATTGTTCATAGTAACACATTACAAAATCTTTTCCATTTCTAATAATTTCACAATATCCCCTACCATAATATTTAATTTATATATTTGAATCTCTTAGTCTATTTGTGGATTAGGTTAATACAATGACTCTTTTCTTCCATTGTCAATCCCAATTTTATTTCGTTTGATAAATATTAGAAACTATTTCATTAATATGCCTTTATTTTGTTCTATATTTAATTGAGTTAGTTCACTATATTCTCATAGTTTTAAAAATTCAAAGCCATGCATATCTTGAGTTTTAGTTCTGAGTGACAGAGGTTAACTGTTCATCTATCCCTTGGTTTATTTCTTAAAATGTATTCAAAATAAAACTTAGTTTCCTTTCAATTTCTAGACTACTAAGAAAATAAGTCATTTGTTTGTTTGTTTGTTTTTGCGGGACCCTTGCCAGCGGCCGGGCAACGAATCAGCACTGCCGAGGTTGCGGGCATGCAGCGGGCAGCCTCGCAGGCCAGCGCTCAACCACTGCACCACCAGGGGAGGCCTGCCAATAAGTCATTTGTAATGTGAATTGAGTATCAATATAAATATGATATTTTTTCAAAATGACTCATACATGAGTCATTTTGAAAAAATAAATTACTGTTATTATCAAGGTAATCTACATATTATTTAATTGAAAGTTCAGAAAATGTTTTCTTTCAAAGCAAGTAAATATAAGCATTTACATATTATTATTGATATTCCACCTCAAGTCCTAATTGTTTTAAAAAATTGTAACATTTATTTATTTTTAAAGATATATTTATTTATGCATACAAGAACTGGGGTCCAGGCCAGAGGTGCGGGGGTGGGGGCAGTGAGAGAGTCACCAGAGACAGAGTGGGGAGCAGAACAGGCAGATCTACTGAAATACACTGCTGAGGGGAGCAGCAGGTGAGACAGGAGAGGTCTGCTGAACCATGTGGGTTAGGTCCTTGGACAGGGATCGAACTTGGGCCACAGTGGCTGGCAAGAGTTTGATAGTGCTGAGACTTTATCTGCACCACTATGGAGGTCCCCCCAAAACTATTACATTTAGATTAAGAATTATTCAATAAGGTATGATCCTATTTTATTGACCTGGATTCTTGATCTGTGGGAAAGGGTATCTCAGTAGATCTTCTCAAAGTTTTGAAATTTCCAGTCTTCTCCAAAACATTTGATAATGCAGTAGTTTTGCTTTGATTCTCATAAAGGACTGTCTTACTTCCATTATGGGCCCATGTCCCATGGAAGACTCCACTTCCCAGACCTTCCTCTTCGGATGCTGCACATTATACCTGATACCCAAGAACTGGAAACAACCCAAGTGTTCAGTGACAGATGACTGAATAAAGAAGATGCGGTATATAGAGAGATTGGAATACTAGAAACTATAAAAAGATGAAATTCTACCATCTGCAGCAACGTGGATGAAACTAGAGGATATTCTGCTTAGTCTAATAAGTCAGGTGGAGAAAGATAAACACCATATAGTTCCATTCATTATGATATGTAGAGAAAGAAAAAAAAATCAATAAGGTAACACTTACTTTTCAGACTCTAAGACCAAATTTGGTATTACTGGAATGTTATGTGAGTGGCCAAATAAGATTAAAAGTAGTCATATGTATGGTGTAGGATGGAATTGAACATTTAATGCAATATATACATATATTGAATTATAATGATGCACAGTTGAAACTCATGTAATGAGATAATGCAACGTTAATTCAATAAAATCTAGAAAGATAAAGATAAGAACAACAACAATTAAAAAAAATCTTTTGGATGATGCCAAAATAAAGGTCCTGGTTCTGCTCCCTGATAGAGTGCATTTGTATCTGGAATATAGCAATAGTCTCAATGTTGTCAGAGATGATACATGGACCATTTAGGGATCACCAAGAAAGAACATAAGGCTCTATCTTTTTAGGGATAATTGAACAAGATCATCAGGAGAAAGTACGACTACTGTTTCACAGTGAGGACAGGCAAGAATATGTATGGAGCTTGGCTGCCTCATTTGGGCAACACATTTGGGTGATTCACAATACTCTCTTGACTAACTGTAACTATAAACAGGCAAGTACAGCATTTCTAACCCAAGAAGGGTGTGGCTACTAGAGCTTCAGACATTTCAGGAATGACTGGTTCATCCCATCAGATAAACCACTGTGAGCTGCAAGAGGGATAATTTAAGATGGAGAACATTTAAAATGGATAGTAAATGAGGAAGAAATGAGTATTGATTTGACCCTGAGACTACTGGAGCAATTGTATATATGGGTCTTCTTTCTTTTTCCTATTTTGATATTCCCCTCAGAAAGAGATTCCGTCCCACAGGAACCATGAAGGAGCATCTCCCTAAACCTCAACAGAAAAGTGTGCTGGTGCCTCACAATGGGTAGATGGTGACAGGTGTAGAGAGTTGCACTTCATATCCCCCTTAAGAAAGGAAGGGTGTGAGTAGCATGTATAACTGAGAGCTTCCAGATGTTAACTTCTTCATGCTCCACTCTGACTATGAGCAGAGATCATGCTCTGTTGGTTCTCACCAGTGAAAGATTGAGTAAAGTAGTATTAGTTGAAAGCAGGTTCTTCTTGCAGAAAGCCCTAGATGATGACAGAGCAAGATGTTGGGACTGTGGCCTCACCATTTCTGACACTGAAGGAATCCTCTAAGGGGCCAACTTTTCTCTGAAATTCTCTGATTGGCTGGCAGAGACTTTGCTGTGGTCTTAGGCTTCCCTTGCCTAATTTTGCTTCCATCCCATTCCTCACAGAGATTACTCTAACAGGGTAGTCCCCAGAAAAAGGGGAGGTTCCAGGTTCCCCGCCCCACCCAAGGAAGGTAGGAGCTGAGCAGAGAGGAGAAGAAGCTGGAGAGGAGACTGAAGAAGGGAGGAAGCAGGATAGAGAGCAGGAAGGAGACCTGGAGGAGGCACATGGAGCAGAGAGACATGTGAAGAAGTTGCACTTGCTTCTTGGTCCTGGACTGGTTGAAAGAGATGTGGGTGAGAGACCCGTGGACGTTAACAACAGCAGCTTTTATCTTGATTTTGATTTTGCTCTTTTCCTCCTAGACTTGTCTGACTGTTTCTGTTCCTTTTCTATGGGTCCCTGCTGGAAGGTGCTTTAGACTTGTGACAGGCTTTCGGGACTTGCTTTGGGCCAATCTTGTTTGGGACTTTTGCCCACAACAGGTTGGGTAACTTTTCTTTTCTTTGTAGCACACTAATTGTATTAAAGTTCCTTTCCATTAATGGTCTTACATGTTTGTCTTGATGCAGGGAATGGCAGAGCCTATTTAGAGCAGGTAGGTTTGGGGATTCTGGTGTGCCCCCTCTCCCTGCCCTGTAACATTACATCATTATAAAACTTTTGCACTCACAACTCTCTCTTGGTGCTTTCTTCCTTGAGAACTATACCTGTGGCAAAATAACCTGAACAATGTATATTATATTCATGATTTTATACCTATTACATAAGAGAATACATAAAAGATAGTTATTACTCAATGAATTTTAGTGAAATAATTTAATGGCATGCTTTTTTTTTTTTTTTAAGCTTTAATTATTTATTTATTTATACAAGCACTGGATATAGTCAGAAGCGTGGGAGGGTGAGAGAATTCACCAGAGCCAGAGCGGGGAGCAGAGCAGACAGACTGACGAAATACACTACTGAGGGGAGCAGTGGGCACAGCAGGAGAGGTCTGCGTGCCATGTGGGACCCTCACTGGGATCTGACTGGCGCTGCAGGGGCTGCAGGCAGCTTCACAGCCCAGTGCTCAACCGCTGCGCCACCAGGGGAGGCCCATTAATGGCATGTTTTATATGTAATTTCTGAGAGAAGGGAGTGAACTTACTTATTATCCAATATGATTTTGCTCCTTATGGTATTTTTTGAGATCAAAGATAACATGTGCTTTGAAAGAAGCAGCTGTAACTAATCTATTGTATGTTTGTTTTTCTCCTTAAATTCAAGTAGTGCATGACTATTAAAAAAATAACTAAGCCACTAAAAATGCATTTAATTGTAACATGGTTATTTTGCTGTTGCTTATATATCTAAGAACTCCATTTTAGAAATATTTCATATGTGTATATATATATATATTTCTAAAATAATTTGAATTTGTATTTTTGTAGCTAAATGGAGGTTTATACATAGGAGGTGTTTGTGGCCAGTTGTAGAAAACAATGCTAAGGACCATCTCTGATTCTAATGGTTTCAAAATCTCTCCCATAACTCCAAAACCTGATGCTATATACAAATATATTTCCCAAATCTAATATTTTCTAACCTCTTTCCCTCTCTTCTATTTGGGTTTGGGGATGAATAGAAAACATAGAAAATCTCAGAAAAGTTATCATAAACTTTCAGTTCAAAAATATAATTGCATTTAATGTGACCTTTATCTGTGTATTTGAGAGAGCAAGAGAGAGGAAATATTTATATCACATAAGTAGTTTATCAGTAATAAGTTGTATGAAGTTTGTAGGGCAACTCAGCAGGCTAGAAGTTATAAGAGTTTTAAGAAGTTATAAGAAGTTATAAGATGGTGCACTCCAGTCAGAATTCTTCAGGACTACATGAAACTGCAAGATTTTATATGTTGCAGTTTTGAGGAGAATTCCTTCTTCTTCTAGAAGCCTCACTTTTTGCTTTTGGAAGTTTAGCTGCTTCATTCAAGAGCTATTGGTTTAAATTTAACTGTATATTTTAAAAAAATGTTCTCAAGTAACATCTGGACACCATAGAGCATACAAGTTGACAGATAAAATTAACTATCACTGTGTTGTTTTATCTGGATGACCAAATTTAAATGTATTTCCTGCTTATGAAACAAAGGAGGAATCTAGGGTTTTGCTGTACTCCCATTCCAGTAAAAATAAGCTTTTCATTTTTTTAATTTTTTAATTTTTCTTTTTTAAATTACCTTTTTTTTTTTTTTAAAGATTTTGTTTATTCATTTATACAAGCACTGGGTACAGTCAGAAGCGCGGGAGGTGAGAGAATTCACCAGAGCCAGAGTGGAGAGCAGAACAGGCAGAAGGACCAAAGTACACTGCTGAGGGGAACAGCGGGCGGCAGGAGAGGTCTGCGGGCCATGTGGGACCCTCGCCGGAGGCCTGGGATTGAACCAGTGCTGCAGAGGCTGAGGGCTGAGGGCTCAACCGCTGCGCCACGGGGGGGGGGGGGGTGTCGCAAAAAATTAGCGAGGCAGCCAGAAAAACAGTTTTTGTGAACAAATGAGTTTGATTGTATTGTTCAAAATAAAGGGGCAAGTGGTCTGGGCAAGGACAATCCTTCCTGCCAGATCTCCACTAATGAGAACAGAAGTCAGGTCACCTGTGAAAGTTAAGGAAACTGTTAATAACACCCTCACTTCACTTCTGGGTGAAGTGATTTGATTGCTCATTACAAGGCAGGCATTGGAGATAAAGTCCTGTGTTCACAAGAAATACAGAAAGAAATCCTTATGTCCTTTTCTTCAGCCTTTCATATGGACCACAAACACTTCAAATTTACTACTAAAATATTTACATGTTAGACAGATTCAAAACTAGATTGTGCTTTAAAATATCTGATGCTAGAATATATTTAGTATTTAGAGAAAGCAGAGATAAAAAATAAAAAAAAATAAATTTACTATCAGATTTACTCACAGACTTAGGTTTCATTTATTTATATTTATATATTTATGTATTTATTTCATACTCTCTAAAAGAAAAAAAAATTCCCTAAAGTGAAATTAAGAACATGCTAAAAATTGAAGGTAATATTTCAAAACCAATGATATGAAGGGCTATTTTCTAGTATTGCACTGAAATGGAGCTTATAGTAATAGAACTGGAGAATATACGAGAACTCCATTTGCTTTGGGGCCAGAATCTTTGAAGAGGAGATGAATTCTCGTAAAGTCCTATTGCCCTTTAAATCCACTCTTTAGCAAGGCAGACTAAATAGAAAACAGCAATACTTCATCTTGTCAAAGATTTGATCTCTTTCACAAATAAATGTTCCATTTAATACAATCGTGTTTTTGAACTAAAAGTTTGTTGAAACTGTTAAGATGCCCTATCCAAGCACATTTAAAATAAAGAAAAACAAAACTGCTGACAGTAGTCTCAAATGATTTTATGGGACTTTACCTCTTGGTTTTTCAGGTCAACTCTTTAATGCAAAATTACTCTGCAGAGTGAAAAAAGAAGATATGACTCAAAGTGAGACTTTTGAGTATGAAGGGAAATAGTCAACATTTCCATGATTAAATCATATTGGGAATCATCAGGCCTTTGGACACTATGTTAATTTAATTAAGCTGGTACATCTGCAGCATAGTTTGAATTATCCAAGTAATATTTAACATAGTTTGAGACAGAAGTTTATAATAAAGGGAATGTTATTTTTATGGTTTGGGTCAAAAACAAAGAAGGAGCTGGTGAGGTATCACTTTTACAACATCAGTAAAAAAAAATTGTGTCGGGCCTCCCCTGGTGGCACAGCGGTTGAGAGCTGGGTTGCCCGCAGCCTCTGCAGCGCCAGTTCGATCCCCGGCCACAGGCGAGTGTCCCACCAAAAAAAAAAAAAAAAAAAAAAATGTGTTATTTAACTAATTCATTAAATAGAGTTTAATTATATTTGTGATGACCACAACACAGAAATTTGGTAATTCAAGGATTATTTACTTAGTTGATATATTTGTTTAAAAGCCCTTATATCTAGTGTTTCTTTTTGTGCATGTTCAAATGTTATTTCTGCGATTGAAGATTTCCACATACTGCTTTTCAGCCTAAATGGTTTATATGGGTCATACCATATAAACTAATTGGATCATACCACATTAGTTTGATTACCCACTTTATGTCCTGTTGGAGAAAGTGGGTGGGTATATCTATTTCATATATACATATTGATACAGAATTTCAACAGAATCACTGGTAGTTTTTAGAATATACCAACAGGTTTTACTTGTTCTTCCTTACATAGACCAATAGAATGCAATGACCAATAGAATTCAGGGTCCAGGACAAGGCCCCCATCTATAAAATTAAATGAAAATTGGCAAGCCAAGGTGACTCTGCAGTTTAGTGGAAAGGGTAATAAATTAAATATGTGTTGCAGGGTACTTAGGCTTCCATATGAAAACAATACATATTGACCCAGACTTCTTACCATATGAGAATAAAACCTACTCCACAAGTTTGAATATCAATTTGTAAAAGATACTCTTTTTAAGAAAAGATGGTTAGTCACTTGCATATTGACTAGCACTTACCAGCACACAGTCATTCCATTCTTCTACACTTATTTTCATTCCTTCTTCCTTAACTGATGAACTGTCTTAGAAGTAAACACCATCAGATGATTTATATCCTCTATTAAATTAAAAACCCATCTGCTCTTATGCGCATGATCTTCATTTATACCTCTTTTTAAAGATTTACTTATCTATACAAGAACTGGGGTACAGGCCAGAGATGTGGGGTTTGAGAGGATTCACCAGAGACAGAGTGGGGAGCAGAACAGGTGGATCTACTGAAATACACTGCTGAGGGGGGCAGCGGGTGACACAGGAGAGGTCTGCTGGGCCAGGTGGGTTAGCTTCTTGGCCAGGGATTGAACTCGTACTGCAGTGGCTGCAGATAGCTTCATCATGCTGAGGCTTAAACCCTTGTGTCACTAGGGAGGCCCTATTTATACTTTTTTTTGGAACATTTATTTATTTATGCATACAAGAGCTGGAGTACAGGCCAGAGATGTGGGGGGTGAGAGGATTCACCAGACACAGAGCAGGGAACAGAACAGGCAGACTGACTGAAACACACTGCTGAAGGGAACAGCGGGTGAGACAGGAGAGGTCTGCCACACCACGTGTGTTGCTCCACGGCCAGCCGGGATTGAACTCGTACTGCAGAGGTGTGGATTCTTTCATAATGTGGTGCTTAACCCCTTGTGCCACCAGGGAGGCCTCCTAATTACACTTTTATAAAAGTAGAAGTAATAACTGTGTCTTCTCATAAAACAAAACCAAGGACAGTTTTCTCCTGCATTTTTTCCTTCTAGGTTTTATTTGCAAGAGACATTTATTTCTGAATCGATAAATTTTTGAGTATCTAGTCTGGATTTTCTCTTAATAATTTTATTGTCATAACTCGTTGCAACACTGTGTCTGCTTTAGGGGAATAGGTTCACATTCTCTACACTACACCACAATCCCCCCAAAACACCCCTAGTCCTCTACCATATACAATTGTGTCCCCACTCCCCTTTGCCCCATTCCAACCTTCTCTCCCCCTCTAATACCTCAATTATGTAGTCATATTTCTAGAATTTCTCTGATTTACTTTTTTCTGTTCCTTTATTTTGTTTCTCTATATTTCACACGAGTGAAATCATTAATGCTTGTCTTTCTCTACCTGAGTTATTTCACCTAGCACTATTGTTTCTAATTCCATCCTTATTGTTGCAAAATGCAATGTATTTTTAATAGATGATTAGTATTCCTTCATGAATATATAGCACATCTTCCTAATCCACTGCTCTTTTGTTGGGCAAGAGGTTGTTTCGATAATTTGGCTACTGTCAATAGTGCCTCAGTGAGCAGAGGAGTGCATCTATTCCCTTGAATTAGTACTCCTGTAAAGTGCACTCAGACAGAATACAATGATCTTTCACCGTTTCTTACATTGTCAAAAGAATGTGTGTAGGGGGATACAGCGGGAGAAGGCAAGGGAGTTACATGTTTTTGTGAGGAATGCTGATAATAACTTTAATGTTGGAAGAGATTTAACCTACACAAAAAAGTCCAATGGCAATTTTATAACAGGTACAATATGTTCTATAATAAGATAAGGACTAACCTAAGAAATGACAAATATAGCAAGTTGTATTGTTTTGTAATGCTTTGCATATTTTGAATTATAATGGAATAAACACATATTCATGCATGTACCTATACACATACATACATATAACATGCCACCTTAAGCCCAAGAAAATAGAATCATCTAGAATAGCATCTTGTACATAATTAGTGGTAATCAATAAGTTTTCACTCACTCTTAACAACTAATATATATTCAAATTTCACATATTGCTGCCAAATTTTACTAGAATCCTAAACACAATACTAAGTTTTATTTGACAATATGTTCATGTTATGTCCACCTTTAAGACTATAAAATCATATAATTAAATAGTCCCTCCATTTTACTTCAAAGCATCTGAAAAGGAAATATACAGAAAAGGTACAAAAATAAATATTTTCCCAATAAATGTATCAAGAGGGAGGTCTCAAATTTAGTTGTTTTGTTGGTATATCCAATTGTCACTATGTTAATTAAATCAATTATTAACTTTATTAATAAAATTAGGAAACCTATCCTTTTAAAGATTTTTTTTTTTAATTTATGCAATAGCTGGGGTACAGGCCAGAGGCGTAGGAGGGTGAAAGGATTCACCAGAGACAGAGTGGGGAGCAGAACAGGCAGACAGACTGAAAGCACTGCTGAGGGGAGCAGTGGGTGAGACAGGAGAGGTCTGCTATGCCATGTAGGAATCTCCCTGGCTAGCCGAGAATCGAACCCGTGCTGCAGAGGTTGCAAACAGCTTCACAGCACTGCACTCAACCCGCTGCGCCACCAGGGAGGCCCAAGAAACCTATCCTTAAAGCTATTTTGTTTTGAAGTCAATTATTCCTTTGAGTGGTTGTAATTTTAAAGTGCCTATGATGCTGAAGTCTTAGAAAAATGCTCACTTAAAATATACCTTATATGTCATAAGTTCAGAAAAAATAAAAAGCTTAGCAATGAGTATTTCCATCTAGAAATATGTTTTCTTCATTTATATTTTATAACTTTTTGTTAAAAATTTTTACTTCAGATTTTATAGTTTTTCTAAATATTGTTAGTAGATATATTCTCTAATTGATATATAGTGAGTAAAGGATGTATATTTTAACTTATAAAAAATAAACTATACCTGTGTTTTCTAAATGCCTTGTCAAAGTGAGTTATATTCTGGAAAAGAATTCTTGGGGCATATACAGGTCAAATTCCTCCTACATGCACCATTGAAATAAAAAGTTCACCATAACAAAATGTCCATATAGGTGCTGGCTGGTTGCCTATGTTAACAGTCCTGTAAATTTAGGGAGAATGAATCCCCTAACTAGTAGCTATATCAAGAAGTTTTTGTCTTCCAAAGTCATAGTAATTTGTAATTGGCAAAGAGTTTATTTTTTATTGTAAATTCTTTGCTTCTTGTGGTTTTGTTGAGAAGTTCATCAATTTTCTTCCTTTGAGAAGTATAAGGGAACTACTCAATTCTCAGAATTTAAAGAATTGTTCTTGTAATGTTTCATATTGTATAGCACTAGAAGGTTCAGGTTTGGGGAATATATAGAATTTGTGGTCTGGAGCAATACAGCCTGGGCATTGCTGAGATTTCATAAAGTATTTCCTACTGTATTTGTATCACTGTAACCATATAATAAACAGGTTGAACCTGTAGTGTCCAATATTATTTTCTTCTGGGATCAAAACAAACGATAAACATTAACCGTGTGGGATAAGAGCCTAATGATAAAATGACTTCTTAATATAGGATCCAAGGATATTATTTTGAGGTATTAATTACTGCCTCTCAGAGAATTTACTTCCTCCCTGTACCAATTTGATTTTTATCCATTCACATAGCTTTCGGGGAATCATTAAGTTATTGCTGTGGTGATGTGAAAATCAGAGTCTTACTCTCTCTTGTTTCTTAGAAAATGTAAGGAATAAACAATTTAGAGAAAATATTTGAAAAACACAAGGCAGAAACTTTCTTTTCTCTTGCCCCATTAAGTTGTCCTAAACCATGCTTGAACCACACATGCTGGAATCCCATAAGCCCTATCCTACCTCAAACACACACCATATACCAAATATGTGTGTCTCTTCATACCTTAAAGTATCAAAGGAAATGTGGGGACTTGAAATTATGTCTTCCCTTACATTCCTGGTCACTTGAGAGATATAGTTAACAGTGGTTGTACAGCACCATCTAGAAAAGTCATACATTGGGACAGAAAAACAAAAACAAAAACAAAAACAAAAACATAATGATCTTATTTCATATAGGCCATGTGATAAACATCTTGTAGAAAGCCCATAGGGGAAGAGATTTTAATATAATTGAGATAATTGAGTGTCATGATAAAATTGTCAATTGCCAGGTCAATGATATGGGTATGAAAGACAGGAGAGGAAGGTTGGTAAGTGAATTTAGAAGGAACCTGATTGTTGGGAAGACTTGAAAGCTGTTTGAAAGCCTATAAATCATAAAGAAAACAGAGCACAGATTCAGTGACAATAACAAGATAGAAAAATAAGGAGACTGGAACTGGTGATTTGTTAAGTGCTTGTAGCACAATGTCTTAGATGTGAACCAGTTTTACCTGGTAACAGATGCTAATCCATGCTAATGAGAAGTCAAACATGGCAAGTGCTGGATCACTGAAACACAACACTTAGAGGTCAAATGAATAAAGGGATGTAAAAATCCTGGAACTACTTTTCAAAACACCTTTTTTTTTTTTTTTTTTTTTTTTTTTAGCAGTGAGTAACTGAAATTTTGTTAAAGTAGGTTAAATGCAGAAAATGTCATGCCTGTCATAGGGAGAATTTAAGTTGAAGAACTCTTGAATAAAACTGACCTGGGTTCTATAACAGATTCTCCTATTGTGGTCTGGAGCAATACAGCCTGTGCATTGCTGAGATTTCATAAAGTATTTCCTACTGTATTTGTATCACTGTAACCATATAATACTCACTTTCAGATTTTTCCTTCATAATATAACTGTGATTTTTGTATGTGTGACAATGACCCCAGTTATACATATGCACAGCCAAGCCAAGCCAGCTTTGCAGCTAGAAGTTACCATCGGATATTTTTCTTCTCACTGGAAAAGAAGGGGAAATAGCCAGCTGAGAATTCTTGGAAACATTTTTGATGTTTCTGCTTATTTTCTTGTTCTTTTATGTTTTTAAGAGGGGAGGGGCAAATTGTCTTTCCTTTATCTTTTTTTTTTTTTTTTCCTCTCTTTGACACATAACTATCTGGCAAAACTACTTAGATGCATAGAAGGCAACTTTTCAACATCAAAATGGAGCCCTTGGGATAAAGATTCTCAGAAGAGGTCTAAAAGGAATCTGGGATCTCATGGCTTAGAGAAATCACTATCACCAGCCCTGGATGTTCTCAGTGTGTGACAAAATTAACTCCTATGTGATTAAGCCCCAATAGATAAATTTCTGTAACAGACAGCCAAGCATGATCACTAATTGGAAAAAGATACAGTTGTCATGGTGTTGCTGGAGAAAATGTATGCCTTTAGGAGCAGACACCTGACTCCTCAGATGACTGACATAACCTAATGGTGAATTCACTTACTAAAGAGAAGGGAATGTTTGGCTGCTGTCTTGCTATTTCAAATCTGCCTCTCCAGGTGTTCAGGAAAATTCATAATCAAAAGAATGTGGGACTTCATTTATGATAATTCGTACTGTTTTATTCAGTTTTATTAAAATATTATTATTCTGTGAAACTGATCCTTAGGTTAATTTGGATGGGGAAAAAACTTGCCAGGCCAAAGTTTGAATAAATTAAGAGGATGAAAAGTACCATATGTTCTCTAAAATCTGAAAATTAGTTGCAAAGTCACAGTTAATTTAATTATCTGGACTTACTGCCATGGAATAATAATGCAAAATAAGAATTAAAATAAACTTAGCCAAAATGCAACCCATTGAAAACTTTAAGGAAAAAAATGTACATAGCTTGGTTATCTACTTTAAATATAACTTTTTAAATCAAAGATATACTTTTAATGATAATGCTATTTACTTCATAAGACCACTTTTCCATTGCTATTGTGCAATTTAATGAAACATATTTGTCATCTAATTTTATGTCTCATAATTTCAATTGAATATATTTAAATACAGATCCTCATATTAAAGGGAAGGAAACATGTAAGTACAGATAATAGTACTTCATAGTATGCAAATGTAGTTGAGACACCATTACTGGATGATGATTCTATATACCATATATTGTCAGATCTGGTTTTTTACTGATTACTGCATTTGAATTGTAGAAATATAAAATATGCACCTAATTTAAAATGCTTTCTTATAGGAGATCACTGGTCAGAGGGCCTAAACAAGCCTGATCTAGTGCAATTTAATATGAGGTAGCTTTGAAAGACAAGATAAAACTTCTCATCCTGGACAAAGTACAGGTCCCCAATCTGCCTCATAATTTCATTACCCACACACACATACACAATTCCACTGTTCTTTTTTTTTTTTTAGAAAACTGTTTTTAGGAAAAAATACCTGACTTTTTTTTTTTTTACAGATAGAAGTACTTTCATCTATGATTTAGAACTATTTGTTTCCAATAACTAATATGATAACCACCAAGCATCATCTAATTTAGAGTCCTCAGAACTGACAATCAAATAAAATTAATGTTATTAAAGGCTCTCTTCATAAAGTAAACCTCCATGCCCAGATAAGATCTCTTATTACAAATGTTAGATCTTATCCATACTAATAAAACCTGATTATATTCAATTCCACAGTTCAAGATATTTTTGTGCACCTGCATTATAGTTTCTGAAAGATTTTCTAGTCTTTTTCATTTCTTAATGATATGCTACAGTCTGGAAATCTGGGATTTAACATCAGTTCTTCAATGAAATATGTAAATTTGAATAAGCAATTTCCACTACAAAAATGCATTTTTTAAAAGGGCAAGTCTCTGCTTCTTCCTCAAAAATAATATCCCTGATAAATATTTCTAACACATTCATCAGCTGCAGAACTGTAGTTGTACTTGTGATCCAGGCCTAAAAACACCATGCTCTCAATATCCTCTATAAACAGACTCCATGAAAATGCTTTGTAAATGCAATCATGTAAATACAAATTTCTTTTATTCTCATGTTACAACAATTGTTTGATCTTGTATTCTTAGCAATAAATTCTTCTTAAGTATGAATGCTTAAAATCAATTTTTCAAAATGTAGCTATTAGCCTAAATAAAAGAAATAAAAACAATATTTTCAATCATGTTATTTCACAATTGCAAAATAACTTGTTGGGATTTTCATATAACTGTGGCGTTTTTGTATGAATAAACATATGTTTAAAAAAATTGAGTATATGCCTTTACTGCATTCTTCAAAAGTCTTCTTATCATTACTTCAATACCATGACGTCACTTAAAATTCATCAGAGTATCACATCTCTTTCTTAAGGAGATCATATTGACTTAATACCTAACATTCCATTTTAGATAGCTATAATTTTATGTTAGACTTACTTCGTTGTCACCAATCAGTCATCATCCTTTCCTTTAAAATTAAAATTATGGAAAACAGGAAAATTTCCTCAGAGTAGAAAACTTGAGGCAAAGGGCTACCATTTATTCAATGCGTCCATGTATGGCCATGTGTCTCAGCATCTGGCTGCTCCCTTTCAGCACACATCAAGACACTTCTAAAGAAGTTGTTCTTTAAAAAAAAAAAAAAAAAAAAAATATATATATATATATATATATATATATATATATATATATATATAAGAGCTGGGGTACAGGCCAGAGACGTGGGAGGGTGAGAGGATTCACCAGAGACAGGGTGGGGAGCAAAACAGTTAGACTGACCGAAATACACTGATGAGGGGAGCAGTGGGCAAGACAGGAGAGGTCTGCGGCACCATGTGGGATTCTCCTCAGGCCAGCCAGGATGGAACCTGCACTGCAGAGTCTGCGGACAGCTTCACAGTGAGGTGCTCAACCTGCTGTGCCACGGGGGATGCCCAAGAAGTTGTTCCTCAGAGGTCTCCCTGGTGGCAAAGGGGTTGCGTCTCAGCACTATGAAGCTATTGGCAGCCACTGCAGCATGAGTTCGATCCCTGGCCAGTGAGCTCAACCACATGGTGCAGCAGACCTCTCCTGTCTCACCTGCCTCTTCCCTCAGCAGTGAATTTCAGTAGATCTGCCTGTTCTGCTCCCCTCGTGTCTCTGGTGAATCCTCTCAGCCCTACACCTCTTGCCTATACCCCAGCTCTTGTGTGCATAAATAAATAAAATAAATCTTTTTAAAAA
Organism: Talpa europaea; assembly: GCF_964194135.1. Taxonomy (NCBI): domain Eukaryota; kingdom Metazoa; phylum Chordata; class Mammalia; order Eulipotyphla; family Talpidae; genus Talpa; species Talpa europaea. The sequence goes on from NC_140070.1 coordinate 75,340,712, forward strand.
GGTATAAGCTTTCTACTTAAACAGCCTGGAATTGAATCCTCTCTGAACAACTTACTAATTTAAGCATACCACTTAATCTTTTTGTGACTCAGTTCCAAAATATGTAAATGAAAATAGTAACTATGCCAAAGTGGTAAGGTTGTTTTAAGAATTACATTAGTATTAAATAGTAAGTGATGTAGTGCTGGCATGAAATAGTTGTTCAATACAAATTAGCTATGATTAAGTTTTGTAATATATTGAACAAAACACTAATAAAAAACACTAATTTGAAGAGAGATATCCACCCCCATGTTTACTGCAGCATTATATACCACAGCTATGAGCTGGAAATATTCTTAGTACCCATTGGCAGATGAGTGGATAAAGAAGATGTGGAATAAATACACAATGGAATACTACTCAGCCATTTAAAAAAGCTAAAATTGTGTTATGTATGTAACAATATGGATGGAACTGGAGGATATTATGCTTAACAAAATAAGTCACACAGAAAACAAAAAACATTGTATGAATTCACTCATGTCTTACATAGAGAAACAAAACAAATATATTAACTAAATAAAACAAAAATGCATTTTATACTATAAGACCAAATCAATAGTTACCTAAAGGAAAGGGGGAAGAGGGGTGGGTAAAATGGGTAAAGAGTGTTAATTGGTAAAGGCAATTTTTTTTTAAGATGTTTATTTATTTTATTTATACAAGCACTGGGTACAGTCAAAAGTGCAGTAGGGTGAGAGATTTATCAGAGCCAGAGTGGGGAGCAGAGCAGGCAGACTGACGAAGTACACTGCTGAGGGGAGCAGCAGGCTGCAGGAGAGGTCTGCACACCATGTGGGACCCGCCTCCCGTGGCCGGGGAGCAGCCGGGGATCGAACTGGCGCTGCAGAGGCTGTAGGCAGCTTCGCAACCCAGCACTCAAGCACTGCGCCAGCGGGGAGGCCCGGAAAAAAAAAAAAGGGATTTTTTTAATGAGCTTAATGTTGGTATAGAGATGTTGTTTTATAATGATGTACATCTGAAACATATGTTATATTGCATTGTTACTGTAAAAAATATTTTTAAACTATTTTAAATTGTCTAAATAACTGATTTACAAGCTACTAAAATATAGGTTAGTTATGATTATCTCCTCTATTTATTTACTTTCATGATTTCTGTTACTACCTTTATGCTAATGACTATATTGATTCTTCAGAAGTCTACCAGGCTTCAGATACATAACTAAATTTTTATAGATATCTAAGACAGACCTTCCAATAGATGCTCAAACTTGACATTATCTCTCACCTTTGAATTCCAACTTGATATTATCTCTCATCCTTGAACTATCCTGTCACTTAAATATAATCCTGGGAACAAAATAAATGACTCCTTCCTTCTTCCAGACATCTACCCTTGGTTCTTTTCAGCTCCACATCTCAGATTCAACTGCACTCTGGTTCAAACGATATGGCCCCTTAAAAGGTATGTTGAAATCCAAACTTCTATTAATTATAAGTGACCTTATTTGAAAATAGAATCTTTGTAGATGCATCAATTTATACCGAAATCATACTGGGATAGAGCAGGCCTTAAATCCAATGGCTGATGACTTAATAGTGAAAACAATACAGACATGCAGAAGACACACACAGGGAGACGAAGGCCATGTGAACAGGGAAACATACATTGGAATGATGAACTATGATACAAGGAGCATCATGGATTTCCAGCATCCAACAGAAACTAGGAAGAGGAAAGGGAATATACTTTCTAGAGGTTTTAGAGATATCATGGTTGTACAGACTCCTTGATGTCAGACTTTTTGCCTCCAGAAATGTAGGAGAATAAGTTTCTGTTTTAATGCTACCCAGTTTAAGATACCTAGTGCTAACAGGCACAGGAAACTAATACAAAGCAATTCTACAATTTTGGATTTATAATATTTCTTGAATTTATATTCTCATTTCCACTTCTAGTATTGCATTTAATTTGCCATTCCTGTTGTCTTTCCAGATGATATTTCTTCTTCTGATCTTTCTTAAGGGTCATAGAAATGATTAAACACAGGTAAGAAAAACATCACAGATAAGGATAGGATAGGAGGCTAAAATGGAATGATTAGACTATGGGCATAGGACACCTTTAATGAGAAATCTGAAATCTACATAGCATATGTAAGTACCCTATGGTATAGTTATAGGTTGATAATAAGTTATTGGTCTATTGTGGTGCTATTTATCAATTTTAGAGTCGTATTAGTAGGATCACTGTTCATTGTTTTCAAACTGTAGATTGGTAGAGCCAGACACTAGCATTAAATATAATCTCTATGCTGATGACTCTGCAATATCTGCCTGTATGTTGATTTCAATATCCAAATGCTCACTTGAAATTTCCACTTGGATTTCTAATAAGCTATGAAAAATAGTATAGGCAAAATGGTATTTTTTTCATATTTTTTCCACCAAACCTGCTCTAATCGAAATATTTCCCATTTAATTCAATAACATCTATAGTCATCAAAATGTTCAGTGCCAGGCCTCCCTGATGGCTCAAGGGGTTAAGGCGCAGCACTATGAAGCTATTTGCAGGCCCTGCAGCACGAGTTGTAGAGGTAACCCACATGGCACAGCAGACCCTTTCTGACTCACCCCCTGTTCCCCTCAGCAGTGTATTTCAAACAATCTGCCTGTTCTGTTTCCCCACTCTGTCTCTGGTGAATTCTCTCACACATATCTCCCCCCACCTTCCCTGCACCTCAATGTCATTCTTGCTTCCTATTTCATGTGGCATCTCTGATATCCAGTCCATCTTTTCCACATTATTTTCCAAATGTATCCAGAGTGAAAATCAGTTACTGTAAGAGCAGCCTAGATGGTGTCTCTACCATTCTGGTCCCACACAAGACAAAATGTAGATCCTCCATAAGCAGCCAGATGGTTCTGTATGAATATAAATCAGACAGTATTATTGTCTGTTGTTTTTTTTTTTAAATGAGTTCTGGTACCATTAAGGTATAACCCAAGGCCCTTCAAAGGGCAGATACTGCCTTACTTGGCTCCCTAACACTCCTACCTCATTCCTTTACACTTTTCCTGAGGATCACTTTCCAGTTGCCAAGGTCATGTTGCTTTTTTTAGAAGTCAAGCACGCTTTGCTTGAGAATATTTGCACTTGTAGTTTCCTTTCTGAAATAAATGTCCCCAAAGGTTTGCATGGTTTGCTCCTTTCTTTAGTTCAAATGTCACCTCACAAGGGAGATTTAACTGACCGTTCACTTTTTAAAAAATGCTTACACAACTTCAAGATTTACTGTGAAGCTATAGTAATCAAGACGGTGGTATTGGCAAAAGAATAGACAAACAGATCAATGGAACTGAAGTAGGCCCACACAAATATAGTTGTGCCTTTGACAAAGGTGCAAATTCAATACACTGTAGAAAAGTTAATCTTCAAGAATAGCATTAATAAATATAGATATCCACATGTAAAAATATGAACCTAAACATAGATCTTACACCCTTTATAAAAATTAATTTGAAATAGTTAATAGGTCTAAGTGCAAATGTAAAAAAATATAAAAATTTTTGAAGGTAACGGGAAAATCTAGACAATCTTTATTGTGATGATGTCTTTTTAGATAAAACACCAAAAGCATAATACATGAAAATATAACTAATAAACTGGTATTGAACTCTTGTTATGTCATTATTTTTGTTTGCTTATTTAAAGAATATATGGAACAATTCTAATAAAATATGAAAGTAAACATGTGTCTGCCCATCATATCATTTTCTATATAATTCTATGCTTTTAATATTTGATAACTGTAGAATTTAAAATCTCTGTATACAATTAGAATAGGTTTAGAATCCAATAATATAATGGCTGAAAAAAAGACCAAAATCTTAGGAAAAAATGGTAAATATATATTCAAATTTTTACTTTGCAGATGAAGAACATAATGACTTTTGAAACGTTTATACGTAGAATGCCTGACACTGATTTTTCAATGCTGGCCTGTAAAATCAGCCTATTCATTCTGAAGGAAACCATTAGTTTCCTGTTAGTAGCTTGCTGTCTTATTCTTTAGGAATAGCAAGGTGACATGAACTATTTTCATCATATGCCTGGGACTGGCATATATAAGTATTTCTTGATCCACTAATTGTTTCTTATTTAGTTAGTTAGACAGCTATGACATTACTTCTATCTTCTGCTAAAAACTGCTAACTTGGGGCTGTGGTTACAGTATTTCAGTTTAATTTTGAATGAGATAGAGACCCAATCCAGTGGAGTCTCTTTGTGCGTTCATTTAGGGAAAACCTACAAACTAAATGCATGTCAACTAATCCTCAAGAATAAAAAGAAAATATTAGCAAGGGCCTCCCCGGTGGGGCGACGGTTGAACGCTGGGTTGCGAAGCCGCCCGCAGCTTCTACAGTGCCGGTTCGATCCCCGCCTGCTCCCGGGTCACCAGAGGAGGGTCCCACTTGGCACGCAGACCTCTCCTGCCGCCCGCTGCTGCTCCCCTCAGCGGTGTGCTTCGCTCCTTCTGCCTGCTCTGCTCCCCACTCTGGCTCTGGTGGATTCTCTCACCCTCCCGCGCTTCTGACTGTACCCAGTGCTTGTATAAATAAATAAATAAAATCTTAAAAAAAAAAAGAAAAGAAAACATTACCAAGATGATTTTTATCTCTAAGGAAATGCAAAATATATCAATATATTTAAGACATTTAAACCAAATATAATTTTTGGTTCAGTTTACAATTTTAGGATTTTTCATTAAGAGTAACTTATAATATTTTTTTCCTAGTAAGCTATAAATATTAAGACATAAAAACAAATATTCAAGTTGAGAAAGTTGAGAGGCACAAAAACATGTCTATTTAATTTTAGCTGAATCATTTCTTTTCAAAAGCAGGTTGTATTAAGCAACTAACAAATTAAAATGGACCATTTCTTTAAAAGTATTTAACAAACATTGTAATGAAATAAATAACCTGATTACTTGGGTTTATCATTTAACTCATGTAAGGCATTTCTAGACATTGATTCTGTATGAACTATTTCCATCCTTTTATCTTCCCTCTTAGGTTTCTCAGGTCCTCATTACAAGTTAGCTTGTTCAATTCAACATTACCTTGCTAACTACAAATATATTTTAAAACCACTCAATATCTGAATCATGCTAATTCTAGCACTAGTAGTCATAAATAATAAAGCAGAAATATACTTTGTAAATAATAAAATTCTAAACATTTAAGTGAAAGCCTAGGTTATCGCTTCCCATATTCCTTTCAGATGTCTCCTGACAAAATAAGCTTTTAAAACACTCAAAATGTCTTCCCAATCCAGAGACACATCTTCCCTAACTTAAGTGTTTAAACATCCTTAGAAGACATGAAGCCAAAAACAAAAAGACAGCTATGGACTGGGAAAAGATTTTGCACATCACACATCTGACAAGGGGCTCATTTCAAAAATATACAAAGAATTAATACAACTCAAAAACAACAAAACAAACAATTCAATTAAAAAAATGGGCAAAATAGCCACTTCTCTAAAGAAGAAATTCAGATGGCCTACAAGCACATCAAAAATGTTCAACATCGGGCCTCCCCGGTGGCGCAGCGGTTGAGCGCTGGGTTGCGAAGCTGCCCGCAGCGTCTGCGGCGACGGTTCGATCCCCGGCTGCTCCCCGGCCACCGGAGGAGGGTTCCACATGGCTCGCAGACCTCTCCTGCCGCCCGCTGCTCCCCTCAGCAGTGTACTTTGGTCCTTCTGCCTGTTCTGCTCCCCGCTCTGGCTCTGGTGAATCCTCTCACCCTCCCGTTGACTGTACACAGTGCATGTATAAACAAACAAACAAACAAAAAACAAACAAACAAACAAACAAATAAATAAATAAATAAGCATGCCTCTATAAAAAAAAATGTTCAACATCACTTATTATAAAGGAAATTCAAATCAAAACTATAGTGAGATATCATCTCACCACTGGGAAAATGGATTCACAAAGGCTAGAAAAAAAAAGTGTTGGGCAGGACAAGAAGACCAAGAGACCTTAACACATTGTTGACTGGAATGTAATTTGGTGTGCCCTCTGTGAAAATCAGCATGAAATTGGGTAGTGGGTAGTGCAGAAGAGAGAATCACCTCCATAGTAGTTTGGCTCTGACTGCTTACATGATTTAGCATCTTGCTCTATGTAGATGAAAATGAGTATTACTGGATTATTTTCAACTTTGAGCTTCTGTTGAAACACTAGGAAGGGAATGAAAAAATAAAATACTTTGGCAGGGAGCTCAGACTCATCGGCATCTAATTATGTCCTTTATCTCCGAGAAAGTCTCAAAATTCCTAAAATGTAATACTTAGGATTTAAAAACTTCATTTGTGCTTCCTCACTGCCATTTAAGATTCTTTGGTTTCAAGTAACTGTGACCCTACCTGACTATGAGATTTTTTTTTTTAAGATTTATTTATTTATGCATACAAGAACTGGGGTATAGGCCAGAGAGGTGGGGAGTTAAAAGATTCACCAGAGACAGAATGGGGAACAGAACTGGCAGATTGACTGAAATACACTGCTGAGGGGAGCAGCAGGTGAGTAAAGAGAGGTCTACTGAGCCATGTGAGCCACCACCCTCGGTGGGGATTGAACTCGTGCTGCAATGGCTGTGGATAGCTTCACAGTGCTGTTGCACCACCAGGGAGGTCCTCAGAAAATTTTTTGAAGGATAAGATTGCATGTAAAGTTAACAATAACAACTTAAAATAAAAATAATAAATTAAAAATCAGATTTGGAATAGATAAGAAAAAAAATCATACAGAAAGTCACTCACCTAGAAGTCACCACTAGAATGCTTCAAATTCAACTAAAGATTGAGATTTATGGAAAGCATTTGATGTCAAGAGCTTCCAGGCATTTCTTTGACTTGATAGTGGAAAGTGACCTTGCTTTCGCTACCCGCTACATGATGTAGAAGAGATGATGTCCCAGGATGAAATCAGGTACTGATTTGCATGGGTCATGGAAGGAGGCTAGAAACCAAAGTCAGCAACACACAGAGACCTTTTTCTTCACCAACTTAAAACGGGAAAATATTGATCTCTTCAATTATTCCAATGAAATCATCACTAGAAAAATGCTGTTAAATGGTACGTTTTGTTAGATATTATTCTACCTAATCAATTTATACTAACTTTACTCACAAGTAATATAGATGAAAAATCTCTCTATTAAATGTTTTTACATCAAAAGTAACTTAGAAGAAAAAATCTATAATAGAAAGCATACACTATGATTCTACTGCCAAGTTTGACTTCAATATGAAAATGGTAATTTAATTTAAAATTTAGTAGAAATGCCTACACTTAAAAGTAAACAATCCAAAATGTATAGATTTGTTGGGGAACTTATGGTTTAGACCCCAATGATGTATCATTTTGAACATCATGAAATTTTACAGTAATTTATAAGTGAAAAAGACTCTTACAATTTTTCTGTATGCTGTATCAATCAGGAACCTTTCCTTATGATGTACTAGTGTTAATCAAGTTTAATGAATAAGTTGATACAAATCATTTTGGGGTGACACTCAGTGTAGTGACATTGGTTGATAGGAAATTAGAGGCCTTTGCTCACAGCACAATATTACTATAGGGACTTTAAATGGTAGAAGCACAAATATTGAAGTACAACCTCTTCTGAAATATCAGGACCAGGGAAAGAAATATAGTTCCCATCATTACTTCACTATTATATTATGTTAGGGCACTGATGGACCCCACGGTAATATAACAGAAAATTTAAAGCCAAGTTTTTCTAGATGGAATGTTTCAAATGGCTGTATATCCAGTCATACTGAAATTAATGTTTTCTCCATGAATTAGTATGCTAAGTGTCACAGTCACCCATCTGGAGCTCATCTTGGGACTCTGCTGAATAGGCTTTCCTTACGTAGAGTGGAGCAGAAGGAGCTGGACTTGAAAAGAAATAGCAGTGAATTTGGATACTTTTGAGAAAGTTCAATTTCACGTTTTAATCAGTTGTCAGTAGTCAACACCAAACCTGGGGGTAGCACTGTGCTGAGACCTGGTAAGGAGATGCCTGAAAAGTTAACAACTTATGCTGAAAGCGACAGCATGTCAGGTGGACCAGGTGGTCAACTAGTTGGCACCACAACTCCATCATTTACTTAGCTCAGGGTAAGATTTTAGCCTTACTACTTTGAAAAGAAAATTAAAATAAATGTAAAGCCATGAAAAGGAAACAGGAAAAAAATAAAAAAAAAAAAAGTCTGTGGGCACAGATAGGAAATCTGTGTATGACTTGATATAGAGAAAACTGGAGTTGGGGGAAAAAAACAGATGGTTTATTTTTCTAAACTGGAATTGAGAAACCGGGACTAAGCTAAACCAGTGTCAAATAGCATGAATATAACAGTGCTGGACCATAGACTGTGGGATTGATGCTCGATCCTATTATAAAATTCGAAAACTGTGACAAGTTGAATGGATTTTCTTCTCTCCTAAATCTCCATAATTGAAGGAATTTCTCCTCATCTTTTAATCTGTCTCCTAGAATTTTATTTATTTTTAATTTAGTTTACATTGGTTTACTACATGGTTTGTGATTCAAAGGCATACGGTGCCTATTCCCACACCACGCCCTCCTCCAACGCACCCATAATTGTCCACCAGAGTCCATGGTGCCCTTCTCCATTGAATTCCCTCCCATCTTGTTCTCATATGATTTCTCCACACTTTAAATCCTTTTGACATATGCCCAGATAGTTCTTCTTTGTTTTTCCTTTGGATTACTGACCTTTTTTGCTTTACCAACCAGTAATTGAAACTAAATTATAATTGTGCATGTGACTGGTTCACTTAATGTCAGCAAGTGATGGGGCTCCCCACTTGTGGGTAATTACTTACTTAGCTTTAAAGAAATGACTTGGAGATGAGGAAAAAGGCAGCCTAAAGAATCTTGTCACTAATTATAGCAACTAGGGAAGCCTTAATCCTCCTTGGTATCAGTTCCCAATTAGGAATCTGCATATTATCAGAGTTCGGCATTTTTAAAGTTTTACATGATTCTACTGTACTGCCAGGCATAAGAAATATTACTGGAAATTCAGATGAAGGGTGAAAAAAAATGTGTGGTCTCTGAATCTTTGAGGGGATCCTCAAAGACCCCTTCATTGTATCTCCAAGATCAAAACTATTTAAATAATTCTTCCATAAGGTCATTGATCTTTTTACTTTTTTCCTCTCACTACTTTACTAATGCTTTTTTTCCCCCAAAGGTTACATGATTTGTGATGTCAATAATTTGAAAGCAGAAGTAGAAAGATGAATCCATCTGTCATTTATGATTTCCAACATTATCCATGATCATGAAAATATAAATAATAAATACTGCTTACTGATTTTTTAATTCGAGCTATTTAAAATGTGATATGCATATTGGCAAAGGGATTTATTACTATTCTTAGAAAAAGTAAGTTCAAATGTTTCATTTAAAAATTTTAATCCATGGACTTTGATTTTATCCAAATAAACAAGAACGGGATTTTAAATAAGTTTTAGACATATATAGAGATATTGATGCCAAAAAATGTTGAGATCGCTATTCCTTGCAGTGACAGATATCAAGGATATCTGAGACTCAAAAAACTTCTAGGGTGATCTGTTCTAATAGATATTTCTACAGATCTGCTCAAGGAAGCGTGCTAGGTGTAGGGGAGTTCTACAAAAGAAATATATAGCTGCACACTTAAATTTAACAGATACATATTCAGATCTAACACATTTCTAAAAGCTTTAATTCAGGCATCTTGTGCTAAACACAACAACTTATTCATATGTGTCTCTTTACTTTTAGAAGACAGTTATGAATTTTCCATCAAGATAACTTCCACAGAAGAGGAACTGACCATTGTTACTATGTCTCTAAGGAGATGAATACTTCATGCTTTCAAGGCTTAATGACGTTAGGCAATAAAACGTCCAATTAACTGTTCTTGCTTTATTCCCATGTTGACTGTGAAATCATATAATTATAATTTAACTTGCCTGTAGGGAAAGGATATGCTGATCAGTAAATATAAGCATGCAGTCCTCTCGATAGCTATATGTTTTATTTAATAATAATTAGGTCTTACTTAGTTGTCTTATAAATTAGATTCTAGTGGGCTTGGATAGTCTGACTTAATCCCCTGCAGACTGACTGATTCAGGGTGCACAAGTAATCACATTTCTGAGCCTTAAAAGCTGAATATCATGCCCTAGAAATGGAATTCCTGTCAAGTGAAGACTGCTTCAGAAAAGTCACCCTTCCCTTCTCTCTTTGATGTTTCTGAAAATTTTCAGTAATGAGTTAAAATTTGTTTTACTCAATTTTGATGTATCTTAAATATTATGGGGACCTAAACCACATTTCACTTTATAGGAAAAATAAAATGCAACTGAGGAATGAATTGCACATTGATCTCCATAAAAACACTTTTAGTCTGTGTGAGCGTTAAGTGCTCTTAGAAGCTATTGAACTTTTCAGCTATAACTTTAGCTTTTATTCGAACTCTAAGCAGACATGGTTTCAACCAGAAAGATGAACGTTTTAAATTAGAAGTCTAAGAAAACCATTAACCTTTTCAGGTAAATTGTTTTATTTCCTTCACTATTGTGAACTCTATAACTAAAAACAATGCTGTATACATAAAGGATGTCACTTGTGACCCAACATAAAGAGGGGGCACATGGAGTTGTGTTTTCTGGAATGATGGATTTGTGCAGATGATATCATACTCTTAACAGAGTTGCCTCTAGCACATATGCTCCTGTGGCTTACTCTGTTTCATTGAGAAGGCTGTGTTTCCTGTCAGCCCATGTTAACAAAATAATAACAAAAACCCTGAGGTTCATATAATCACCATTCCTTCATCCTACCAGTTGGTACATGATTACCTACCTGGCAGCCACCATCATTTTATTATAAATTTTCCTCTCCAAAATATTCATTTTTCTGTCTTGTCCCTGGACCATTGGCTAAACTGGATACCTATGTATTAAGCCAGAATTGTCATGTTCCCCTAAGGGTAGCTCCATATTCTTTTTCACACAATCTCTTGGAAGCAGTGGAGCACATATTTAAACAATTAGCATGGGTCAAGTGTATATTCTGTAACCGCGGGACATTTTATTTACTGCATACTAAAAACTTTCGATATCTATTGTTCACTCAGGAACAAAATAATTAGCCCAGAGAATTCTGGCCTGAAATTATCTGACTATAAATGGGCTGGTGGAGAAGAATTTTCATCTATATGAAATCATTTTTCCCTTCACATACTTTCTTATGGTTTTCACCCATAGGAAATGTTAAGAATTTATCAGGCAGAAAATTGTAAAAGAGATGTGTCTCATCTGTATTAAGAATGACATGGCTTTGCAGCTTTTCCACAACTATGGCTAACATATTGAGAAGGAAAGAGCCTTTCAGTCTATTCTCAGAGGGAACAAGAAAAGGCTAGATTGCTGGCAAATCCTGGAGAGAATTCAAGTCAAATAGAACTAACCATTGAAATGAAAGGATAAGAACACCTCTCTCAGCATTGACTGATCACATGAGCTGCAAACCCTTCTTTCTGTCTCTACTTAGTGCTTTAGGCAATCTGGCCAATGAGAAACATTAGCTACTAAAGTAAAAAACAGTTTTATTTATTTATTTTTTTAATTTTTATTTTTTTAAATAGAGGCATGTTTTATTTATTTATTTGTTTGTTTGTTTTTTTGTTTATACATGCACTGGGTACAGTCAGAAGCGCGGGAGGGTGAGAGAATTCACCAGAGCCAGAGCGGGGAGCAGAGCAGGCAGAAGGACCGAAGTACACTGCTGAGGGGAGCAGCGGGCGGCAGGAGAGGTCTGCGCGCCATGTGGGACCCTCTGCCGGTGGCCGGGGAGCAGCCGGGGAGCAGCCGGGGAGCAGCCGGGGAGCAGCCGGGGAGCAGCCGGGGATCGAACCGGTGCCGCAGAGGCCGCGGGCAGCTTCGCAACCCAGTTCTCAACCACTGCGCCACTGGGGAGGCCCCAAAAACAGTTTTAGACATGGATGTTTGTGTATCATTTTGTTACAGTAGGATTTTAGTTATTGTGTATCATTTTGTTGCAGTAGGATTTTAGTTATTGGTGCCATTGTTCAGAACACTTTTTCACTTTAAACTTACCTGCATCAAGAGTCATACACATATGAGGTATGCCTAGGAGCATTCATATATCCACTTCTATACTGTTATAATGTAATGGCATTTCAATAAAAAGTTAATAAAACATGGAAAAATATCATCTCAGTGTGATTAATTAAGTTGAAGTAATTAAATAATGCATAAATACAAATATATAAATACAGTTTAGCCCATTTCTTTCTGAAATAAAAGCAAACAAAAATCGTATGTTTCTAACATGGGCAGTTTAACCATAAATATTCACCAGTCCTTTCACTATAGTCTATGTTATTATTTTTTTTAAATACTGTGCTTCTTTTTTTTAATATTTATTTACTTATTTTTAATTAATTAATTAATTAATTAGTTTGTTTGTTTGTTTATTTATTTATTTATACAAGCACTGGAACAGAGAGAAGCGCGGGAGGGTGAGAGAATTCACCAGATCCAAGGGAGAACAGAACAGAAAGACTGACAAAATACACTGATGAGGGGAGCAGTGGGCGGCAGGAGAGGCCTGCGCACCTTGTGGGACCCTCGCTGGTGGCCAGGGATCGAACCAGCACTGCAGAGGCTGCGGGCAGCCTTGCAGCCCAGCGCTCAACCGCTGCGCCACTGGGGAGGCCCTATAGTCTATATTAAATGCACAAAATGCACCAAACGAAATTGATTTGATTTGAAATTATTAGAAAAATAAAATTATTAAAATTATAGGATTTGTCAATAGATAAAATGCTAATTAAATAAATGTTGATTTACCATTCATGATGTGCCAGGAAATAGGTTATAGTAAGAGAATATGACAGAATTAATCCTAGTCTCCAAATGATTTTAGTAATTTGCAATATAGTCTAATCTAAGAAAAGAGATGTTTGGAGAAGAAAAAGAATTTTTGTCCTCTGAAAATGAATTTTGTCCTCATAAAATATTGTATGAAGCATTAGCTTACACAAAAATTTGGATCACATAATTATGAAGTCACTTTTGGAGCAGGACTGCTTTTGGCTTTTTGGGGTAACTTGTGATTCCATGTGAATTTTAGCATAGTTTGAACCTTCTCTTTGAAGAATACCATTGGGGTCTTGATAGGAATTGCATTGAATCTTTACACAGCTTTGGGTAGGGTGGGTATTTTTAATAATGTTTGTTTTTCTAATGCATGAGCAGGGGAGATCTAGTTGCTTGTTTTTTTTTTTTTTTTTTCTTCTGTCTTTTTTTTTTTTTTTTTTTTTAATCAAAGCCTGAGTTTTCATTGCATAGGTCCTTCATCTCCTTTGTTAAGTTTTCTCCAAGGTGTTTAGTTGGTTTTGTTGGGATTGGTTTTGGGATTGTTTTCTGGATTTTTTTTTTTCTTTTCTTACTTGCTTGTATATCGAAATGCAACTGAGTTTTGCAGATTGATTTTGTGTTCTGCCACTTTACTGAATTGATTTATTATTTCAATTACTTTTTTTAGTGGAGTCTTAGGCTTTCCATGTATATTATCACATCATCTGCAAATAATGTTAGTTTTAATTCTTCTTTCCCATTATGCATTCCTTTTATATCTTTTTCTTGCCTAATTGCTCTAAGAACAACAATACTATGTTAAATAGCAGTGGTGAAAGTGGGCACTGAGAGCAAAGGCTTTCAGCATTTAATCATTTATTGAGATATTGGCTGTGGGTCTGTCATATATGGCCTTAATTACATTGAGGAATGTCCCTCTATCCCCAGTTTCTTGAGGCTTTTTGTTATAAATGTTTGTTGAATATTATCAAAGGCTTTCTTGGTATCTTGTCCCCCAAATTAGCTTATGTTTAAATTTATTTTTGTCTCTACTTATTTTTTTCATTTATTTTTTGTGAGTATTGTTACTTTTATTGAACTATTGCCACTTTATTTACTTTTTTTACTGGCAAATGATTGAGAATGAATGGATAAGTGAGTCAGTGAATAGAATACAGGTAGAGAGCTGTGGAAGTGCTGCATGTGAGAGCAGATTTGAAATGGTTTAAAACTATGTGGGCAAATACATTAAATAACCTTTAACTATGCAATCAGCAGAGTTATGAATTCAAGAAAAACATTAAGAGGGGCAAAGATAAGATGGTGAGAAAGGCATATTATAGAAGATAATTCTTTGTGCCAGCCACTGAAGGGCAACAAATGACAGGTTGGTTAATTTCAAAGCAAGCCATGAGGTAGAGGTTTCAGGAAGGATAATGAGCATTGTATGATAATGAGAGCAGTTTTATATATTCTGAGGGCATTTATAAATTGGCTTTCCAAATATATTCTGGCAGCACAAAGTTTTAAGTTCAGGCTGAATAGTAAGGTAAGATTTCCTTGCTCAACATAGCATTACTTGGCCATCAATGAGATACAGGAAAGACATTAGCGGTTCTCATAATCCAGCACATCCATAGCATTATGATTTTATGATTAACATAAAGACAATATATACTGGTGATCATAAAAATTCTGAGCCAAATAGTGCAATGAAGTTAATTAAGAGATGAGGGCTTCAGGAAGGTGGGAGGAGATACCGACACATGCATACACTGCACACAGGTATATATGCACAACCAAGACAATATTGGAAAGAATTTCACCCCATGGTTTGGGAAAGAGAAAGGTGAGGTTTTACCTACTCTAAGGACTATTGACAAAGAACTGAAAAATTATCTGGTAGAGAGGGGCACTTCTGAGGTCTAAGATGTGATTAGATCTAACCCTGAGAGTGTGATCCATAAAAGGTAAATTCTTGAAGATGGCACAAATAGCAATGTGATCTACACATGAACATGACCTATTGATAGCAGTCAAAAACTGAACCAATGGGAAATATTTCTACAGAGATACTGGAAGGTAAAAAACAAACAGGGTCTTTTCTATTGTTAAAAAGTGAAAATTCATCAATTTCAAGATCTAATTGGTTTTATTAAATGATCCATGAATTGGGCAGCATCCCATCTAGATACTCCAAAGGATCACACAAAATGGGGGTATTTGCAGACAGAAAAATTAGTGGTATAACTGTAATCTAAAATGTGTGTGTGAGGGTGGTGTTCTCAGGTTCCCTGCCTCACATAATGAAGGGTAGAGCTGAGCTGTGGGAGAAGCTAAAAAGGACTTGGGAGAGAAGAATTGGAGAAGGCACGTGGAACAGAGAGACATGTTAAAAAGAAAGGTGCTTGCTTCTTGTCCTTGGACTTGCACCAGGAACTTGGGGGATGTGGAATGGGACCTATTGAAGTGGTGTGAGTGAGAGACCCATGGAGAGGCTGACAATGGTGATCTTTATCCTGGCTTATACTTTGATTTTGCTCCTTTCCTTCCAGACTTACCTGGCCCCATCTGCCCCTGTGGTTGCCTGCCAGAAGGTGCCTTGGACTTGTGGCAATCTTTAGAAACCCTGCTTTTGGCAGCCCTGTTTGGCTGGGCATTTAGGGGATGAGTAGCTTTGGGTGTTTCATTGGGAAAATATATCCTTTCTCCCCTCCCCTCCCCTCCCCTCCCCTTCCCTCTTCTCTCCTCTCCTGGCCTCTCCTCTCCTCCCACACTAATTCTATTAAATATCTTTCCTATTGAATGTCTTCCACACTAAGAGAATGCTTTGTCTTTATGCAGCAGATGGTAAAAATCATTTAGAGTGTGCAAGATCACGAGTCTTGGGATGCCCTTCAGTTTGCCCACTAACAGCAGGACAATGTATTTTAGGCAAAGTCACCTTCCCTAACAGGAATTTAGGTAAGGTCTTGACATGCTGATTACCTCACTGGTGCTGATTTAAAAAGTTCTAGATTCATTGGTTTGGGATTATATTTTTGAGAGAAGGTGAAACTTTAATGACATTGAGTCTGGGTAGGGACCTGCCATGAATGACTCCATTTTGGGCCATTTTTAATTTTATTTTTTTTTAAGATTTATTTTTATACAAGAACTGGGGTACAGGCCAGATGTGCGGGAGGGTGAGAGGATTCACTGGAGACAGAGTGGGGAACAGAAACAGGCAGAGTGACGAAATACACTGCTGAGGGGAGCAGCAGGTGAGACAGGAGAGGTCTGCTTCGCCATGTGGGATTCTTGCCGGCCGGCTGGGATCGAACCTACGCTGAAGAGGCTGCAGACAGCTTCACAGTGCAGTGCTCAACTGCCTGCACCACCAAGGAGGCCCATTTTTAATGATTTTTTATAGGATATCCTATTTAATAGAATATAAGCTTTCTAAATTTATATACCTACCACATGCAAAAATGTTATAGATTATGGAAAAACTTTAATGGAGCATAAATCCCTGAGCAATTCTCAGAAAAAAATCCTTATTTTGAAAGTAATATTCAGAATATCATCATAAGTTCATTTCTTAAACTGTATTATTTATATCCTCTGAAAATCCAGTTTCACATCAGCAAACTAGGAGTATTTGATAAGATAATCCCTCAAGTGGCTCCAGATCCTCAAATTGTGTAATTCCTAATTATATATGACTACAGGTAGCTGAGTGTTCTCACATTATCTCATGGGCAACCACAGTGCCATACATACTTGGAATCTAAAAATATTCAATGCATGAATAGATTTTAATTTGCATTGCTTAAATTTTAAAAAAAGAAATCTATAAACTATGTATTCTGATAGAAGAATTACTTCCCACAAAATATCTTTAAAATATATTTTCCCCTTAGAAGGGAGTAGGATAAAATACAAGGGTGGTGGGAATTTTGCGGGGACTATAACAAAGATGAAAGTGCATAACTTTTACAAAAATGAAAAAATAATGTAAAAATATATATAAAATTAAAAATAAAATAAATCTATAAGTAAATATAAAAAATATTCTCCCCTTTATACCTGTTGAAAGTGATGAAGAATTACACTTTCTGCAACAATGTACAATTCAACCAAAAAGGTCATGTATGGCTTATGATAGAATGGTTTTTTAAAGAGAAACATCCAGGGGCTCCCTAGTGCCTAAGGGGTTAAGTCTCAGCATTCTAAAGATATTCATAGCCACTGCAGCACCATTTCAATCCCAGGACAGGGAGGTGACCCACATGGAAGGGAGGTGACCCATATAGTGTAGCAGACCTTGCCTGTCTCTCCTGCTGCTCCTCTCAGCAGTGTATTTCAGTAGATCTGTCTGTTCTGCTCCTCACTCTGTATCTGGAGAATTCTCTCAACCCCCACATCTCTGGCCTGCACCCCAGCTCTCACATGCATAAATAAATAAATAAATTTAAAAAAAATAAAGAGAAATACCCAGCAATAGTAAGGATTCACATTTGCCTGAGAAGAGTTTTAATAAGGAAAGGAGAATTACATGTACTCAAACCTTGTAAAGTTTAATAAAATTGAGAAGGTTATTAGTTTATAAATTCTTGCAAGCATTTTCTTTCCTCAATCTTCAATATTAGAGTTAGTAGTTGGCAAAAGTGTGCACATGTATTTGGGTAGGACAATAAAATACGGAAGTATCGGTGAAAAAAGTAGGAGAGAAAGATTAAGTCATTAAATAAAAGCAAAACAAATACTTTCTGGGCTCTGAGACTTTAGAGAAAAAAATATTTTCATCTGGTTAGAGCTCTCCAAGCGAATTTCAATATAATTTGTGTTAAGGGACTGGCTTGGAATGTGACTGATAACTAAATACAGACTGAGAATTTTGGAAAGACTGAACTTATAAAACGTGTGTTTTTCATATTAAAATAGAATGAAACCTCGAGCCCTGGTAAGGGGTTGTAAATCTGGAAATCCTCCCCACTCTGTGCTTATATTGCAAAGAGATAGAACCTAAAGGACTTCTCTTCCTCTTCTAAAAAAGAATATTATTTTAAGGACAGTGTCTTTCCCTATCCTTTAGAGTGAGGCAGCATGTATATAAGCTCCCAAATTCTTTTCTTTTTCTTTTTTGGTTCCTTTCCTGTGATGCATGAATCCCCATCTGTGCACATGCAGGGTTGATCTGTCTCTCATAACATCACCTAATAAAGGGGGTTGGGATGTGGAGTACCAATGTTACAACTGCCATAAGTATAAGAGTTAATCCTGATCTCTACTCCAGAAACCTTACCTATATTTAGGAGACTATAATAGGTATGGATATTTAAAAATCTGTCACTAAACAAGCGAGAGATTTTCTTAGAGTTTCCACCAGTCCTCTCTGTATTTTAATTACAAGGCAATATTTTCCATCATTACAATTCTCTCGGTACGTTTATTCTTTCAATTATTCATTTCTCAATCAATCAATTAATTCAAATCTCAAAAACCAACAAACTAAACAACTCCAAACTAAACAACTACCTAAACAAGAACACAATACACATGAAAACATGTTGTAAAGATACCTGATTTGTGCAGACAAGAAAGACAAGATAATTTCATTAGAGGTTGACATGGCATCTGCTTGATATGTTCATGGACATGTTCTTAGTAGAAGTTTTAGATGGCTATCTTTCTCATTGATAAAGAAAGGAAAATGTGTTTGTATTAACTATCTTGAGAAATGAAAAAAAGTAATACCTAACTATTCAACTGAAATACTGCTAAATACTTTCTATTATACTACTACTACAACCAGATTTTTTTTAGTACATACTTTATGTTAATTTTTCAGACTTGAGTGACTCTTGCATAGGTTTTCACACTTAATAACTTCCACTTAATATGAATAATGGGCAACTCTTAGTTAAAAGATCTTTAAAATAATAAATTATTTAGTGTTTAGTTATAATTAAATTAAAAGTAGATAATTTAATTTCCTATGGCATAAGTTCAATTTTTTCCCTTTTAATTTTTTTGATTATATATAACACAAAATTTACAATATTAACCATTTTTATGAACATTTCTATGGCATTAGACACACTGACATTCATAATGAACCATCACTATGATCTGTGTCCAAATTATTTTTATCTTTCCTAAATTAAAATTCTGTACCTGCAAAACATCTCCATTTCTTCCCCACCTCCCGCATCTCCATTTTCCCTTTAGCCTAGTTGAACTGGATTACTGAGAAATCTCTTATTAATGGATCATGTAATAGTTATTTTTTGTTACTAATTTCATCTAGCATAGCGTCTTCAATATTTATACATTTTGTAGTATGTATAAAATAACCTATTTATTTTTAACACTAAACAATAATTGCATGAATGTCACTTATCATAGTCAGTCTTTGTTAACAGTTAAAAAACATATAATTTCTAAAAATCAATTCAAACAGCAAGGGAAAGGGCCTCCCCTGGTGGCGCAGCGGTTGAGCGCTGGGCTGCAAAGCTGCCCGCAACCTCTGCAGTGCTGGTTCGATCCCTGGCCACTGGCGAGGGTCCCACATGGCGAGACCTCTCCTGCTGCCATACGGGACCCTCACGGCCGACCAGGATCCAACTGATGCTGAAGAGGCTGCAGACAGATTCACAGCGCTGTGCTCAACTGCCTACACCACCAGGGGAGGGCTTGTTTGTGGGAATTAAAATTGACACAAACACTAACAAAAGCTTCTAGTAACTCTATTAAAGTTAATTATGTACCTAAGCTATGACTCAACAACTTGAATCTTAACTATATATCAAAGATATATGAGTGTTTATGACCAAAAAAAGATGCACAAATGTTTGTATCAGTTCAAGATATAATAGTTAAAATTTTTAAACAGCTAAAATGTCCATTTTAAAGCAAAGAATGTATAAATGACATTATTGTTTCAATATGGGTTATTATATAGCAATGAAAATGATTAAATTGTGCAATGTAAAATGACACAATTGAATCACAAAGATATTATTGAGGAAAATAAAATTATAAATATTTAAAATGGTAAAATAATTTAGGTGAAAGAATTCATTAGAATAGGGGGAAATTAGTGGCTGATGGGAGTACAGGAAGGATAATCAATGCTTATGATCTCTATTTTGATCCAAATGACATTACTAGTTGAATATACTTATAAATATTAAGCTTTCCCTTAAGATATGTGACTTTTAATAAACTGTACTTCAATAAATAGGTCAATAAATATCATAATATTAGCAACATTATTAATGCAACTTTTTCTATGACCTTTCCAAAATCTAAATTTCTATGATTCTTGAAATCTAAACAATTTTATAATTTTTATTATTTTCCTTGTCTATCTATATACTGTCCCTTGCTTCATTTGCTTCTCAATTAATAGAAATTATTCTCATGTCCAGTAATTTCCTAAAACTCAAATTAATAATTCACTCACAATTGTGGCTTCTAAATTTCCACTATACCACTCAACTTCATTTGACCTAGCTCTATTTTTCTTCCAACATAGCTTATAATTATGTGTTAGAAAGACCAAGATAGCAATGTATTGTATCAATTGCTAGCAGTTTTTCTACATTGGACTGGAAGAAAGCATTAAAAGATATTACTCTTAAAAATGACAATGTGTTTCTAGGTATGCTTTTAAATGGCATTAATAATTATTGATGCTAATCCATGTATTGATTTCTTAATAATCAATAAACTTTTTCTATTTTAGTTCATACTTTATTATTTAGAAAATGTTCTTAGGAATCAGTCATTATGTGTTGGAATGTGTGTTTTCTAAAAACATGAAAATAAATATGAAAATAAATATTGAAAATATACAAAATTCTATGTTTTTCATGTTATGTTGGAAGACGGTAATGTTTTTCTTTTTCTCCTTTCCCAGGAATTTGTCATAGCACTCATCTCAGAACAATCCTCACACACAATTGTGTGTTTTGAATCCCAAATTATTTGAAGAGAGCACCTACTACATAACAATGTGATAGCACATCTAAATTCCAGGGGATTTTATACCTCAGTAAACATCAATACAATGCAAATGATGATTTACTGGTTTTCTTTTATCTATAATCTTTTATTCATTGCCTCATGTAGAGCAAATGTGAAATGTAGTCTTTGTTCCTCAAATGTAGAAAGAGTGTGCAGATATCTTGCATCAGCAATCCTTTATTAGAAAAAAAAAAAAATGAGGAAGCAACCGTTCAACATTTGGGCATTTTAT
Organism: Talpa europaea; assembly: GCF_964194135.1. Lineage (NCBI taxonomy): Eukaryota > Metazoa > Chordata > Mammalia > Eulipotyphla > Talpidae > Talpa > Talpa europaea. Next base: position 75,361,945 of record NC_140070.1, read on the forward strand.
TTTGAAATAAGTCCCTTCTAGCATTAAAAAAAAATTCTAATAGCTACATTTGGTCTTAAGAAAATGAATTTGGCATTGATTTTTAACTATTATGTTAAATACTTTTCTAAATCAAAAAGTATTTTTGATTAAATACATATCAAAGGTGCAATTGTATTAAATTCAAATATGCAGTGTTGACATTCATAAAACTACTTTAAATTCCACTTAAGCTCTAATGGGCATGCTGGGTGGTGGATAAGCTGTGTATAAATACTAGAAAACTAGCACTAGAGCTATCAGTTGTAGTGTATAGCACTTAAAGAAAAGTAGAGTTCAATATTTAATTTCCAAGGGTGACAAGTTATAGGTCTTACATAATCTTACATAATCTTAGAATTGAGAGCACCTTAAATCTCATCAAAAGAAGAGTTTTATCTATCTATCTATCTATCTATCTATCTATCTATCTATCTATCTATCTATCTATCTATCTATCTATTTATACAAGCACTGGGTACAGTCAGAAGCATGGGAAGGTGAGAGAATTTACCCGAGCCAGAGCAGGGAACAGAACAGGCAGACTGACGAAATACACTTCTGAGGGGAGCAGTGGGCAAGACAGGAGAGGTCTGCATGCCATGTGGGACCCTCGCAGGTGGCCGGGGATTGAACCGGCTCTGCAGAGACTGGGGGCAGCTTCGCAGCCCAGCGTTCAATCGGTGCGTCACCAGGGGAGGCCAAAAAGAATAGGGTTTTCTAATGAATCAAACACTATTGGAAAAATGTATCCGAGCTATCCCCATATCTCTAAGTGTTTAGCTACAAGCTGCAATATACAGTTAAAAAGCCCTTACGTTGGTAATTTGCTTTCGGTGGAGGCGGCTGTTCTTTGTTTTCCTTGTTATGACATGAAACCTACCTTCAATTTCTGCCCAGTCATCTGGTCTTTCTACCACACTTGGAAGATGTGACAGCACAGGAAGCTTACACAGACAGGGCAGACTTTGGAGTCTGCTCTCCTAGAACAATCTTCATCTCCTTGTCTTGGAATACTTTTTCTTTCATTCCTTGCCTCTCCCTATATCCCTTCTTTTCTTCTTCTTCCTTCTCTTCTTGTTTTCAGTAACAATTTAGTAGCTACTATATACAAAACTCTTCAGTTGCCACTGGGGTTATACCAATGACTATAACAGAAACATTGTCTTTAATGAACTATAATTAACAGTCTACTGCCAAACAAGCAAATAATTTCAGACCCATAAAACAACTGCTGTAATGGACGATAAGCTCATATTGCTGTGTCAATTCTGAAAATAATACTATCGAGACATATTTTATACTTATTTTGCTAACTATAATGGTAATTTTTACTCAATGTAAAAATATATGTATTATAGTTGTTGTTATTATTATTACAGCATTATGGTGAACATTTATTATTTGCTCTGTCAGTCTATTTACCAAACAGCATGCATTTATTATCTCAGTTACAAGTCAAAATGAAACTTTGCTGTATGACCATTATTATCTTCATTCTCAGGTGTAAAAAATGAGGCAAAAGATGTTAGATGAATTGTCATTGTTTACAAACTTAGAAATCAGCAATTTTATGTTTGATTCCCAAATTTGTACTTTTATTATGCTGTGACATGAGTGTCATGTAAATTGCATTGGTGAACATGATATGCTTTTGGCCCTACCACTTTCATTTTTCTTCTTTACCATACAGCACCCTAAATTTAATGCAGATATCTGCCCTGGCTTGGAGCTTGTTTATTCCCTTACTTACAGTTCCAGATGATGCCAGTGCGATCAGAAGCACCTTCCTCCTTGGACTTGTGAATGGTTTATAGTTGACAGTGACACTCAAATCCAGACAAGGAGCTATTGGACAAATCTTCTAAGTAAGAAAAGTGTTCCATTCTTTTGCAGAAAACATCTGAAGCAACATAAGTTTCCCCTGAAAGTAAGCAAGAAAGAATGCAATGTTTTGAAGTTGTTGGAAGTCATCTTGTTTACATGAGGAAAATCTAGCTTTTGTATCTTCAAAACAAAACAAAAAAAAGACACTTTGGTTAACCCTGCTATAGAATCATCCTTTATTTGAGTTATTTGGGTATGTATGCTAAAAAATTCCTTTATCTTCTGCAATCTGTTTGAAGTTTCTTTTATTTAAAGGTAAAAATCTCCAACCTGACTCTGTTGAGTAAACATGTTTTATTAACTCCATAGTACAGATAAGAGCATAGTAGATATAATTGCAGATCTTATTATCTCCCCTAAAATCTCCAACCACAGTCTTGGTGACTCATTTATCTTGACAGGGAAATCAGTTATTTCTCTCCCCAAAGTCATATTTATATTTAAATTTTATTGAAATTAAATAGTATAAAGCATATTCCTTTAGAAGACTCAAGATATGAACTATACAGAAAAGTTTAAAGATCAGAATAAGGTGGGTTATATACACTTATGCATTTATGCAGTAATACTTGCTAAGCATTTGTGTGCTTGCACTGGGGCTAGAAATTTGAACACATATAAACAAAATTGCTGGGCTCACAGAGCTTCTGGTTTAGTTCTCTTTGCACATACATGCAGTCTTTAATGACTCTAAATACAGATAATTTGATAGATAATACAATTTAGAGATTGGTAGTAAATAAATGCAAAAGCATATGGCATACCTTTTTCTAGAGCATAGTCAATCTAGAATACCAAAAATGAACCCTTTGAAAATGAATTGCTCATGTTTAACAAATGCCCTTCAACTACATAGACATGAAACAATCAATAATTAGAAAAATGTCACAATGGTATCATGTTATTCTTGTAGGAACATTTGCTACAAGAAAGATGTGACATACATTCTATTATTTTGACATGATTATGTGTCAAGAGAGTTACATTTCTTAGGTAATTCAAGGTTGAAGTGCAACAACTAAAAATACAAGTTTCTATTACCTGAGCCTGAAGGAATACATATGTATGAAATTCATAATTGTACATGATTAATAATTTAAGAGAATTTGATTTTTTTAAATAGGAAGAGAAATAAATACCAGGTTAGGAGAGAAAAAAGAAATCCTCCAAAACAAGCAAGTAATATGGTGTTGGAAATATATTTTAACCAATAGCATCGTGTTTTATTTTTTTTTTCATTTTAATACTATAATTTACTTTGCTTAAACTAAATATGTTGTTTTATTTTATGCTGGATTAGAACTGTTAACTGGAATAAAAGTCTTAATAATAGAAAGACAAGGGAGTATTAGATAGTCAAAGTGAGGTTTCCCACCCTGCTCTTTCCTAACCTCCCCTTACCGCTCTCTGGAAAGATTTGTCTTATAAAGTCTATAGATTAGGTTGCATTTTTTCCGGGAAAAAAAGGAGTTACATTTAAGACAAGGGCATGTCAGGAACAAATAACTTGTTTTCTTGGGTTACATTTTTTTCCCAAGAGCGTTTATTAATTTACAGATAGGGCAACAAGCATATCTTGGACTCATTATCTCTGTGAGGTAATTTACATATGACCAAGGCAAGAATTTAAGATATAAAAGATTTGTTCTAAGTACATGCCTGTTTGGTTGGTTGTCTTTGAATCACTTGGACTGGGGTCAAGAGGCATGTGGGAGGAGGGAGTGTAGAGTGTTGGAGAATCCAGAGCTTTAGGCAACAATTTCTGTTGATCTGTATTAGTGGACAGGGTTGATAGCTAGGTGTCTTCACAGCACTGTTCTTTGAAATCTGCTGACTTTTTATTTCTACAAGTCTTTCTCTTTGCCCAAAAACTTGATTTTTCTTTCACAAAACTAAATAGATCATTATGAGTCAGGGATTTCCAAATAGTTTGCATTATTTCAATATAATTGGTTAACTATTGATTAGATATTTATTGACATCAATTCTGTTAAACTTTAGATATATTTCAAAATGTAATGTAAACTATTGTCCTGCTGTGCTTTCTTTTAGAGAAACTAAAATATGTAAACTATTGTCCTGCTGTACTTTCTTTTAGAGAAAAAAAATCATGCAATTTATTTATAAAAAAATTGGACTTACAAAGAATGCATTTCTCCAGCAATTGAGCATTTTAAAGAAAATACTACAGTTAGCATGCAGACTGAAGAATATCCCAGGATTCCCCAAACTTTTATATTCTAAATGGGTCCTGCCATTTGCTGCATGAAGACAAAGCATTGTCTTAGTATGTAAGATCTTTAATGAAAAAGTACTTTAATAGAATTGGTGTGAATAGTATAGAGAAGAGAAAAAATGGATACTGGTTTCCTAATGAAACATCAAAAGTTACCCATCCCTTTGTGGTACATGCCCAGGCAAGCAGCGCTGGCACAAAGCTGGGCCAGACACCTCTGGCAGGGAACCTTAGATAAGAGACAGAAGGGGCCAGTCGATCTGGAAGGAAAGGAGCAAAATCAAAGCACAAGTCACATAAAGGCTGCCATTGTCAGTCCCCCCACTCTCATCCCTTCCAGGTGTCTCCTTCCTTGCCTCCAAAGCCCTGGTGTAAGTCCAAGGCTGAGAAGCAAACAAAGCTGCTTCTTCCCATGTCTCTCTGCTGCTCCATGTGCCTCCTTCAACTCTTTTAAGTCTTCTCTCCCAAGTCCTTTTCAGCTTCCCCTAACATCTCCACCCTTCATTAGTGGGGCAGGGAACATGGACCCTCCCTTTTTAAATAATACTGTTACATTATTGCAGGACTGGCAACCTATAAAATCTGCTATTTACAAAAGGACAGTTACCTGAATTTATCTTTCCCCTTAATAACACAGTTTTATTGTGCCAAAATGTAACATGCGTTCTTTAACTAGACTGTATGAAAAGAAAAAAAAACTTCCTTATTTCCCCATAGGAAATTCTGATGTTATTTTCCATTAAATTTTCCACTATTTGGTTTAAAAAAGCACAAAAATTGTGTTTCAATATAATACTATTTAATTACCATTTGAGAGGAAGTTCTTTAAATTGCTAATGATGATAAGATGCTTTCATTTTCAGCCTAAGAAATAGATTGAGGAGTGCTATGGACTGAGTGTGCCAATACTTCCCTCCAGCTCCAATTCATATTGATTGATGCCTTAATCCCCAAGTGATAGTTTTTGGAGTTAGGGCCTATAAGAATATAATTAAGGTTAAGAGGAATCACAAAGGTGGGGCTCTTTTAAGATTCGGGTCCTTAAAGCTGAAGAGACCCAAGAGACTGATTTTTCCTACTACATGAGGGTGAGGACATGGTGGCTGTCCACACGCTATACAGAAAGTCCTCACCCAAACCCTAGCATACTGACTGAACTGTAAGGATCACAATTCTGTGGCACTCCAAGCTGACATTTACAAAAGAAGGTTTAAAATGGATACCTAAGACCGGAGAAGAATGTAGAAGAAATAATTAAGTATGGCTGCAAACGTCACCTAATTTCCTTTCACTAATTCCTTTAGTCCACAAATACTCATTATATGCCTACTATGTGCTAGGCAGTGAACAAGCAGCAATAAATAAGACTGCTCCTGGGGCAGCAGAGCACATTTAATGGAAAGGGTAATGATAGATACATAATAGCAGGCAATTGTCAGGGTCATGTAATGTAGATGTGTACATATCTGTACATTTATATTTCATAGACATGGCACTGTCTGGTCATAGAGTACACAGGACTGCTATTTTAGATATAATGACATAACAATCAGAGAGACCTGAAAGAAATCAGGGAGGATGGATAGATGTTGGAGGAGTGTCATACAAATATTTGGAAGAAAAGCATTCCAGAAAAAAAAAAAATGTGTAAAATCTTAAGATGGGAGTGTAGCACTCATAGTATATCTCTGTAAACATCAGGGAGTTGTTCTGCATGAGCTAGTATGTGTATGTGGTGGAGCAGAGCAATGGAGGAAGTAAGAATTGGGAAGAATTAAATTCATGTTGGACCCTGAAGATCATGTACTTTGTAATTTATTCTAAAAGTTTTGGTTTATTAATTAAAACTGAATACACACTTTAAAATGTGGCCCTAGAGGGCCTCCCCTGGTGGACCAGCGGTTGAGCGCTGGGCTGCAAAGCTGCCGGCAGCCTCTGAAGCTCCGGTTCCATCCCCGACCACAGGTGAGGGTCCCACATGGTGCAGCAGACCTCTCCTCTCTCGCCCACTGCTCCCCTCAGCAGTGTATTTCGTCAGTCTGCCTGTTCTGCTCTCTTTGCACTGGCTCTCATGAATTCTCTCACCCCCGCACTTTTGCCTGTACACAGTGCTTGTATAAATAAATAAATAAATAAATCTTTAAAAATAAATATTAAATAAATAAAATGTGGCCCTAGAGTATTTACAAAGAAACCATAGAATGTGTAGTTTATTAAAAGATCCTGATTTTTATTTTTATTTTTTTATTTTTTTTTTTTTTTATAAATTTTATTGTTATATTCCCCATACAATTGCAGGCCCCCATTCTGACCCCAATCCCTCCCCTCCCGCCCCCGCCCCCCTAAAAGTGTCTCTGGTTCATAGTTTTTTGTTGATTTTGATTTTCACTTTCTTATAGTTATTCATTTTCCTGGTCCCTTATTTAAGTTTTCTAGATTCCTGCTATGAGTGAGACCATCCGGTATTTTTCTTTTTCTTTTTGGCTTATTTCGCTGAGCATGATCCCTTCCAGCGCCATCCATGTTGCAGCAAATTGCATGTGTTTATCTTTTTTGAATGCTGAGTAATATTCCATGGTATATATGTACCACATCTTCTTGATCCAGTCATCTATTTTTGGGCATTTGGGTTGTTTCCAAAGCTTAGCTATTGTAAACAGTGCTGCTATAAACATAGGGGTGCAGGTGTTCTTTGGAATTGATGTTTCTGTGTCCTTTGGGTAAATACCTAGGAGTGGAATTGCTGGGTCATATGGAAGCTCTATGTTTAGTAGGTCCAGAAATCTCCACACAGCTTTCCACAGTGGTTGGACCAGTTTGCACTCCCACCAACAGTGCAGAAGAGTTCCTTTTTCTCCACACCCTCGCCAACATTTGTTGTTGCTAGTTTTTTTAATATGTGCCATTCTCACTGGAGTAAGATGGTATCTCATGGTAGTTTTGATTTGCATTTCCCTGATGACAAGTGATGTTGAACATTTTTTCATATGCCTGTTGGCCATTTGCATTTCCTCTTCAGAGAAGTTTCTTTTAAGCTCTTCTGCCCATTTTTTGACTGGATTATTTTCTTTGTTGTTGTTGAGTCTCATCAGCTCTTTGCAGATTTTTGTGATCAGTCCTTTATCATTAGTGTTGGGTGCAAAAATGTTCTCCCAGTTGGTGGGGTTTCTCTTTGTTTTTGTTATTGTCTCTTTTGCTGTGCAAAAGCTCTTTAATTTGATATAGTCCCATCTGTTTATCTTTGCCTTCACTATCACTGCTTTGGGTGATGTGTCTGTAAAGATGTCTTTGATGTGCAAATCACGTAGTGTTTCGCCTATATTTCCTTCTATATATTTTATGGTTTCAGGTCTTATGTCTAGTTCTTTAATCCATTTTGAGTTGATTTTTGTGTATGGTGTGAGGTGGTGGTCAAGCTTCATTCTTTTGCATGTAGCGACCCAGTTTTCCCAGCACCATTTATTGAACAAACTTTCTTTGCTCCAATGCATAGTCTTTGCTCCTTTGTCAAAGATTAGTTGACCATAAATCTGTGGGTTTATTTCTGGATTTTCTATTCGATTCCATTGGTCTGTATGTCTGTTCTTGTTCCAATACCATGCAGTTTTGATGATTATGGCTTTGTAGTATAGTTTGAAGTCTGGGAGTCTGATGCCTCCATTCCCTTCTTTTTTTTTCAGGAGAGCTTTGGCTATTCGGGGTTTTTTGTGATTCCATATGAATTTCATCAATAATTGTTCTATTTCTTTGAAGAATGACATTGAAATTTTGATTGGAATAGCATTGAATCTGTATATTGCTTTTGGAAGGATGGCCATTTTAATAATGTTTATTCTTCCAATCCATGAGCAGGGGATGTCTCTCCATTTCTTTGTGTCTTCTTCTATTTCTTTTAACAGTGTTTTATAGTTTTCTTTGTATAGGTCCTTTACCTCTTTTGTTAGATTTATTCCCAAATATTTGATTTTTTTTGTTTCAATAACAAAAGGGATGGTCTTTTTGATTTCTTCTTCTTCAGATTTATTGTTTGTGTATAGGAAGGCTACTGACTTTTGCGTGTTGATTTTGTATCCTGCCACTTTACTGAACTGATTGATGAGTTGAATTAGCTTTTCTGTGGAGTTTTTGGGGTTCTCTATGTATAATATCATATCGTCTGCAAATAGTGATAGTTTGACTTCTTCTTTTCCTATTTGGATTCCTTGGATGTCTTTCTCTTGTCTTATTGCCCTGGCTAGGACTTCCAGTATTATATTGAAAAGCAATGGTGAGAGTGGACATCCTTGTCTTGTTCCAGATCTTAATGGAATTGCTTCCAGCTTTTCACCATTGAGAATGATACTGGCTGTTGGCTTGTCATAGATGGCCTTTATGATGTTGAGGTATGTTCCTTGTATCCCAAGAATTTCAAGGGCTTTTATCATGAATGGGTGTTGCACTTTGTCGAAAGCTTTCTCAGCATCTATTGATATTATCATATGGTTTTTATATTTCTTTTTGTTGATGTGTTGGATAACGTTGATTGATTTTCGGATGTTAAACCATCCTTGTGCCCCTGGAATGAATCCAACTTGGTCGTGGTGAATTATCTTATGGATACATTGTTGGATTCTGATAGCTAAAATTTTATTGAGGATTTTTGCATCAGTGTTCATTAGGGAGATTGGCCTGTAGTTTTCCTTTTTTGTGTTGTCCTTGTTCGGTTTTGGTATTAGTGTAATGTTGGCTTCATAGAACGTGTTTGGTATTGTCCCTTCCTTCTCAATTTTTTGGAAGAGTTTGTGAAGGATAGGCACTAATTCTTCTCTGAATGTTTGGTAGAATTCATTTGTAAATCCATCAGGTCCTGGGCTTTTGTTTTTGGGGAGGTTTTTGATTACCATTTCAATTTCGCTAATTGTAATTGGTCTGTTTAGGTGTTCTATTTCTTCTTTATCTAGCTTTGGGTGATTGTAGAGTTGTAGGAATTTGTCCATCTCCTCTAGATTGTTAAACTTGTTTCCATATAACTGTTCATAGTAGTTACTGATTATTCTTTTGATTTCTGCTGTGTCCGTTGTGATTTCTCCTCTTTCATTGATGATCCTGTTTATTTGTGCTTTCTCCCTTTTTTCCTTTGTGAGCCTGGCTAGGGGTTTGTCTATTTTATTGATTTTTTCAAAGAACCAGCTCTTGGTTTCATTGATCTTTTGGATTGTTTTTTTAGTTTCAATTTCATTTATTTCTGCTTTGGTTTTTATTATTTCTTTTCTTCTACTGGTTTTGGGGTTTTTTTGTTGTTCTTTTTCTAGATCTTTGAGCTTCGAGATTAGGTTGTTTCTTTGCGTTCTTTCTTGTTTCTTGATGTGAGCTTCTATTGCTATATATTTTCCTCTTATTACTGCTTTTGCTGCATCCCATACATTTAGGATATTGGTGTCCTCCTTGTCGTTCAATTCAAAAAATTTTTTAATTTCTTCTTTGATCTCCTCATTAGTCCAATGGTCTTCCAGTAGTGTGGTTTTTAATCTCCATGAGGTAGGAAAGTTCCTTGCCTTCTTTTTATGGTTTATTTCTAGTTTGATGCCTTCATGGTCAGAAAAGATGGTTGATATGATTTCAATCTTGGTGTATCTGTTGATGTTTGTCTTGTGCCCCAGTATGTGATCGATCCTGGAGAATGATCCGTGTGCGCTTGAGAAAAATGTGTACTCCGTTTTTTTGGGGTTTAGTGTTCTATAGATGTCTGTTAAGCCCAATTGCTCTAGGTCTTTATTTAGAGCTTTGGTTTCTTTACTTATTTTTTGTCTTGTTGATCTATCCATTGTTGATAGTGGTGTGTTGAAGTCTCCCACTACGTATGTGTTTTCTCTGATGTCTGTTTTCAGAGAGGACAACAGTTGTCTGATATATTTTGGTGCTCCTTCGTTTGGTGAGTATATGTTAATGAGTGTTATTTCTTCTTGAAGTATTGTCCCCTTGATCATAATGTAGTGACCATTGGGGTCTCTTTTTATCTTTTTGAGTTTGAAGTCTGTTTTATCTGATATAAGTATAGCTGTTCCTGCTTTCTTTTTTGGTCCATTTGCTTGTAGGATTGTTTTCCATCCTTTAACTTTGAGCCTATTTTTATCTTTTGTAGCTAAATGTGTTTCCTGGAGACAGCAAAAGGTTGGGTTTTGTTTCTTAATCCAGGCTGCAACTCTGTGTCTTTTTATTGAAGAGTTTAGTCCATTTACATTTAGAGTTAATATTGATATGTTAACATCTGTATTTGCAATTGTGTTTGTCTTTCCTTTGATTTTATTTATTTATTCTTTTAATAACTTTTTTTTTTTTGGCCTTCTTTCATTGTTATTCGTCGCTCTGAGGTTCTGGCTTTAGGACTCCTTGTAGTATTTTTTGGAGTGGGGGTTTAGTTGCAATGAAATTCCGGAGTTTCTGTTTGTCTGGGAAGGTCCATATTCTTTCTTCAAAGAGGAAGGAGAGCTTTGCGGGATAGAGTATTCTTGGTTGGCATCTGTTTTCTTGGAGTCTGTTGACTATGTCCCTCCACTCTCTCCTTGCCCGTAGTGTTTCTTCGGAGAAGTCTGATGTCAGCCTGATTGGTTTTCCTTTGAATGTTATCTGTTTCTTCCCTCTTGCCAGCTTCATTATTTTTTCCTTGTCCTGGATTCTTGGGAGCTTTACTATTATGTGTCTTGCTGTATTTTTCCTTTCGTCGTGGAAGTTTGGTGTTCTTCTTGCTTCTTGTATATCAATTTTCAGCTCCTTCTTCACATTTGGGAAGTTCTCTTCAATTATCTCTTTGAATATTTTCTCTGTTCCTACATCTCTCTCCTCTCCTTCTGGTATTCCTATAACTCTTATATTTCCTTTCCTCATGGAGTCAGATAGTTCCCGAAGTCTTTCTTCGTTCTTTTTCCTTCGTACTTCTCTTTCCTTTTCTGTTTTGGTTCTTTTTATTTCTGTGTCTTCAAGATTACTTATTCGTTCTTCCATTTCATCTATTCTGCTTTCATTGCTTTTCCCAGAATTCTTTAGTTCTTCCATTAATTCTTTGATCTCCTGCATTTCTTTTACTTCCCTCTTTAGGGACTCAATTTCTTTCTTCTGACCATTGTTTTCCCTCTCTAGGGACTCAATTGCATTCTTCTGATCATTGATTATTTTTCCCTTATCATTGTTTTCCTTTATGACTTCTGTCAGTTTTTTAATCACGGCAATTTTAAATTCTCTTTCTGGAAGGCTCAGAAATTCTTCCAAGTTATTGTCGTTGCAATCTGGGGGCTGGCTTTCTTTTTTTTTTGGTGTGCTTTTTCTCTGGAGAGTTGCTAGGTTGCGTGTGGTTCTTCTCCTCCCTACTGTCTGTTTTCTAATTTGCCGTATGCGTTGGGACACTGTGTTGTTGGGACTTGCCGGCATCTTGGGTGGGCTTCTCTGTTCCCCTCTGGTTCTTCCAGGAGTCATCTCTCAGTTTCAAGCAGCCTTTACTGGAGAAAGGTCCCTGTTCTAAAATGCCGATGTGGGGACACACTCCCCTGTGCGCCTGGTCTGCCCCGGCGGTGGGTTCCTGCTCCCCTCTGGGCTTGGACTGCAGGCCAGAGGGGGTCTGGCGTGGGCGAACTTCCCCCGCTCACCTCTGGCTCCTGAGGAAGCCTTCTGCAGGTAGTCTTTACTGAAGAAATGTCCCTGTTCTAAAATGGTGATGTGGGACACACTCCCTGCGCTTCTGGTCTCAGGCACACTCTTCTGCGCGCCTGGTCTGCCCCGGCTGTGGGTGCTCGCTCTCCCTGTGGGCTCAGACTACTTGTTCAGAAGGGGACCGGTGTGGGCTAACTCCCCAGCTGGCCACTAGCTCCTTCAGTAGCCTGTGCTGGGGTCAAGTCGCTAGGTGGCACCAGAGATCTCTCCTAGAGCCCTTGGGGAGCTGATTTTCCACCCCGTGGGACAGGGAGCAGAGCGAGGATGGTAGGGTACACCTCAACGGCTTTGGGGTGCTGTGTCTGCCTTGTGCCCCACCGTCGTGGGGAACCCACGCCCCTAATTTCGTGCCCCGGGTCTCAGTTCCAAAGCCCTCAGTTCCAGGACGCGGGCTGTAGCCCAGATCAGTGGCGCGGGAATGGCGCCTTTTGAATCCCGCTCCCCTGCCTGGGCGCCTTGTTCCTGCTCACTCAGGGAGGGCCTCCGCCGGGTCTCAGTTCCAAAGCCCTCAGTTCCAGGACGCGGGCTGTAGCCCAGATCAGTGGCGCGGGAATGGCGCCTTTTGAATCCCGCTCCCCTGCCTGGGCGCCTTGTTCCTGCTCACTCAGGGAGGGCCTCCGCCCGGGTCTCAGTTCCAAAGCCCTCAGTTCCAGGACGCGGGCTGTAGCCCAGATCAGTGGCGCGGGAATGGCGCCTTTTGAATCCCGCTCCCCTGCCTGGGCACCTTGTTCCTGCTCACTCAGGGAGGGCCTCCGCCGTCTCCCCGCAAGCCTAGGTCGCAGGCGCGGGGACCTGGGCAGCTGCAATCCGAGCGCCGCTTTCGCGCAAGCTTACCGGGCAGCCGGGGCTGTGTGCTGGTGCTGGTCTCCTCCTGGTGGGCGGGGCTCTCTTTAATGGCGTGTGGAGCTCACCTCCGCGGCGGATCCTGCCGATCCTGATTTTTATTAATGATGATTGCATTCAGATAAGTAAAGGGAACATATTTTCACCCTTTAATGTAATCCGACATTTGCATGTGGTGAATGGACTTTTCTCCAATTATTTGTTCTAAAAGAGCGACTATGCAAAAAATCTTACACTGTTTAACTTTTCTTTCTTTTTTTTTAAGATTTATTTATTTATTTATTCATTATTTATTTATCCATTTATTTATTTCTGACTGGGTACAGTCAGAAGCGCGGGAGGGTGAGAGAATTCACCAGAGCCAGAGCGGGGAGCAGAGCAGGCAGAAGGACCGAAGTACACTGCTGAGGGGAGCAGCGGGCGGCAGGAGAGGTCTGCACGCCATGTGGGACCCTTGCCCTGCGGCCGGGGATCGAACCGGCGCTTCAGAGTCTTCGGGCAGCTTCGCAACCCAGCGCTGAACCGCTGCGCCAATGGGGAGGCCCTGTTTAACTTTTCTTAATGACACATATTGTTACCCCACAAAAGGATATTCTGGAATCTGTATAGTCATTTCTTTGCTGATCAGCTTTATCTGTTTTGCCACTGAATATAAACTTAAGGGAAGAGATTCTGTCTCGCCAGCATTATATTTTAAATGGCTAGACTGGTGTTAAATGTTAAATGTTAAACGGCTATAGTAAAGGATCTCAGCAATTGAAAGCAATTGGTAAAGATGATGAGAAGAATGTCACACATAAATAGAAACTGTCAAATATTGAGTATTTGTCTATTTGCAATACAAGATTACAGGTCTGAAGGATTGACTACATCTATGTTTCTTATTTATATAAAAAAGCTCCAAACAGAACTATATAAACAAAGATATTTACTTGCTACAGATAATATAATGAAAAATTAGTAAGAAAATGCCACAAATTAACTTTAATTATGTTTTATACTCAAAAAATAATATATATATATATTAAGATTTGTTTTATTTATACAAGAGCCGGGGTACAGTCCAGATGTGCAGGAGGGTGAGAGGATTCACCAGAGACAAAGAGTGGGTCAGACTGACGTAATACACTGCTGAGGGGAGCAGCGGGTGAGACAGGAGAGGTCTGCTCTCCATGTGGGTTGCTCCGAGGCTGGTGGGAATCGAACTGACACTCTGGAAGCTGCGGACAGCTTCACAACCCTGCACTCAACCGCCTGCGCCACCAGGGAGGCCCAAAAATAATAATTATGTTTTAAAGACAAAAGATATTGAGAAATAACAAGTCCAAGAAACATGCTGCAGAACAGACTGGGAAATTGATTGAATGGATGAAGTCAAAAATCAAGAGGAGTGATGTGAATATAAAAGAGGCAATGAAATGGGTATCTTAAAAAAAAAGGACAATATCAAATTGTTTTAAAATTATTTTACTAATGCCATTGTCACTATTGAATTCTAATAGTGATATTCTAGCTTATTTTGAGAAAATATTGACAGAATTATTTTTATGCCATTTCTTAGTTCACTGTTCCAACTAGCTCTATAGCTTAATATTTTTCAACCTTTTTGTATATTTAATATACTAAGTCACTGAGAACATTTCTATAATTCTGCACTGCTTAATTGTGAGAAAGTTAAAATTAACTGTCATACTTAAAATGTATCTACTTTAAAACTATATTCTATTAAATATCAATATCAAATTCAGCAAAATCTATTATTCATTTCAAGCTAAAATTTTTCCTTATGATTATTTAAGCCAGTTACAATTTCAGTGTCACAGGGGAATTAATTCAGGCATGATCTTGGGATTTGCATAGTAATTGGTTTGACACATACAACATCCAGTACAGGGCTAAGGACACAGATGGTAATGAATATACTGGTGATGGTCCCTGAGATCAGTATAAAAATGAGATAAAATTGATTTTTTTCATTCTTTGAGGTTTATAAGTAAACATGCTGGCTAATGAGCTAATTTAGCTAAGCTTTAAACATGAATATAATCACATTAATGGTAATTATTAGAAAGTAGCACAAAATGAAGCTTTTTAGCTTCCTTTCCAAGTTTTAATTAGCAATTAAAAGTAAAGTTATTTGACTTATGATTAAGCTTCATTATGCTCTGATAGAATATTATGTAAAATAGTTTGAGATATGTTATTTCAATTAAAAATGTTTCCAAGAAAATATTTGTGAGTCTCCTTTAAGTAAAGAATATTCTAAAATATATATTCAAACTAGATAGTGGAATATAGCACAATTATGAATATTCTTATTTATAAATAAGTTTTAATAAACAACCAGAAAAAAAATTATATGAAAACATTGCCTACCTTGATGCCAAATTTTAAATGATTAAAAGATTTTTGAGTCACATACTTGTTTTTCCATAACTAGGAAATTATCTCTGAGATGGTGTGACATAATGATTAATACATAATGATATTTGGTATTGACAAAATAATGAAAAAACATACATTAAAATATATTCTTGAAAACCTATTTGCCATTTCAGCCACAAAATGTACATACAAATATTTAAATGTTATTGTCAGTTATATATAAAATATTAATGATGATATAATATTTTAACTTCACAAGTATTTAATAAGAAGTATATAATATATTTCAATTTATTTTTGATAACTCTAAACAGGTCAGTAGGCAAAATCACAATGTAGGAAAAGAATGTTCTGGGGGCCTCCCTGGTGGCGCAAGGGGTTAAACACTGCACTATGAAGCAATCCGCACCTTCTGCAACAGGAGTTTGATCCCTGGCCCACCAGGGAGCAACCCACGTGATGAAGCAGACTTCTCCTGTCTCACCCACTGCTTCCCTCAGCAGTGTGTTTCAGTCAGTCTGTCTGTTCTATTCCCACTCTGTCTCTGTCTCTGGTGAATCCCTGCCGCATCTCTGGCCAGTACCCCAGCTCTTGTATGCATAAATAAATAAATCTTTAACAACCAAAAAAGAATATTCAATTGGTAATAGAGGTATGTTTACTGTTCTGAAGGTTATCTAAAATAATTTCTTACCACTCAGGGTTAATTCATGAGCAAAAGATTTTTAAATAGCATGGAAACTTAATAATTTATCATTTTAATGTATGCTAATGGATTTTCCTAAACACTTTCAGATGTAATTTTCGATGTGTTTCTTTGCTAGCACCTTCCCAACCACCTCTGCAGGGATTGCAGCACCATTACTGTAAGATAAAGTCTATGACTTATTTTTCTTTAAACTTATGTTCAGTTCCTGGTATATAGAAAGTGCTCAATAAAGCTTTACTAAATTCAAGTGTAAAGCCAGTTTCATATGCTATTATCTACAAGGGGAACTGTTTCAAGATAGTAGCTATGGGTATATAAATAGTTCTAAAAACTTTGATATGTTAGAAATTTCACTGGCAATTACAGAAATTGTACACAAATTGTGAATATCCTTCAACATGCTATTATCTGCTAAATTTTACCAAAAAGACTTCCGAGTACTTTTAAGCATAAAGACTTAACAACCTAATATAACTTTAACAATCCATCGCAGTTAGAAAATATTTACATCTTATGGCTCAGAAGTGAGAATTAAAGTGCCAGCCTTAAAAAAAAACTTGCCCTCCATGTATCCTGCTTCTTCAACAGAGGAAGCGGAACATCATTCAATGCTTTCCTGATGACTTGGAGGCATTATGGTGTATGACATTCTATATTGTCACGGATATAATGTGCCTACAGATGTTGATGGTGTGAATCCTGTTATCCAGTTTTAATAGCCTCATATAATTAGGCACAAGGAACATCACAAAGCAGCCATTATGTTGTCTTCTTCCATATTTTAGTCACTTCCCTTTGTTTTCATTATTTCTTGCTATGTCCCTATAATTAGCTAAGCAAGATGATCATGTCCAGAGCTTGAGCATTTTGATTGAAGCACAGGACATTTGGGGTTGTGAGAGAAGGGGGCTAAGTGAAATAAGACTGAAGAAAGCTTTAGCCAAAAAGAAGATGTGAGGAAAATATATAATCTACTTAAAGATTCTCTGTAAGTTTGATTTAATTTGTTAGCTAGTACAATGACCTCTACAGCAGCAGAAATTTCCCAAAACACTGGCACTTCACTGGGTGCCAGATGTTTTACTTAGCAGATTTGAAACAAAAAATCAATTTGGTTGCCATTCATTGCTCTTCTGAGGATTTAACCATAAAATGAATCAATGAAAAGTACAAAAAAGAAGACAGATAAGACTCTATTTTACATTAAATGTAAAAGGATTTTTTAGTCACATCAATCCATAATTGATATAGAATCACAGCAAATCTACTTATCATAGAGTTAGCTGGCCTAAAACTACCCTATATAGTAGAAATAATATTGAAATAGTCTTTGAAAGGATTATCAAATATTCTAATGTGAATGCTTGAAGTCATTTAACTTATTTCTTCCTCACTTAAATTTTCAAATTGCAAAATTCTAAAAATTGAAGAGAACATGGCATTTTATAAGAACAATAAATATTTTTTTTCCTATTACTTATGGTAGAGTAAATATTATTTGAGGTAATCAGACACCAAATTTTTAGTTTGCATCTTATTTTTGCAGTCATTAATGTAGACAGCTGATATAATCCTTTTATAGACTCATTTTGTAGAATATTCCTTGCCATTTCTATTTCTTCTATATTATTTCCATGCAGTAACTAACTCCATGTTGACCTTTACTCACATCCTGCCTATCCATGAAAGGGCATCCTGGAATTGGTAGATACAAATAAGGGGCCAGAGGTGTTTAGATGTGCTGTCATCTACGTGCAATGTCATCAGGTAGAAGGTGCCCCTAGGAGAATGCTAATCCTGCTTCTCCCTATGGCCAAGCATCTCAATGCCATCTTAGTTGATTCCTAGGTGCTACCAGCTGTTAGAAAATATACACGCTTTGAGAAATTAGAGGGAGAAATACCTGTAAGACGTTTAAGATCTTTTTCAGAAACTATGCATCCATTTCTTATTTATTATTTATTCATCTTTATTGTCAGCATTCTGTCATGCTGTAATGTGGAATTGAACAAAATTTACTGATAAGATTGTGGCTTATGAAGGTGTCTGAATGGAAAGAGAAGCTATGGTTTCATTATCTGTCAAGGATTGCTCGTTCTTTTCCTAACATTAGTTAATTTATTTTTATTATTTCCCCAGTCTGTTGTGATAAAGATAATGCACACAAACAAAAAAATAAAGAAATAGGAATAGAATACCTAACATGCAATAAGTGCATAAAAGCTAGTATAACCAGCCATAGACTTGAATATATTATCGAGAGTCTTCAGTTTTCAGTTTGATCTGCCAAATTCCCTTAAAGGCCTTCGATTTCTAAGAATTTTTAATTCTTAATAGAACCTTTAAACACTGCATCTACTTTCCTCAAATACACCCTTTTCAGATTCAGGCCTTAATTAGTGTTCCTTCATTCTGGAATTCATTTTACCTCTTATTTTGGGAGGGCCTGAGAGGAGACAATACCAATTCTTTCTTTAGGACTTAAAAGAAAGCACATCTATAATTCTAAATTAAGTCAGCCTCCTGGAATTGCTCTTGTCCTATTAGCTCATTCACCAAGCCATAGCTCCCCTGCTTGTTCTATTTGTCCAATTATCATCATGCCTGAAATTTACCCACCTACTAGATAATCTGTCCTGAAATGCTTTTTGTTGTTGTTGCTCTTGATATATTACTGGGCTCTGAGATCCATATTCTGTGAAGGGTTTTTTCTGGAGCAGATGCTAAATTTTACTCCTGGAGATAAATCTGTGGATCCAATGGCAGACCGTATATCTAAAATGTTTGTTCCAGAGTAGATCTTGTAGTGATAAATACATGCAAATGACTCAGAAATAATTTATAAGCTGATTTGTGCTGTCTATAGTTATAATATGAATTTTGGGCCTCCCCGGTGGTGCAGCAGTTGAGGGCTGGGCTGCAAAGCTGCCCGCAGCCTCTGCAGTGCCGGTTCGATCCCCGGCTGCCGGGGAGGGTCCCACATGGCGCACAGACCTCTCCTGCCACCCGCTGCTCCCCTCAGCAGTGCACTTCAGTCCTTCTGCCTGTTCTGCTCCCCACTCTGGCTCTGGTGAATTCTCTCACCTCCCGTGCTTCTGACTGTACCCAGTGCTTGTATAAATAAATAAATCTTAAAAACAAAAACAATTCAGAGAATTAAAATACCAGTTTTGAAAAAAAAATATGAATTTTGTTTTCAAAAGAAAGAAGCAGTATGGTTTTAGTTTAAAATGAATAATTTATGGCCTTGAGGGTCACATGAGGCAAACTTGCATCCAAACACTATGTGAGTGGGGTCTCAGTTGCCTACCAAGTGCCTTCTTACATTTCTACTAGATACATTCATGCCTATCAGCCATGCAGTTCAGTAAAAATAAACCAAAAAAACAAAAACAAAAAAACACCGATTATATGTTGGGAAAACACCACAGACACCACAATAGCAAAAGAACATAAAACCCTTTAAAAATGATATTTGGCTAATTCAAATATTGTAACACTAATAATCATGTTGGACCATTTATCTTTTGCAATTTAAATTTTGTGCCCTTTCTAAATAAACATTACTTTAATTATCATTCAGGACAAGGACTACTTATATTTTATGTGTATAAAAAAATCAATATGTTGACAAAGATGGCTTGAGCAGAAATTGTAAGATATTTTTGAGCTAGCTCAAAATTTTTCTGAAAATTGATATACTCATTCTTAGTCATTATGCATCTTCTGTGTTTTTAATCTCTTCTTCCTATATATAATATGTTACATAGACCACAAATGCATTGAGTGCATCCTCTAAATGCTATAAAATATGTTGAATTTATGTTGTATCAATATTTTGAGCTATTGTATATATGCATAAATACAATAGGCTATTTCAGTTGGTTTAGCAGATACTTTTATTGATATAAGATTACTGCTATCACTTTATTAGCTTATATTGAAAAGGGAAAACTTTAAAGAAAATATACAAGATTTTCAAAGCACTCTAAAACCAAAGGAGAGTTAAGCCAAGAAATTTAGTGTGTACAAACTAAACTCACAGGTTAAATAACTGCTTTTCTTAATTAGGAACTAGATAAAAAAGAGTACCTGAAATTTTTTCTTTAATTACAAAAAATTACCCTGATACCTCTAACAGTAAATATTGGTTAGATGACCATAAAATAATTTTAAATAAATGCAAAATATTGGTGCTCAGCACCATTATTATTTTAACATTATAGCCATTTGTTCCAAATCCTTCTTTTATTTACAGCTTTGATAAACATGTGTTTAATAAGTCACCTGGGATACATGCTTTGCTCTGGGACTGTGGCATTTATTCAAGTCTCTCTGGCTTCATTTACTGCTCTCAGTCCTTCTGCTATTTTTGCGCCTCCATCATCCCCAATCAAAGAGATTACTATAGCATGGCTTCTTCAATTTCCTGTGTCTGAGTTTCCTGCCACCACTTTTTTTTTTTTTTTTTTTTGGTAGAAACCCAAGTGAAGAGCATAAAAGTGCTTGAGATAGATTTATACCCTGTGAGAATCATTTCACTTTTATCAAAAACATGTTCCTTTTCCCAATCTCTGCCTCTCTCTGAGAATCTCCATTCCACTACTGGGGTGGTTTAGAAACAGCCAGCTATTTAACATTTAAATATTTAAATATTTCTCAAATATCTTTGGACTCTTACAGGCAATCTGCAATTTATCACAAGTCAGTTTTTTTTTTTTTTCTTTTAAGTTAAAACTCTTCATGGTGTTTTGCTAGTTATAAAGTCCTTTATCAGCTCCCTCATGGGGTTAACAGTCTAGGAAGAGTAGAATATGAACCTTAGTAAAATTCAATCAAATGTGATTTTATGAGAATAGAAAAGCAAAAGTAATTTAAGGACAAAGTTAATATTTAAAGCTAATTAAAGAGATGTTGTCCTCCAGACACAATAGAAACTGCATCATTCCTGACATGGGTATGATAGTTTTGTATTACTGGGGTGTTTTTTTTGTATTTTTTTTTTCCTTTTTAATGAAACATTGTTCAGAGTCTAAGACAGGAGTAAAGAGAATGAAAGAGAAACTGAGATAGACTGTTGTTTTTTTAGAACACTAGCATTTCTCACCCCAGATTATTTAATTGTGCACATACAAAAAGTTAGCTTGCAAACCTGGAACATTCAAACCCCAGAGCATGGAATGAGGGGTACATTTTTTTAAAGCAGCTTATATAATGAAGCAGTGATGACTGTTTATTCTCCATGGTGATGGGTTATTAGAATTTTCTTAAATGATAGGGAATCGGTTATTGGTTACTTCATATCAATTTGAGGAAACAGCTTACATTTTGCTTATGATATCCAGAGACATAAACAAGGTATGACCCAGGTCACATTAATTTTGCAAAATAAGCTAAATTATGCTTTGTTTGTATGACTGAACTGGTTTTGTATATTCAGGGAATCTTCAAGTTTTGGGACTGCTCTTCACTTTTTTTTTTTTTTAATTTTAACACATTTATTCTTTCATGTTTAAAGGCAAAGAATAGGTGTCTGATTCTCTAGGGGAACTGCTTTGTAGCTGCTGAGACTTTTCTGTCTCCTTTACTTTTCTTTGTGTCCTTAATACAATACCTTTTCTTTCAAGCTAGAATATTTCTTTATTATTTGAGAGTGAAAAGAGTTAATGATATAATTCTTATCTTTGAGAATTTAGCTGTCCTGATACATAGTACACCAAACCATGGCTTGATGAAGGATGTGAACACTAAGGGGAAAGGAACTGTGTTTATATATTACACGTATTTAGGATTCTGATATTTATATTTCCCTAGTTTCTTTGTTAGTCTTGCATTCCTTTCTCCCCCTCTTCATACAGAGTATAAAGAATGGAAATCCAAGACAGTCATGAGTCTAAGACAGGGATATGTTTTGAGAAATATGTTGGACTGTTTTGTCATTGTTCAGAGTCATAGAGTGTAATTACAGGAGCCTCCTCGCCAGCATAACCTATATGAACCTAGGCTCTATGGCACAGGCTCTGGGGACCACATTTGCATATGTGGATCACTGTTGCCCTAAGTGTCTTCAGCTGATACACCACTGTAGATGCATTTACATTTTCTTACACTGTCTGCTGGTTCAGGAGTGCCCAGGGGCTCCAGCTGGGAATTCAGTCCTTGATAACCTGCAGAATCTCTGTGGTTGCCTCAGGCCACGGAACCCTGACTGTGTTGTTAACCCAGTGTGCTGCCTCCAGCTTCTCTGTGTTTTCCCTTTATTGGTTAGTGTTATCTTCCTAGGCTTTAGATTTTACTTTCTGTTTTATTATTTTCACATTGCTTCCCCTACTTATCCTCTTGACAGGTACTTTTCTAGTACCTCCCAAAATCTGCTTTTCCTGCTTAAAAACTCTCAACATTTTTCTGCATCCTGCATTTTCACTGTTTAATTGTCAGCTTTTCCCAGTGCACTTTGAGCGTCCTCAGTCTTTTTATATCCAACACTTAGCATAATGGCAGTCCTAATTACATGCTTGGCAAGATAATAAATGAATTATTTTTAAAGTATGCATCTTGAATATTTTCTTTTTATGAATCTGTGCTACAGTGTAACCCTGATAAGCTTTCCCTGTGTAAAAGTATAACATTAAAAGAAGTTATTGAAAATATGAAAAATAAGAGAAATAGCTTATTTAAAGTATGTGATTCTGCAATTTTAATCTTGTCCACTATCACACAGAGGCTAACATGTAAATCAGTGATTTTATATAATATATATTTTGCATAATGTTTTATTTTCAAAACTTATTCTTTCAACATTTTGTTTTTACCTCATAATGACTGCCTAGCACTTTATTAAAGCTCTGTATTAATTAGAATTATTATTGAATAGAATGATTTGTTGAAGTCTTTCTTAATACCAAAGCTGTGGATTCTGTAAATTTTCCATGATTTCCCTCCTCCAAATATACAAATACGTTTAACTTCAAGTTCACTGGACAGTGAAGTATCTTCCGTAATATGCAACTAGTGAAGGACATGTGGGAAACAGAGTGCCTTTATCTCTCTCTCTCTCTCCCTCTCTCTCTCTCCCCCCCCTCTCACACATACACACACACACACACAGACACACACACTCAATCGCACACACACAGAAAATCCTGCAAGGTGAAAGGCAATGGGTTCAGTGCATTATGTGAAGCTTTATTGAACCGCAGCCCAGATTGACCAGAGAGAAGCAAGAGAAGCAGCCCAGATTGACAAGAAGAAGAGAAGAGCCCAGATTGACAAGAAAAGCAAGAGAAGCAGCCCAGATTGACCAGTAAGTTACTATTGTAGCTGAAAAAGTGAGTACTAGTGCAAACCAGCATTGGGTGACTTCAAAGTCTACAAATCTTTGTACAGAGTGATGGGAAAGTGTGACATTCTCCACTAAATTATAGACTGGAATAACTCTCCCCAGATCCCATCACTGATAATTGAAGTTGATAAAATAGGAAACTAAAAACAGTAAGTCAAATACAAGCATCATAAAAGTGATCTCTAAAATTAGGCAGGTAGAATCTTAACTCTCATGAGACTTTGAAAGTCCAACAATTAATTAAATATAAAGAAATATGTCTCCAGTTTAGAAGTAGAAGCAACCCTAAATAAATCATCTTCATAGAAACTATTAGGTAATAATAAAAGGAATTGGGGCAGCAGAAACCTCACTAATTTTTAAGAGAAAATATTAAATCATGGGCATTGTAACAGGTGCTGAAGAGAAGGAAGACATTAAACAACTACTCTTCATTTACAATTGGTGTCTAAGGTTTATTTTTGATTAAGAATGGACTGAGTATTATCAACTATTAATTGAGTAACTACCAAGTACCCAGCTGTCCACTATGTACTGGAATATAGTATTAAAGTAAAAATGTATGTTTTTGTCATAATTGATTTTAGGCAATATCATGGAAGACATATTTTAAATCTGCTATGCAAGATTGCAATTAATCTAATAGGAATAATATATGGTATTATGAAAAATAAAATAAATAATGTAGCCTAAGATTTAGGAAAGATCTTGCATTGGAACAAATACTTAACCTGAAACTTGGGGAAATTTCCATGAGTTATATACTATTACATATCACCGTAAAATAAGACTACTTGCAGGTACATATATCTGATCTGCATTTCTATCAAACCTGAAGTCAATCACATAGGATAACTTGTGACATTTGTGCAATGCCAATTAGTTATATTCAAAGGAAGAAATTTATGGCAAAAACCATGAAGAAAGGGATTTGAAAATGTAGACAATCTATGTTTTTTCTTCTCTGAATGAAGTTTGAAAACCCTATTTCAGGGCCTCCCTGGTGGTGCAAGGGGTTAAGACGTAACCTATGAGGCTAACCACAGCAACTGCAGCACAAGTTCAATCCCTGGCCAGGGAGCAACCCACATGGCACAGTAGACCTCTCCTGACTCACCTTCTGCTCCCTTCAGCAGTGTATTTCAGTCAATCTGCCTGTTCTGTTCCCCACTCTGTCTCTGGTGAATCCTCTCACCTGCCACCCCCACACCTCTGGCCTGTACCCCAACTCTTATATGCATAAAAATAAAATAAATCTTTAAAAAAAAAAGAAAACCTATTTAATTCTCCCCAGAAAAGATGCATTTTTAGCTCTGAATTACAGAATTTCTGTCTTTAAAGGAAATTTGTTGAAAGACATCACTCGGGCCTCCCCGGTGGCGCAGCGGTTGAGCGCTGGGTTGCGAAGCTGCCCGCAGCCTCTGCAGCGCTGGTTCGATTCCGGGCTCCTCCCTGGCCACCGGAGGAGGGTCCCCCATGGCGCGCAGACCTCTCCTGCCGCCCGCTGCTCCCCTCAGCAGTGTACTTCGGTGCTTCTGCCTGCTCTGCTCCCCGTTCTGGCTCTGGTGAATTCTCTCACCCTCCCGCGCTTCTGACTGTACTCAGTACATGTATAAACAAACGAACAAATAAATAAATAAAACATGCCTCTAAAAACATGCCTCTATTAAAAAAAAAAAAAAAAAGAAAGACATCACTCTTCCTGCAACCCTGTGCAAAGCACAACAGAGAAATATTCCCCCAGCTTCTCAACCTATCCTCTTCTCTCTCTTTCTTTCTCCCATCGATCTTTTTTTGTTTATGTGTCTACCTACTTATCCATGTATGTATGGATAGAGAAAAGCATGTGTGTGTGTAAAGTTGGAAGATGGACTCAATAAAGATGTAAGTCAATGGGACATTATATATGACAAACAAACCCTGACTCTCCCCTCATGTCACACAGATATGTAGTATTTTATTTATCAATGCTGTATTCTTATATGATTATTTCTTCTAAAATCAATATTTTTTGTCTACTGTCTACTATAATACTTATCAATGAGGTAGTGTTAGAGTGGATAAGTGTGTTTTAAGTATATGTAAGTGGTTGTACATTTTATTCATTTCAGTTAATTCTAATAGAACGGTCTCCTACATAGTAAACTTAATTTTTTATAAAAATTTGTAACTCACCCATGTGAATCAAAAACTTAGTCCTGTTTTACAAGGAATAATAGTGTTTTTTAGAAATAGCACTATCTATGAAATCAATGTAAAATAGGCAAACAAGACCTGTATCCTAGGGAAGGATATGATTACATCCAGTAGCTCACACCGCAGAGTTCAGCCTTTACTGTAAGTTCTTGACTATTTCAAATATACTGCTTCAAACAGGGGGATTTCTCATTTACATATAATAATGATGTTCTTCAGGAAAACGGTGTTCATTTTGGTATGATTAACAGTGCTCATCACTAATCTATATATCCAGAAATTGAATGCAAATTATAAATTCCATTACATAGCCTTATTTTTATAGTCTTTCTGTACTAACCTGTGTCATCGCCGTTTTCTTTTTGCATCTTGAGATCACTGACAGTGTAATTGACACACTATCAGCAATAGGAAAATTTCATCACAATCACTTCATACATTGGTAAAAATTTCTAAAGCTAGCTCTGTTGATCCATCGGGTAAGAAAAGCGCTTAGGAAGTAGAGAAGATGAACTTTCTGCAGTGCTGTATTTATTTCAAATATAGACAGAGAATGCAGATTTTTATCTTTCCTAAGCATTACCACTGTCTTCACACAGAATTAATCACGTATATCCTGGCATAAAAATTCTTATCCTCTTAATAATTTATGAAAAATAATCCTTTATAGTTACAGTTTTTGATTGTTTGATTGCACATGTGCTATAAGAAACAACGTATTGTTCATTTTTCTTGTAATTCTGCTTATAAAGTAATGGTTATTATGTTGATAAAGATAAGAAAAAATATAAATAAAGGAGTAAAAACAAGTTGGTTTGACAACGCTGCCAAAGTAGCTTTAGATTCATTTGTGCCTTTCATTTCATGTAGTCAGTTCTATTCAGAATCTCATCACCAGTGGATCGTTGCCCATAACTTACTGATAGATAACACTGCTTTCAGTCTTTTCTCACTTGGAATATTTTTGTGCTTATTTTGAAAACAAACGTTTTATACAGATTTTGTTCTTTGTTATTCTAATAAAGAAGATTTAGTATTTAAGATTAAATTAGAAATGTAGCAAATGCAAGCTGATTCTCAATATTTATCTGCTGGGGTACATTTTGCTTGTTGATTATTTTGGAAAAAAGAAAAATATAGATTATCTTGAATTGCAGTCTTTTCTATGTGTTATTAAAATATAAGCTTTCTGAGGGTGGAGACTATAGCTTATATTCCACACTGCGTATTTTTACTTAATAAGATCTTAATGAGGGTTTGACAGCTTCCTGCTTATTTAGCAATGTTAGGGTTACCAACTGCATGCCAGAATTTGTGGAATGAATTTTAATAGGAAATAATTTATTTATAGATGTTGTTGCTCTTTTCTTCAGACACAATCAGTTTCACTGACTTCTATTTAATCCTTAGCCAAAAAAAAAAAACTAAAAATTAATTATAGACATCTCAATAAAGAAGAAGATGAATTGACTTTTCCTCTTCTATGTACCAATATCTCAGTGATAAAATAAAGTATTTTTCTTTGGTCTTCTTTAAAAGGGATTATTTTATAGAAGTTCAATGCTTCCAAGAAATTGGTAGTGTTTATTGCTTGTCTCTAATGGAAATTACATTTTATGGGGAATTGAGATTGATTACCCTTATCTTGACAAGTGAAGATTGAGGGCGTATACTATAGACTAGTGTTCAGTCTCAACAGCAAAGGGGAAATGTTTAACACCTTAGTTACTAGGTTTTTAGACCAAGATTATAGAGAGGGTTTGTTTGATGAAACCATTTCTAATTTTAAAAGTAACATATTTAATGTTATTGAAAAGTAACATTATTTAAAAGTAACATCATTTATATAGTGAATTACTGTACTTTTGCTAATTTTTTTCCCTAATAGCTACAAAAAGATTCAATCTTACTGATTTAAAATATCTTTTTTAGTCTCAATTTAATTTATATATCATAAATAATAAGTGAAAAAGCATAATAAACAAGGGTAACAATTAAGTTAGGACTATATGAGAAACGTACCTTGCTAATTTCAGAGGTAAAAAAGTAATATATGAAAGAAATGTATGATATTGGTTTCTGTTAAATATATTTCTCAACTCTCACTCTCATTTAATTTCCTGAAAATTAATAAAGAATATATTTTCTGACAATGTAAAATTATTTTCATAGCAATGTAGTTTTTATCAAATATAAAATTCAGGCCCAATTATGTTATAATTTAGTTGTATTTACAAAACCAGACATATGGAGTTATAAGAATCTCTTATATTATGTTCATTGTCCCAATGCCAACAACTTAAAACGTGGTTAAATATAACTATGACCCAGTTATCAGATAAATCAGTTCTGCAATGGAATGTACAATATGGTGACTATAGTTGATAATACTTAAAATTTCTCATCACGAGAAAAAAAAAAAAAGGTAACTATGTGAGGTGGTAGATGTTAACCAAACACACATTTCACAATATATACCTATATCAATTCACAAAATATATCTACATCAAATCATTATGTTGTACAGATTAAACTAATAGAATTTGTTAATTATATCTCAATAAAACTGAAAAATATAAAAAGACAGAAAATTATATCTTCTACCTTATTTGAAATTAGATTTTAAAAATTTATGTGACATTAGGCCTCCCTGGTGGCACAAGGGGTTAGGACATGACCTATGAAGCTGTCCGTAGCCACTGAAGCATGAGTTTGATCCCTGGCCAGGCAGATACCCACATGGCACAGCAGATGTCTCCTGTCTCGCCGTCTGCTCCCCTCAGCAGTGTATTTTGGTCGATCCTCCTGTTCTGTTCCTCACTCTGTCTCTGGTGAATCCTCTCACCCCCCACACCTCTGGACTGTACCCCAGCTCTTGTATGCATAAATAAATATATCTTTAGAAAAATAAAAATTTATGTGAAATTAAATAAATGCATATTTGAATGTACAGCTGCTGCACTGCATTAATAATCTCACGGTTACCCTATAAAGGCACCTAGGAATTAAATATAATACTAATCTTTGGAGAATATGAATTGAAGTAATTTTGAACAGGGTTGTTATATCATCTACAGGCATAGGGAAAGACTCAATTTATGAAAATATTTTCATTTTGCCAATTGATATTTCACTGCTCAATGGTCATTTCTTACAAACTAAAAGGAGATCACAGCTAAACAATAAATACCCTCAGAAGAGGAAATCCTATCCTTTTATGACCATTTAATAATTTTATCATCATTTAGCTATCAACTTTTTATCATCATTTTGTTATCAACTTGCATTCCAACCTACCTCTATCTAACACTACATTTTGACACAGGGGAGAGCAGTTAAACTTAAAGCATGAAACATTGCCCAAAGAGGGTTCCCCTAGTTAGGTACTGTGTATCCACAATACAGCAAAGCAGAACCATCCACCCAGGGGGGAGGAAAACAAAGGTCAATGAGGGAGGTCAGAGGAGCTGTTGAAACAAGGAAGAGGGACAGGGTCTATTTCATGATTTTGCCGAAGGCAGGGCTCGACCTCAAGTAGCTGTAAGTATGTTCCTATCATTGTTGGACTAGAAGTAATCTATAACCTTCAGTTAATTTGCTTTGCCTACTAAACAAGATTGTTCCCTTCGTTATCATTGTAAATATAATACTTGAATGTATAACACGTAGGGTCATAGAGAAAACTGAACCTGTGGGAAATCGTTTGGCTTAATGGCATTTTATCTGAAAGATCAATGTACAAATCTCTTTGAATTTAAATTATTGACCATCTTTTTGTTATTAAATATTTATACATTCTCTGAAGGGGAAGATTTACCGATCATTTATGAAATTCAAGCTAGAGATAATTTAATTGTGCAATATGATATACATTAGACTGTAAAAAATACTTTTGTGTGAAATAGATTGTTATTTTTGAAATAAGAAAATATATTATTATTACTATATTGCTGTTCAATGGCAGTTTGAAATCCATTTTATAAGGAAATGTATTATTGAGTATTATGCTAACTAAGATGACATTTTTGATGTCTTTGAAAAGGAAAAACAGAATGTTGTTTTTAATAAAACTTCAAAGAGAATGTTTTATAATGATACTATTTTTTAAAGTTCTGGCTCTAATTAAATTTAGGTTGTAATGTTGATAACCTTGTTTTCAGTAGAACAACATAATACATGTGGGTGTGATGTTCGTATGTTGTGATAGGGAATTACGAAATTTGATTTAAAAAACAAGCAGTTTTTCAAAATACACTGCAGTTTTTAAGTTAACTTAGTGCAAATATGTTATTTCAAACCTCCCATATCCACAGATTATACCAATATATATTATTAAACAAAAGTATATACAATTAGTAATTTAAAAAATCTTTATATAGTGTTTCACATGTAATATCAATATTAAGTAAGTTCATGAAAGTGCTAAAGTTAGGATTATGTAATGGAAGGCAATATGGGATTTGACCATGACCATCAGATTTTATGGGCTTAGGCATTTTTTTTTCTTCACTCGAGTTACCAGCTCAAAGTATGATTACTCCACACTTTCATTTATGAATGTGAATAAATGTAATACTGACTCTGCAGCTATTGCATATTCGACTTTATCCATCATATTGCTAATGATTATTTGGCTCTGAGGATTAAGTCTATTCCCTTCAGTATGCCCTTTCCTGTACTTTGTGAATGCATTAGCCCCCTGGACTTTCCCATGGTGATCAGGGGAAATGGTTGTAAGTTACAGATAGGGAGCAATTCTTTACTTCTTTGATCTCTTCAAAGTGATTGAATAATTTCATGCCAAGTGTAAAGTAACTGGAGGTAGACTATTTCAAGATAGGAGAACTAAAATATGTGAGATGGGTGACTAATAACGTTTCTTGTTAATAATGTATCTCACTCACCACATATACAACCATTCTGTCCTAAGAAATGTTGTCAGTTAAAAGAGTCTTAGAATTTTAAATAGAAATATCAAGTAAGATTTGCAATAAAAATTACAGGTCTTATTCTATGAATACCAATATTGTAGCCTATCCTTTTTCATGTAGAAAGGTTACAATGAAATAAAACAAACAAAGACTATGCGCAAAATGCAGTATTTGTAGCCAGCAACGCTGAGCAACTAAAAAACTTTGTGAGACAGACCTGAACAGAGATTCCAATTCTTATTTGGGTCAATCTGGGAAGGTTATCAAATCTTTGAGCAATGTATAGTGCAGACACTCATGTAAATCTGACACTTATTATGTGTAGTAAAACTTTAATTTGCACAAATGCAGCCTTGGAAAATAAAACTTGTCTCCTAATTTCAATATCAAAACTCCTTTCCTCTTATATTCTACTGTTTTCGTTCTTAGGTGTGTATTTTTTTAAATTATTAAAATTTTGCATTCCATTGTCAAATGCTCACAATTACTTAAAAAATACAAATTGACTATATTTTATTCTGTGTTCATATATTAATATTTCTTTATATTCTTCAGTGGATATTTTTAAATGTCCATTCAATTTACAAGGTTCTATGACAGTATTCTATTAATATCAAATTCACATCTGTGTACATTATGCTTATGTTTGATAATTTAATTTTCCAGTTGTACAAGTCAGTAAGAATTTGCATCCTTCATTTATAGCCATTTCTCTTAATTCATTTTTTTAAAAATTATTTATTTATGCATACAAGAACTGGGGTACAGGCCAGAGGTGTGGGGGATGAGAAGATTCACCAGAGACAGAGCAAGGAGCAGAACAGGCAGAATGACTGAAAATACACTTCTGAGGGGAGCAGCGGGTGAGTCAGAAGTCTGCTGTGCCATGTGGGTAGCTCCCTGGTCGGGAATCGAATTTGTGCTGCAGTAGCTGGGGATAGATTTATAGGTTGCGTCTTAACCCCTTGCACCACCAGGGAGGCCCATTTCTCTTAATTCATTAAAAATACACCAGAATTTGAAAAAGATGATATAAGAGTTGCGAATAAGAGTTCTGCAACTCACATGAGCCACAGTTCTGCAGCTAATTATTTGTTAAGTTTTGGTGTTGAATGCTTATTGCCCTTGTTGAAGAATTGATGACTTCATCAAAAATCTAAACCTTACAAACACAAATTATATTCTGGCTTAAAATGTCAAAAAATGCCTGAAAAAATTTATAATTCTAGCAATTTGCTTTAGTATTGGAATTTTCTTCATTCTCCTTATATTTCTAAACCAGCCTCACATAATAAATCTGTTTCTTAAAGTAAATCTCAATACAACCTTGGGATGCATAATTTATTCATTGTTTGCTGCTTTTAACTCTTACTTTTTAATATTAACTGATATTTTACATAGTAGATATTAACAATTCATGCATTGAACATATAAATATTTTAAGTTTAACAGCAATTATATTCTCCTTATACATGTGTCTACTGGAGGTTAAACTTGTTGGTCTAGATATATATCTATCATCCTTCCAACTTTCTATCAATCAATATCTATGACCATTAATAAACCAATATAAACATAATGTTCATCTAATTTTTCATTTGTGAATTGAAGATACAACCATACTGTCAAATGCCTACAATATGTTCAAATACCTTCAGAATCATTCTTTTTTTTTTCTCTCTCTCTCTCTCTCCCTTAATGTTTCCACAAAGTCAGAGTGAACCAAATATACCTTTGAAATATTCATTTCATTGTATACTTTCCTAGCTAACATGGTTTAGGTCATCATATATATTTATAAATGTTGTTACAGTTGCCTCCTGAATAGTATGTATTGTTTTTCATCTCCACATCAGTCTTAGATTTTTCATCATCTACCATGTTTATGTTAGAGTATTGGATAACTTTTATATACATGATAATATATAGACTTCTAAAATTACCACACAAACATCTTTATCTTCTTATTTTTAAGTACTAGTACTAATTCATTTTTATTACCAGTATTTTACTTGAAATATTGTAACAGAAGAAATGGGAAAAACAATTTGACTAATAAAGTTGAGGACCAAGTATTTCATATTAATTCATTTTTATGGGAACATTGCATTGGACCATTGATCGAAATGTTCTTAGAATTTTGTTTGGAGTTACAATATGGAGTGTGTGACATCAACTGTAGAATCTCTATATGCAGATAGCAAAAAAAATTCCAGGAATATGAGAAAATTCCAATTGCCACTTGTCAGAGGCAGCCAATATCAGGTGGTTATGAAAGCCATATTGATGGTAGAAACTGCAGGACCATTTATCAACTCCTAAAAATCAGACCTGATAAAATTCTAGTTTCTGACATCTTAAAAAAAATTAAAAAGGCTATTTTTCAATCATAAACATGGGCTAATTTTTGAACAGAAGTTCGTAACTCTGACTTCAAGGAAGGAAAGCAAATTGTCCCTCAATATCTAACTATGTGTTAGATTGATACGCAGGTCTAAAATCTGAAATGCTTCAAGTGATGAAAACAGAAACAGTATATTTTTAAACTTACTGTTTATATAGCTTCATTATTTTATACTAAGGTCATTTCACAAATTCTTTTCTTGAGCAACTGCCTAATCAGACCTTGCTGCACCTCATCTATGCCTAGCTCATAGGTTCTGACAGGGAAATAACTCACTATACTATTTTCCTAGGCTAATGATGTTGGTATATATAGGTCATTTTGGTTTACAAGTCCAAATGAATTTCAGTTTCCTGATAAATAAGAATCCTTGCAAATGACCTAAGAATATGCTCTCTCAAATACTATTATTTACACCTTGCTAGGCTGAGAAAAAGAATATTGCCATTTTTATGGATTCATTAAACTAGTGGGGGGTTGCTATATTGTTTGTATCTTTCTATTGAAATATAGTCTATATTAAAATCAATCTTAAAAATGCTAAAATTCTCGATACAGCATTTTTTATTCAGACATGAAATTGGAAGAATTTATCCCTTCAGGACTTTAAGCTTCAGTCTAATATTTGCTCCAGAAAGCAGAGCAGAGCAAAATAACTATCAGGGAAGAATGGGAAACATCACTTTTCTGAATCTTTAAGAACTAGATGACAGGAATTGGCCTGAAAGAAGATAGAAAGAAAATATATACTATGTGTGAGGACTAATATTAATTTGGTGCATATTGTTACTGAAAAAATAATTACTTCAAAATTTAAGTAGGACATCCAAATTGTGAAATATTTAATAATTATAGTCATTTTAATGATTATATTCATTTTTGGTATTCATTTTAATAATAGCATTCATTTTTAATTATGTTCATGTTTAGTTCTTTTTTTTTTCATTTTTAATGGAGAGGAAAAAATGACTAGAGGTCAAATGTGCAAATCAAACAATTGCATTTTATACAAAGACATGAGAGGGAGTAAAATTAAAATAGGTTCTACCTTCAAATCTCAGTGATCTTACAGAAACATTTCACCTATATATCTATTTTCCCTTTTTTAATTTTGAGTTAGCCTAACATCTGACTTAAATTTTAATATACACATGTCTGCATTCAGTTTTCCTTTAAGAATTGATGTCATTCAAAATTATTGATAACACTAAAATTATCATCTTGTTTCAATTCTTAAAAATTTAAATAAAGGATATTGCTCTAATAACAGGAGTTACTTAAAATTGATAATTCAAGATGTACACATCCTATTGCAGAAACTATGGGAAACTAGGTCTTTATCTGAATAATATCTATTTGGCTCAAAAATATTGACCATGTTGTTAGAATATGTTATGAAAAAATAAATATTAGGCTCATGTTAAGGCACCCGAAACCTCAAATTATTTTTCAGGACATTTTATGTTATAAATTACAGAGAAATAAGTGAATTTTACTGGTTCAATCAACTAATGAGTCAAAAGCGCTAGATTCACTTAACCGCTATACAGTAGCTCAAACAATGTCTGCCATTTTTTGGTCCCCTTTATCCCCACGTTAACCAGCTAAGCGCTCTCCACTGTGTTTGTTAAGTGGTGATAGCAGTTTCATATGTTGCATTCTCACTTGCCATCAATTAACTAAAGGAAAGAGCTGGGTCTCTTTTACTGCAGTATCTGTAGCACAAGCATCTCTCCAAAAACTCCAATTACAATTCTTCCCTCTCTCTCATTTACCAGAGATATGATATATTGATTGGCTTAATCCATTCATAGCACATTCTGGGAGCTGAAAGTAGAATAATTTTCAAAGTAATAACCTGAATAAGAATGAGAACGGGGGGCCTCCCTGGTGGCCTAGGGTTAAGTATCAGCACTATCACCACTGCAGCCTGAGTTCATCCCTAGCCAGGGAACTACCCACATATGGCACAGCAGACCTCTCCTGTCTCACACTCTGCTCCCCTCAGCAGTGTATTTCAGTCATTCCACCTGTTCTGTTCCCCACTCTGTCTCTGGCAAATCTTCACACCTCCTGTACCTCTGGACTACACCCCAGTTCTTCTACACATACGCACAAAAGATTTTCATGCTACATGTCAATACTGAAAGGGGGTTACTTTTGTATAACAGATAAACTAGAAGTTAATGTATCAATGGACTCTCTTTTTTAGCTCACAGAGAAGACTGAGTCCGTTCCTTCTGAGTTGCGTCTTACTAGTGAAGAAGGATTTATGCCTCCCAATTTATACTCTATTAAGCAAATCCTCCTTAGAGGCTGAATCTTTTAGAGGGAAGAACTTCCTACACAGGACACAAGAAATGACTCCGTCAATGCCTCATACTGAGTCTAAGGCCACATCCAGTGGAGACTCATCTCCAGAGCAACACATTGCATCTATACTCTTCCGTGATACAAAGTGCTGTTTGGTTAGAGAAAAAAAAAAAAAAAAAAAGGTAATTTAAAAACTCCCATTACAGGAAGTTAAACTTTTAAGTAAATACCAGCCTTATCATTTAGAAGGGTTGGTGGCTGGAAGTTTGTTTCTCTTGTCACAAGGATAAAACATATGTCATGTAACATGAGCATCTTTTGTTCTCCTTGCACACAAGTTGCAATTAGGGTCATATCATGTCATATTCTGTACACGGGGGATTGTTTAATGTTGTACTCCGGTGCTGCACTAAGTACCATATCATTCATCCTAGATGACTCCCTTGAAAATTGCTTCTAAAAGTTTGTGCCAAAAATGCTCATGAAGTGCACAATTTACTATCCTTTAGCTATTAAGATACTGAAAACTGTCACTTTGAGGAAATTGGATACTGTACCCTGTAAAACATGTTGTTCTCAAGCTTTGCTTCAACAATTACTACCTATCATCCATCAGCTTGGGAGTGTTGTGTTTAGTCAGTTGTTAAATTTAATACTATAATAACATTCAGATGTAAGGAAAAGAAAAATACTGAAAACTCATGCAGTGCTTTGCATCTGAACAAACTGAAGATGTTCCTAATTGTGCTATTGTTTCTCTTTCTTGCTTGCTTTATTTAGCTATTGAGAAAGTCAAGTGCTTTATGGACACCTGCAGGTTTGTTCTACACTTTTAAACATGGTTACTTTCATTGACATTAGTAGGCACAATATAGGCATCATTTGCAAGTGTCAGTACTGACAACTAAAATTTTATTTCATCTTTCCCAATAGTGTCTGTTGCCCTTAATTGTATTTCTATGACATAAACTTCTTTTAATTTATGGTGAACCAAATGAACTTATGTTTGTCCAACTTAAGTCCAACAAGTAATAGATAGGATAGAGATAGATGATTAATAGATAATCACTAACTGTATTAATAAGTTGGATAACAACTCAAATGCATGCTCAACTCTCCAAGCTCCACCACTTATGGTCCTGATCCAGTTGGAAGCTATTCTAGACTTTTTCACCCCACAATGGATTTTCCCTTTTCCAACATCACAGCACCTACTCTCTTTTTAATAATTTTCTTGGTAAAATTGAAACTTAAAAGTAGGGGGGAAATTTATATATTAATTTAGTTAATAACTTCTGTTAGGATACAAAATAAATAAAATAAAAGCCTCGAAATTTTGGCATCATTTAAAGTGTGTGTACAATTTTAACTTTCTCAGAAAGTTTTCATTTAATATTCATAATAATGAGAAGACCATTTTGACAAATTCAGCTTTAAATAGGTATATATCATCTCCCTATTTTATCAATATATGAAAATTATATGAACACAGGGGGCCTCCCTTGTGGGCTAGGGATTCAGCATGCTCACCTCTATGGCCTGAGTATGATCCCTGACCAGAGAGCTGACCCACATGGCACAGCAGACCTCTTCTGTCTTGTTCTTGCTCCCCTCAGCATTGTATTTCAGTTGATCTGCTTGTTCTGCTCCCCACTCTGTATCTAGTGAATCTTCTCATCCCCTCCCCAAACCTCTGGTCTGCACACCAGTTCTTCTGTGAAAAAATAAAAAAAAGTGAATGTAATATTCTAATTATCATAATAGTGGGGTTAGTTTTCTATGATTCAAATAATCTAAACTTATATATTGGATTTGTATACAATAGGCAATCACTTTTTTTTGCCAGATTACAATTACAAAGCATACAATTGTGTGTGTTCTTTGTTGCAACAAACTGAAACTTCTAATTTAATTTGAACATAATTTGCTTTTGGTTGCCATTTGCTGTGGAAATTATTTAATACCCTCTCAATAACTATCAAAGAAACAGTGTTATACAGAGCTCAGGTGGCAGCTATAATGCTATTAAGTCATAGAACAAAAAATGAAAATAAAAACAGTAACACTAACCTCTATAAACTGAAAGAACTAATCATATTTGAAGAGTGTCTTAGAAATGTGAAACACGAATGATCATAGTTTATTTTATTCTTGCTATATATTTTATTTTTATTTTTTTAAAGATTTATTTATTTATTTATATAAGAACTGGGGTACAGGCCAGATTCTCAGGAGGGTGAGAGGATTCACCAGAGACAGAGTGGGGAACAGAAAAGGCAGACTGATGAAATACACTGCTGAGGGGAGCAGAGGGCACGACGGGAGAGGTCTGCCACGTCATGTGGGACCCTTGCCGGCCTGCTGGGATCAAACTGGTGCTGCAGAGGCTGCGGACAGCTTCACAGCACTGCACTCAACCGCCTGTGTCACCAGGGGAGTCCCTGCTATGGATTTTAAACTGTTTTATTTTTCTATACTGGAAAATGTGTTTACTTAAAACCTTATAATGGAATAGAAATAGGCAGAGCTTACTCAAGATAGATCCTTCAAATTCCCTATACAAATCTGCTTGTAAAGACTATTTTGATCTATGTTGATGATTTAAAAGCAAACATGTCAATATAAAAACAAAGAATCTCCCTGTCTTTCCGGAGAAATATTTGATGAGAAGTTATCCTTTCACACACACATCTTTCCTATCAGTTCTGTGTGAATCGGGAGGGTCACCTCCTGTCTGATTCATGATCCTCTTGTTCTGATGTGGTTCAGAGGGTGTCTATCCTGTGTTCAACACCACAGTCTCTACAATGGGAATATTAACAGTGCCCTCATCTTAATTCCCTATGAGTCTTCTGATTTGTACATTCTCCTTGTACTCCTTTTCATAGCAGTAGACACAAAAGATGTTACATTTTAGAACTTGAATAGAAGGGTTTTTTAGATGGAGTTTTGCAGCATTGAAAGTCCTTCCTACTTTCATTTTTTTTTTTTTAATTTCAGGCCCATTGTTCAAAACTAGAGATTCAATGTGATCAAACAGATATGATCTTCCTGTCTATAAATAGCATCAATTATGTCTTATATATTCATTATTCACTCATGCATGTTTCCATCAAACAGAATCCTTGCATTGTAAAAGTAGATGCAGAGATATATAGATCATATAGAACCTGTCTCTGGACATTTTAATTAGAAGACATGGAATATAACATATATATATTATAATATATATGGTATATTATTATATATCATAACATGTGTTTATATTGACAACATATAAAAATAACCACAATGTAATGGAGACACAGACATATAAAGAGATAAAGATAGAAAATAATATGTGAATCAAAGCAGAGGTAACTTGTTTTATTTAGAAAAATTGACCAGGATAATACAAAAAGTAGTAGAGAATTAAAAGAATGTGTGATGGAATATTAATAGTATAGTATAGTAGTACAGAATAATATAGTATATAGTATAAAACATAATTAAACATAATTATTTGGCATGAATAAAACATTTATCATTGCAAAATTATTTGTCATTATTTAAGTGTGTGGATAAAAAGCACTTTTACAGGGGGCATCAAATAGGTGTACACTCCGAGATGTTGGCAGAGTGAAATCTATTAAGCAGTAGACATACTTCTCTTTCTTCAAGCAAAGGAAGGACTATGATTGGAATTACTGAACTGCTTGGGTGATGAGGCTCTATTGCAAGACAATGTCTGTAGCATTTCTGTCTGTCTTGCCAATAGTAGTCTTTTTTTTTAAGATTTATTTTATTTATTTATGCATAGAAAAACTGGAGTGAAGGTCAGAGGCGTGGGGTGTGGGGGATTCACCAGACACAGAGTGGGGAGCAGAACAGTAGATCTACTGAAATACACTCCTAAGGGGAGCAGTGGGAGAGACTGGAGCAATCTGCTGTGCCATGTGGCTTAGCTCCCTGGCCAGGGATTGAACTCAGGCCATGAAGATGATAGTGCTGAGACTTAACTCCTATGCCACCCAAGAGGCCCCCTCCAATTCTTTACCATATGAGGACTCTGAACTGCTGGGACACAGGTATGACAATTATGTGAAAGGTCTTGCACCTCCTTCAACTTGGTATTGATGCTTAATGAAGTAATTAGGAACTTGCTTGTATTGTGGCCTTATCTCCTTCTAGGAATGGTCTTATCACTGGTGGTAGCTTAAGGAAGAAAGTGGATATTATTACCTGTTCATTTTAAGCTTTTGATAACATTTTGATTGTCCTTGATTCAAGTGGTCCATGGTATTAACTCAAAGTTCCTCTACTTTGGAATATAAACTATCAAATATTTTTAACCATATGTTTTAACTAATTACCTATCAATAGGTTATTGCAATTTTTACTGATGATGTCCCTCTGAAAATACAGTGATACAATGGTTCATAGTAAATATTGGATATACCAATACCCTGGGTTCTAATATTTGATTCTGATTAGTTCATAGCTAATGGCTGTAGAAATCATAGAGCTGAACAAAAGAGAAGCAATGATGAGATGATCCAAATAATAAATCTGATAGCAACTCTTTCACCCAAATTGCACATAATCTTAGACAAGTATTAGGACAAATAACACAGTTCCTGTGACTGTTAGTACTTTGCATTATTT
The DNA here is from genome assembly GCF_964194135.1 of Talpa europaea. Classification (NCBI taxonomy): domain Eukaryota; kingdom Metazoa; phylum Chordata; class Mammalia; order Eulipotyphla; family Talpidae; genus Talpa; species Talpa europaea. The sequence continues at coordinate 75,401,536 of NC_140070.1, forward strand.
TTGAGACCGTGTATTTTGAGAGTTCAAACCAGTGCCAGTGAAAGTGTGTTATACGTTTTCATTGAATAAAGTAAAATGAACAAAATATAATATCTGGACACTAGAAACACAAGAGTGATGTACAATTAGAAAGAACTTGACCTTAGAGTGATGTGATTTAGAATTCAAGTTTTCATTACCCTTTGTGTCAGACTGATTTATAATTAGTTTCCCAATCTATGTGATAATCAGATGAACAAGGACAATGGCACCAGCTAAGTTCCTTGAAAAAGAGAAGTAACCTCAAAGAGCAGTCTTGAATAAGTCTGTAAGAAATTGAATTCTAAGCCTCATTTTTGAGGTTTATGAGCTTCTTTAGTAAAGTATCTGTATTTTGATATCAGTGTGGAAAGAGTGGAGAACCGAATCTTATTAGGGAAACTTTTCTATGTTGGAAAAGACTGTGTGTAGATAAGGGAGAATAGGAGGAATAGCAAATAGTATATTTCCTGCCTTGCCCTTTACCTCATAACTGGTAAATATTGACTCCATGTACTACAGCTCTTATTCATTCTATGGAAAATTTTTTGCTTCAGAGAACATAAACTGTGCTGCAATTTTAGAAGTGTATTTATGATGACCCTGAAATTTACAGAGAAATCTGCTGTGTTGTTAGAAATAATAGTTATAATGTGGTCTGTGTCCAGCCTCAGGAATACAAGGAATACAACTGCAACTATTTGCAGTTTTAAATTTGCTGTTTCACAGATAGCCTGGGGTATATTGTTCAGCCATGTTTCTCATTCAGGTTTTGGTGTGTAAAATAGAAGCTGAGAAGAAAAAGATACTGGATCTGGCATGTCACAGCTGACATGTTGCTGCGTTCAGACAGCATTCACTTCTCTGATTCCCAGCAATCAGGGAAAGGAAGGAAAAAAAAAAAAAACTAGGTAGGAGCAATTCTGTCTCCTAATTGGAGGGGACTTCACCATGCATTTGAGCAGTAGCACATAGTAAAGCTAAAGAACAAGGTCAAAAATCCTTATTGGTTGTACCTCTGAGGCGTGTGGCACAATAACAACAAAGATAAGAATTCCCCTGGGTGGTAATACGAACAGCAGCCAGAGATCAGGTCCTCCTGCAAAATCTGAGCATCCCAGGCAGGCATACACTGGATGCCCATTAAGATGCTGAACAACTTACTAAGTGTTGTCAGAGACCTTGATTGTAGCAATAGATGTGGAACACTGCAGCCATCTTCTACCAAGAGAAATTGACTCCCAGTTCAGAATTTCTCCTTGCTACATAATTTGAAATATTCAACTGAAATCAAAGCAATTTGCAAATTTTCCTGGAGCATTAATTTTCAGCAGTAAATTTTGCTAGTCACAATGTCTGTGGAAGAAGTGTTAGGTGATAAAAGGAATTTGTCCTTTATAATGAAGAATTATACTGAATTTCACAAAATTTGAAATTTCCTGACAGTTAATTAACTAAATGAAAACCCTATTTCAATATTACCTGATACAAAACAAACTAACAAACTTGTGTTTAAATATACAGTATTTTTTCAGAGTTTGTCACATCAAAGGGTGGGGACTCTACAGTTCACATTGAAAGAAGAGCATTTTTTTTTTTTAGATTAGATTTATTGCAACAGGAATTCAGACGGAAAATATGGATGAGATCAACTGTGCAATTTGCAGTAATGACAAACTGGGGCAGACCTATCTGTTACTGACCTTTATCTAGAAATACCAGAAGGAATAGCTGGTGGAGAATTTTATTTTTTTTAATTTAAATAATAAACTTTATTTTTATATTCCCCCATACAATTGCAAACACCCCATTCTGACCCCAATCCCTCCCCTCCCGCCTCCCACCCACCAAAAAGTGTCTCTGGTTCATAGTTTTTTATTGATATTGATTTTCACTTTCTTATATTCATTTTCCTGGTCCCTTATTTAAGTTTTCTAGATTCCTGCTATGAGTGAGACCATCCGCTATTTTTCTTTTTCTTTTTGGCTTATTTCGCTGAGCATGATCCCTTCCAGCGCCATCCATGTTGCTGCAAATTGCATTTGTTTATCTTTTTTGAATGCTGAGTAATATTCCATGGTGTATATGTACCACATCTTCTTGATCCAGTCATCTGTTTTTGGGCATTTGGGTTGTTTCCAAAGCTTAGCTATTGTAAATAGTGCTGCTATAAATATAGGGGTGCAGGTGTTCTTTGGAATTGATGTTTCTGTGTCCTTTGGGTAAATACCTAGGAGTGGAATTGCTGGATCATATGGAAGCTCTATGTTTAGTAGGTCCAGAAATCTCCACACAGCTCTCCATAGTGGTTGGACCAGTTTGCACTCCCACCATCAGTGCAGGAGAGTTCCTTTTTCTCCACAACCTCGCCAACATTTGTTGTTGCTAGTTTTTTTAATATGTGCCATTCTCACTGGTGTAAGATGGTATCTCATGGTAGTTTTGATTTGCATTTCCCTGATGACAAGTGATGTTGAACATTTTTTCATATGCCTGTTGGCCATTTGCATTTCCTCTTCAGAGAAGTTTCTTTTTAGCTCTTCTGCCCATTTTTTGACTGGATTATTTTCTTTGTTGTTGCTGAGTCTCATCAGCTCTTTGCAGATTTTTGTGATCAGTCCTTTATCATTAGTGTTAGGTGCAAAAATGTTCTCCCAGTTGGTGGGGTTTCTCTTTGTTTTTGTTATTGTCTCTTTTGCTGTGCAGAAGCTCTTTAATTTGATGTAGTCCCAGCTGTTGATCTTTGCCTTCACTATCACTGCTTTGGGTGATGTGTCTGTAAAGATGTCTTTGATGTGCAAATCCCGTAGTGTTTCGCCTATATTTCCTTCTATGTATTTTATGGTTTCAGGTCTTATGTCTAGTTCTTTAATCCATTTTGAGTTGATTTTTGTGTATGGTGTGAGGTGGTGGTCAAGCTTCATTCTTTTGCATGTAGCGACCCAGTTTTCCCAGCACCATTTATTGAACAAACTTTCTTTGCTCCAATGCATATTCTTTGCTCCTTTGTCAAAGATTAGTTGACCATAAATCTGTGGGTTTATTTCTGGATTTTCTATTCGATTCCATTGGTCTGTATGTCTGTTCTTGTTCCAATACCATGCAGTTTTGATGATTATGGCTTTGTAGTATAGTTTGAAGTCTGGGAGTGTGATGCTTCCATTTCCTTCTTTTTTTTTTTTTCAGTAGAGCTTTGGCTATTCGGGATTTTTTTGTGATTCCATATGAATTTCATCAATAATTGTTCTATTTGTTTGAAGAATGACATTGAAATTTTGATTGGAATAGCATTGAATCTGTATATTGCTTTTGGTAGGATGGCCATTTTAATAATGTTTATTCTTCCAATCCATGAGCAGGGGACGTCTTTCCATTTCTTTGTGTCTTCTTCTATTTCTTTTAACAGTGTTTTATAGTTTTCTTTGTATAGGTCCTTTACCTCTTTTGTTAGATTTATTCCCAAATATTTGATTTTTTTTGTTTCGATAATAAAAGGGATGGATTTTTTGATTTCTGAAAGAAGAGCATTTTTTTGGTTATTGTAATTTTTCTGAATTGCCAATATCAGTGGTCATTTCAAGACACCAAATCTTTGATATTAAATACCCTTATTATTTGAATTCTCAATATAATAGTCCTGTGCCACTATGCATATTTAGCAGGCACTTTGATAACTATATCAATCTGTATGTGAGTGTGTCTGTGTGTGTGTGTGTGAATGTGCATCACTCTTTAGGTCTTCAAATGGGGTCATACTTAAGCATTTATAAATAACACCACTTCACAATAAATTGAATTATCGTTTTCCTCCTTTACATGGAAGATATTATGGATTTTTTAAACTATTTGCAAAAATGAAGTATCACAAAATATTTGCTATTTAGCATGACAAAATGTTTGCAATTTAGGTTTTATTTAGAAATATCACAGAATATTTGCTATGTAGAGATAGTTGAAACTATTTTCCTAGACTGTGTATGTGTTTCACTGAGTAATATTATGACTCTGCCCTCACTACACTCCATCACCGAGTCAGCTATGTTGTTGGGTTCTAGCCAGGCTTGTACTACTAAGCCCTCTACAAGTGGCAAAAAAAGGAACTTAGCAGAATGTTATGTTAATTCAGTTTATGCTGGCGATGGGCAGGATGGGTCTGCTTTTAAAAGCATGAATATAAACACATTCCTCAACAAATTCTCCATATATTTTTTTTTTTACTTTCCACTTATATCTCTAGCTATTTTGTTAGCATCAATGACCAGTTTAATTTATTTATCTTTCACTGATGATTCACATTAAATTTAAAAAGATAAAACTTTCTCTTCTTTTTGAATTAATGTTTCTTAATCAATTAGAAATTGCTATAAAGTGCCATATAAAATTATAAAATAAATAAAGAGAACTTTAGAAGAGCATAGTAATCCCTGATATTAAATTTACTTCTTGACAAATTACTTTTTTGAGTGATTCTGTGAGACGAATTTTTAAATTCCTACTGATTCAGTAATATTTTACCTCAAGCAATAGTTCTTGTGCAGCATAGTTGTGTTTGGGCCATTTTGTATAATTTTTGATAGAGGGCTGTATAAAAATGCTTTTAGACATATCCTCTAAAGGCAGGCCAAATATGATAGCTTCCTTTCATTCTTCTCTTTATTTCTCTTATCCCTTTTGCTGTAATTTGAAAGTTGGCCTATTTTAAAGCAGCTCTGTTAATGCAACAGTGGTTTTGAAATACTGTATTAAAAGAGACCATTTTAAAGGGGCCACTCAAGAAATCATTAGCAGCTTATATAAAAAAGAAAATGGCATATAAGGTACTTTTATGGCTGAGATCTGACATTCACAACCGAGAGAAAGGGGAGGAGAAGTCTTTCTTCATTAGCAGCATGACCAAGGCACTTAAGGATTCCACTCCCTCACATCCATTATTTCATCTATTGTCCTAATTTAATTTTCCATGATTTTCCTGACAGTGAAGGTTGGCAACTCTTAAGTACAGTACAAAAGGTTTGCAGCACTCATGTTAATAATTACACAAGCTGTTGAAGCTTTTTGCTGAAGGGAGTATTGTCAAAAATATCAAATTTAGACAAAAGCAGAAGCTACAGATGTGAGTGGAACTGGAATCCCTGAGTGCCTTTGTCTTTTTATCCACAGAAAGAAGCCACCTCGTGAGGTAGAAATGTTCGTAAAGCATTCATACCATTTGGAACCTTTTGAGAGCGGTAAACAGGAAAACAAGATTTTTGGATAACTGCCATCAAGTTGTTGCTGTCATTGTCTCTGCTGTCACTTATTGGGGTGCTACTGACAATACAAAACTATGATTTCTACATTTTTCTTAGCCAAATCAACTGGTTTTTCAATGAATGTATTTGCCAGTTGTAGAACATCTGATCCAAAAATATAATTCCTTAATTGTGAAAAAAAGTAAACTTTAGTCCACCAACCTTCTACCTTTACTTCAAGTACGCAGTCATGTAGAGAAGAGATGAGAAACTACATAAGCAAAATTTAAATGACATCACAGGACCTCTGGTATTTTAATATTTTCGGATAGAGTAGGAAAAGTATAGTTACTTTTGATTGTTCATATTTAGTTCATTTATAACCTCAATAGTAATATATTCAGTAATATTAAGAAAATAATTAATATAATAGTATCTAAATATGTTATTCTAGTATCTAGAACATGCTGTTCAATAAAAATATGGGGCATCAATTTTGATTTTATAATATCTAGAATGTATATGATTATAAATCTTTTAAAATAATTTCAATGGATTATATTTTTCTATCCGCTTGAACAGGACAGAAGTTTATGTGAAACCTAAATATTTTTGTATTACTTGGATTTTAGTAAATGAACTAATTAATTAAGTCCATGTTTATATTATTGAAAGAGGCAGTCATTATTTTATTTGAGGTACTATACTAACCCATTACAGGCCCTAATTAGGAAGAGGTAGAAGAAAATTAGCTTTAAATTCATAATGTATATGAATCGCCACCCATTTTAAGTAGGATTACAAAAAACTAGCAAATGCATATTCTTCATAATAGAGAGAAATAGCTTCTACAAAATATTTTTGGTATGATGATTAACAATTTTCAGAATTTGTAGATAGCTCATGAAGCTTCTAAAAGTAAAGTTTTACACCATATTTTATTCTAATATAGTAACACTTTGAAATGACTGAATCAAGAAACAAGAGAACATGACAGAAACTGAGTGACTAAGTAATTTGTTCAAGGTCATCCAGATAATTAATGGTAGAGATCACAATAGAAACAACAATCTTTGGACTAATGTGACATACATATGATTGGCTAGAAGATAGTTAAACAAGAAAAACACAATGAGAAAGCAAGCAGGAGGCTTATGACCTCAGTTTATGCAGCTGTAGTATCTGATAGTGAACCAACCTCAGGATGAGGTAGCTGGCATTCTCAAGAGATGCAGTGTGCAGTCTTTTTTGTTTAAAAGAATTTTGTAGAAAGCATTACCAAAGAACAGACATTGAAAGAGAACACTTAAGAGAGCCTTACCCCTACAGCTAATGATAAGACAGAAAATAAGACAATAAAGAGCTAGAAAGAGAAATGTAGTCTCTGAAATCAATGTAATACTACTACAAAACTCTTATTAGAATGCTTCATTTGATCCAATTCTAATGCCACTCTGCAGTACCAGTGGTGAGTAACGTCGGTCCAGGAATTTGATGAGACTGCAGCCCTCTTAGAGTCCCTGTGCTCGGGAAATGAAATTTCAGTCTCCACATCTTTAAGCCTGAGTCTTTTTTGATGCACGTTTAAACCTCTTTCCCAGATCAGTATGTTAACTACCCCAAAAGGGTCCACCATCTTGTGATTGCAAGCAAATAAACACGCCAAAACTATGCAAAGCAGAGCAAACACTTTGTTGCTGTGTTCCAAAGCACCTCTCCTCTTGGGCAGGAAGAGTTACCTTTAAAACAAAGAATGGAGACAGGTGGTTATAAACAAAAGAAAGGCCTGTGTAGAGGGATGATTTCCTTCAGGGTCTGGAGCCCCTACCTCTTATATGCTTGCTCCTCCCAGTAAATTGTGCAGTTTCAAATTGGCCCTGCGCTCTGAACAATGGCAGCTCTTGCAAAGGCTCCCACCTAGAACACAGTGACATCTGGAACAGCATGTATTTGGTGAAATGGGGTATCTGCTTAGAATGTAATCTTCCCGGCCCCATCTCATCAGCTACATTAAAGCTGATTAACATAAAATATATGAATACCATTCTGTAAAAATAACGACTTTCCCTTAAAAAGGGGTTACAATAAAACTAATGTAAAATAATATGAAACTATCACATTTGTCTATTTTCTATGGTCTTTCAACTTCCATGTCTTCTATTGGGAAACTCTTCAATTTTCTCAACTTTAATAATCCTTATGCATCGCTCAAGATTCAGCTCATGTCTGTTCTCCTCTGGGAACTTACAATGTGCCCCTCAGACTGAATTAGATGCCTGCACTTGTGCTTCAACTGTGCATATTTCTATTAGCACTCACTGTTGCTATTGATTTTGTCTGTAAACTTCAGAGGCTGAACAATTTGAGATCGGAGGTTGCATTATTGTGCTTTATTCATAAAACCATATACATGGAGAGAACAGGATGTATTTGGTGAAATGGGGTATCTGCTATGGTCAAGTCTGCTCCATCCCAAATGCTGTGCAAGCTACTCCTCATGCAATGATGAAATACCCCAGTCATGTCACTGAGGATGCAACAATAAAGCCTGGTTACCATCACTAAAAACAGATGTGGGTTTAGCTGGGGTTAAGTACAATTTGTCGTGGCAACTCAGAGGAAGTCTACCCAATTTTACCTTTGTGGAAGAGAAGGTGTCCTGTGGAGTGTGCCTGTGTTGAGAACTAGGCATTGTGAGGGTGCATGAACCCCAACGACTGTCACCTAACATGCTTGTAGAATACACTTCATAATCACTGCACTTGGGCTAATCCAAGAATGTGACAAATCTGGTGGGTCTTGGTATGGAATGCAGAAGTAATAGAAGCAAACAGAGGAAAGCCAAAAATATGAAGGAGAAGGTTCTGACCAGAATTGGGTTAATGTCACTGTTCAGCCACTAAACTGAGAGAGAATAGTCAGTAGAGAGAAAACAGAGATTGTGAAAACACAAAACAATTACCTACCATTCTAGAGCAAAGGTGGGGGTTGTATGCAACGCATGTTGCAACTATTCAAAAAACTTGAGTCTATAAGTGCAACACACACACACACACACATTTGTAATTCACGATTCATATTACCATAAAGAAAGTAAATATGGGGCCTCCCTGTGGTGCAAGTGGTTGAGTCAATGCACTATGAAGCTGTCCACAGCCACTGCAGCATGAGTTTAATCCCCAGCCAGAGAGCTAACTAACCCACATAGCGCAACAGATCTCTCCTGTCTTGCCTGCTGCTCCCCTCAGCAGTGCATTTCAGTCAATCCACCTGTTCTGCTCCCCACTCTGTCTCTGGTGAATCTTCTCACCCCACGCACCTCTGGAGTGTACCCCAGTTTTTGTATGCATAAGTAAATAAATCTTTTTAAAAAAGAAAGTAAATACTTCCCTTCAGCTTTTTACATCAAAAGAATGACAGTTCATTTTTTTCTTGCCTCTGGAATATGATTTAAAAATGATGCAAGAATAATCTAAAAAGATAGTAATTATGAGTGAATATTGTTTTAATTAGTTGCACAATGGAATAAATTAGCAATTCCTAATAGCTATCTATACATACTGATATATGATAACTGAGTAGGCCTGTTTAAGATTCATCGCCTATGATGGGTTTAGATTTTCTCAACGATTTCTTGATTATGTTTACACTATAATACATCAATTAAAAATATCAGCTATTGTTAAGCTATGGATATCTGCTAGTTAAAAATAACACACATTTGCAGTCTCCTTTTTATTTTATTTTTTTAAGAAAGAGGAAATCAGTAAATAGAACCTTGCACTGAAGGCAGTGAGAAATTGGGCTATTTCTGTTGAAATATTCATGGTTCACATGACCTCTTTCTTTTGAGGAAATCACAACTAGGGGATTTATAAAACTAGCTTCTAGCAAATCTTTGAACAAATACAATTGGATTGCCAGTGAATTATACCATAAGAATAAACCCTTGTCTACATAGCCTCTGCTGGTTTCAGTAATGTTGTTTTTCAAATGCAATCTTAGTAAAAGTTGTGCTGGTGGATTATATTGAATATATAGAATTTAATAAGTTACTTTGGGCCATGCCTCTCCAGGTCATAGAATACACTTATGTCAAACATTTTGTGAATGTGATTTACCAGATATCCTTGTGACAAATGCCCTTCTATCTATTCAATAAACCCTTGTGAATATAAACTAGAAGGGGAGAAAATCTTGAATTTGTTCCCCAAAAAAAGTTATTGAAAAGTAAATATGCTTTAAAATATGTAAGTCATGTGACTATAATGTACAGCACAGTGGTCTTAAAAGTTCTTTCTCATCTTAAAAAAAAAAAAAAATAGGGCCTCCCTGGTGGTGTAGCAGTTGAGTGCTGGGCTGCCAGCAGCCTCTGCAGCACTGGTTTGATCCCTGGCCGCCGGGCGAGGGTCCCACAAGGCATGCAGACCTCTCCTGCCGCCCGCTGCTCCCCTCAGCAGTGTACTTTGTCACTCTGCCTGTTCTGCTCTCCACTCTGGCTCTGGTGAATTCTCTCACCCTCCTGTGCTTCTGAATGTACCCAGTGCTTGTATAAATAAATAAATAAATCTTAAAAAGAAATATATATATATATATATATAATATATAGCTGGGGCCTCCCTGGTGGTGCAAGGGGTTAAGACACAGTACTATGAAGTTTTTCACAGCCCCTACAGCACAAATTCGATTCCTGGCCAAGGAAGTGACCCAATTGGTGCAGCTGACTTCTCCTGTCTTGCCTCTGCTCCCCTCAGCAGTGCATTTCAGTCAGTGTGCCTGTTCTGTTCCCCACTCTGTCTCTGGTGAATCCTCTCACCCACCACACCTCTGCCTGTGCACCAGTTCTTTTATGCATAAATAAATCTTAAAAAAAAGAAAGAAAAAAAACATAGCTATGTGTGACAGATCATTGTCCCATAAGTAAGGTATGAGGCATAACTCACATCTTGTTCTACCCTGGAGAGGATTGCTCAGCAAGTAAAGTGGAGATTCTGGGAGAAAGACCTGAGGAATATTTAAGGAGTTCAGAAGAGAAGCATCCACAGGAGTTGGACAGATCAGAGGGTGGAAGAGAAAGCAGGAGAGGGTGGAATCCCAAAAGCAAGAACAAATTGTGTTCCAAGGTGGGGCAGCAACAGTGTCAAATGTAAGATGCTTTGGTGGGAAGAGGATGAAAAGTCCCATTAGTTCTTGCAACAAGGTGACTTCAGGAAGTGCAATTGTCAGTGACATTGCGGGGCCCATGGAGGAGTAGAAAAAATATTTTAAATTATTTCTGAATTGTATCAAATATTAATCACATATAACATTAAGTACAACTACTGTCTCTGGTTAAATAAAAAAGTAGATCTGAAAGAGTTTCGATAAATGTATATTTCAATGTTATCTCTTTCCTCTATTATCAGAGATAACCCAAACTCCTCCAATAACCTCAACTACAATAAACTTTGATAGCAAGACATCCCTGGACTGAGCTTTAGTATATATACATACATACATACATTATACATAACTATATGCATGCGTAATATGTTCACAAATACATGCATACATACATAAACTGGACATTTTGATTACACTTTTCTTCAATAGATATCAAGGATCTATCATCTCCACTAAACATACACAATCATTCTATTTAACTAAGTGTTCCTTAAATCTTAAAACAGTTAACTTTGATAAAATAGATGTCCTTTGTATTTCTTAAATTAAAAAAATGTTAGCTAAAAATACTACTTAGCCAATGTTTGCAATTTTTTTCCTTAGAGTTATGCTTTAAAAAGTACATGCTGCTTCCACTTCAAAAATTATGATTTTGGGACTTCCCGGTTCACAGCGAGTTGAGCGCAGCACTGTGAAGCTGTCTGCAGCCTCTGCAGCATGGGTTCGATTCTGGGACAGCCAGGGAGATTGCCACATGGTGCAGCGGATCTCTCCTGTCGTGCCTGCTGCTCCCCTCAGCAGTGTATTTCAGTGGATCTGCCTGTTCTGTTCTCCACTCTCTCTCTGGTGAATCCTCTCATTCTCCCGCACTTCTGGCATGTACCCCAGCTCTTGTATAAAAATAAATAAATCTTTAAAAAAATATATGTTTTTTTTTTTGAGTAGAAGTCTACAAGGATTGAATTCCTATTCCTTTATTTATACATAGGTAATTTGCTTTCTAATTATGGCTATTACACCTTTGCACTAGGTGTTCACATTCAAATTTTATAGCTATTCTAATTTATAGCCTCCTATATAATAGTTCAGTCCTAAATTAATGTGTTTTCATAAGAAAAAATCAACAAAGGATTTATTGAAGACTCAGATTAAGACAGATACTAACATTTTAGTGGTATCTTAATGTCTGCATATAAATAGAAGTTTATTGAAACACAATAGTAAATGCATAATGTATATTAATTTTTTCATAGGAAATTATTAAAGCTTCTGGGCCTCCCTGGTGGCACAGGAATTAAAGTCTCAACACTATCAAGCTATCGCCAGCCACTATGGCATGAGTTCAATCCCAGGCCAGGAAGCTAACCCACATGGCACAGCAGACCTCTCCTATCTCACCTGCTGTTCCCCTCAGTAGTTATTTCAGTCACTCTGACTGTTCTGCTCCCCATTCTGTCTCTGGTGACTCCTCTCACCCGCCCATACCTCTGGCCTATACCCCAACTCTTGTACACATAAATAAAATAAATCTTAAAAAATATACATATTTAAGTCTATTAATAATCAGTTCATAATTAAGATGCAAAATACTTATTTTTCCTTGTAGTACAAGAAACTCAGCAAGAATAATATATATCATGTAGCATATAACATAGTATGTATGAACATAGTGAAATGACAATTTATTTGCATTTCCCAAGTTATCAGCTCCAGCACAGCTCTTAATGATTGGAGACAGTGGGGTAGGTACTTGGTGTAGGCTCAGCCCCACATACAATACGGAGATTTGGGTCATGGAATCAAGTCCCTGGGATCACTGTCACAGCTTCTTGAGTTTCTCTGCCAATTCCATGTTAATCCAGTTAATGCGACTTACGTGATATTATATGATTTACATCTGATAATGCCAGTCTCTACTCAAAATATTGTTTGAGGCTGATATTCTAAATTTGAGGTGCATATAAGGCAAACTAGCCTGCAGTCTGACATACTGTGCCTTACACATGTTTGTTCTTGTCGCTAATGTTCTGCTCATTCTCCCTCCCATGCCTAGAAAATGTTTCTTCATCCCATTTGGCTCTTGTGCATCCCTCAACACTCAACTCGCGTGTCACTTCGCCTGGGAAGATTTCCAGCTCTCATCCAGTCAGAGTTTTGTTGCCCTTGATCTGTGTGTACAGAAGCACCCAGTGGAGTTTGAGGTGAGAACATTGTGTGACACAAGAAATCTTACTTTGAGAAAATATCTCAGTTCTTAGAATAGCCCTAAAAGAACATTTTTTTTTTTCCTTTGTGGGTAAATGCTTCTTCCCTCATCTCAATGTCTGTGCTTCAATCAACTTCCTTTATAGAAAACATGAGCCAATGACCATAAATCATTCTTGTTTCGGCTCTTAGAAGAGGTGAAGTTGAGTCTGGAATTAACCAAGTCAGCAAATTCCTTCTCCATGAAAGGGGAGTGGCTATAAAGAAAATACAGCTGATTGTTTTTTCCTGGCCTGCACCTCTACTCTATAAGAACATTAGATTTTGCTATTGTTTGTTTTTCCCTTTTAGGGGAAGCAAATCTATTTACAGAGTTTGCTGCATTACCCTTCTTAAATAACATATCTGGTTATCATTATTTTTACCATGTCTTTGAATTACCATCTCATGTCTTTTTCTCATTACAATGCTTTTTTTACCCCATCCAACTATGATGTATTATCATTATAAGGTATATTATATTTGTAACTGTTTAGGCCTAACTAGAAGTATATACCCATTGTTTTATACAATTACTTGTAAAATCAGTTCAGAAAAAAAGGAGAAAATATGCATTTATATTATCTTTTATAATCACATGATTTCTTTACTGTTGTCATTTGCACCAGTTGTTTAGGGGTTTTTCAGGAATGATTTGCTAGGAGGTAGAAGAATTATCCTAGTATTTCTTGTAACATGGATCTTTTTGTTTTGATTTTTGAAAATAGTTTTGGTGATGTAATATTCTTCATTGTTAGCTTTTGATTCAGCACTTTAAATATAGCAATCTACTGTTTGCTAGAGCATTATCTCTAGCAATGTTTCTTTAAGTGTGCTGATTCTTTCTGATTCTTTCTTCTGTGTATTTGAATCTATTGTTGAGTCTCCCAGTGAATTTTGTTATTGCAATTATTGTACTTTTCAACTGTGGAATTACCATTTGGCTTTAATTTAGACATTGTTTCTTTTCATCGATATTGTCTATTTGATGAGACATTATAGTTACAGCTTCATTTACTTTAAGTATAACTGTATTTAGTACTTTGATTCTTAAAAATTAATTTATTTAATTGTGTGTGTGTGTGTGTGTGTATATAGAAGAACTGGGTTGTTGGCCAGAAGTGTGGGGGGGGGGTGGAGGGGAGTGAGAGTATTCACCAGAGACAGTGTGGGGAGCAAAATAGGAGGATCTACTAAAATACACTTCTGAGAGGAGCAGCGGGCAAGATGGGAGAGGTCTGCTCTACCTGGCCAGGGATGGAACTTAGGATGCAGCTGTGAGAGAGCGCTGAGACTTTAACCCCTGGTCCACCAGGGAGGCCCAGTACCTTTTTCTTTTTGTAATAGGTGCTTTAAAGTGTTATATTCAACACTTGTGATGTATTTCAGGATTTTTTTTTTCCCTGAAACACATTGAAACACATTGAAGTGTCATCCCATGTCTTATAAAACAAACAAAAAACAAACAAACAAAAAGGGCCTCCCTGGTAGTGCAGGAGTTAAAGACAGTGCTATCAAGCTATCACCAACCACTGCTGCAGGAGTTCAATTCCCTGGCTGGCCAAGAAGCAACCCACATGGTGCAGCAGACCTCTCCTGCCTCACCCGCTGCTCCCCTCAGCAGTGTATTTCAGTAGATCTGTCTATTCTGCTCCCTACTCTGTCTCTGGTGAATCCTCTCATTCTCCACATCTCTGGCTTACACCCCAGTTCTTGTATGCATAAATAAATAATTCTTCAACAACAACAACAACAAAAACTGGACATGTTAGGTAATAAATAGTGGATCACTGGTTTTCTCAGCTCTGGATAATGGCTTCCTTCCTTCTATGGGTTTGTTTTTGTGATTGTTTTCTATGTAATGAGTTGCTAAACATTTTGTGAAAAGTGAAAGCTTTTTCCTTTGCACTGTGAAGAGGCTAGTGGCACTCCTCTCTGGTTCACACGCTAGGATGACAGTGATTCTACCAAAGCTTCCTTTGACCATCTTGTTCTCTCTCTAATATCTCCTTTAAGCTTTTTGCTTGCTTTAGTATCACTCCTGGCTAATAGGCTTTACTAATTCCTTTATTTTTATTCTGTTGTTTTTAGTAATTCTCTGAAGGATAAAGTATGACCACTAGAAGCCAGTATATCTGGATAAGAGCAATTCTTAAGATCATTGTTTTGAGGGCTGTTATGACAGCAGAAGGACCTTTCTTGACTGCTTCTTTCCCTTATTCTCTCTGATAATTAGTTGACCAGCAGTTTCACTGGGTTCTTTCCTAGAGCTGTAAACCTCTTCTTAATTATTTATTTCCCAAATCACTATTAGTTTAAAGAATTCCCTTGAATACCATTTCCACTCACTCTTTTTAAAATAAACTTCACTGCTCTGGGAACAAATTTATAGCTATCTCCCATATATATAATTGAAGAAAACTTTCCAGGCATGAAAAAGGAAATGAAAATAGACATAGAGGAAGCTAAAAAAACACCAAATTAACACAATGAAAGGAAAACTACAGCAAGACACATAATTGTAAAGTTTCCAAGAGTCCGAGACATGGAAAAAATAATGAAACTGACAGGGACAAAGAAACAGATAACCTGTAAAGGAAAACCAATCAGGTTGATATCGGACATCTCCAAAGAAACACTATGGGCAAGAAGAGAATGGAATGACATATTTAACACACTCCAAGTCAACAAATTTCAACCAAGAATACTCCACATCCACAAAACTTTTCTTCTGCTAGGAAGGAAAATTAAAAACCTTCTCAGAAAAACAGAACCTCCAGAAATTCATTACTACTAAGCCCCCACGCCAAAAAAAAAAAAAAAAGTTACAAGGAGCCCTAAAGCCAAAACCAACAGAGGAATGAAGAGAATGAACAGAATAAACTAAGCAATAGAATCACAAAAAAGGCAAACAAATTGGCAAGTACAGATGCTAGTGTATCAATATTAACTCTACATGTAAATGGACTAAACTCATCAATAAAAAGATGTACACCCTGGAGCCTCCCTGGTGGTACAAGGGGTTAAGTGTCAGCACTATGAAACAATCTAAAGCCACTGCAGCACAAATCTGATACCAGGCCAGGGAGGTGACCCACTTGGCTCAGGAGACCTCTCCTGTCCTGCCCACTGTTCCCCTTGGCGGTGTATTTCAGTCGATCTGCCTGTTCTGTTTCCCACTCTGTCTCTGGTGACTCCTCTCACCTCCCATACATTTGGCCTGTACCCCAGTTCTTGTATGTATAAATAAATAAGTCTTTTTATTAAAAAAAAATACACCTTTTTTCCCCCTATGAATTTCCTTTACCCTGAGTATAATTTCTGAGTTAGTGTTCCAAGTGAAGGTGGTTTTCTCAGCTTGCCTCTCCCAGTACAGAAGTTGTATTTTATCAATAATGAATGGGCTATGAGCATCAGAGCTCCAGTTTTCTTTATCTGTCATTTTTTTTAAAGATTTATTTATTTTTATACAAGAACTGGAGTACAGGCCAGATGCACAGGAGGATGAGAGGATTCACCAGAGACAGAGCGGGGAACAGAACAGGCAGACTGATGAAATACACTGCTGAGGGTAGCAGCAGGTGAGACAGGAGAGACCTGCTTGCCATGTGGGGTTCAAACCCAAGCTGCATAGGCTGCGGACAGCTTCACAGTGAGGCGCTCAACTGCCCGCACCACCAGGGAGGCCCTTGATCTGTCATGTTTATGGTAAAACCTCTCCTCTGTAAGTGAAGGTTGACTGGAAGAAGTGAGGCTTTGGATTCATGGTAACATTCACCAGGATGTTGCTTCTATAACTCGTGATTTGAAGGAGTGGTAATTGCAGGACATCTACCTCCATCACTGCCCACCACCCCAGTGAGCCACCATATTCCTTGATTGGGAGCTGGAACAAAGGTAAGGAGGTAAGGAGGAGATTCGTTTTGACAACACTTACTCAATGTAAAATTAGGTTAGGCTAGAGTGAGTGGAGCAGGAGGATGAGTTTATTAAGTGCCATAGACTTGCTCATTTTACAAAAAAATAGATTTTCTTGAAGAAGTATTTCTTCCTTTGCTGTATACCTTTATGACATTTCCAGGGACTCTAAATAGTTTTCTAAGGACCACCAATTGTTAATATTTCACAGGGGGATGGGTTCATCAGGCCTTTCATATATATATATTCCAGACATTGACATTTGGCAGCTATTTTTAGTATGTGGCTGAGAGAAGTATAAGAGCAATATTTAGAGATACAAGAGGAAATAGTTAAACAGAGAGGAATAAATAAGAGACAAACACCTTCCTGTTGTTCCTATGAGTTTCCAGTTCCTCAACTTATTCTGGATTGTTACTGCTCTGTTCTTTGATACCAATAAATCTTTAAAAATTATTACTGTTCTTTGCTGGAATTAATGCTCTTTGTGGGCAACTAAAGGTGCTTTAACTAAGTAAATAATTTATGCATTACACCACAAAAGTTTTACAATTCAAGTAGTAAGGGATGTGGATTCAGTACCCAGTCTCTAACAACAGAGATATATTTATGAAACTCCCTTGACATTCTAAACTTCCTAGAATTCCAACAGAATTCTTTTCAGAATGGTTAATTACTAGGTTTATAACCTTGAAAATATTGTATCAATTTCCCTTTCTGTAAAATAGTTATAACAGCAACCACCTGAAAGGACTATCATGAGAGTGAAATAAACTAAGGCACGTTAAGTGCTTTCAATACTTATAACACACACATGTGATTTGAGTTTAAAATTCCTTAAGGGAAATTTTGGAGCAGTTTTCTTAGAGCTTAAAATGGTTATAATAAAAACAACAGTGCAACTTCATTAATACACTGATGACAATTACTCATTTTTAAATTTTTATTTACCAAAATTAAAGCATGTAATAAATTGAATCCTACTTATATAAGCTAAAGAAAGGGGCTTAATCTGAGCTTCATGGAAATTTCTCACATCAATTACAATTATCTAAAAAATTGCTAGCAGTTTTCATCTTATCATAATAAAATTAACTTATTTTTGTACTTATTTAGCTGCATTGAATCCTATTTAGTCAATTGGCTCAGTATTTACCAAAGTGTAGCTGATCAAAAATATGATGACATGGTCAAATCATAATCTATGTTGGTAAACTGAGATTGTAGTTGAGTTTACAAGAACAAAATACCATTGTAGAACATATTAGTGCACAATTTTTCTCTGGGGAAATTATTGTTAAATAATTTTTAAATAGTTTTAAAATCTAATAGGTTAAACAGTTACACCAGTGAAGGACGTGATGAAATTTATTAAGTATTCACTGAAAATTTTGTTCCATAGTCATAAAATGAGTAAAATATATAAAAACTTGAATTAATGTGTTGTTTATAGTATACCATTGAATATACAAATATTTTTCTTCATAGAAAATCTTTATCCACATACCAGGTTTAGGATGATTTTTTTTTAAAAATTTTTATTGATTAATAAGGTGGAGGAATGGGGAAATATGATATAAACATCAGCAAAACACAAATGGTTTCTTGTAGTAATAATTCATGTTTGTTGTTGTGATGATTATCCCTGCAATCTTGAAAGAAATGAAAAAGACCTATTAAAAATTTTAAATTATGTACTAAAATTTAATTCCATTTTTAACATAAAATTCATGGAAAAATACTTGATGCCAGTTCAAATTTAATTTTAAATGTTGTAGAAGATATTAATTATGTTTACAATAGACAATGCTTTTCACTTAGTGTGTACTTAGATATACATAAGTATTGAGAGTAAAGATTATATGCTTCATAATCTAAGAGACATTAAGTTATCTAAATAAGCACCAAATTCTGAAAGATAATAAAAACCAAGTCTTTTCCTTAATACTTTTTGTGTCTTTATATCATCTATTTTTCTCCCTCTGAGAATGGAGGAAACATACTATAAATCAAGCAAATAACTTGTGCATGATAGATTATGAAAAACACTTGATCTTTTGATCTTGAAACCACACAGCTCAAATGCTTTTACTTCCTGGCGTGAGTCCCAGACTCCAAGTGTCATTCAAAGGAAACATTTTCATGATATAGTGTTTGATATTTTTGCATCCTTTTATAAATCTCTCTCTACGTTTTTTTCTACTGTTAGGTATTTTATTTTTTAACAACTTATCTTACAAGAAACTACAAAATACGTTAGCAAAGTGAAAAAAAACATGAAACAAAGCCTGATTTCTTCAGGACATATTACCTGTGAAATAACTAAGTTATTGTTTTATGGGGATCAAGGTGGGGAGGGAGGGAGTAGGGGTGGGGGAGGGAAGGAGAAAAGGAAAGGAGGAGCAGGAGGTAAGGAAGGAGCAAGGGCAGGAGGGCAGAAAGGGGAGGATGAGAGAGAACTGAAAGTAAATGTGCAACAAAATTATTCACCTTACTGCTAGCTACTCACAAAGGTTTACGACTAGTCCCTGAACATGTCAGTCAGCCATAACTGTGAACACCATGAATACTTGATAAACCCATAGCAACAATACCAGAATAAATCCTCTTTTAATGTTTGCACAAGCTGAATGCCTAAAGAATTTAACATCCTGGCACCAAAGCTAGAAAATAAAACACAGGTCTCCTTTTTCTTAAAAAATTTGAAACTTCCGTTAACTATTTACACTCAAAGAGTAAAACATTAAAAAAAAATGTGCATTAGTACTGGTTCATGTATTGCTATTTTAAATATTATCTGTTCACATTGCAATACATAAGACTATAAGCTTATTAAATGAATAGTCATACTAACAATTGTATTGGATAGATATATCTCCTTTGGAAATTGAGGAAATCTACATTGTATATTAGAATATTAAAACATACATTATAAAATGCTCAGAAAATACAGTGTGAGCAAGTCTTCTGGTTCTATAATGCATAATATTTGATGTATTTGTAATGTGTATATGGAGAATTATTTTCCATATATACTATTACCTACTTTTTGAGAAATTATATGAATTTAGCTCACAATAAGTTAGAAAATTTCTAAACAAAAACATTTGAAAAGCTTTGTTGAGATGAGTAAATAATATCTTAAATATTAATTTCAGAGGAAGAAATATTATTTTAATTTCAGAGTCCTAAACAATGATTAATTTCAGTTATAACTATTTGATTATAATGCAGAATAAGAACTTGGGAAGCATGATGTACTTCAAACTGACCTAACTAAGCAACAAACTGAACTGCCTCTCTAGGTTTCAGTTTCTGGATTGGATGATTTAACAACTATAAGCCTATTTATTTAAACACTTTATTTTGGGTATTAGGCATACCACTGAGACTACTTTCTCTGTGAACTATTTGTTGATGAAGTTTCTTTGGTCATGTTGCAAAGGAATTCTTATGTTAACTAAAGTTATTCAAAACCTGTAGCAATTTTTGTGGCAGATAAACTATGATATGGCATAATATGGTAAATAAGCTTAAATCTTGTGAACCAACTGAGAAAAGTAAAAGCTATAGAATAAGAAAAAGTCACGAGCTTTGTGGATAGTGCTTTTGTTCTTTCCTGGAGCAGGTGGAAAATGCTGCTTGCTAGAGAAATTATACTCATGAGTCATAAGCCAATCAATATCTCTTAGAGAAAAGAAATTTTGAGTGTACTTGCCACTCATAGACATCTGGGAAATCAAAAGCAGGTTGCAGCGCAGGACAGGCACGTCATAGGTACTAACAGTAAGAACAGAAGACTGAGGGGATAAATAGAAATAATTAGTAGGTAACAAACAATCACTGTAAAAGGGGAATTTTCAGCCAGTCAGAAGTTACTGGGAGCTAAATTACTGATCATTGAAATCTTGAGGACATGAGCAAATATTAAACCATTTCCCAATTAAAAAAAAAAAGATCCTTATTTCTAGTTCTTAAAATAAGTATTGTTACATTAGTAAAAGTCCTGACCTGAAACAGAAGCATACTTAGCTGCTATTTAAGGAGAAATTAATAAAAGAATATTTATCTATATAGAAGTGTGTATACATATCTACATAGCTATACCTATATATGAATATAAATAGGTTTCTCAATAGTCACCCGGGGACTAGCAGCAAAAAAGCGTCACTCAGAACTGAAGGGACAAGAAGAGGAAACTGTGTCACCAAAGCTACTTGAGAGTTAGATCATGGAATTGAACTTGCTTGGTCAGAGTTTTAGCCCAATTTGGAGGGATGCAACAACTGCTAGAACAAACAGGAAAAAAGGGAGAAGGACTTTGTACAGGGAGATTTCATGGTAATGTATCCTGAATTCTATCCTCAAATATTAAGATCTTTTCTCCCTGCTTCCTCTTGGCCAACTGCAATTGGAAGCTAAAGAACAAGAGCTCCTCAGTGATGCAATTTATTGAGATCAGTCTCTTAGAGCCACGGAGCAGGGCAGAGGTGGTGGGGATATCAGAGTAGATGTGTAAGTAGGCCATGGGGAATAAGGAGTGGGGATCAGGGATAGGAATAACGGTATTCAATCCAACTAGAATAATCTTTTGGAACCATTAATTAGTTGGGTCATTAAGCTTCCGGCTTAATAGAAAAGATAGAGAGGTTTATACTGACTTTAACTCAACTGTATTAATTTATCAGGATCCCCGAAAGAATGGAATTAACCATAAATTCCAGAAGAATAAAATATAGAACAATTTAATATCTGCCTCTGTGTGTATATATATATATATATATGCATGCATACACAAATAATTTAAATATCCTGATAATTAAATTTTATTACTGTGCGTGTGTATGTCTCTGTGTGTGTGTGTGTGTGTGTGTGTAAAGGTAGGTGTTGTTTAATTCACATTCTTCACCATATTCTATTCCTGATGGAACATTCTTAAGGGGAAAAAAAAATTGACTCCAAAGGTCAAATGTCCTAATCATCTATAAGGTCAGGCATGTTATCTAATGTAAGCATTAACACAGGACCAAAAGAGCTTCTAATAGTAGATGAAATAATTTCAGAGTCCAAAAGGTAGGAACAAGGACTAGTGATTCATTTTACTAAAGATTGATGATGTTTGTAAAGCAAAACAGATTCATTGACTTATTTATTGATTTGATTTATTGGTTTGGAATGATTTTTTACCCAAGAAGCATTCATGAATGTGCCACAAATACAATCAGAGAAAATGCAGCGTCTGCAACTTGACTGAGAGTGAAGCTCAGCAGGCAGCTGCGAGTGAAGAGGATTTAACGAAGAAGAATGATTTTTGCGGCAGAGATATATTACACAGCATAGCCCTGTTCTGAGTCAATAATGATGACTAACCAAGACGGGATGAGAATTAGAGTAGCGAATGATGCCTGTGGATTGAATACAGTAAAAGAGAATTAAAAGACATTATGCAATTATAGTTGTTTCATCCCTCCCCCCCAAACAAACCAACCAACCAACCAACCAGAAAAAAAAAAAAAAAAACCGTGGATAACTACAGAATAAAAATTGGTAGAGAGGAAGTAACCCAAAATAGCAAAATCAATAACGCATTTCAATTTGGATAGCGCATTTATGTTGTGAATAAAGCAATGCAATCTACAAATATAAAATGTATGTTACTTACAACTCAGAGTTGACTGCAAGAGTTTAGAGTAATCAAACAAGAGGAACTGATTCTTGATAATTGATTCTAGAAAAGATATGCATTGGAAAATATTGTGTTGCTCATAGGACCTCTAGAAATATGAGAAACAACCAAAACTAATGCCCAAATCTTTCTGCAGATTTAGTCAACCAATAACTGACCCAGCCTCTGTCAACCAGAGGATGCCTATTTGCCCCAAACAAGCTGCTGGGTCAGCAACATAAAAAAACTGCTGGGAGAAATGCAGTCACTGTGAGACAGACCTCTAGATTTAGCTGCAGTCAATCCAGTCATCTTTTACCAGAAAACATTTTGCTCTGTCCCTTCTTCCTTAGGCCACTAACTTCTGTTCCAGAATCTGTTTGTGATCAGCAGGACCTTAGTCTAGCATTTGCACTCTAACAATCCAAGAATGAAAAAAGAAGTATCTAGAATATTAGGTTTCTACAGGAGACTAGGTAGACCTCATTAGTTGGGGAATTATTTAAACATAGGATGGGGATTCAAATATTGGGTGGGAGAAAATAATGACAAATGATCATTGAAGCATGTCAGCAAATATAACTTAAACACCCCATGGTGTTGCTATTCTTGGTGCAAAAATTCTTACAGATACATAAACCCTATTCCAGGAAGATCACCATCATTTTATGGTTCTTCTTACTATCAGTGTATATAACTAAATAGGATTTCTATAGTAATCTGGGTGTTTCTAAAGAGTAAACCCTTGTCGATGGCTTGTTTAAGTGATCTTATCACCCACAGACTTTTAATTAAAGCATAGTAACAGTTGTTGTTGCATTGCTAATTATTACTAGATTTGGTTATTCTGACCAAATGATATTCCATTCAGTAAAAAATTCACATAAGCTAATTTTTTGCAATTTCATTTTAAATTCTTGTTCTTTAGTGGCTACTTCTTTTTTGACAATAAGCAAACTCATTCCTATATTATGATATAATTCTCATTATATCCTTGAATTACCACTGTACTATTTTCCTGTCAATATATTTTAAACTTGTATAAATTGTCTCTACTTCTTGTCCATTAATAAGACCTTTCCAAGAGCCTTGGAACTTGACTGTTTCTCTGATCACTTCATTGAAACTTCTTTCTAGGGCCTCCCCTGGTGGCACAGCGGTTGAGCGCTGGGCTACAAAGCTGCCCACAGCCTCTGCAGCTCCAGTTCAATCCCTGGCCACCGGCGAGGGCCCCACATGGCGCGCAGACCGCTCCTGCCGCACCTGCTGCTCCCCTCAGCAGTGTGTTTCTTCATTGGTTTGCCTGTTCTGTTCCCCACTCTGGCTCTGGTGAATTCTCTCACCCTCCAGCGCTTACATAAATAAATAAATAAATAAAATCTAAAAAAAAAAAAAGATTTAAAATAAAAAAAAAAGAAACTTCATTCGAGAGGGGTAACTAATAACTATCATGTAGGTGTAGCCAGTGGTCTTTCAGTCTTCATCCTCCACACTCTTTGTGACTTTTCTTTCAGCTTCCCAACTTAACCTCATATTTACATTTTTCTTTCTTTTTTTTAAATAATAAATTTTATTTTTATATTCCCCCATACAACTGCAACGGCCCCATTCTGACCCCAATCCCTCCCCTCCCGGCCCCCACGCCCCAAAAAGTGTCTCTGGTTCATAGTTTTTTGTTGATTTTGATTTTCACTTTCTTATAGTTATTAATTTTCCTGATCCCTTATTTAAGTTTTCTAGATTCCTGCTATGAGTGAGACCATCCGCTATTTTTCTTTTTCTTTTTGGCTTATTTTGCTGAGCATGATCCCTTCCAGCGCCATCCATGTTGCTGCAAATTGCATGTGTTTATCTTTTTTGAATGCTGAGTAATATTCCATGGTATATATGTACCACATCTTCTTGATCCAGTCATCTATTTTTGGGCATTTGGCTGTTTCCAAAGCTTAGCTATGGTAAATAGTGCTGCTATAAACATAGGGGTGCAGGTGTTCTTTGGAATTGACGTTTCTGTGTCCTTTGGGTAAATACCTAGGAGTGGAATTGCTGGATCATATGGAAGCTCTATGTTTAGTAGGTCTAGAAATCTCCACACAGCTCTCCATAGTGGTTGGACCAGTTTGCATTCCCACCAACAGTGCAGGAGAGTTCCTTTTTCTCCACATCCTCGCCAACATTTGTTGTTGCTAGTTTTTTTAATATGTGCCATTCTCACTGGTGTAAGATGGTATCTCATGGTAGTTTTGATTTGCATTTCCCTGATGACAAGTGATGTTGAACATTTTTTCATATGCCTGTTGGCCATGCATTTCCTCTTCAGAGAAGTTTCTTTTTAGCTCTTCTGCCCATTTTTTGACTGGATTATTTTCTTTGTTGTTGCTGAGTCTCATCAGCTCTTTGCAGATTTTTGTGATCAGTCTGTTATCATTAGTGTTGGGTACAAAAATGTTCTCCCAGTTGGTGGGGTTTCTCTTTGTTTTTGTTATTGTCTCTTTTGCTGTGCAGAAGCTCTTTAATTTGATGTAGTCCCAGCTGTTTATCTTTGCCTTCACTATCACTGCTTTGGGTGATGTGTCTGTAAAGTTGTCTTTGATGTGCAAATCCCGTAGTGTTTCGCCTATATTTCCTTCTATATATTTTATGGTTTCAGGTCTTATGTCTAGTTCTTTAATCCATTTTGAGTTGATTTTTGTGTATGGTGTGAGGTAGTGGTCAAGCTTCATTCTTTTGCATGTAGCGACCCAGTTTTCCCAGCACCATTTATTGAACAAACTTTCTTTGCTCCAATGCATAGTCTTTGCTCCTTTGTCAAAGATTAGTTGACCATAAATCTGTGGGTTTATTTCTGGATTTTCTATTCGATTCCATTGGTCTGTATGTCTGTTCTTGTTCCAATACCATGCAGTTTTGATGATTATGGCTTTGTAGTAGAGTTTGAAGTCTGGGAGTGTGATGCCTCCATTTCCTTCTTTTTTTTTTCAGGAGAGCTTTGGCTATTCGGGGTTTTTGGTGATTCCATATGAATTTCATCAATAATTGTTCTATTTCTTTGAAGAATGACATTGAAATTTTGATTGGAATAGCATTGAATCGGTATATTGCTTTTGGTAGGATGGCCATTTTAATAATGTTTATTCTTCCAATCCATGAGCAAGGGATGTCTTTCCATTTCTTTGTGTCTTATTCTATTTCTTTTAACAGTGTGTTATAATTTTCTTTGTATAGGTCCTTTACCTCTTTTGTTAGATTTATTCCCAAATATTTGATTTTTTTTGTTTCGATAATAAAAGGGATGTTTTTTTTTATTTCTTCTTCAGATTTATTGTTTGTGTATAGGAAAGCTACTGACTTTTGCATGTTGATTTTGTATACTGCCACTTTACTGAATTGATTGATAAGTTGAATTAGTTTTTCTGTGGAGTTTTTGGGGTTCTCTATGTATATATCATATCATCTGCAAATAGTGATAGTTTGACTTCTTCTTTTCCTATTTGGATTCATTGTATGTCTTTCTCTTGTCTTATTGCTCTGGCTAGGACTTCCAGTATTATATTGAAAAGCAGTGGTGAGAGTGGACATCCTTGTCTTGTTCCAGATCTTAATGGAATTGCTTTCAGCTTTTCACCATTGAGGATGATACTGGCTGTTGGCTTGTCATAGATGGCCTTTATGATTTTGAGGTTTGTTCCTTGTATCCCAAGAATTTCAAGGGCTTTTATCATGAATGGGTGTTGCACTTTGTCGAAAGCTTTCTCAGCATCTATTGATATTATCATATGTTTTTTATATTTCTTTTTGTTGATGTGTTGGATAATGTTGATTGATTTTCGGATGTTAAACCATCCTTGTGTCCCTGGAATGAATCCTACTTGGTCGTGGTGAATTATCTTATGGATACATTGTTGGATTCTGATAGCTAAAATTTTATTGAGGATTTTTGCATCAGTGTTCATTAGGGAGATTGGCCTGTAGTTTTCCTTTTTTGTGTTGTCCTTATTCGGTTTTGGTATTAGTGTAATGTTGGCTTCATAGAACGTGTTTGGTATTATCCCTTCCGTCTCAATTTTTTGGAAGAGTTTGTGAAGGATAGGCACTAATTCGTCTCTGAATCTTTGGTAGAATTCATTTGTAAATCCATCAGGTCCTGGGCTTTTGTTTTTGGGAAGGTTTTTGATTACCATTTCAATTTCGCTGCTTGTAATTGGTCTGTTTAGGTGTTCTATTTCTTCTTTATCTAGCTTTGGGTGATTGTAGAGTTGTAGGAATTTGTCCATCTCCTCTAGATTGTTGAACTTGTTTTCATATAACTGGTCATAGTAGTTACTGATTATTCTTTTGATTTCTGCTGTGTCCGTTGTGATTTCTCCTTTTTCATTTATGATCCTGCTTATTCGTGCTTTCTCCCTTTTTTCCTTTGTGAGCCTGGCTAGGGGTTTGTCTATTTTATTGATTTTTTTCAAAGAACCAGCTCTTGGTTTCATTGACCTTTTGGATTGTTTTTTTAGTTTCAATTTCATTTATTTCTGCTTTGCTTTTTATTATTTCTTTTCTTCTACTGGTTTTGGGTTTTTTTTGTTGCTCTTTTTCTAGATCTCTGAGCTTCGAGATTAGGTTGTTTCTTTGAGTTCTTTCTTGTTTTTTGATGTGAGCTTCTATTGCTATATATTTTCCTCTTATTACTGCTTTTGCTGCATCCCATACATTTAGGATATTGGTGTCCTCCTTGTCATTTAATTCAAAGAATTTTTTAATTTCTTCTTTGATCTCCTCGTTAGTCCAGTGGTCTTCCAGTAGTGTGGTTTTTAATCTCCATGAGGTAGGATAGTTCCTTGCCTTCTTTTTATGGTTTATTTCTAGTTTGATGCCTTCATGGTCAGAAAAAATGGTTGGTATGATTTCAATCTTGGTGTATCTGTTGATGTCTGTCTTGTGCCCCAGTATGTGATCGATCCTGGAGAATGATCCATGTGCGCTTGAGAAAAAAGTGTACTCCATTTTTTTTGGGTTTAGTGTTCTATAGATGTCTGTTAAGCCCAAATGCTCTAGGTCCTTATTTAGAGCTTTAGTTTCTTTACTTATTTTTTGTCTTGTTGATCTATCCATTGTTGATAGTGGTGTGTTGAAGTCTCCCACTACGTATGTGTTTTCTCTGATGTCTGTTTTCAGAGAGGACAACAGTTGTCTGATATATTTTGGTGCTCCTTCGTTTGGTGAGTATATGTTAATGAGTGTTATTTCTTCTTGAAGTATTGTCCCCTTGATCATAATGTAGTGACCATTGGGGTCTCTTTTTATTTTTTTGAGTTTGAAGTCTGTTTTATCTGATATAAGTATAGCTGTTCCTGCTTTATTTTTTGGTCCATTTGCTTGTAGGATTGTTTTCCATCCTTTAACTTTGAGCCTATTTTTATCTTTTGTAGCTAAATGTGTTTCCTGGAGACAGCAAAAGGTTGGGTTTTGTTTCTTAATCCAGGCTGCAACTCTGTGTCTTTTTATTGAAGAGTTTAGTCCATTTACATTTAGAGTTAATATTGATATGTTAGCATCTGTATTTGCCATTGTGTTTGTCTTTCCTTTGATTTTATTTATTTATTCTTTTAATAACTTTTTTTTTTTTTTTGGTCTTCTTTTGTTGTTATTTGTCCCTCTGAGGTTCTGGCTTTAGGATTCCTTGTAGTATTTTTTGGAGTGGGGGTTTAGTCGTAATGAAATTCCAGAGTTTCTCTTTGTCTGGGAAGGTCCATATTCTTTCTTCATAGAGGAAGGAGAGCTTTGCGGGATAGAGTATTCTTGGTTGGCATCTGTTTTCTTGGAGTCTGTTGACTATGTCCCTCCACTCTCTCCTTGCCCGTAGTGTTTCTTCAGAGAAGTCTGATGTCAGCCTGATTGGTTTTCCGTTGAATGTTATCTGTTTCTTCCCTCTTGTCAGCTTCATTATTTTTTCCTTGTCCTGGATTCTTGGGAGCTTTACTATTATGTGTCTTGCTGTGTTTTTCCTTTCGTTGTGGAAGTTTGGTGTTCTTCTTGCTTCTTGTATATCAATTTTCAGCTCCTTTTTCGCATTTGGGAAGTTCTCTTCAATTATATCCATGAATATTTTCTCTGTTCCTACATCTCTCTCCTCTCCTTCTGGAATTCCTATAACACTTATATTTCCTTTCCTCATGGAGTCAGATAGTTCCCGAAGTCTTTCTTCATTCTTTTCCTTCGTACTTCTCTTTCCTTTTCTGTTTTGGTTCTTTTTTTTTCTGTGTCTTCAAGAGTACTTATTCATTCTTCCATTTCATCTATTCTGCTTTCATTGCTTTTCCCAGAGTTCTTTAGTTCCTCCATTAATTCTTTGATCTCTTGCATTTCTTTTACTTCCCTCTTTAGGGACTCAATTTCATTCTTCTGACCATTGTTTTCCCTCTTTAGGGACTCAATTTCATTCTTCTGACCATTGTTTTCCCTCTTTAGGGACTCAATTTCCTTCTTCTGATCATTGTTTTCCTTTATGACTTCTGTCACTTTTTTAATCAGGGCAATTTTAAATTCTCTTTCTGGAAGGCTCAGAAGTTCTTCCAAGTTACTGTCGTTGCAATCTGGAGGGTGGTTTTCTTTTTGTGGTGTGCTTCTTTCCTGAGGCGTTGTTAGGTTGCGTGTGGTTCTTCTACTCCCTACTGTCTGTTTTCTAATTTGTCGTATGCATTGGGACACTGTGTTGCTCGGACTGGCCGTCATCTTGGGTGAACTTCTCCGCTCCCCTCTGGCTCCTCCAGGAACCATCTCTGGCTTCTGGGGGAGCTTTCTGCTGGTTTTAGGCAGTCTTTACTGAAGAAATGTCCCTGTTCGAAAATGGCGAAACGGGACGCAGTCCCTGCGCATCCGGTCTCAGGCACACTCTTCTGCGTGCCGGGTCTGCCCTGGACGTGTGTGCCTGCTCCCTCTGTGGGCTCAGACTGCTGGTTGGAAGGGGCCTGGCGTGGGTTAACTTCCCAGCTGGCCACTGGGTCCTCCAGAAGCCTTCTGCCCTTTTCAAGAAGTCTTAAGAAATTTCCCTGTTCTATGGGGTGTTAGTGACTTTTTTTTCTGGTCGCTAGGTGGCGCCAGAGATCTCTCCTATTGTCCTTGGGGGGCTGTTTTTCAACCCCCCCACCCCCGTGGGACAGGGAACAGAGAGCGAGAATGGTAGGGTAAACCTCAACGGCTTTGGGGTGCTGTGTCTGCCTTGTGCCCCACCGTCGTGGAGAACCCACGCCCAGAATTTCGTGCCCCGGGTCTCAGTTCAAAGCCCTCAGGCCCAGGACGCGGGCTGTAGCCCAGTTCAGTGGCCAGGGAATGGCGCCTTTTGCACCCAGCTCCCGTGCCTAGGCGCCTGGTTCCTGCTTACTCAGTGAGGGACTTTCACCCCCGTGAGGGCCTCCGCGCGTCTCCCCGCAAGCCTAGGTCGCAGGCGCGGGGACCTGGGCAGCCGCGATCCTGATCCGCGTTTGCTTTTCAAGCGGGCCAAGTGCACCGCTTTTCCTCGCAAGCTTACTGGCTGGCCTGGGGCTGTGTGCAGTTCTCCTCCAGAGCCTCTTTGTTCTTCTCTAATGGCGCCAGGAGCCGTTCGCTCACCGCCACGGCGAATCCTGTAGGGTTCTCCACAGCTCCTGTTCATGGGGTGTGGTGGCTGCAATAGTTCCTTTCCACTCACAGTCCCTCTTGCTGCGTCGTTTGTTCTTGTTGGTCGTTTTAGTTTGTTGTTTTCCTCCTCTCTGCTGGTCGGAGAGTGCCGCTCTGTGGGTGGGGGAGAGGAGCAGGGTTCTGCGCTTTCCTCCCTTCTAGTCCTCTTTTATGGCAACTTTCTTCTTCGGGCAGTTTGCTGGCGTCACCCGTTTATCTTCCGTGTCCCACTTCTCACTGGGACCTGCCGCTTTTCCTCCCTATTAACTTTTTTTAATGGGAGATCTTACTCGCAGTGTTTCCTCGCCGCCATGTTGTTCCGCCCCCCTCGACATTTTTCTTTCTATCTCTGTGGTCACTAATATTTGATTTTGTTTCCTCTGCCCACCTGCTAAATGCAATATCTTCCCAAATTCTATTTTTTCCTTTGGTCATCTTCTTTAAGTTACACTGCCCCAACTTAGGCCATTCACAAAAGAGTTTGTAGAGCCGTCAACGGTCTAAGTGTCATGTGTTTGATTCCCTGATAGACATTTTACCTCTCAATCTCTCTTCCAAGTGCCCACTACAATAAATTTCCATAAGTATTGTACATTAAATATTTCTAAGGTCAAATTCATCACATTTTCTCCCAAACCTGCTAGTTACAAGACATTCAGTCCAAATATGAATCTCTTGAATCTGTCTTACCTGTCAGCACCAGGAGTCTGTATTTGTGTGATGGTTACATGTGGTAGACTTCCCATGCGTACTAAACCTTTATATGTCTGAAAGAGGACATAAAATAATAACAATCAGAGAAATAGGATGCTTATTCTACCTATCATTTATCAGAGATAACAGTATTTTATCATGTTTATTAACATATTTATATACAATATATATTTAAATATATATGGATACTTTTAAACTATAGTTTCCTTTGTCTTTTCATTCAATTTTACCATTGGTGAAGTGATTAAACTACACTCTGTCTTTAAGGAATTTACAGTTATAAAATTTTAAACTTCTGATGTGAATGTCACATCTGATTTTTGTTGCTGGTCAGCATTTTATATTGTTCAGCATTTTATACTGTTCAATTTATTCTGAATCTAGTAAAATTGTCTAGTGTCCTCCTAGGGACAGTTTCTCTTCATCATTTGTTTATCCCTTCAATATAGTGCATCCACCCACTCACACACTACACACAATGGTATATATGTGTGTATATATATATACGTGCATATATATTTATGTAAGTATGTATGTGTGTGTGTATATGTGTGTATGTATGTATGTATGTATGTATAAACTTCTGCCCTAGGCCTTTTTGCTGAGCATACTTTTGTCCGCCTTTTGACAGAAGAACTGAACATATCATTCCATATGTACGTATTCCATTGGAATGATTTGTAGTCCTCAATATTTGCAGTACTTTCAGGTCAGATCAGCTAAAGCACAACTTTTAACTATTTTAAGGAAAGTTCATAAAACTAGTGCTATCTAAAATAAAGTAGTATTCCAGCTAAAATTCAAATAGATGTTGATCATCTGTTATTAAGAATTCATAAAACAACAAATAACTTTCAAATATCCTATATTTCAAAGCCTCTGGCATTATTCACTGACCTACTCACTCAAAACCCAGTTACTGAAACATCAAAATTGATAATTACTAAATATGAACAATAAACCCTTTCTTTCCCACTTGTGTGATAATCTTAAACGGAGAGCTTCTAAGTGTATTTTCTTAGTAATGAATATGAGAACAATATTCATTAATAAAATAATTTTTTTAATTTTTTATTTTATATATTTTACATCATTTTTTATTTTTGTACAATGTATGCATTTCCATCATGGTTATAGTCTCCATACAATTACCACCCCTCTTGTTTTCATCCTACTCCTTCTTCCACCCTGTAGTGTGCTCTGGCTAATAGTTGCTTGTTGATTTTGATTTTGATTTTATTATAATCAGTCTTTTTCCTGGTCCCTTATTTAGGTTTTTTAAATTCCTGCTATGAGTGAGACCATCCGGTATTTTTCCTTTTTTTCTGGCTTATTTTGCTGAGCATAATCCCTTCCAGGAGCTGCCATATGATCCAGCAATCCCACTCCTGGGTATTTACCCAAAGGACACAGAAACATTAATTCAAAAGGACACCTGTGCCCCTATGTTTATAGCAGCATTATTTACAATAGCCAAGCTATGGAAACAACCCAAATGCCCAAAAATAGATGACTGGATCAAGAAGATGTGGTACATATAGACAATGGAATATTACTCAGCAATCAAAAAAGATAAACTCATGCAATTTGCAGCAACATGGATAGAACTGGAAGGTATTATGCTCAGTGAATAAGCCAGAAAGAAAGGGAACAATACTATCATGGCCAGTATTTCAGAGATGAGATTGTCTCTCATTGATTAATAGTCATGTATAATTTATCAGACAAAATGGTTGCTGACACATGGGCACCAGAATTGCTGTCAAAATTGGATCAATCCTGTTATATTTGTATGTTGAGGAGTTCACATTCCTCCAGCAGATAATCACACAGAATCTTCAATGGTATGAGAAATGTGCAGGAATAGAAACTCAAGTCAGCAGAAAAATGATGCAGTGAATGTGCTTTATTTCTTTTTTATTTACTTTACCTGGGATTAAAAAAAATTGACTCTGAATAGTTTTATTTTTGTTTCTATAAAAGAAACGTAAGTGAGCAGATGTTAAGGGCCAAATGAGAAGTGACAGTGGAAAAAAATGTAAAGGGATTATTTCCCTTTTATCTCTTCTATTAGCCATTAAGAATAAAACTACTTTGAACATTAATGTAGACATTTTTTAGCCATCTGCATACATTAATCATGACTTTTTTTTTTAGTATTTATTTATGTATGCATACAAGAGCTTGGTGTGGGGGGTAAGAGGATTCACCAGAGAGAGAGTGGGGAACAGAACAGGCAGATTGACTGAAATACACTGCTGAGGGGAGCAGCAGGTGAGTCAGGAGAGGTCTGCTGCACCATGTGGGTAGCTCCCTGGCCAGGGATCGAACTTGTGCTGTAGAGGCTGCATATAGCTTCATAGGTTGCGTCTTAACCCCATGAGCCACTCGGAGGCCCAATCATGATTTTTTTAGAATGTTAACAAATAAAAGGTAAACATGCAAAATAAATGTTCTTGCTCTACCCAAAAAATTTCTAGCCTACACCCAACTACATCTACCAGATGATTTTACATTGTATTTATTTTTCTGTCTTTTTAATTAATTTAATTAATAAACTATAGCTATAAATATTGGACATGCAATTCTTATTTATTGAAGTAACATTAAATTATTAACATTTTAGACATGATCATTAAAAATTGACCTGCATATATACCATATTAAGTACACTACTAAAAGTCCAAATTCTATCGTTCACCTTATATTGGACATTCAATCCTTGTCTAATTATATTATCTGAAACATTGACTCTCTTTTATAAAATACATTGGTCTTGACAATTATGCCCACCTACTCATCAGGTTTTCACTCCAAATTTTGCTAATTATATTTTCCTTTAATTGTTCTTATTCTTAATGTTAGGAATTTAAATGTAATTAAACCTCCATTTCTTGATTCAGAGCTTTAAAAAGAATTTCTATTGAAAGAAGAGTGAAGCCTGCCTTTGAATAATGGCAACCAGAGGGGAGGAGAGAGATGAGAACAAAGAGGGGAGAAAGCACAATAATCTATAGTGTTGGACTATAGGTTTTTGATGGTGTGTGCACTATAGCAACAATGCCTACAGGTGGGATCCTACACTTCTATTATGGAAACAGCAATATAAATCATTATTAACTTAACAAAAAAAATTTAAAAAATGACTACACGTAGAAAGCAGTTTCTTCAGATTCTTTCATCTTTTCTCTACTATTTTATTTGAGAAGTGTAATAGGAAGAAAAAATCTGCAAAATGTTTATTCACTTCCTTATCACTGAGATCAGTGAATATTACCTTATATGAAAAAAAAAGAGTGACTATTACCTTATGCAGTCATATGTATGTTTATAAAACAAAGGCAGAAGAAATCTAGCAGACACACATAGAGGAGTAGGATATGTGAAAACGGAAGTAGAGCGCCTCCCTGGTGGCGCAGAGGATTGAGTGCAGCACTGTGAAGCTGTCCCAGCCTCCGCAGCCTCTGCAGCACTGGTTCCATTCCCGGCTGGCCAGGGAGAATCCCACATGGCGAGACAGACCTCTCCTGTCTCGCCCGCTGCTCCCTTTGCAGTGCTTTCGAGCCGTCTACCTGTTCTGCTCCCTACTGTGTCTCTGGTGAATCCTCTCACCCTCCCATGACTCTAGCCTGTACCCCAACTCTTGTATAAATAAAAAAATAAATCTTAAAAAAAAAAATGGAAGTAGAGGTTGGAATGATGCAGCCATAGACCAAGGAAAGCCAACAGCCACCAGAAATTAATGGAAACACGATTGGACTCTCTCCAGTAGCCTCAGGTGGGAGGCTATGACTCTTTCAACATCTTGATTTTAGATTTCTGGCCCCCAGAACTGGGACAGAATGCACCTGTTGTTTTAAGCTATCCTGTGGTTAGTTGGAAAGAAATTATAATCAATTTGTTATTTGTAGTAATGTGTTACAAACAACCACAAGAAACTTACACAATTAGCCATGTCTTTGCTTGTGTGTTGTCAAGACTTATGATATTCTGGTCTTAAGTAAAATGGAAGTGTATTTTTTTTTGCTATTTTTCATAAGATAATTTTATAAATATAGATTACAGATACTTCAAATATTATGCAATATAAATATCAAACACTACTGACCAAGTTCTGGGACAGACACAGGGTGACAAAAGTCAGTAAATTTAGGATACTTAAGGAGTGTTTTAAACAAATTATTTTTCTCTTATTTAATCTATTTAATACTCAAAATCATGTCATGCTTTAAGTTATTTTGGATTTGTGCCATGACTTTCTGTATAGCTCTTGTTCCCATTTCATTCTGGATCATTTTCCTCTCTTTCCATTAAATAAGCACTGCCTAAAACACATTAATCATACAATTTGGGTAATAAAATCTACTTTATTATTAAAGGCATTCTTTAGATCCTCTGACTTCCTCCTCTGCACTAGATGGATTGCCTCTACCCTGTTTGGCTGGCATCAGACTCTGATGACTTTCATTGTTTCCTAAATATAAATTTCAGTCCATTTTAGGTTTTCTGGAACTATTTAACAAATGACTTTTAAGAAATATGTAACATGCATATATCTATATTCTACTCTCCCACAGAATATTTGTTAGTTTTGTTAGCAAGCCAAGAAGGGACAGTATTGTAGAGTCCCTCTGACTTTCACTTTTGTTTTCAATTGGTGATGAACCCTTCTCAATTGTTCATTTTGTAAGCCAATGGAGTTTAATGGGTGTAATAGTAGCCACCTAATTCCCTTTTGGTTATAATTATAATTTTCCAAATTTCTCAAATGTGGAATTCCCCCAAACCCCTTGTACAAGGGATATTGCTTAGTGCCAAAAGTTGGTGCTCAGGAAGCTAAACATAGAGTCAGGCAGGGAGCCTCTCATCAGGACAAAGATCTTGGTGTGAGGATATCTGCTGAAAACAGCAGGCAGACATGGCCAGATTAGCATAACCACCTAGACTACCTTGACAGGAAATATAAACTGGGAATAGAGATGGATGTTTCCATCAGCAGTAACAATGGAACCCCAGGAAACAGCCCCTATTCACTCCCCCCCTAGCTTGTGCCAGACTATTATGCATCCCCAATCCACATCCGCATCAAGCACATTCCTCCATGGACTTGCTCACCTTCCCTGAATCTGACCCCCAAATAAAAGTGAGACATGCAGTGGAGTAAGGTGTCACACCTCCAGAAATGTAGCTACTCTAGGTGGCTTTCACTACTTGGACTTTGAGTTATTTTAAGTCCTCCCCTGCTGCTCCCAAGATCGCTGCTCCCTGTGAGGCGACATTCATACCTCATATATAGTACCAGCTAGTTTATTCCTTTTTCTCAGACATTATCTGTGATATTGTATATACAAGAGATAAATATATTTTGGTCATACTTATTTGGTCTTCATTCACAGCTCCCAAAAGTCTTAGAATTTCTAAGTGTTGAAATTGTTAAATGTTTCTCTTGTTATGTTAATGAAGATAATTTTTTGAAAATACCTATGTTTGGGGACTGGGTGGTAGGGAAACCAAAGGAATAAAAGTGGAACTTTCAATTCAAACTCCTGATTTCCAGTTGAGGAGACTGGGGTGGAGGTTGAATTCCAATTGTCAATGGCCAGTGATTTAAACAAGCCTTCCCATGTAATACAGCATTCTAAAATCCCCAAAGAAGGATAGAGCTTCTAGTTGAGTGTAAGAACACCTTCAGCTTCCATTTGTAATAAATCTGTAATAAATCTGTGTTCTACTGAGTTTGTAATAAATCATTTGTAATGATTTAATATCATTTGTAATAAATCTGTGTTCTACTGAGTTTCCTGAGTTCTCTAGCAAATTAATCCAACCTGAGGCAGTGGCTCTGGTAAGCTCTGATTTGTAGCCTGTGGTCAGAAGCATGGAGACAGCCTGAGCTTTCAGCAAGCTTCTGATGTTCTTTAGAGACTCAGCCCATCACCTGTGGAAACCTGATATTCTAGGAAAATAGCATCATGACTGTGCTGAATTGTGTTCAATTCTCAGACACCCTGCTGGTGGCCAATAATTTCTTGCAGGTGTGGAGAATCCTCCATTATATAATGCAACTGGGACAAGGAAACCCCAAAGAGTCTATACCAATTTGTCAGTGTTAAAATGTAAGAAATGGTCTTCTGTTTATCTTAGAAACTCTCCATATACTACTTCCCACAAATAATAAGAATCTGATGATTTCCCATCAGACCGTATGAGAAGCAATCAAAATCCCTTTAAGTTCCTGTTTTCCCAGACCACTCTTTATACCAATGTCTCAGGTTGTATTCCCTAGAAAGCAGATTTTGAGGTGCAGTTTAGCATGCAGTGTGTTCCTTAGCATGCCCCTGGGATAAACACCTACAAAAGGGAGAGGAAAGAAGCAGAATAAGGCGGATAGAGAAATTAACTTGTATTGAAAGTCCAGTGGCAAACAGAATAAAACGTGTAGCAAGGATGAACTTTCATAGATCTTTCCAATTGGGCTTAGATGGTCAGATTTTTAACCCCTACATTAACCCAATTTTGAATACAAGTGCCTTAGGAAGAGGCATGACCTTGGATGCGGAAGTTCTTGCTTTGGAGGGCATCTTTCAGCCTCAAAGGAGATTGACAGTGCCTCCAGCAGCTTTGGTAACGAGTCTAATGGAGGACAAGATTAGGGGGAAAAAAAAAAAAAACCTCAAAAAAGAGGTGCCACAAACCAGAAACCTGGCTCACACAAGGAGGTGTGTGTGTGTGTGTGGTGAGGAGGGAGGTGGAAGAGATTAGCATAACCATCTACACAGTTGTGGACACTAGTATCCCCAGGCACGGACACCTAGATTACAAAGCATAACATCCAAGCAGGTATCCAACTGCTGT
Source organism: Talpa europaea (assembly GCF_964194135.1). NCBI lineage: Eukaryota > Metazoa > Chordata > Mammalia > Eulipotyphla > Talpidae > Talpa > Talpa europaea. Next base: position 75,438,991 of record NC_140070.1, read on the forward strand.
TCAGAGCACAGGTCCAGGAGACTGAACCCAACAGACCCCAAAGGTAAAGATATGGAGATTGAGCCCATTGTAGACTCTCAGGTCCCTTTCAAATTCTACATAGTTACCCAAAATTAACAACCAACTGACAGCTCACAAAGAGTGGAGCCCCTCCCAAACAGAAGACTATATCAGTGCAGTCTCCGCACTGGCTGGGGCAGCACTCCCTCTGCCCACCTGTGACTAAGCAGGTGCCCCTTTTCATCAGCTCTCTCCTTCTGCAGGGCAGCAGCCTCCTGCCTGCCCATGCCCTGTACATGCCGGCCAGCGCTTCTCTTCACTGACCTCCCTCAGCTGAGGCCGCAAGGTCGCCTGCCTGCAACCATGTGGGCCTCTCTCAGCAAATCTGCCTCTTTTGGGGCAGATCATCAGCCACTTGTGTCTATGCAAGTGTCTTTTACTCTTCTGTCCCTTTCCTTAATAAACCTGCCCTTTATTTTATTTTATTTATTTTTATTTTTTTAAATACAAGAGCCGTGGTGCAGGTCAGATGCGCGGGAGGGTGAGAGGATCCACCAGAGACAGAGCAGGGAACAGAACAGGCAGACTGACGAAATACACTGCTGAGGGGAGCAGTGGGCAAGACAGGAGAGGTCTGCGCGCCATGTGGGTTGCTCTGAGGCCAGCGGCGATCGAACTGGCACTGCAGAGGCTGCGGACACCTTCATGGCACTGCCCTCAATTGCCTGGGCCACCAGGGAGGCCCTACCCTTTAAATATTAACTAAAGTCTCTGCCTTGTGGAAAAACTCGCCTGGGAAACTCGCTGCACATTGCTAAAAGGGGAGCATTGGTGAAACCTTTCCCAGAGTGAACCCAAGGACCCTGCACTCCAAACCCCCCAGCCTCCAAAAATGACATCACTTTGACTATTTTTTTTGGATTACAATCTTTTTCAAGACTATGTCTGTTGTTACATGAGACATGTTTGTTTACTTTTTTTTTAAACTAAGTGAAATATGACAATGTGTTTTGGACCACAACTCTTCAAAATGATCCACAGAGAAAATACCTTGAGTAAGAGAAAACCCTAGGAAAGACCTTGCTTGTTTTATTATCTTTACTCTTATTAATGGAACTAATTGTCCTGCTAAGGGTGAAAAAAAAATGTGGCCCTTAGGGTCAAGCAGAAAAGCTAGCAGGTTTTTTTTTAATAATTATTATTAATTTAGAAAATGAAATTTGTTATCCAATATAAAATAAAGTATCCACAATAAAAATCTTTCTATTAAGGATTTATAACTAAAATTCTTCTGACCAGAGGGAAAAATGTCAGATTTTATCACAAAATAAATCCCTGGGTACATATTTTCTAAAACCAAAATCAGTAAGTTACTAGATCTGCTTTATATATCTATTTCTTGTATAATTCAAAATATATATTTAACTATATTTTAGAAATTCCACTTTTTAAAAATTAAGAATGAAAAATTTCCCCCTGCTTATAGTTCTACTTTGTCTAATTCATCCAATTATTTGTTAAATATCATTAATATAAGACACAATGCTAGTTTTGGAAAAAATATTCCCAAGTGACTTAGACATAGAGCATGAATTCAAAGAACTTAAACTTTTTTAGCTAACTTGACCAAGATGAATTTTATAGCATAATCCTTTAGTACTAATAAAGCCAGAGTTAAGTTCAAATCATAACACTTACTCTGTAATGTTTATTAAGTGTGTGCTCAAAGATTTGAATGGTGGCCATGATGGCTATATTTTATAGTAATGTTTTCTATAATTAATGGTATTTTAAATAGCGATATTCAATTTGTGTGAAATATTACATTGGTGTTAGGGAAGTGTTTCTTCAATATGTCAGTATTCTGGAGTAAATATATTTTCTCTGTTTTAGTTTTCTAAGGTTGGTATAATGAAGTACCAAAACTTCCAAGCCTTAAAAGAACAGATATCATCATCCCTCCCCAGTTTCTGGTGGTCTGTTCCCAACCTTTGGCCTTCCTTCCTTTGTTCATGTATCTCTCAAGTCTCTGCCTTCATTTTCTTTTTTTTTTTTTTAAAGATTTATTTATTTATGCATACAAGAGCTGGGGTACAGACAGTCCTCTCACCTGAGACAGAGTGGGGAGCAGAACAGGCAGACTGACTGAAATACACTGCTAAGGGGAGCACTGGGTGACACAGGAGAGGTCTGCTGTGCCATGTAGGCCACCTCCCTGGCTGGTGATGGACTCATGCTGCCCTGGCTGCTGAGAGCTTCATTGTGCTGCATCTTAACCCCTTGCCTTGCCCCACAGGGGAGGCCCTCTGCCTTCATTTTTACTTAACATTTTCCTTGTATTTCTTCCCAAAATCTTCTCTCTGTGGAGATTCATCTCTGTGTCTGAAGGGTAAATGGTTTAGTAAATGGTTTTCAGGCTTTTCTGCCCTCCCACCATTAGAATTGCCCTGCCTGATGGGGCATCTGCAGTTGTTACATTGTTGCAAGCTTTGTCTTGTTTACTTCTGTGGGCCATTGGAGGAGTATTGAGATAGTCACCAAAAGAAGCAGAATCAGGAAAGCAGCAGCAAAGAAGATAGAAAGAAGGCCTGAGAAGCCCAGAGTGAAGACTTGCTAGGGGTCTGGAGGCCTCCCAGCCTCCTGGCCCCCCAGCACCCCTACCTGCCGTGTACCTTTTTGCCACACCACATGTAAAGCTCAATAAAAGCCTGAGAAACCCACCTAGGGCTCCAGGACTCCTCCTTTACCCATCTGCCAGATCATAGATATCCTGCTCAGTGACCTTCCTGCTCCTACAGTGTCCAAATGTCATCTTTGTAAAAGGACACCAGTAATATTGCATGAGGACCCTTTCTAAACTTACTATTTTAAACTCAATTACCTTTATAAAAATCATATTTCCTAATAAGATTACAATTTGAAGTATCATAGGTTAAGGCTTCAATATGAATCTTTTCAAGGACACAGCTCGACCTATAGCTGATGAGTAATGACTATTCAAAACAATAACCATATTGTCAGTTTCAAACTTCAAATGGAAAATGAGATAAAATTATTTACTTTACCTAGAAGTAATGTTAATCTGATGCTTCAAAATTCACAAAAAAATTATGTTACAAGACTTTAATGTTCTTTCTATTCTTGCCAGTTTACTATTTTGTTTTTTTCTTAGGTCACTTGAGTATTTGAGCTTTCTGTTAGTGCATGGGTATTCAAAAAAACTACCTCTCCCAACCCAGTGCTCAAATAATTTAAAATCTGAGTCTTTAATCTTTCCAGTCAACTTCCATATTCATTTAAAAAACATTATCCCAATAACTTTGTATCTAAAAAGAAAAAGTATACACATCTTTGAATATATGGTTTTCTCTTAATTTATTTTAATAATCTGCCCTTCTAGATATTTTTAATCATTGGCGATGACATTATTCATATCTTTTGTGGAATATAATTATTTATTAAGTATGAGTATATTAATTTAAAAGACATTTGTTCACAGCTTTGGTTACACTTTAAAGTCACTTGGTCAAAGAGAGATATTGAGAGATTTGGTCAACACTGTCTTTAACCATAAGCTGGTTGTATATTAGTTGCATGCATTTTTTTCATTTTTCCTCATAGCTTATAACATTTTGACAGTTAACTTTATAGTGATTTGATCATTCAATATACTTAAGATGCACAGAAGGAAAATCAATGCACTTATTTCATTCCAGGAGAATAACATTTTTCATAAGTGCATAAGTCTCAAAAGAAGAAATGTAGCTTTTATATGAATTATTCACTTTTTTTCCTGATAAAAAGTATTCTATAGACTCATATCGGTCATATTGAATTCTCTTTTAAATTATCTTTAGTAATATTGCAAATCTTGGATTTCCTGACTCTTCTATATCACTATCCATCCTCTCAACAGAAAAAGGGATCATCTTTTTATCAAAAATACTGCCATATATTCCTAATCAAACACTGAAATATATCCAAAAACTAGTTTTTAATCTCATTAAATTATAATGCAACTTTGGCAGTATTATCTGTTTAAAACTTACAAATGACTTTCCACAGCTCTGAAGAGAAAAACAGGGTCCATAACATGTAGCATCCATGTCTACAATCCAGGCAACTGTTAAGCAAAATTTAGAAGTTTTCTTTTTTCTCTTTTCTTTTTTTTTTTTGGCATTTCCTCTCTTCTCAGTTTGAACTTCTGAAAGTGTCTTTGTTTTTCTTTTTTTTCTTTCTTTTTTTTTTTTTAAGATTTATTTATTTTTTTAGACAAGCACTGGGTACAGTTGGAAGCGCAGGAGGGTGAGAGAATTCACCAGAGCCAGAGGGGAGAGCAGAGCAGGCAGGCTGATGAAGTACACTGCTGAGGGGAGCAGCGGGCAGCAGGAGAGGTTTGTTGGGCTCTGTGGGACCCTCGCCATTGGCCAGGGATTGAACTGGTGCTACAGAGGCTGCGGGCAGCTTTGCAACCCAGTGCTCAACTGCTGCACAACCAGGGAGGCTCAAAATGTCTTTGTTTTTCACTTTCATTAGTCTCCAGCTTATTGCTCTTCCACAGATTGTTCTCTATGCTTTCTATCAACTCATTGGTCCAGTTTTAGATACTAAAAAATTAATATTTTAATTTTTTTATTCTTGTATATTGGTGTATTTTTTAAAACTGCCCATAGGGCATTACTTAGGTAAACATGAAAAATTGTTTTTCTTAAATTACAAATTTTGTAACATTCCAGTGATAGAAACTTGGGTCCATGGGATTTTCTTTGCCAACATTCCAGGTGATTCTGCTTGCTATGCATGTAGTCATTTACTGCCATATAAAATTTCTTTCCTTGTAATACATTCAGAAAATGTTGGAAAAGCATTTCTTGACATGATGATATATTGAGTAGCAGGAAAATATTATAGACCAAAATTATTGTAGAAAATGCAAACATTCAATGTCAAGAAATAGTTTAAAAGTAATCATTGAAAATAATTCCTTCGCAGATATACATTTCCAGTAAAAACATTGAAGCCATAGAGATGTAATATACAGTATGGTGACTATACTTAAATATTCTGTATTTCATACTTGAAAGTTGGTTAAATAATGGAACTTGGAATTTCATCACAAGAAAAATATTTGTGACTGCATGTAACTATATGTGATGTGAATGTTAGCTAGAATTATTGTGATCAATTCTCAATATATACAAATATCAAACAAATCATGGTGTATATCTGAAGCAAATAAGATGTGATATGTCAATTATATCTCAATTTAAAAAAATAGATTTTTAAAATAAAATAATTTTAATTCCTGTTTACATAATAAATAACAATGTACTCCTACAAAGTTTTGACTTTCAATTTTAATTTCTAAAGTCTTAAGTAGGGGCCTCCCTGGTGGTGCAAGGGGTTAAGACACAACCTCTGAAGCTATCCCCAGCCAGGGAGGTGACCCAGATGGCGCAGCAGACCTCTCCTGTCTTGCCTGCTGCTCCCCTCAGCACTGCATCTTGGTCAATCTGCCTGTTCTGTTCCCCACTGTCTCTGGTGAATCCTCTCACCTCTGGCCTGTACCCCAGTTCTTGTATGCATAAATAAATATTAAAAAAATTAAAAAAATAAGTTTTAAGAATATCCAAATATTATCAAGGATATTTGAAAATCAGATGAGATTTCGGAGTTAATGTCTACAGATTAACTTCAAAGCATAAATTCAGAATAAAGTAAATATTTCTAAACAAATGCAGGTTTATAAACAAATACTTCTGATTTCATTGAGAACCATCATATCAACAACTAAATTTGGCATATAGTTTCAATACATTTCAAAAAAAATCTTCCTAAAAGCCATAGTTGAATGCTTTGCAGTTTCTAATCAGCTCAGAAGTACAATTTCTCAAAAGCATAAGAGAAGGTTTTCTTTGGATTCCTTCAAATGCTGTGCACATTATATGCCTTCCCCTTTATTTTATGACTTTAATAAACCAAAGGGTGTATATAAATCAAGGTATGTAATTAGGAAGCAAGGATTCTGGTCTTTACTTTGTCAATAAGAATCTTTTACTCACTTTCTCTTCAAAGAAACAAATGAGAGGTTTAGACAGAACCTGAACATCTTTAGGGGTTGAAAGTTATGGAATACAAGAGTGTGTGAGGTTGAGTAGATGGAACAGGGGAAAAATTAGGTTAGAGACTGAATAAAAAGATTTATATACTGAGTTAAAGATTATATTATTTTATCCTTTAGGAGCTGCTATTCAAAATATTCTATTTGTAAGAATAATTAAATTACTTTTAAAAAGAAGCATACCTCTTAGAACCTGACTGTTCCTTTTCCATTCTTTTATAAGCATTCCGGGTGATTCTGATGATAAAGATTTCCTTCAGAAACACTAGTTCAGACCATAAGGTGCTAGTAGCTATTTTAAATACTGGGATATAAAGACAGATTGATCTTTGGCCACTTAAAGCTGGGAGAAATATAAGTGATGCATTAGCATGTGTATGTGTAGAAGTTGTTAAATTAATTTTTAACTGTGTGTTTCCAAATAAAGAAATAATTCTATATAGAGAACACTGTGAAAATACACAAAATTTAAAATAGTGTATATAGATAAGTATGAATTATCTAAATGATAGATAGCATAATAGTGCATTGAATACTATGAACTATTTGTGCCATGGTATTGCAAGTTAAAAATTCTTAAGAAATTCAAATTTTTGATAGAGTTCCATTTGCATATCCTACATCTAAAGCATTTACTTTTATAATTGGTATATAAATGGTCATTAGAACTGAAATATTCATAAAGCAAGAAAAAATTATGAAGAATAAGAAATCTGATGGATGCTTCTGTAAAAATGAACTGTCTGCATTAAAAAGTGACAACTTTTATAACTGTTCATAATGGTGATCTCTTACTAGCCATAAAGCAGTTAGCAATATATAAAATTTTTATGACAAAAAGATTCATCACACTTTACTGCATTAAAGAAAGCTGTAGTGCTCATTATTGTTTTTATTCATATGTTTAGCTTTGTTGCATTTTTATTCTATTATAAAAGTAATTGTGTATTTATAAAATATGTATTAAATTATCGTTCTTGACATTTTCTCCTTTTAACAGAAAATAAATCCTGAAACATGGATCCTTATCAGTTTCACTGAAGGTTTATTATAGTCATTATATTTTATAATATAAAATGTCTGAGATTTAAAAATATATTCTTTTTTAAAGTTTTTTAAGCCTTTTTTATTACAGTATTTTATTATTTTATTTAGTTAGGGAGTTGCTAACTTGGTGGAAATTTACATCAATATTTTTATTTGTTTTTCCAAATTATTTTATTATCAGTAGATATTTTCTGTAAGACTGGCATTTTTAAAGTTTATTTCAAATTCTAAAGTTTTTCCTTATAAATACATGCTTTTTTTTTCAAATTTAATTGTCAATACTTATTAGTTATTCCTAGTTGATTGGCATACTCTTCTTTGAAAAAAAATGGCCATTACATTTGGAAAGATATTTATCCACTGAGTTATAACATTGACAATTTATTATAAAATATCAAATAAAATTAACTTTTTCATTAATATTAATTTCACAGAGAATTATTTAAATAAGAGGAAATGTCAATGACAGCATGGGCTAGAAAGTTTTCCCAAATTCCAAATGCTTGTAAGCAATACCAATGTTTTTTTTCCTCTCTAAGTGACAGGCTGATTCACTCTTTTCATGTTTAGAGAGTAGCTGTCAAATCCAAATATCATGTTCTAACAGTTGTTCTCTCAAGTGAAATGGTATCCCAGGAGAAAAAAATAAAATGGCTAATTCAACTCACAATTCAAATAATTGCACAAATTGTTTTCCTTGAGAAAAATCTTTGTGCAGTGTGTAACAGAAACATTTTATGCATACTTCATTTTTTATCACACTGAATATTAAAAAGCTAATTAATCAAGAGTCAAGATGCAAATAATTTCTTACAGACTTATCACAAATGTTTTTCAGTAAAACTGGATTTTGTTTTTCAGCCATGTAATGTCTTGGTAGACAATTTGGGTTGTTAGTACAATTTGGTGATGCTGCTTTGAGTCCTACTATGGTGCTTATGGTTTCACCCACTTCAGTGTAAATGTCAACCTGACAAAAAATAAAAATATCACAGTATTGTTATGAAAATAGTTTTGAGCTAACAGAATCCTAAAGGTTTCTTGGGGATAAGCAGGGATTACTTAGTTCTTGAGAACCATTAACACACATTCTGGCTTGAATTGTTCATGAGGACTGAGTTTATGTAAGCCACTTCTGATCAATAAGTTTTAATAACACATTTTATAGCTAGAAGGGAAAATTCTGAAATTAGAAAAGAATATCATAAATGAGCTTATTGGAGGCTTATTATGCGTAATGATAAATTTTGCTATCACTTTAATATGCAGAATTTCATTTCAAAAAGAGATTAAATCCCTTAAAGCTCTGAATGACATTTCACTAATATCTGTTTCAAATACCTGCACATCACATATAATGCAGCATATCCGTGATTGCAGTTATAATGCAATTGTGTTCTAAAGCCTAACATTCCTTCCAATTGATTTTGAGAAACTCCAGAAAGGTTAGTCTACATACAGGAATCCAGTCAATACACAGAAAATTTTAGTAGGTATCACTTTGTCTCCTCTTTCTTTACATTCCTTTACCTCTTCCAAGGACTTTAGTGGGCAGGAATCAGATTCTTCTTATAAGACTTCAGGAATCATTGATGTGTCATATAAACTTTATATGTTCCTGGTATAGTGCTAGTACATTCTGGCAGGCACCACAAATTGGCCATCTACATTATAAAGATTCTTTATAAAACCATATCAATGGCTGAAATGAAATGTCCTTTGCTGTTAGTAGCAAATGTCTGGACTGTTTTGTGGCTAACAATAATTTCATATTGCTTCCATACACATTAACACCTAGGGTTGTACTGGCAGAAAACGATACTGAGAAATGATAGGTGTGGACACAAAATTTCACTGAAAGGAACAGCTCTAACACTTAATGTCAGTTATTCTCTCCATGACCCCCCCCCACCACCCCCAGTTACAATGCTTAGCAAAAGGAAAACCTGAGACAGGCTTTCTAGTCACAAAGCAAATTCCGTCACCTCTACCAGTTTGCTAGATCAATACAATATCTAAGACATATGATTACATTAATTTCTGATTAATCACAATATGAGCATTGTTCATTTGCACAAGATTAAGTGTGGAAAATTTTGAAATGTTGCTGAAATAAAAATTAAATTTAGTCAAACTACCTAGTTCAAATTCACTAAAACATGACCTTAGTCATGTTACTTAAACTCTTTGTTCTTGCTTTGGCCTTTAAGATAGTAACTGGATCTTTAAGTTGCTGTTGAGATTAAATGTATTAAAAAAGGATATGAAACAGTGCTTTGACCATAGTAGCTGATGAAAAATATTATTATATTGTTACTATTACTTTTATTATTATGTATACTAGTTTGCATATTTAGTCTTTTCTTACTTTGGCAAATATTTATGGCATGCCTACAGTTACACATTATTTTTTCTTGTTAATTCATAACGAAAATTATCTATCTATAATTCATAAGTTATTGGATTATTTTCTTTTTACTTTAGCTTCTAATTTTTTTCTTTGGCTGAAAACCCTGTGGTAAAAATTGTTCTGCTACAGTTTCAAGAAACTATAGTCAGAACTAAAAGTATCCTCCTCAAGGAATTATAAAGAAAAAAATTTATAGCCCAGCCAAAAAGTATAAATCTCCTTTCAAGACTATCATTGGCTGGAGAAATTGCTTTTGACAAATAATTAACTCAAGCTCTGGAAGTGTTTTGTTTAATCTATTTTACAAAAGAATACAAGACAAAGCCAAATCAAATAAAACCTTACAACCTTTTTTTGGATATATCAAATTAGGGTTGAGGACTATGTGAAATAAGAGTAATTGCTAGGCACTGACTGTATAGTTCATTATTTTAACAAATATGCAATTATAATTAAATAAGGATGACCTAAGATTGCAATAATACATGGGTAATTTTTGGAATTTAAAGATAAAAGCTATGATCTCCCTTGAGTGTTAGACAGACATGTGTTTTTGGCAACCACCTTGAATTTTTTCCCACGTCCTATAACAGCCATCCTTATCTACATTTCATACAGAGAAATAGAGAAGAAAGAAAAACCCCAGTATGATAAGGCAGGAATAAATGCATTGTACATCTGATATCATTCATACATTCTGCTGAAAAAATATTCTGGCAGTTCATCAATTTGTAATGAAAAAAAGATTTCTTTATAGTGTGAAATTAATTTCTATTAAAATTGCAAGACACATTATATTAACAGACTGTCTTTTGTTAAGATAAATGGAAAAACTAAACAAATAAAGAAGAAAAAGGGAAAGAAAAGTGCTAAAAGAGAATTGATCTTAACAAAATAGTATATATATTGAAGCAATCTGTTTTCAGAAGGTGAATTTAACCTACAAATAAGATAATTTAAACTAATTGAAGAGCTTGGGAATGGAAAACTATAATCGAGCATTTATAAAGATTTATTTAAAGATGAAAAGGTAATAAGTTCAGTGTCGGGGATATATTTAAAGGATATGCATGTTTTACATACATGCATGGGATACATAATCCATCAATAGTCTTCTATATATTTTATTGACTCCTGATTATTTTGTCTTAATATGATTAACATTTCTGGAGAAAATCACTTGTAATTCAAGTATCCTCGAATTATAAATACTCTATTCGAGTATCCTCAAATAGAGATTTATGGAAACTATAAAGAAGAGAATGAAAATTCTTTCATGTAATAGGGAAAAAGGAAAAAAAAATTCTTGCTAACAAAAGCTGTTCTTATTGAAAATACTTGAGTCATATAGCACTATTCAAGACTTTTCTTATATTTATCTGTGGAAAATGCTCAGAGAGACAAGAGTTCAAATCACAGCTGATGAAGATTATGAATGCTCGATTATAGGCAGAGCTAGGATATGGTAAAATTCCTACCATGAGGGAGACTGGGCTGATTACATCTTTAGATAGTAACAACTAAAAGACACACACACACACACTTCCATAAAAATGACCTAATTATGTTTCTCTATATAAAGGTCAATGTCTTAAAGTCTTGAGTGATTCTCATGCTTAAAGTCTATAAAATTGGTGATAATTAGACTTTATAATTATCAAAACTCATAAAAACATGTATTTAACTGAGAGAATATTTGGATACCCCTATCATGCATTACCAATGTAGTGCACACAGCACCAAATCACCTGTATACCATCACCATTTTTTTAAAGATTTATTTATGCATACAAGAGCTGGGGTACAGACCAGAGGTTTGAGGGGTGAGTGGATTCACCAGAGACTGAGTAGGGAGCAGAACAGGTGGATCTACTGAAATGCACTGCTGAGGGGAGCAGTGGGCGAGATAGGAGAGGTCTGATGTGCCATGTGGGTTGCTTCCTGGCTGAGGATTGAACTCCTGCTGCAGTGGCTGTGAATAGCTTCATAGGCTGCATCTTAACCCCTTGTGCCACCTGGGAGGCCCCCATCTCCATTTTTTGTGATTCCTTCATTCTTTGTCCTTGCCCTCCTCTGCCCTTCATCCTTTGGTGTTTCAGTTCTGTAGTCAGCTATCAAGACTTAGTATTTAAGCTTGTCTTTATCATACTCTTAGTTTAGTTATTTGATGCTTCACATATTAGTGACACCATTCAGTATTTCTCTTTCTCCTTCTGACTTACTCACTTTGAATTATCACTTCCAGCTCCACCCATGTTACCAAAAATGGCATGAGTTTATCTTGTCTTGATTGCTGAGGAATATTCCATTACATTTATATAGCACATCTTCTTGACCCATTTGCCCATTTTGGTGCACATAGGCTGTTTCCATAATTTAGCTATAGTAAATAGTGATACAATAAACATGGGTGTGCAAATTTCCTTTCAAATTAATGCCTTTGAATTTTTGACGCCTGGGAGTAAAATTACTGGATAAAATTGCACACACATTGTTAATGTTTTGAGACATCTCCATACTGCTTTCCGTAACGGCTGGACCGGTTTGCATTATAGAAGATTTCCCTTTTCTCCACATCCTCTCCAGCACCTGTTATTTCTGAACTTTTCTTTTTATTAAAGATTTATTTATTTATTTATTTATACAAGCACTGGGTACAGTCAGAAGCGTGGGAGGGTGAGAGAATTCACCAGAGCCAGACCAGGGAGCAGAACAGGCAGACTGACGAGGTACACTGCTGAGGGGAGCATTGTGCACAACAGGAGAGTTCTGTTGCGCCATGTAGGAACCTCGCCAGCAGCCATGGATAGAACCGTTGCTGCACAGGCTGCAGGCAGCTTTGCAGCCCAGCGCTCAACCGCTGCACCACCAGGTGAGTTCCTATTTCTGAACTTTTTCAATATGGGCCATTCTCATATATGTGAAATTGTAGCTCGTTGTGGTCTTGATTTGCACTTCTCTAATGATAAATATGGTGAACATTTTTTCTTGTGCCTATTTATAGTCTGAATGCCTTCTTTGGAAAAGTATCTGTTTAGTTCGTCTGTCCATTTTTTGACTGGATTTTTTTTTTTTTTGGTAGAGTTTTTATGAGTTCTTTGTATATCTTTGATAACAGTCCTTTGTCAGATGTATGGTGTGCAAATATTTTCTTCCATTTAGTAAAACTGTCTTTTTGTTTTAGTTCTGTTGTTTTTCTCTTTGCAGAGCTTTTTAGTTTGATGTAATCCCAGTTACATAAGTTCTTTTTGTTTTCCTTGCTGTTGGGGTGGAATCCCTAAAGCTATCAATCAAGCTTATGTCAAATAATGTTTCACCTATTTCTTCTTCTATGTATTTTAGGGCTTCAGTTTTTACATCCAAGTCTCTAGAAACATGTATATTAATTTCTCCAAAGCTTGAGTAATGCGTAGCTTAATTTATTCATTTGTAGAAACACATAATTAGATTAAGAGAACATTTTATTTGGTGATTTATTCAGTTAGAACATTCTAGCAAAACTATTTCTCTATAAATTCGAGCAGGGTAATTATTACATGATACATTTAATAGAATGCATAGCTTCTTAATTATAGGATTGAAAATAATACATTATAGTCAAAAAGGTAAAACATATAATAGATTTTTCTTACTACATCTTATTTTGCAGTATTGTTAATGACTACTTATGATTACTCAGCAAGCAGAGTTATGGGAAAATAGGTGACTAGCTCTTACCTCTACATTCATAACATTCTCAGTTTAGAATAGGATTTGTGAATTACCCATGGCTTTGTGAGTTGTAGATATTTCCTTTCTCTGCCTTCAGCCACACAATTTCCTTATTGACAATCTTTTACACAGATAGAATACAAAGGGAAAGATTAGTTTTGATGTGTCAGTATATGAAACACCTAAGTTACAACATATGCTTTTTGTAGATGGAATGAGCATTTTCTGTTTATCTGTTCTCTACTAGTATTGAAAAGGAGAATTTGGGTAAATGATGGATAAAGACCTTGGTCACAGAAGCAAAAATTACTGGTTTTAGTTCAAAGCAAAAGAAAAACAAAAAGAAAAGAAAAGAAAAACAACAGAACAAAGGTGCTAGTACAGAGGAAAGGGATTGACCTTAACAATACCACAAAAGTGTGTGTGTGTGTGTGTGTGTGTAATACCAAACAATAGGCAACTTGTTTTTATAGATAAATGCCTCCTATTATTTAGAGTCAATTAGATTAATCTAAACAAATTGGGTAATGGAAAATATCCAATAAAAATTTTTATTTTAATTTAGGAATGTTGGCATACACATATGCTTATATGTAAAATGAGAATGAAGTCATTATTATTTATAGTAGTAGAGGTAGAAAGCAAAGTGGGGACTAAAATAGTTGTATTTAAAGTTCTGGGTTATACATAAACATTCCATTTTCTGTTAAATGCCATTTTATGATTTAATTTTCATCACTTGCTAACCTTGATGTTCCCCTCTTACAACTAGATTGTACCATATATGATGTGTCTGAACCTACTTATAATTATATATAAATTATGATTTTGATAATATATAAACAAAAATATAATTTCAAAGTTTCTGACATAGTCAAAATAATTGTATTTATAAAGTGATAAGGCAATCATCTCATATTTTTATATCACATTAAAAATATACACACCTCATGGATTGGAAGAATAAACATTATTAAAATGGCCATCCTACCAAAAGCAATATACAGATTCAATGCTATTCCAATAAAAATTTCAATGTCATTCTTCAAAGAAATAGAACAATTATTGATGAAATCCATATGGAATCACAAAAAACCCCGAATAGCCAAAGCTCTACTGAAAAAAAAAAAAAAAAAAGAAAGGAATGGAGGCATCACACTCCCAGACTTCAAACTATACTACAAAGCCATAATAATCAAAACTGCATGGTATTGGAACAAGAACAGACATACAGACCAATGGAATCGAATAGAAAATCCAGAAATAAACCCACAGATCTATGGTCAACTAATCTTTGACAAAGGAGCAAAGACTATGCATTGGAGCAAAGAAAGTTTGTTCAATAAATGGTGCTGGGAAAACTGGGTCGCTACATGCAAAAGAATGAAGCTTGACCACTACCTCACACCATACACGAAAATCAACTCAAAATGGATTAAAGAACTAGACATAAGACCTGAAACCATAAAATATATAGAAGGAAATATAGGCGAAACACTACGTGATATTCACATCAAAGACATCTTTACAGACACATCACCCAAAGCAGTGATAGTGAAGGCAAAGATAAACAGCTGGGACTACATCAAATTAAAGAGCTTCTGCACAGCAAAAGAGACAATAACAAAAACAAAGAGAATCCCCACCAACTGGGAGAACATTTTTGCACCCAACACTAATGATAAAGGACTGATCACAAAAATCTGCAAAGAGATGATGAGACTCAACAACAACAAAGAAAATAATCCAGTTAAAAAATGGGCAGAAGAGCTAAAAAGAAACTTCTCTGAAGAGGAAATGCAAATGGCCAACAGGCATATGAAAAAACGTTGAACATCACTTGTCATCAGGGAAATGCAAATCAAAACTACCATGAGATACCATCTTACACCAGTGAGAATGGCACATATTAAAAAAACTAGCAACAACAAATGTTGGCGAGGGTGTGGAGGAAAAGGAACTCTTCTGCACTGTTGGTGGGAGTGCAAACTGGTCCAACCACTATGGAGAGCTGTGTGGAGATTTCTGGACCTACTAAACATAGAGCTTCCATATGATCCAGCAATTCCACTCCTAGGTATTTACCCAAAGGACACAGAAACGTCAATTCCCAAGAACACCTGCACCCCTATGTTTATAGCAGCACTGTTTACAATAGCTAAGTTTTGGAAACAACCCAAATGCCCAAAAATAGATGACTGGATCAAGAATATGTGGTACATATACACCATGGAATATTACTCAGTATTCAAAAAAGATAAACACATGCAATTTGCAGCAACATGGATGGCGCTGGAAGGGATCATGCTCAGCGAAATAAGCCAAAAAGAAAAAGAAAAATACCGGATCGTCTCATTCATAGCAGGAATCTAGAAAACTTAAATAAGGGACCAGGAAAATGAATAACTATAAGAAAGTGAAAATCAGAATCAACAAAAAACTATGAAACAGAGACACTTTTGGGGGGGGTGGGGGGCGGGAGGGGAGGGATTGGGATCAGAAAGGGGGGGTTGCAACTGTATGGGGAATATAAAAATAAAATTTATTATTAAAAAAAATGATGCACATCTGAAATGTATAAAATGTTATAATGCAATGTTACTTCAATTAAAAATAAATTAATAAAAAATAAAAAATAATAAAAATAAACACACCAGAATATGGTCAATGAAATGCATTATCAAAAGGTAATAGTAATAAGGGCCTCCCCAGTGGCACAGGTGGTTGAACACCGCACCTTGAAGCTATCTGCAGCCTCTTCAGTGCAGGTTCATTCCTGGCTGGCCAGGGAGAAACCCACATGTTGTGGCAGACCTCTCCTGCCTTGCCCGCTGCTCCCCTGAGCAGTGTCTTCAGTCTGCCTGTTTTGCTCCCTGCTCTGTCTCTGGTGAATTCTCTAACCCTCCCACACCTCTGACCTGTACCCTAGTTCTTGTATAAATAAAAATAAATCTTTAAAAAAATTTTAAAAAGTAGTAATTATTCTTCTTCCCACAAGTTGTTGAAGAGAGTACTAGATACATTAATGAACTAATAGGTAGATTAAATGGCACAAGGAGCCTCCAAAAATTCTCAGTGGTGGCAATTTAAATACTTTTGGTAATGCTTTAAAAAATATGCAACATTGTAGATAAACTATGTAATTTTTCTGCATAGTGATATGGCAGATCCTCCTAGCTTCTCTCCAAGGTCTTTTTTCTCTTCCAAGGCACTCAGCATGATTGTCTATCCCAGCTTCCTTACATTTAAATGTGGCTTTTTGCCTAGATCTCATCAATAGAATGTGAGCAACTGTGATATGGATCACTTCCAAGTCATTGCTTTGGAGCAGTGTTTGTTATGATTTGATCTTTATCCCCTTCTGGAAAGACATGGCTAAATGATGATGAAGCTTCCATGGCAGCAGAATCAAAGATGGAGCTTCCTGGACCCATGAATATTTAAGTATGGAAAGCTGCCCATAAAATCAGGAACAACTCTTTGTATGCATTCTAAACAAGAAATACACTTCCACTATATTTAATTCAATAAACACAGGGTTTATTGAGGATGAGAGCTAAAACAATTCTAATTTGGTGAGGCTATTTTCTAATATTTTAACTATTAGTCTTTTTAGAAAATTAGTGTTATAGAAAGTACATTTGACACCAATATGGAAAGCAAGTATCAACTTTCAATGTCAACTTTCTTAATTATAGAAAACAAGCAAATACTCCTTGGACTTTCAGCAATTTTAATTCCTGAACCCCTATGATAGTACACCTCTCCTTATAACAATTTGCTATGAATTTGAATTAGAAAATCACTTCTAAGCTGCATAAAATGTGATTATGAAATCTTGGTTTAGCTCAGACAAATAGCATTCTCCAAACTCATAAATAGTCCACCCCCTGAATCAAAATGGAATCTACTGTCAGTTGTAATTCACCACATGTAATGTGGAATTTGTAGATACCCTCTCGCCCCCACCATACCACAGAAACACGTTCCTTTTCTTGCTGCCCTCTCCCCAACTTTGTATTGGTATCTATATAATTATAATGGAAAAAAAATTTCTTTTGCATAGCATGTTCACATTGATTATACTCTTTGTTTAACTCATGATTTCAGACCTACATCTTCTGATTTTACTCTGTTTTCTTATTTGGAAACACTACTTCTATTATTTTTTTAAAAATGCGTGATTATCACTCTGCCATCTATGTAGATAGCTAAGGAACTTGATAAAGAAACACCTAAATATAAAAGGAGTTGCTAAGAAAAGCTGCTTTTTACAATAGCTAAAAGCCCAATCTAAAGGCAAACTACCTGGGGCCTCCCCGGTGGTGCAGCAGTTGAGCGCTGGGTTGCGAACCTGCCTGCAGCCTCTGCGGCGCCAGTTCGATTCCCGGCTGCTCCCCAGCCACCAGAGGAGGTACCCACATGGCGCGCAGAATCTCCTGCCACCCGCTGCTCCCCTCAGCAGTGTACTTCGGTCCTTCTGCCTGCTCTGCTCCCCGCTCTGGCTCTGGTGAATTCTCTCACCCTCCCGTGCTTCTGACCGTACCCAGTGCATGTATAAACAAAACAAACAAACAAATAAATAAATAAATAAACATGCCTCTATAAAATTAAAAAAAAAAATAAAAAAATAAAGGCAAACTACCTGTGCTGAATTCTTGTTATTTCTTTATTTGCCACTTGACTTTTGGTAAGTCATTTATCTTTATCAATAAAATTTAAAACAAAAAGTTAATATTGAAATCAGCCAATTTCAGTGGAGCACTGAAAAAAGTTTCTTCCTAATAACAGATATTTAATAAATGAGATGTTTTACTGTTACTGTACCAATAGACATGCTTTTGCCTCTGGAATACTCTTTTTGATTTGTAGAACTCTTGGTCTCTTTTTCTTATTTCCCATTAAGTAAAATAAAATTTGGCCAATTCATCCAAACATGACCTTTAACTTAAAAGTCTTCAGTTAAATATTGTTTTTGCTTTTTTTTTTTTTCTAGTCTCTAAGTAGATAGAGCCAACAACCTCACAGTCCTGTGTTCTGAAAGGAGAGATACATAAACTCTGCTATGATCACTTTAGGTTCTATAGTTCTGCGACTCTAAGCAACTCTTCTTCCGGATTCCAACAAGCCTTGCTAAGCAAGTCACTAAACTGATCCTTAAATATCCTCAGTAACATTCCTCCTTTTCACTTCTCTACCCTTTGATTTTCCAACTTCAGTTCACTTTTGTTTACATTATGTGTCTATGAAAACATCTTTGTACACCTGGTGCTCTTCTTCTTCACCTGTTTACTCTTCAATGGCATTGCAATTTTATGCAGAGGCTAGAATGACAGTTCTGAACAGGTACATCTGTAATATATTTTGTAGACTGATAGCTTTTTTCTTTCTTTTTTAAAGTAGATCTCTTAAAAATTGTGTCACATTAGAAATTGCATATCTGAACATTATGGAAACTAAAAGTATTCAATTTAATATATATTAGATATATATTATATATTCTTATAAAATATAAATTGGATGTGAACATTTTTTTTTAACCAGGTTTAATTTTTACTAAATATCTATATTCTTTCTTTTCCCTTTACATTTTTAGTAAATAAAAGTGATTGAATATAATTTAACTACTCATTCCTTCAGAAGTACTTGTGACCCTTTATAATAATATTCATTACAGACTATTACATTTAGGGCAGGTGTAATCTTCATAAGACCAAAACTGTGAAACCTACTTGGGAAAAAAAAAAAAGTGAAGCAAAATCTTCTACCACATGGCAAAAAGTTTATGGATTGGAGTTGGACAAAACTGAGTTTGAATTCCAGAATCCCTGCTTATAAACTTTCAACAGCAGTACTCAACTGAAAATTGGGGATAGCAATACGAACCTTTTTCACAGGTTATATGGCATATGTAGGATAAATAACTTACAAAGAACAATAACTCAGTGTTATTATATTCCAAGAAAGGTGCCATCATGCATAACCAGCCTCAGGAATGCACCAGGCTCATTTTAACATTTGGTTTGTTTTTGATGAATTGTTTCAATTGTCATATTGGCACAAGAGTTTTTTTCCTTTTCCCATAAGGACAGAATACCATCCTTTTATACTAGGGCTTCCCACTGTGGCAAGGTCATTATTTAACCATGACAAAACTTTGAAAATTATTAACATGTGGATCTTGGGCCACTGCATTTTGCTTTAGACATTATGGGTGGTTTGTTGATGCTAATGTATGGCACCCTGTTATGATATTTCCCCCCTTCCTCTTTGACTTTCTCTTTTGTAAAATTTCACATGTGGAGCTAGAGTGATTAATATTTTATGCAGTTGTTCTTATATGCAGCATGATACTGCGGGATCCATTCAACTCTCCAGTAGCTCTGCTGCCACTGAAAGGTAACTAATAGCTTGAGCTGGGCCCCTCCTGGCCCTGGGAGGTCTCTTGTGAAATAGAAACAGACAATATCTTGTCACATCATAAATTTATAAGTAGTTAATTAAAGGCTTTCCCTTGCATCTTAAACACATTCAGAGTCCCCTATCACAAGGAATGATTCCTGTTTAATTACCAATGGTTTGTAAAAATTTGCTGCTCAAAGTGTATTTTAATGTCAGGCAGATTATTAGTACAAATGGAAAACTGTGCCTGGAAAATGTCCAAAGAATATAAACTTGCACACAACTCTGTGCATATATTTGCCTCTTAATTATCTGTGTAGAGACATGTAATTTAATTTTTAAAACTTTTGGAACTGTCATATGTATGGATGACTTTATCACACTGAACTATAAAACTGAATATTCATTTTATATTTGCATTATCCCAACAACTATGCTCTATTAACTGTTATTTCTTGCTGTTTTAGACTACTTTTTAAAATACATGTATGTTCCATATTTATTGTGCTAGAGATTTGCTGGTCAATTTGTAGAGACTTCCAAGAAGTGCTGTAAAATCCTTGTTTCAGTTCTCATATGGAGCACTGTCAATTATTAGATACTTTGGAGAAAAGGAAACATTATGATAAAAATCAAATTCTAGCATGGCTCAGGAAAAAATAAGTTTAAAATTTTATTTTAGGTTAACCTGGAAGAAATTTACCCCAAAGAACTCTTTGATTATTCTTGATAAATAACTTATTTGAGCTAATGTATAATGGATTATCTATATAAACGCTCTTATCAGAAACCCTGAAGCTGTTTATAGTGATCTCAATAGATTATAGCTCTTCTGCTGAAAAATAAGTAATCAAAATTATAATAAGAAACTATGAGGCATGGTAAAGTCATTAGTGATATAAATGGATTTTTTTTCAGCACTGCCCATCGATTATTCATATGCATGTAAATGTTTGTTTGAGTCGCCCTTTATTGTCAGATTATAATTCACACAGTAGCATGAGTAAAATATATCCTTACGTTCATTTTAATTTTATTTCTTTTACCAATTTTTATTAAAGGCAAAATACAATAGAAACATTTCATTTGGTTATAGAAGGATTATATAAAGATATGTTAGAGGTAACACAGGATCCCAGGATTATTAGGTTTTTAACTACTGTAATTATAGTGTAACATATTCTCATCTTCCTATTCATCTCATACTGATAAGAACATTTTATGTTTATTTATTTAATATTTCTGGTCCCAATAATCACAAAATATCTGCCTTTACATAGTGATGGCAAATCTTGAACAACTACCATTTTAAGTTTTATATATTCACGAATTCTGGTCTATTTCCATCTTATTTGCGACCCAAGGATAGGCATTAGACAGCCCTCATATATCCTCACTAGATTGCTGTTCAGGACAATGCAAGAAGCAAATGGGTGGCATTTTCCTCTGGATAATGTTGTGTGAGGCTCAGCTCTCTGAGATGACAATGTCAGGGTCAAGCATCCAGACAGACACAGGCATCCGCGTGAAGGAACATGATTAGTGATGACTTTGCTACCATCTTTCCAAGATTAGCTTAAGCATTGTTTCTGCCTGTCTAAGTGGTACTTTTGACCCTTGATCCCCCAGAAACTTTGTTAGGTACCAAATAGTCCTTAATATATTCTTTCTCACCCTTAATATGGAAAGATGAGGTTTTGTTAGTGAACAAGATGTTTGTCTGGAAATTAACATGTATCAAAATATGAACTGTGAAACAGATGATATAGCTAGTAGAGGTAATATAAAATTATACCATCCTTCAAAATATTATACCCACATATCACTCACTGGTTTGTTACTAAATTTTTTCCATTATACCTGCATTCTTAACAGTTTCAGGACTGTTCCTTTCAAAGCAAGGAACAGTCATTTTTGGCAAGGTGATCACATATTGCACTGCTACACTTTAGTATGGATTTTGTTAGATGGACCGGGCTAGAAAAACCCTGACTATAGGGCACATGACAGAGGGTAGAATTATTGAATTAGGTCAATGAAGAAACCTTTCACTTCCTTCATGGTTTTGAGAAAATCTTGTCTTATGCACATCCATTAACTATAGGCTTTTTTCCCAGGATGTGCTGTATCTTTCACTAACTGTGTTTGAGTCTGTTTAGTATGGGTGTTAAAACTCTAACTGAAAATTGAATACATGTAAGATTCAATCATGTATGCTAACAATCTTAATGTTTTAATATTTATAATAATTTTATGAGATAGGGGTATAATAGTTTGAAACAGTGGGAACTGAGAGTATCCAGTAACTTGTCAAAGTGAAAGAGTCAAAAAAGGCTGGAGGCTAGATTGAAACCTAGGCCAGTTTGCCTCAGATCCATATTATCCCCACTACATTCTCTGCTGCAGTGGTGTGTGTCATGATTTCATTATTCAGTTGTTTGCTAAAGGACTTTTCCAAATCTACTAGTGATGACTCCCCAAAGAATCCAGAATTTTGTGTTCCTAAAAGACTGCCTAAAGTATCCAATTTATTGAGGTGCTAGTTTAAGTAGACAATGTTTATGAGTGTGCTATAATTAATCCCATCAAGTAAGGCAAGGAATAAATCTGGACACTTTTCATGGATGCTTGTCTTAGATAAGCATTTAATTTTAAAGATTTTATTAAAAATTAGACAAGAATTCAGAAGTAAATGTGATGATTCAATTCTGTTGTATTTTGTTTCTTGGAGGAAAAATACTGATAATGATAAGCACATATCTCAAAATTTTGTATCTTAAGTCTGAAAGTTCTTGAATTTTAGATCAAATTCCTATTGAACAAATGATAGTAGATTGACTAGTAAACCCCAAAATGATTATTTTTATGTCTTAAAATATAGAACTTATGTATATGACCTTATTTGGAAAAATAGTCTTGTAATGCAATTGAGGATCTAAAGATGACATTATTCTGTATTATCCAGGTAGACACTAAATGCAATTTAGTGTCTCTTTAGTGTCTCTTTCCCTAAAAGAGAGATGCAGAGGAGTGGTACATAGAAGAGAAGGCCATGAGAAGATGAAGGCAGATAATGAAACTATGTAGCTACAAGCCAAGGAAATCCTGGAGCCACCGGAAGCTTGATTTAAGATGTCCTGGCAGCTAGAAGTGAGAAAAAATTAAATTCTATTGTTTCAAGTCATCAAATTCACAATAATTTGTTGTGGAATCCCTAGGAAGCTAATGCACATTTATTTTCTGCCATAACCACAAATGTAATATGTTTGAACATAGTTTGTCCTTCTTGCTTTGACACTTCTTTCTTCTTTATTTTTCTGTTAAGCAAAAAAGATGCAAACAGATATTTTGGCTCCTCCATTATTTCATCACTTAATGTGCTCTTTTGGCTATTTTTATTTGCTTTCTTTTGCATAATTGTGTATTTTCTTGTTTCGGTTATGTGCCAGTCATTTTAATAAGTGAAAGCCACACAGTACTCTGAGAGGCAAGCATAATCTCACACCTCATAGAATGTTCTGTCTAACAGAATTCTTCATCCATAATTACATAAACAGAACCTGATGCTTTGAATCTGAGGAAGAGTTCTCCTACCCCAAAGATTCCTCATCATCAGTTACATGTTAATTAAGTTCTGCCTGTTCCACAGAAATTATGTGAAAGAGAAAATGGACAGAAGAAAGTCGATTCAAAAGTGAATGAACGAAAAATAAGAAGAGTAGATATCTAGTATAGAAAATGTTCTTAGATAACACAGGAAAAGGAGAGGAAAATACTAGTAAATTTGAGAAACAAAAGTACTGCCTAGTTCATGTAGGACATTTCCCAGAGAGAAACAAGGGATTTCCTAGGACCAATCAAGTAATAGGTAGTTGATGTGTGTATCAAACTGCTATTACAGGAAAACTTGACCTCAAGATCTCCAGTAGAAGCAATGCCAATTGGTTATGTAATTTTTTAAAAGAATTGCACATTTAGCTTGGTAAATGTTAATGTGTTTTCATTATACAGTCTTATAAGGCTGTATTGGTGGTTTTACATAATGTATGATACAAGCAGACTTTTGTCTTGAAAATATGAAAAGTTGTATATTCCAAAACCCATCTGGATTTGCATCAACTTTAAAAATGAGTGTTCACTAGACATATTTTTCTTCTCAAACATTTGATAGAATATAGCTCCACTGAAAACAAAATAGCAGTTTGAGAAAATGGTGTAAGAAGTCTTGGGGCAAACTTTAGTAGATCAGTGACATAGTAAGAAGTTGAAAATCTCACTATGTAACAAAAGAGGGCCAGAAATGCTTTGTGAACAATATGTGAAACTAACACACTTCCTTCATTCATTCTGAAATAATAGAAAAGAGAGGAACACTGAGGTCTGGGTTTCTTTGCCATAGTAGATCCATCACTACCTGAAGCCACACACACCAATAAATATTTACAGTACAATGGAGTAGATAGGGAGGTAAGTGAGATAATGTGAATTCTGGATTGGGAAGACATTTCATAAAATCTCTGAATCTGAGGGTGACCAGATTACTAGTTTAGAACTGTCCTTTTAAATTTTTATTGTTACTTTGTGATTGTAACATCTCTTCCTTTTATTTTCAAAAGCTTTCAAAAACTTTATGTGATGTACATATGTTTTAATGAGTTGAATTATGTCTCCCCAAAATGTATATGCTGAATCACTAACCCCCAATACCTCAGAATATGATTCTATTTGGAATCAGTCTTCAAAGTGTACACTGTTACAATGAGATTATTAGACTAGGCCCTAATCCTATTTAACTGGGGTTCTTACAAAGTACTAGGGATGTGAGTGCACAGAAAACCATGAGAACAGGGCAAGAAGACAGCCATCTACAAGCTGAGAATGAACTCAGAAGAAATCAGTCCTGCAAACACCCTGATCTTGGTCTTCTAGCCACCCCAACTCTCAGAATATAAATTTATATTATTTATAGCACCCAGTCTGTAGTATTTTTCTGGCAATCTCATTTATTGCTTAGTAATAAGCAAAATGAACATACATATACTGTATTCTTTCTCTCATTGAGTAATTAATCTATTTGAGAAATTAGTGGGAGGCAGAAGTAATATTTAGGAAGCATGATAGCTAGTGTGAAGTAGCTTTTGTATATTTTCAGCATATTTTTAAGACCAACAGAATAATATCAGGTCTGTCAGAACCAATGATCATGGTGTTTGTTGGATTTAATAAACCCCCTTTCTATGTAGGTAATGAAATCCCAGGGGCATGCTGATATATGTGATTTGTACTGAGACTCTGGGGCTAGAAAGGAAAAATGAGACCTAATGTTTCCTAATTTTACTTTTAAATAACTATAAAAATATTGGTTAATAAAATGTTTCAAGGAAGAATTTCTGCAAGTTATTATAGCCAAAATTGGTGGATGACTTCTCATGATCTATTTACACTGACTTTTGCCCTGAACATATCGAAAATTGATTCAAAGACGAGTACAATTAACAGGATAATCTCAATTCTCAGTATTTAAATATATTCTCTAAGGGCCTTGTAAAGAAACAGATGTTTAAGAGGAGGTCATATGAGCATTTTGTCAAATCTGTGGCAGCTGCTTAAGAACAGAATCTCAATTCCTTTGGGACTCCTTGAGGCACATTTCAATGCTGTTTTAAAGAAATCTCTGATGTTTGGAATGTTATGCTTATCCCAAATTTGGTCAGACTCATTATTTTAACCTTGTTCAATAGAAAAAGGACCCACTGTTAAAACAGGCAGAAAATACTCTTTGATGCAAAATAATGGATAAGAATAGTTTTCCCTGCAATAGATTTCTTCCAGTAACATATCAGAAAACCTACTCCTGCAATTGGGACAGAGAATTTCACTAAATTTGAGTCCTAGGCCTCTGTAAGTATCTAATGAAAGTTATGGACCTTCACTGTAAAGGAATATCTTTATACAGAAATGTACAATCTCCTCCATAAAAGAGTATTGATAATTACCTAAGATCTGCCTCAGGGATGTAAACTGTTGGATCTAAATGAAACTTCATGAAGGGTAACTTCATACAATAGTCAAAGAAACAGAATAAAAGTGACACAGGTTAACAGTTCTGGGCAATCTCTCTTAAAAATAAAAAATAAAAAATAGTACTAAAGACATTCTGATGTGTGTATTTTTTAAAGGCAATTCACATTTGTGTTCTAATCGTTTACCTATGCCTCAGAAACATATATGCTGTTTTATTGAAAAAAAAAATAGAATTAGCTGAATAGAATGCTATATTTAATCTATCTACAAATAGATATAGAGATATACAGGGATTGGAATATATAATAATCCACCCTGAAGAAACATGCTAATGCATTAAAAATTCAGCCCCTGAACTTCCCTGGTGGCTCAGGGGTTAAAGACAGTGCTGTCAAGCTATTGCCAACCACTGCAGCATGAGTTCAATCCCTGGCTGGCTAGGGAGCTTCCCACATGGTGCAGCAGATCGCTCCTGCCTCACCCGCTCCTCCCCTCAGCAGTGTATTTCAGTAGATCTTCCTGTTCTGCTCCCCACTCTATCTGGTGAATCCTTTCAACCCTGACCAGCACCTCTAGCTTACACCCCAGTTCTTGTATGCATAAATCTTTAAAAAAAATTCAGCCCCTAAAATTAATATTTACATATAGCAATTGTTATGGACTGATGTTTCTGACCCCTAGAATGCATATGTTGAAGCCCAATCTCCCAAAATGACTGTACTTGCAGTGGGGACTTCGGAAGGTAATGATGTCAAGAGATGGAGATCTCATAAATGAGATCAGTGCACTCATTAAAAGAGATATAGCAAAGATGATGTCTCATCCATGTGAGGCTGGAGTGAGAGGATGGCTAACTACAAACCAAGAAGTAGGCTCTAACCAGGCATTAAGCAATGTGCCATATATATATATGTGTGTGTGTGTCTATGTGTGAATGTGTGTGTGAGTATGGTGTGTGAAATCAAAAAAGATGCCTGAATGTTGTGCTATATTCCATTTCATATTTTATATGGAATTTCAGTTGGCATGAAATAATATCTACTATAGGTCACCTATGAACAAGGAGCCACTGTAGTTACAATAACTCAGGGATCCAAGAATATAGTTACCTCCTTCCTTATAATGCTGCATTTTTCAGACATGAAACCTTTCTCTATTAAAAGAGAACAATATAAATAACTGCTTAAATATCTGAATTTGTACATAAAAACAATGTCAGGAGTTTAATATATAGTCTATTTCTCAACACTCATTATATGTGGCCTATCTTCCTTAGTAAAAGTGTCTCAGGAATGTGTTAATTTGTATTTGTGTGTGTGTGTGTATAGCACACATTTAATCAGGTGTCTTCCTGTAAAGATTTGAGTAGTGTTCCCCCCAAATCCATGCTACTTGAAAACTGAGGCTGAATCCTACTTGGATATTTTAGTCCTGGAAAACTGGTAGATTTCCCATCCCTTCCTCACTTCAATAGTCCCCTATAGAAGTTTTCTAGAATCACATGCAAAATAAACTACCTGAATAATCAAATGGATTGAGACTCTGGTTAACTCAAATTGAGACAATGACCAAAATGACTAATAAGTGCTGATTTTTTTTTTCAAATTTTAATAAGTCTCCTTAGACTTAGTGGAAACAAGATGCAATGGGAACCTTGCCTTTTGCACATCTGTGATCACTTTCTGGCATCTATGTGTTGGAGGGATGATATAAAGATTTGTCATCTATGGGGGCATATTCAAGAGTTTGTAAACAGCTCCTTCCACACTTCTCCCCATATATCTGAGAGCCAGACAGATGACAGAGATGGTGGCTATGCCTCTGTTTTTGGCTGAAGCACCATCTGCCTGAGCCAGGGTTGTCGCTCTCGAGTTTGTTTTAGAATAATAATTATAGTTGATTTGACATAGATCCAGGAGAGAGATCCAGAGGGTGCCATTCAAGGTTGGACACAAAGGAAACATTTCCTTTTAGTCTGTGCTGTATAATGCAATCTCCTAAATGAGAGGTGATTTTATTTTAAATGTTTCTCCATTTTGTAAGTAGTTATAAAATATGTTGACATTTTCAAATATTTCGGACACAAAATTTTAGTAGTACTTTATTTTTTCCCTTCACAGATGTATATGTACATAGATATAAATTCTCATCTACATTTTTTTAGTTTTATTTCATATTTTAACTGTAGCCTTTCAAGTATGTCAGTAGTGGCAGTTTTAACATTTTGTTAATATATTTTAGTAACATACATTAATAAAATTTTCTACTGAAAGTTTAGATGCACAAGAAATACAGGGTTATAAAAAATGATTTTAATTATTTTAGTGTAGTTTATATTCTAGTATTTACATCCAATACAACTTAATATATATTTAATTAGTTCAATCAATATATTTAAAAGATGATTCATGTTTGAATAAACAAAATATAGGTGAGCAATTTGGAATGGTGGTCAGGTTTTAGGCCCTCATGAAACTTTCATCATCAAATCTCAAGTGTTTTCATTTAGTCCTGAATGCTGCCATCAAATATTAACGATTTTAGTTGTTACCAACTGGTTCATATTCAGTATTCATTTGGCTACTAAAGTGAAGAGTCAGTAAAAAAGATTAAATAGCTCACAGATACCTTTTCATGTAACTCCCATTTTGAATATAATACATTGATGTCCTAAGATGAAAAGAAATTATTCCTAACCTAGAAATTACAGTACTTTAAGACTGAGGTCCCTCTTTCTAGAAAAAACTCTTTTATTCTCTTTGTTCCCTTGAAAACCATCAGCTGTCTAAATCACCCACTGAAGTTCCCCATGACCTATGGTGTAATGTTGCTTTCATGTCCTCATACGTTGAATATGAAAGATTATTTACCTTGACATTAGATGCTTTTCCAGTTTCAGGAAAAAGTTGTTTCCTAAAAATTTACATATATATTTTTAAAAAATTACAGTTTTATATCTTTTTATGGGGTCATAACATATGTATAAAAATACAGAGCTATTAAAATTTATGAAAGACTGGCAAAAGACTGAAAATCCTCATTTATTTTTTTAATGTAAGTTACCCTTATTTCAATGATACTAAACTGATATAGCTTATGGCCTTTAAAAATGTGCCTATTGTAATTTACTAAATTTGAAATTCTGCAATTTGTGGCATATTTTCTGATTAACTATAACTCATTTTATCTTTTATAATTATCATTTCCTTTAACAATAAGATATCCATAAGAATAAACATGATATGCACACGTTGATATACAATGATATGCACTGTGATGTACATGTGATATATACAGGGAGATATTATTCTAGTATATTTTATATGCAGAAAGTTAAATGGAAAATTGGCTAACAGTAATATGTTAGAAAATGTGTTCTCCTTGCAGCCATTTGAAATATTTGCAAGTTTTATGCAATAATACTTATTAGATACAATTTTTGGTGACTAGAATGATATTTTACCTGAGGTTAATATTGCTTACAAGAACCTCTAGTTAAAATTTCACCTGAGTGAACTTTCCTGAGTTTCTGAGGGAAATTAAATAGAATGAGATTCAATTTATGGATGATCTACTTCATTTTTGCTTTTGAATCAGTCACACATGGTGGTATTGATCTAAATATGCAATGTACAACACAAATATCTTAACTTCAAACATATCAATTTTTAAATTTTTATATGAACAATATTATCCTGTATAGCTTGTCATACTTCTAATTGTTTTCACTAAATATTGTTTTTGAGTTCTGCCTATGATGATACATGCAAACTTAGTACATTCTTTTTGACTGGCTACTTCATTTCACCATTTGTTTATATTGCACTTTATCAATTTTTAATCGAAGGATGATTAACTATTTTCAATTACCTTGCTTTTTAAATCACATCTGTAATTAATACCCTTGTGTATGTCTCTTTGTAGCTTTGCAAAGTTTCTCTAAGGCATATATCCAGAAACACAATTATTAGATAATTGAAATACTTTCTAAGCGCAGTCCAGCATGTCCAGTATGACTTTACAAACACATGTTCCTAACACCAATGGATGAGAACTTCAGATTCCATAAACTGACTGCAATTTTTTTACTAAAATTAGATTTTTCCTCTCTAATGGATAAGCAATAATTTCTCATTGTATTGACGTGTTTCTCTATCCCTGCATTCCTCTGAGAGCTTGGATATCTGTGCATTTATTAGCCATTTATTTTGTGAATTGCTTATCAAATTATATTAATTTACATAGATTTTAAAAATGTTTTAGATTTATGGAAATGCAAATCAAAACCACAATGAGATACCATCTTACATCAGTAAGAATGGCACATATTAAAAAAAAAAAAACAAACTAGCAACAACAAATGTTGGAGAGGATGTGGAGAAAAAGGAATTCTCCTGCACTGCTGGTGGGAGTACAAACTTGTCTGTCCAACCACTATGGAATGCTGTGTGGAGATTCCTCAACCTACTAAAGATAGAGCTTCCATATGATCCAGCAATTGCACTCCTAGGTATTTACCCAAAGGAAAGAGAAACATTAATTCAAAAGGGTACCTGCACCCCTATGTTTATTTATAGCAGCACTATTTACAATAGCTAATCTTTGGAAACAACCCAAATGCCCAAAAATATATGACTGAGTCAAGAAGATGTGGTATATATACACAATGGAATATTAATCAGCAATCAAAAAAGATAAACCCATGCAATTTGC
Source organism: Talpa europaea (assembly GCF_964194135.1). Lineage (NCBI taxonomy): Eukaryota > Metazoa > Chordata > Mammalia > Eulipotyphla > Talpidae > Talpa > Talpa europaea. The sequence goes on from NC_140070.1 coordinate 75,469,419, forward strand.
AGAAACATGCATGGAGCTGGAAGGGATCAGGCTCAGTAAAATAAGCCAGAAAGAAAAAGAAAAATACCAGATAGTCTCACTCATAGCAGGAATTTAGAAAACCTAAATAAGCAACCAGGAAAAAGACTACCTATAACATAGGAAAAATCCAAATCAACAAGCAACTATAACCAGACACACTACAGGGAGGGGGGCGAGAACAGAGGGGAGAGGAAGGATTAGGATCAACATAAGGGGGGTGCAATTGTAGGGGGAATATAACCAAAATGAAAATACATACATTGTGCAAAAATGAAAAATGATGTAAGAATTATATAAAATAAAATTAAAAATGTTTTAGATTTAATCCTATGCCATCATACTATGCTACCATTTACCTGTTTACTATGTCCTTTATAGAAAAGCAACCATTAATATCCAGCTGAGTAAAACCACACTTTCTTTATTGTTGTATAGTTTAGTCTTTCCAGTAAGAACTTCTCTCCCCCACTCATCTTAATCCTATTTTTCTTTATATCTCAGTGCTCTGTAAATTTGTTATATTACTTTATTTTTATTCTTGTGAAATAATTTTATGATTTAATGTGTTATTCTCCAAGTGATGGGAAGAATTTCTTTTATCCTTAATCTACTCATTCCCAACTGGTTGGTCTTGCTTTCTCTATAATTTACAAGTACCTGTAGTATATTTGTGTCTCTCTCTGGTTTGTTCTGTTAGGGCATTTGCCCATGAAGATGTTCGTGTGATCAGTTGTATATTCCAGTGGGACTGTATCAGATTAAGTGTTTGGTATTGGCATGAGAATAAATTTTAAATATTTTGAATTGCCTCTGAATAGAATACATCTCTATTTTGTTTCCAATTATAAATTGAATTCTTCAAAATTTTTATTATTTACAATTACACATTTTATGTGGCATCTTGTACAATTAGATTTTTCTTTTTTTTTAAAGATTTATTTATTTATGCATACAAGAGCTGGCGTATAGGCCAGTGGCGAGAGGGGTGAGAGGATTCACCAGAGACAGAGTGGGGAACAGAACAGGCAGATAGACCAAAGTATACTGCTGAGGGGAGCAGTGGGCGAGTCAGGAGAGGTCTGCTGTGCCATGTGGGTTGCTCCCTGACTGGCCGGGAATCGAATTTGTGCTGCAGTGGCTGCGGACAGCTTTGTAGATTGTGTCTTAACCCTTGTGCCACCAGGGAGGCCCCCTTAGATTTTTCTGATGATAAATTCTCCATATATTTTTGGAATACACATTGTTTGTTATGACTTATTGTAATTATGTAGTATTGGAAAACTTCGGCTAATAGTTTAATTAGAACCTTGATTCTGCTTCATAGATAAATTGAAATATATACCTTTGACTTTTGCAGTGTCATTATCAGGTAGATTTTGGATCAAGTTTATACCAGTTTCATAAAATCAATTGCTACTACCATTAATAATAGAAATTATTATAGACATTGGGTGCTTATCAATTCATGGCATTTTCTATGAGATTTCCCTGTATAAATACTACAATTACAGCATAAATTACTGCATCTTAAAATACTACCATCAAATTTTTTTCATTGCATTTCATCAATTTTAAAGTGACTTGTCACAATAACTAATATTGTCATTTAATAAAGGAGACATTAGCTTATATTTTCTAAGCACTTAAAATCTTCTGAGTATTATATATTAATTAATTTATTCACAACATTATGAGATTGCTATTTTTATTTTCAGTTTATGCAACAAAACTGATGGATCTGTCCAAGGCTATATATGTAGAACCAGAATTTTAATCTAGACAGTACTCAAGTATTATGATACATCACCTTCCAAGTGATGATGATTTCTAATAGTTTTTAAGCAAGAGGAATATTTTCTCTATGTTTGATAAAATACTATTTATTTTGACTTAAAAATAAAAATAATGCAGGAGTAACTTATTTAATGGTAGTCTGATAAAATATTGTTATAGTAATATTTACCAGGTTAAAGAAAGTTCAAAAAAAGTGAAATTGATCAATGAAAGATGCCATCCTGGCCTCCCCTTTGGCGCAGCGGGTTGAGTGCAGCACTGTGAAACTATCCACAGCCTCTGCAGCGCGATTTTGATTCCCCGCCGGCCAGGGAGAGTCCCACATGGTGGGGCAGACCTCTCCTGTCATGCCCACTGCTACCCTCAGCAGTGTATTTCGGTTGTCTTCCTGTTCTGCTCCCTGCTCTGTTTCTGGTGAATCCGCTCACCCTTCCTCACCTCTGGCCTATACTCCAGCTCTTGTATAAAAATAAATAAATCTTAAAAAAAAAAAAAGTCATCTGAATAGCACTTTCTAGCATGATGTTTTAGGTAAAGTGTAGCTAAGTAAAACATGAGTCAGAAATTAAAACTAAGGAGTGGCATGAGTATATCAACTACTATTTACAACTCACATTTATGTAATATTTATAATATTCATTTATCTATAGATTTAGGAGAGAACCTTTAAAATAATGCTACCTTTTAGTAGTATACTATAAAAATGATATATGTTATTATATTGTTATATTACAAAATAGTTTTTTCTTACACTAGAAAATTTGTTGCAGTTGTAGAATTACTTGGTTTCATAATTCATATAACTAGAATCTAAAAAATTATAATTTTCAAAGATGAATAGCCTTTAAATCCCAGTAACAATTTTATGTAAATAAGGATGAATCTCTTCTTTTGAAAAATGTTACTGGACAAGTGTGATCATGCTGATTTATTAAGTTTTGGACTAAACACTGAAGACGTGCATATTGGGGTTATGACAGTGAAAAATTATTTGAAGTGTTCCCAACTTATCTGTTTCATGAACCATTATCTCCAGTTGAACTATAAAATACTTGATATCAGGCAAGATATTTATTGACAATATATTTTATTATAAATACAATATAAACGTTTTACTTTTTTCACTGTATCTGAAATGCCTATACTTACTGAACTGTTGAGGAGAGGGTAGGGGGAATTACCAGGCTTTATAGGAAAAATAGAGTGATAAATTTTCCCTTAGCTTGAGGGGGTAATTGAAGAAAATTAACAGGAAGATGATTTTTATGCTACTCACATAGCTTTCAGCATTAAATTAAGTTAAATTAAATTAATGATTAAAATTTATGATCTGTATAGTTTTAATTAAAATACTATTAAATCTTCTAATACCATAAACACAAATTAACTCTAAATGCTAATATAATGGAATAACTCTCTCTCATGTGTACAATTCCAGGAGTGTATAACTTTTCCATATCAAGTTATTACCAATTTATTTAATCTCTCTTTTTATATATTATATGTACATTTATAAAATACTTTAAAAATGTACAATTGTTTAACCTGAGAAAATCCACATATAATTCCTATTATAAGAGGATTGTTAATAAATATAAAGGAATAAATTGTATATTAATATTCTTAATTTACAAATATTAAAAATATTTATACATGTCTTTTGCAAATGAATATTTGAATGCTTAAATATATGTGGTAGGCAGAATGATAGCCTCCAAAGATGTCCATGTCTGAATTCCTGGAACTTGCGAATGTCAGTTTATATGGCAAAAGGGACTTTGCAGGTGTGCTCATGTTAAGGAAACTAATTTTATTATGGTTCCTTATAAGGGAGAGTTAGTAGCTTAAAGGGATAGAAGTTTGTTTGATGAAGGAAGCAAAGAGAAATTTTAAATTACTAAACAGTTGGCAGTGAAGATCAAGGCATTGGCCTTGAACAAAGAAATGCAAGGAATGTGATTCTAGAAATGGGGAAAGGGGAGGAAATGGATTCTCTTCAAAAGTCTCCAGAGATAACATGACTTGGCAAACAACAAGATTTTAAAACTTACTCCATATTTCAGACTCCTAGAACTATAAGAAAATACACGGTTGTTCTAAAACACCAAATTTGCAGTAACATTAGAGCAGCAACATGAATCTAACACATCATTGCATAAACCTTAGGAACAGTATACGCATGATTACAAAATTTTGTGGTAGCAGTTAATCTAGATTAATTTGCAAATATTTCTCCTTCCTGGCTTTTCATTTGCACTTCAAGACTCAGTAATCTCATGTTCAATAGTTCTCTGAATTAATAATTATTTTGTAAACTCATAGTTGTATTCTTCTTTCTGTCATCTACCTCTCTGCCGTTCTCTCAAATTTGGCTGCATTCAGGAGAAATCAAGCTGAACTCATTCAGGAAACAAAGAATGTTCTTTCCAAATCATGTGATAAGGTTAAATGAAAGAGCTGCCTTTGGCAGAGAAGATTTTTTTTCTGATGAATTAAATTATACAGTCCATTAGAATAGGAAATATATATCAGGCCAAGTTGATTTAACACATGGATCATCTATTTGGCCTTAGGAATGAATTGTATCTTAAATAGTCGTTTTTGGGTTGCTTCCACAAAGAAAATATTACCGTCTAAACCCCAGAATAAGACCACCTGTTCATCCATTTATTCATGAAATGAACATTTATTGAGTATGTACTATTCAAAATAATGACATAGAGAAAACTATTTGAGAAAATGACATTTAAAATGATAAAAACTGTGATAATTTCTATAAAGCGAGTCTATAATGTATGTAAAATAGATGTATGCAAAAGATGGGGAATTTTTTTTTCTTGGTATCCGGCCATTAATAGCCAAGTTGGGTTTGCTGAGATAACCCTTCAAATCCAAGTTTCCTGTTCTACTGAAGAGAGGAATGGACAAAGAATATTGCTGAGGCTCCTCTTGCCCATCATGACATTATCACTTGCTAAATGTTTGTATAATTTTCATACCTGACAATCACCCTAACAACCCAAGCAGATGTTATCAATTAATCAGAGTTGGCTGTCCCTCAAGATAAAATCTTTTTGTCAACTTTGCTGATATAGATCAAATTCAGATGAAACTTGTTAGAGCCTTACTAATGCCAAGAATATTCAGCGCTCTAACCTTGAAAAGAATATGCAGTGAGAAAGTCAGATTTACTGCCAATATCAATTACAGTTAACCACACCAATATGCTTTGTAGATCAGTTATATATGTACATATACATACACACACATATATACACATATGTTTGTATGTGTATCTTTGTGGCGTGTGTGTTTATATTTAAAAATTTCTCAAGACTATAATAGGGATTTTTTTTTATTTTAGCTACTTTGAATGATTATATATAATATGATTACAATAAATATTTGTTGAGTATCCCTGGGGCATTATGTAAAATTAACATCAACTTCTAAAAAAGGCAGAATAATTTAAAAGCATTTAATCTGATCAACATTGTATCAGGAGCTTCTATTTTTATATAATTGAAAATGATACTCCCAATGAAGCAATAATTAGTATGAAAGGTAGAGCTATAGGCAAGCTTTTATTTATAAAATGGAACATTGCTTTCAGACTGCTCGTGGATATGAAATTGTGGGCATTGGTATAATTGTGTAAGTGTGATTATTATGCACAATATCTTAAGTAAACACCAGCACCTCTGCAATTAAATAACTTCTTTCATACCTGTTACTTGCTTTCTATATTGGATTGGACCTTATTAAACAATAGTAATATTTTTTTTCTCATAGTGAATTATATTTCATTGCATTGTGGTTTCATAATTTTTGATTAATCATAATGATTTAAGTCACCATGTGGACTATGAAATTGTTGTTCATAGGGTAAATATTAACATCATTTATTTTCAATGACATTTTTATGTGAGAAACAGAGGGGTTAACATAGTACCAGGATGGTCTGGAGCTGTTAATTCCACAGTTTATTGTGATTTCATTGGAATTCTGTGGATTATGATCATTACCAATTAATTTATGAAATGTAATGAGTACTTCATTTCATTCACCAGGAATTAAAAAGATGTCTGCATTTCAGATTTGTGTTATTACAGAGACTCATTCATCCTTTATTCTTCTACACAAACGGCGATGAAATTGGTTTCTAGATATAATGCCTTCACATTTTATTAAGAACAACAGAACTAGAAAGAAATTGCTGTCATAAAAAATTCTAATGCAAAATATGATCACATTATTAATTTTGTCTTTTGTTACATTTAAATGAGAATTTTTAGATAAAAATGCTGTAACAAATTTATTATCATTCATGCTTATATATTTTATGTGTATATTTTCCATACTATATTAACTAGCACACCTTTAAAAATGCTAATACCTTGCTTTTATTGAAAATGTACATATTACTTAACAATCGCCAACATAATATTAAAAGATATTTATAATACAGTATGTTTCTATTGTATAATGATTATTATTTATTTGCCATCTCAGGTGTTATGTAGGAACAAGTATTTTTGGTGTTCCTTTTCTTCACTAATACAATATCACTTTTTGTTTTTCCAAAGAAAATCTTAAATAATCAGCTTAAACTAACGATCAAATCAAATTGGTTTGGTTTTGGGCCTCCCTGGTGGCGCAGTGGTTGAGCGCTGGGTTGCGAAGCTGCCCGAGGCCTCTGCAGCACCAGTTCGATCCCCGGCTGCTCCCTGGCCACCTGAGGAGGGTCTCACATGGCGCGCAGACCTCTCCTGCCGCCCGCTGCTCCCCTCAGCAGTGTACTTCGGTCCTTCTGCCTGCTCTGCTCCCCGCTCTGGCTCTGGTGAATTCTCTCACCCTCCCTAGCTTCTGACTGTACCCAGTGCTTGTATAAATAAATAAAATAAATAAATAAAAATAAATCTTTAAAAATTAAAAAAAATTGGTTTGGTTTTAATTCCATTATATATATTTTTAAATTTGCAGTTATTGTAGCTAGTGGCACCTACAACAGGCATCGTTGCTATGTCCTGGCAAAGACACGTTACTCCAACCCATGCTCCTCCCTTACCTCCCTCATTTCACAAGTGTGGGCTATGTTAAAGAGTTTGAAATTTCCCTCTTTCTCTCCCTGTTTTTTGTCCTAGTTAGTATTCCCAGGTACATCCCTCAACACATTTTTGCTCCTCTAATTTCATCTTGGTATCTAGAGGATTCTAGCTGACAGACCACTAATTTGAGATTTTTCTTGATCGCTATTAAAAAATTGTCTCTCCCTTAATAATGTCAAGCTCGTTTCACCAGAAATAAAATTATGTACATAAAATAATATTGCATATTCAAAATTTACAGGTCACATAATATAATGGTGTTGATCACTATATTTGCTACAATTACAGGAAGATCCTCATGTTGTATTTTTTTTACAAATGAGTATTATGTAGCCACATGCTCTAACATAACAATGATTAATTTGAAAAAAAAAAAAAATTACTATCCGAATCAGGAGAATTGCAATAATATCAGAAGTAAATTTTATAGAATCATGAGTTTTTTTTTTTTTTTTAATCTATCTCTTGTCTGGGATTTAGTTTTGATAAAAGTATATATATATATATATATATATATATATATATATATAACAATGTAATTTTATATAACACAGAAAAACTTCTTTTTTTTATAGAGGCATGTTTTATTTATTCATTTGTTTGTTTGTTTGTTTATACATGCACTGGGTACAGTCAGAAGTGTGGGAGGGTGAGAGAATTCACCAGAGCCAGAGCGGGAAGCAGAGCAGGCAGAAGGACCGAAGTTCACTGCTGAGGGGAGCAGCGGGCGGCAGGAGAGGTCTGCGCGCCATGTGGGACCCTCCTCTGGTGGCCGGGGAGCAGCCGGGGATCGAACCTGCGCTGTAGAGGCTGCGGGCAGCTTCGCAACCCAGCGCTCAACCACTGTGCCACCGGGGAGGCCCAGAAAGACTTCTTTTTAAAATAACTCTATGGAACTTTCAAAGTTATTCTGTACATTTCCTCATTTTACAAAAGAGCAAATTAAAGGAAAGCTAAGGTCATCATTACTCCTAGACCAGAATTAAAATTTCTATCTCTTGATAATATCTTTTCATCAGAATAGGGCAGGACTTTAAATATTGCTTTTGATCAGAACACCAGTTTGAGGGGTTATACATGAAGTTTTCCTCCTACTTCAATCAATTCTCTATCAGACCTCCAAATGTTAGACTGTCTCAGGGCACAAAGGCAATGAAGTTACATAAAGTAAATCCGCATGCATTAGAATTTCAGATAAAGGGATGGTGATTAAGAAAGATTTGCTAGTTATTGCAAAACTCATGGTCTCAATCCTAAATGCACTGAAGGATTATTAATGGATGCAAAATATCTGCTTCAGCTCAAAGAGGAAACCCTCACATATTCTAAAAATATGCCAGTGCCAATTATCATATTTGACTTAAGTGCCACAATGCAATTCTATCTCCATTTACAATTACAGTGGCATTATTCTAATTCACTTGTTAGATATCATTTAAAAACTTTCTTGAAGACAAAACATTTTTCAAATATTTCTGATGGAATCATGAAATCAACAACTTTTTGTTTGATTAATATCCACGTATACCACTACACCTTGTTTTCTCAGAGTTTATGCTAATACACATGAATCTCCCTTTAATCCTATAGAGAGCTACAAGTGGGAATTGGGTGGGGGAAGAAAATCCTATGTGCGCAATGTATGTTAATGCCAGAGGGATAGAAAATGAGCATACTGTTCTGTATGTAAATTTTATAAGGCATGCAGAAAAACTTGTTGCTAAAATCTGCTTCAAATGAGAGGGATTTTCATTAATGATGACAACACATGGATGGTGGTCTCGGGGATTTGCAGAAGAATCTACAATGGTAATCTCAAAAAGCAAAGCCTATTAGGCAAATGGTTTCATGGGGGAAATATGGGGAAGCCTGCTGAGAGGAAGGAAAAGTCCAGATCTTCTTAGAGTGATAAATAGAATGGAGAGTGCTCTTGTGGAAAATGAAGATAGGGACATACATATTCATAGCTAGAAAATTCGGAAAGAGTATTTGAATCACAGCAAAATTAACAAAAAAAAGAGAAAAAAGGTTAGCTGTCTTGATGAGAGGTAATACATCTGATGAGTCTTAGGCACTTGAACATCTACTTTTATATAGCTCCATAAAAATATTAACTGGAAATTATAATCAGCATTTTAATTTTTAAATGTTAGAATTGTCTCTAATCTAAGAAATTCCAAAACATGACTTTAAAAGTATCTTTCCTTGGATATTAACATTTTGTTAAAACTTTTATTTAATCAAGGAATGCTCACCTTTATGTTCCACCATATTTCTTTTATGAATTGTCCAATAAATATTTACACTGATTTGCAAAACTCCTGTTTACTCACAAATAAATGTCGATGCAATGCATTACTAGTTTTCTCAAAATATAATTATGCTTTGTTTTTTAACTTAAAACAACCTGCTCATTTGAAAATTATCAAATATAAACAATAAAGTAAAAATAATTCCAAGAATAACAACCACATATAACTTTTCTAACACTTTGTGAAAACTATTCAGAGAAAACTCTGCATTGTACATAGGGAAAAAAAAAGGTTATTTTACAAAATTGGAACACAATATGTAGTTTTATAAATCTTTTGAAACTAAAAGTTACCCCTAATATTTTTCTTGTTTATAAATATTTCTTTATTTTTATACAATGTGTTACATTTAGTGAGCACTTATTATACACCAAATTGATAGCAATATAAGCAGCACATAACAGAAGTAAATTTTTGCTTGCTATTATTATGTCATTACAAAATCTTACACATTAGTAATCATTATCTCCATTTTAATAGGAAAAAAACAGTAGTGGCAAGCCCTTAACTTCATTTACCCTATAAATACCTATCTTAGCTTAAGATTTTATCAGCACCACACAGTTACAATTTTTTTTGTCAGATATCATATGTACTTAACATGTTATTAATGAATACAGGTTGTTTACCCCAGTTTTTAATCAATCTTCTAATGATGAAATTTTAGTTTCTATTGTATGTTATAACATTACAAACAACATTTGATTAAAATTAGGGATTTGTAATTTTAAATTTATCTACTCAGAATAAACCCTTAGAATACATTGTTAGTTGACAGGAAGTACAGTATTTAAAACTTGATAAGTATTGACAAATCACTATTGAAATACCATATAGCAAATCATATATTAATGATGCCAAGGCAAAGAACAACCAGTATTTCTAACTCTTCTAATCCAATAAGAAAGAAAAGCTAATTTTTAGATATATTTTCATGTATGGATCACTGATTATTTTTATTATTCAGTTATGAGTTTCAAATTGCCTATTTCCAGTACTTTTCTATCAGGCTTGTGGCCTTTTTAATGATCTGTAGGAATATACATTGGAGACATTCTAGTTCACATGAGTAAACAGGTTTCCTTGATGCATAACCTTACTTGCAACATTTAATAAGAATATTATTAAGTTTTACGCTGATATTTTTATTTTGTTCAAATACTATGAATAAATAAATATGTAAAATATAAGACTTGATTCATAGTTTCTTTAGAATAAATTTGCCTCCCTGGTGGTGCAAGGGGTTAAGCACAGCACTGTGAAGCTATCTGCAACCTCTGCAGCATGAGTTCGATTCCTGGCTGGCCAGGGAGCAGCCCACATGGCACAGTAGACCTCTCCTGCTTTGCCAACTGCTCCCCTCAATGTATTTCAGTCAGTCCATCTGTTCTGCTCCCCACTCTGTATCTGGTAAATCCTCTCACATACCCCCCACCTCTGGCCTATACCCCAGTTCTTGTATGCATAAATAAATCTTCTTATTTTAAGATTTTAATTATTTATACAAGAGCTGCGGTACAGGCCAGAGGCACGGGAGGGTGAGAGGACTCACTAGGGGGAGCAGCAGGCGAGACAGGAGAGGTCTGCTGTGCATGTGTTTATGTCCCTGGCTGGCCAGGAATCGAATCCGAGCTGCAGAGGCTGCAGACAGCTCCACAGTGCTATGCTCAACCTGCTGTGCCACTGGGGAGTCCCTGCATAAATAAATCTTTAAAAATAATAATTTCACTGTGAATAGAGACATTTTCCATATTACTTCACTATTTGAAATGATTTGTGAACTGCCTTGAAAAACAGCAGATTATTACTTTGATAAATGTCCTGTGTACATTTTCAGAAAGTATGCTCACTAGCCTAGGGGTTGAGTCTCAGCATTCTAACAGCTAAAACCTGAATTCAATCTCTGGTCAAGGACCCAATCCACATAGCAGAGCAGACCTCTCCTGGTCTCATCTGCTGCTCCCTTCAGCAGAGTATTTCAGTAGATCCACCTATTCTGCACCCCACTCTGTCTCAGGTGAATCCTCTGAACTCAACCCCCATGCCTCAGGCTTATACCCCAGTTCTTCTACACAAATAAATTTTTAAAAAGTATGCTCTGAAATTATTGAGCACCATAACTGCAAAATGAACTGCTGGGTGACAAAATGAAAAAAAGCAAAGAAGATTATGAATAATTAAAGACTAATCAAAGTGGTATGGCAAAAAGTGACCAAGAAATTGTGTCTCTTAAAGTGAAGAATGTCTGCTAGGAATGTACTACTAGAAAATGAAGAATGAGTGGCAACATCTGTGTCACATGCGGAGAATGGAGAGATTAATGTTGGATCTGTCATCATGAAGTCATTAGTTCTCCTGACAGTACAATATTTGAGAAAATTGTAATAAAAGCATCCTCCGAGTGGTTCTAAAACAGAAGGGAAAAGAAATTTTGGATAAGAAATGTCTATATCTCTCATGGATGAGGGAACAAAGATTGATGTTTCTGTTCATTTATTTACCTACCACTTCTGAATTCTGAAATAATTCAGCCAATTCTTCTTTTAGGAATGTAATTTCTACAGTCTTTCTTTTTTCTAGATTGGATCATATATGGAATATGAGTCATGAATTTATTATGACTGCCCTAGTGACTGACATTATTGCTATAGTAATCTGAAAGAAACTTTAAACAGCAACATAGGTAGCTAATTAAAATAACTACTCAAACTTTAACAAACTACATCATAGTACAGATTTTTTAATTCTCCTGACAGAATTATATTTTAAAATTACTTCCATTGAGAAAGGTGCAAAGAAATATATGGCCCATAAAGGGAAACAACAACAAAGCATCATCACTGATTAAAGCTTTATCCACGACATATACAAGGACATGTTGTCATTTATGGACACAACACAATATTCCAGCCATGTATGTCCTTGTCTCTCTTTTAGTAGGGTATTTTAATGTGTGCAGTATAAAACAAGAGAAATAGATTTTATAGCATATAAACTCTCAAGTTAAGTATGTGGTTGTCCTTTAGGACAGATGGAGTATTTGCAGGTAAAGTAAAAAGTATAAAAAGAGCAAAGATTTTTCCTTTAGAAGTGAGACCAGAAATAATTTGCACCAGAAACTTGCATAGAAGATATACAAAATATAATCATTTAAACAATATACTTTTGCAAATGTTTTATATTTCTATATTGTTCTAATTTGAACTTGAAATTCAAAATTTGAAAATCAAAACATTTGAATTTAAACAATGATCATCTAGTGCTTTGAAGGAGTGGTTATAACCAATCTTACATATAATTAAGAATATCAGTTGCATCATTGACACTATTTTGCAAGTTTTGTAACAAATCTTTCAGACACAAAAATCTTTTAATTCTGTGTTGATACATTATTAGAAACATTCTCTTAAAAAATCTTAAGATTATGAGACACAAATTGAGGGTGTTTTTCCCTCAACCTGTGTCATTTTAAATTTAATTTTTTTAAAGATTTATTTATTTATACATACAAGAACTGGGGTACAGGCCAGAGTTAAGAGGAGTGATAGGATTCATCAGAGACCAAATGGGGAACAGAACAGGCAGATAGACTGAAATACACTGCTGAGGGGAGCAGCAGGTGAGTCAGGAGAGGTCTACTGTGGCATGTGGGTAGCTCCCAGGCCGGGGATCAAACTCGTGCTGCTATGGCTGCAGATAGCTTCATAGGTCGTGTCTTAACCCCTTTGTGCCACCAGGGAGGCCTTTAAATTTAATTTTGCATTGAAAATACATTGTTCCATTATCTCTTAGTACCCCCCAAAATAATCATTAAAATTTAGTCATCTATAAAATGGAAGACAACAAATCTGTTCCCACAAAATTCTATAAAAAGTTGCCCTATGTGCTTCTAGAAATATGCCTAAAATAAAATGTGTTCATTATAGGCTAGTTACTATCTTCCCATAGACTCCATGTATTGAAGTCTTAATAGTTCACAAGTATTCCACTTAATCCGAATAGTCATAAGTGTAATATCATAATCCACATTTTATATAAGTTATGCACTTACAACTCTAGAGAGACAAAGTAAGGTTTAAAAGCTCAACCAGTGCTGGGCTGCGAAGCTGCCCGCAGCTTCTACAGCGCTGGTTCGATCCCCGGCCACCAGCGAGGGTCCCACAGGGCACGACAGACCTCTGCAGCTGCGCCCTCTGCAGCTGCGCCCGCTGCTCCCCTCAGCAGTGTATTTCGTCACTCTGCCTGTTCTGTTTCCTGCTCTGGCTCTAGTGAATTCTCTCACCCTTCTGTGCTTCTGACGTACCCAGTGCTTGTATAAATAAATAAATAAATCTTAAAAAAAATAAAAATTAAAAAAAAAAAAGCTCAACCACCTGCTGAACTATCAGTGTAATCATTCTTCTACCACATATTTTTCATTTAGTCTTCAATATTCATGCATACCACATTTCAAATTACCTGTAATTATGTATTCAAGAGAAAAAAATCACATAGACAAACTGTTGAGGAAGTTCAAAGAAAAAAGGACTTTGAAGTAATAAAAAATACTGGAAATATCATTTAAATGAGGATTGAGGAAATTTCACTGAATTTGTCAAATAAGGAAAAAAATAGCATTAATATAAACATTTAGTGGGGCACCTGAACAAAATTTGGATTTTAGAAGTATCAGGAAAAAAGTCCAATGAATGGGGAAGAAAATTGGAATGTGAAACACTTTCAATCTTTATAGAATGCTTATTCTGAATTAGAAACAAGTAGTAAAAGTCAATCAAGAATACAAAGTGAAGAAATTAGGGTATATTAGATGTTAAAATATTTATAGAAGACTTAGGTGTACATACATGGGAAAATATATGTGATTATCTCTCTTATTCATAAAGTTTCCCAGTGGTCCTTGATTCTTTATTTCCACACACACACACACACACACACAAAAAAAAAACAAGTTTGAAATGAATCTATGACTAAATCAGTTTACAACACAGATACACAAAAAGTTTTACTTCAATGTCAAGTATTTATAATACCAAGACTCAAAGGAAACAACTTGAACTCTTAAGTTTTACATTCTGCATATTAAATATGTCTTTATGATTTGGGACTTCCAAGTTAAATTTCAATTAACATATTTTATTCCCTTAAAAAACTCTTTAGTCCTTCCTAATTTTGATTCGAAATCAGGTTTATTAAAATCTGAATATATTGTTACTTATTTATTGATTTTGAGAGTTTGACTTGATAAGAACTTAAGAATACTTTTTGTGCAGCATATATTATTCTAAAGTGCAAAGTACATTTGCATGCATTAAGTGTTCAACTATGTAATTAAATATGCTAACATAGTAATTACCTGTCCTAATTATGGTACATAATTAGGATAAGTGCATATAATTATGTAGTTGCATGAAACATCCATGTGATAATATAAAAACCTTATATTATTACTGAGGATGAAAATGGAGAATTGAGTAAAATGAATCATTTTTACAGAAAATATCCATTGCTCTCTGAGTATGCGTTATAATTTTCTTCTTTATTGATTAGCAACAGTCTGTTTAGTATAACTAAATTTATTCTTCCATTTTTAAAAGTTTCAAACAAAACAAGAAAAAAAAGGTCAAAAATATATATTAACTGATTTAGCATTTAGGTGACTATTTGTATCACTTAGAAAATTAGTTAGGTCTCTAACAGAAAGTTAGACAAACTTCTTAATGTCAACAGTGCCTAATAAGCATTGTGACATAATTGACTTCATACAACTTAGCTAGATGAATCACTTTAGATTACAATAATTATCGTTGATAGATATTGCTACATATCTAAATAATTTCTCCAAATTTAAGAAGAGGAAAATCACTTTTTATCTCTTTATTAAAACATTAGATCTTTAATTGGTAATGTGTTTTGATGTTTTGGTAGGAAAATTTTGGGTAGAAAAATGATAAAAGTTGGTTTAATTTTCAAGTATGAAGGCCACTGCAAATAGCACCAAAGGGTCTCCCTGGTGGCTCAAGGGGTTTAGCACTGCACTAGGAAGCAATCCACAGCCTCTGTAGCACAAGTTCAATCCCCGGCCAGCCAGAGAGCAACCCACATGGCGAAGCAGACCTCTCCTGTCTCTCCCGCTGCTCCCCTCAGCATTGTATTTCAGTAGATCCACCTGTTCTGTTCCCCACTCTGTCTCTGGTGAATCCTATCACCACCCACACCTCTGGCCTGTACCTCAGTATGCATAAATAAATAAATCTTAAAAAAAAAGATATCACCAAACACACAATGATAACCAACTAAAACTAATATGCTGGTTTATATTTATATAAGTATATGCTGCATAATTTAATAATATAATTAACTCTTGAATGAATGGAACCATTGTAGAAATAGCCCTTGGTCATTTCATGTGCTCTCAATGCCTGTGTTAAAGGAGACAGAATTGTTTCTTATGGAAAAAGTACAGGCTGAAAAAATGCCCTTTTATTAAGTTACCCTGAATGGCCACTATTTTTAAGAAGATACCAACCCCAGCTCATGAAGTTATATGATTCTGTCCTGAATTGACAACATAGAATGTTGACACACCAAGTGCTTGTCAGAAAAATACAACCCTTTGATAAATTACCCCAAGCTTAACTGAATATTTATTGAAAAAAATCCCCAAAGGAGATGCAATCCATTCTGTTCTCTAGATAGTCTACAGTTAATCAAATCCACAGAAAGCAGCATATTTAAACCATATCAAGTTAACATGTCATAGAATTGCCATTATTGAACTATACCCTTGTTATATGCCTGTGACATTGGCCTTCATTTTGAGGTTATAAAGACTCTGTCTCAACCCAGAAATGATAGGGTTGTATCCACAGGAAAACTTGGACAGACTTCAGACACAGAAGTCTGAAGAAAATGGAGCAAATGATGTTGATATTAAAGCTTTCTCTGTCATAATGAGCATGTAAAATCAGGAGAAATTATTTTTGTTATAGCAATCTGAACTAAGACACTGATGCACTCTCTGTATTTGAGATTTGAACAGTTCCCAAATCATGGCCATGTGTAAGACTGCAGGTAAATACAGCTTTAGACCACTTAAGACAGGAGTGATCTAAGGAATGGAATTCATATACAACACAAAACTGGACTCAACCTGAGTTTTTAAAAATTTGTAAACCATTAAACTAGCCCTAGATTGTTCACCAAAGAATTGTGTCGTGTGTAAGAATAAATTGTTAAGTGTTTAATCATTATAGTCAGTTAGCAATAATACTAACCTATGCATAACTTACAAGATACTGTGAGAAATTTATAAATGCCTATCGAAATATACTGCTGCATTACCTAAAAAGTAGCACAGATTACATAATAAGATTTTACTTAGGAAAAACAGTACTAAGTAATATTAATCATTACTTATTACAAATTAAATGGAAATGTTTGAAAATATAGAATGTGTCTCATGCCAATTAATAAGAATCTCTCACTATGTTACAGAATACTCGATTTTCAGTCTTTAATAACCACTGGAATGGTATTAATTAAGATTTCCTCTAGAGTAATATAGTTCTAAATACACCACACCATTTTGACATACATATTTATGACTAATTTAAATATAATTAATTTTACTGTTTCTCCTACAACTGATGATTTATATTTCAGGTTAAGTTTATCAAGTCACTTTTCAAAGCAAAATTCCCCTATAAAAAACCACAACCGGAAATTATTGATTAAACCAAACTTATTCCCTGTACTTCTCTTCATTATAACATACTTGTATACTCTGAAGACTATCAAAAATAAATCTTCACCATATCTAATAACATAAATACTGTTTTTTTAATTTCATTTTTTAAAAGATTTATTTATTTATACAAGCACTGGGGTATAGGCCAGATGCATGGGACAGTGAGGGAATTCACCAGAGATAGAGCAGGGAGCAGAACAGGCAGAAGGACCAAAATACACTGCTGAGGGGAGCAGCAGGCAAGACAGGAGAGGTCTGCTGCACCATATGGTTATCTGCCTGGCCGGACCGGAATGAAATCAGTGCTGCAGAGGCTGCAGACAGCTTCACAGCACTGCACTCAACCAATGTGCCAGCAGGGAGGCTCCCCATAAATACCGCTTTTTATCATTAAATTTATTTGTCCTTTTTTCTTATTTTGCTGAAAAAAGGATATCATTAATGAACTGAATGAGATTAACTTAATTTTAATATTTTAATACTTCACAAATGAATGTTATGTTCAAATAAAGTGAACATTTAAAATATCATAACTAGAGGGCCTCCCCTGGTGGTGCAGACGTTTGAACACAGCGCTGTAAGCTGTCCCCACCCAGCCTCTGCAGCACCAGTTCATCCCTGCCAGCCAGCGAGGGTCCCACATGGCACAGCAGACCTCTCCTGTCTTGCCTGCTGCTTCCCTCAGCAGTGTATTTCTTCAGTCTGCCTGTTCTGTTCACCGCTCTGTCTCTGGCGAATCTTCTCACCCTCCCACACATCTGGCCTGTACCTCAGTTCTTGTATAAATTAATAAATAAATAAATCTTAAAAACAAACCACCCCCCCCTAAAAAAAAGAAAAACAAACAAACAAAAAGCATAAAAAATCATGGCTAGAATGTTTTGTACTTTGTAATAATAACATTTTAGTACTCATACTGTATGGTAAATGTTTTCTTTGCTTAAAAGAAGTTTTTTCCTACCAAAAAGCTGTAAGTATATAAAGAATATTGCATCACTTTATATTCACTATCCTGATGTGTAGTGTTGATAACACATGCACTAGACTTTGTAGAATGGAGAGATAATTAATAATTCATATTTGCCTATTACCTTTAATGAATTAGTGGGAAGTTGAATGTTTATATACCTCTCAAGTCTTGTATGGGCTAACCAAGTCATCTTGGCTCATATTTCCTGACGCCAAAGATTTATGACACTTGCAAATATCACTAGCTTTTTAATAAGTAATAAATTGTAGGTTACAAAATAAAACCTCATTATAAAAACTTCAGTGAAAAATATATTAATCAGATACAAATATAATCCTCATTACCTTTTACCAATAAGGAATTCTTTTCCTAGACAACCCTCCTATAAAATACTGAACAATGGAATAATGTTCATACTCCATTTTATATTCAGATAATAAAGTGAACATTTCATACTCCATGAACATTATTACTCCATTGCATGGAGTATGATGTCCATGAATCACCCTTCTAATAAATAGATCTTTAAAAGCTGGATAATTCTTGTAATTTTGCTTGAAATGCATCCATGAATTTCAACAAGTCACAGTCTAGAGGACAATATCAAAAGTAAAACATCTTACAGGGTAATATAAGTAAAGTCACCTTTAATCTTGAAGAGATATTTCAAAACACAGTAAATTTGACCTTTACTTTTATGGTTTGCAAGATTAGAGATTAAGGGATAAACTATAGATTCCATTCAATACAGATATTATAAAATCACAACCTGCATAAGACTAAGAAATCCAAATATCAAAACCTAGTGTAAAACTGAACAAGAATTGAACCTGCAAAGCAGAAATAAGCTGTAAGTAAACTTTCCTGTTTTGACATACACATTGGATAAATGAAGAGAAGAAACAAATCCTAATTGAAAGTAAATATATACAAGTGAAGAGTATGTGGATTCCTGGTATAAATGTACCATATTTATATGCTTCTGAAATACATAAAATGTTTCATTTTAAAGTTGACCATGATTTCACACAACCCATAGATGTCAACAGAATCCATTTCAAAGGGAAAACAGCTTCACATTGACCTTAAATTATTATGAATGAATTTCCAAGAGACTTCATAGGCAAAATTTATATAGCATTCAATTAAATAAACAAAAAGGAAAGCAAGTTAGCAGAGAGAACAGATATTAGAAACATACATGTGAAGATCAGATATTAATAGTAGAAAATATGATAACTAGGGATATTTAAAATATTTACATAAGTAAAATTGCATATTGAAAACATAATGCCATTAGGAAAATATACTCCTATAAAAGTTATAATAGGTGTGACTGTGAAAAAACAAATATCTCTATATATCATATATATATATATAATGTAGAAAAATAAAAATAAAGAATTAGTGGATTGTATAACCAGTGTATTAGATATAACTGAAGAGAAAGATCAGTTAAACTAATCAGATTAAAGTATTCAAAATAAAGTGAAGAGAGTAAAATAAATTAAAAATATGACAGAAATTTCAAATTTCATGGCGGGTTAGGTTGATTTAACATATATCTGGAGGTCCCAAATATTCTAAAAATGAAAATGAGAAAAAGACAATGCTCAGAGAAAAGATAGTAGGGATGTTTCAGAAATTTTAATAAGTCTCACACATTTCAGATGTAGAAAATCCAATAATATCAATAATAAAAAGAACCCACACATCAGTGTATCTTTAGAATCAAACTCAAAGGAAAGGTGTTTCAGAAAAACATGCTAGGGTGAGCAGGAGAGGGAGACTGAGCACAGTGAGATCTGTTAACAAGACCACCCTAAATGGGCCTCCCTGGAGGTGCAGCGGGTTGAGCGCTGCACTGTGAAGCTGTCTGCAGCCTCTGCAGCGTGGGTTTGATTCCCAGCTGGCCAAGGAGAAACCCACATGGTGTGGTAGATATCTCCTCCCTCGCCTGCTGCTCCCCTTAGCAGTGTCCATTCTGCTCCCTGTTCTCTCTAGTGCACTCTTTCACCCTCCTGCACATCTGACCTTTACCCCCATTCTTGTATAAATAAATAAATCTTTAAAAAAAATACCCTAAAACAAAGCTATCACAATTTGTCTTTGTATCCTGAGTAACACAGGTCTGTCAGTCCAGCATATTTTGCAACACTCCTATATCTGGGCAATTTTCCATATTTTATAAATTTCTCTTCTGTGTGGAAAAAAATAACTACAAATAAACATAATAATATAGGCACTCCCATCAGACATAGATACAGGACTTTCACATACAAGAGAGAAGTATGTGAAAGAAAAGCATTAGTTGGAGTTCATTTTTTGCTGAGGTTCAGTGGAGGCTCCTGGTTTTTGGAGGAGGCAACAGATTAATTTCTGACACTACCATCCAGAATCAACAGTTGAAGCTATTATGACTATCTTCCCATTATAGGCTGTCCTTTGTTCTTAGATTCTATTTTTCCAAGATAGATTCTAGCCCAACTCTGTGAACCAGGAAATACCATCAAATAAATAAAATTTATAGCTGAACTTGCAAGAGTAGGTTTCAATGTTTGCTTATTGCAGAAATTAACATTTATTGTGGTTTCATTTGTCAGACTCTTAGGGAATGAGAATCAATGATGGGTTAACTGGCTTCAGTGAATTTAAGTGGCATCAAGTATCCCCCTAGTACTCTAGTATGGGCTCAAACAACTAAGGCATATGTTGGCAAAATGATTAATAGATAATTTCCTTTGATCATCTTTAATGAATTGCAAATTGAGAGCAAGTCCTTGAGAGATCTAATTGGTTCTTGACAAAAAAAAAAAAATCATAAAGTTCAAGACAAATAAAAGAATTGCCTAATTGACTCATTAAATATATTGAAGAACTTACAGAGAAAGCTATTAATAGTCTTAATTTCAACATAAAGTAAGTTATAAGAATAGGTACTTTGTAGGATTGTGCTAAAAACTTTATCATATCTCCCAGTTAGAAGGTTGAAATCCTTACAAAGTACAAAAAAAAAAAAAATCAAGCTGAAAATAAGTTTAATACAGAGTCTGAGTCTATCCATGATGTTCAAGTTAGGACACTGTTATGGAAAGAACAGATCTTGAGAATTATAAATATGTCTGCCAGAATTTATAAAACTGAATTGATAAGAATTTCAAACACTTAAATTCCATTGAGCTCACTTTCATTTAAGCTTCCTTTTCTCCCTTGTCTCATAAATTTTGTTTTGTTTTTTTCCTGCTGTATTAGAATATCTTGAGACAATCTTGCCAAGGAGACATCAGTTCTCCTCATGCTACACGCCAAATCACAGTCCCTGTTCCTCAATAGAAATGCAGTTAGATTTCAGCATTTCCTCCATATGAAATACAATGTTACAATCCTGAGAGAAGGCCTGAGTGTCAAAGAATTTTTTGTAAAAGCCAAAATTCTGAAAAAATGTGTAGGATAATGACAGTATTAAAAAAGTACATATTTTAGATGAGATAGATAGAATTTATTATGCCAGATAAAATGATCAGAAATCTGGATGTAATGTGCCAGGTTAAAGAATTATAAGTCGTTTTAGTTATTTCCTGGAAGGGTAACAAGAGCCTACATTTAACATCAGCTTTCAATAAATGAAAACAAGATGTCAAAAATGGACTGGTCTGTTATGAGCAGTAATGCAAGTGTTTAGAGTTATTGAAATGTTGGAGTGGAATTAATGTGCCATCTGTTCATCCACTCCTCAATAATGTCACTCTAAGAGGACCAGAAATCACTTCCTTCATTTGTATAGACCCTCTATTACTGAGAGGGATAACAAGCAACATTGAGAACCACTCCTAGTGATTCTTTCTGTAAGATGCTGTTGATGATACCATTACAATAAATGTCACATTTTAAATGAGATAGTACTATGGGTTGAATCTTATTCCTTCAAATCCATGTGTTGAAGTCTAACCCTCAGCTTAGGTATGTAATGGACTCTATTCAATATGAGTGGTGTGTTTTTAAGAAAAGGAGCTTTAAATGCAGACACACAGAGATCAGGAATGACTAGAATCACTTTATGTGGACTAGTGAGAATGTATCCAGAATATCTTCAGAAAAGTCCAAATCTGTTGACACCTTGATCTTGAATTTCTAGGCTCCTGAATTATAGGAAAATATATTTCTGTTTTTAAAGCCAACCAGTGTATTTAATTTTGTATGCCAGTCATAGTAAACTATAACAGAGGGATACAGAGTTGGTAGATATCAATTAACTGTCAACAGTACAGACAAGGGAATGTTTAATGTAATATTCATCAGGTGAAGAATATGGTCTTAACACCTTGAAGAGTCCAGACTTTAATAGTAGCAAAAAATATATAATAAAGTCCTTAGGACTAAATTATGTCAGATCCCACCAGATTCTAGTTGGATTTGTACAGTGAAAAAGTTTCGACCTGCAGACAAAAATCCTGGCTGAACATCAAATTATAAATTAAGAATTCTCATATAACTTAAACCTGTTCCATTGCGGTCGAACTTGAATGATGCAAGAGTAATGTTAAGCCCCCCCCCTGCTTTAGAAGCCATTGTACTACATTCCTTAGGGTCATGGTAATGGATCACTTAATGCTTAACAAATATTTTTGTCCCTTTCATGATGCCACAATGTTTATAACATGTGTCTAATACCCTCCAGTCATTTCAAATCGCTACCAAAGAGAAAAACCATTCCTGAATAGCATCAGCAATCTTGAGAATGAAAACTCTCTCCAGACATTCATGCCTCTTTTTCCTATGTTATCTTCACTTGCCACCTAGAGAGGCAGTTTTTCTTAAGTACTGACTATCATCCTCCCAACATTGTACCAGTTGCTGATAAAAGGCTTCATTGTGGAAACAATCTCCTTGTTCAGAGTTTGGCTTTCTGAGTGTGCGCCATATAACCTGGTTTAAGTGGTAATACAGTAATGTCATAGAATCAACACCTCTTCATTAAAGATCGGAATGGGAAACTGAGAAAAGACTCTGGCTAAAACCTAAAATTGTGTGTCCAATTTCCACAAATGAATATGTGGCTGTTTACCATAGTGACGCTAATGGAGAAAGGGTGATTGTCACATTTCCATAATCATATGGATTAATTTAACCACTTAGCCATCCTCATCATAACACAAAATCAAAGGGATTCAGAATTAAAAGTGTTTCCATGCACCATGGTGTCAGATTTTGAGATTATTTCAGGTCCCAGATTACACTAAATTCAACAATACAGATTTTCCTTCACCAAGGTTAACCTCATTCATGCCAATACCAAGTTCTCAATATACAAAAAACAAACAAACAAAAAATGTACACATGGCCCATCTCTGTAACCATATACAAGGGTATCAGCAGCCACTGGGTTGAAAACATTGAATATCCTGAAAACACTGAAATCTCCTTTCTATCATTGAGGAACTGTAGTCATGTCATATATATATATATTTTTTTTTTCTTCAATAGAAGTCTTGTTTCCATGACTTTCGGTTTATATGTTTTAAAGAAGGGGTCTGCAATCTATAGCCTTTGAGCCAAACCTGGCACACCACCTGTTTTGTTAATTTTATTGGGACATAGCCAAACCTCTTTGTTTATATGTTGTCTCTGGCTGTTTTCATGCAACAGAACTGAGTAGTTGTAAAAGAAACCATATGGCCTGTCAAGCATACACTATTTACTATGTGGCCTTCTAGATAAATAGTTTGCCTTCACTTGGTTCGGATTTTTTAGTATCCTTTAGATTTTTTAGTATCTAAGGTGGGAATGCATTGAAAATGTTTGCCAGGGAACACAACCGTAGCTTCAGTGGAATAAAAGCTGCAATGTCATCTTCCTCTTGGAATTCTCAGTGCCACTGTTGCAACTGGCTACATGGCAGCTTCCAGGGTTGATGTGCATATTTATATATATCACAAAGGCTGTTTGCAACTATCCCAAGCAAGGGCGTTTCACCTACCTGTGATATGAAAGAATTTAGGAGTCCTTGACATCATCTTCACAGGTTTCAATAGTAAGCTGGGGGATACAAGGCAGCAGGGAGGCAGCAATTTGAGCCTCCTTCCCCAGGGTTATGCCGCCCTTTTATCCACGCCCTCCTGCACACAGGTGTGCACACTTGCACAAGTACACACACACATGCTCAGGTGTCCATAATCTTGTCTTAACAAGATCAAGACCTCAGGTGATAGCCACAGGGGTCAATGGCTTAAAAAACCTTATCAACTTCATTTACCTTACAAAGGCAATTTGTTGCTATATAACTTACAATGGATAATGAAAGTGGTCAGAAAACTAAACTCTTAAGGGATGGACCAATAAGAACTTAGATGCTTCAAGAACAAAGGTTTGCATAACCCTATCAGATGACAAACATCACTCAGTTTGAAGAATTGCTGTGTGAGAACAAAGAGAGCATGGGGATAACAGTGAAGGAAAAGGTATAAATATCCATCATAGTTACATGGTCAGTTATACTGCAATGAACTGAACTATCTGCTCATTTATTTTCATTGTAGTATTCTACATTTTTATGTTGTAGCGGCAGGAAGGCATAGAGCAGGTTCTCTATGATCCTATGCAGACAGGTAAAGAAGAGTCTTGGAGACATCAGTGCTTTTCAGGCTTTTATCGGCATTATACCAGGTACATGCTAGGCATAGGTGCCAGGGGGCCGGGAGGCTGGTAGGCCTCCCAGCCCCCAGCAAATCTTCACTCTTTCTGGCCTCTCTGGCATTCTCTTGTGGCCTCTGCTTCTCTGCTGGTTCTCTTCCAGCCTCTAGCTTGTTCCATTCCATGTGGCCTCCCTTATAAGCCCTGTCTCAGCCCAGGTTTTACGTATGCCCACACTCTACTACAGGTGCCGCCATCAGGCATGCATTCAGGACCTCAGGGATCCATCATCAATCCTAATGGCAGGAGGACTGAAAATCCTGACCTTACATATGTAAATCTTCATTTTCTTTTCCCTTATTCTACTTCTGCAGCTCCTTCAGATACACAGTTTAGTGGTATTATGTTCTAAAATGTGTACGTAGAATAATATTAAGATAGGATGAGGATGGAATGAAAGGAAAATAAATGGGTATCCCTCAGATACATTAAGTAGTAGAAACTAAAACTTAGTTTTGAATCTGTAAATGATGAGGCTTTGTTTTGATCCACTTTTGATAAATGAGTGACAGATTGCAACACTGCCTAAATCTCGATGGTAGCTGTAATGGCAGGAGGACAAGGAGCAGGATCTCTACGATCTGAGCAGACAGGGTAAGGAGAAGTCCTAGAGCCTTCAGTGGCTTTTGCAGACTTTTATTGGGATTTGCCAGGTACATGGCAGGCAGAGGTGCCGAGGGGCCGGGAGGCTGGCAGTCCTCCTAGCCCCCCAGCGAATCTTCACTGTTTTCTGGGCTCTCCAGCTTTCACTCATGGCCTTTGCTTCTCTTTTGCTCTCATTCCCTCTGCTTCTGCTGACGTCCCCATGACACTGCCCTTATAAGCCCAGTTTCTCAACCCAGGTGAATCCCATCTACATATGCCCACACCCTACTCCAGGTGCCCACCATCAGGCATGCATTCCGGACCATGGGGATCCATCATCAATCCTAATGGCGGGAGGGCAGAAAAGCCTGATACTTTTTTACTTTACCCTACAGTAGCCTTCATATTTTATTGTATGTAAATGTTAACCCATTGAATATAATGTTCAACATGGGGGCCTAGAAAGTCAGCAAATACTGTAGGTGCATATTTGCAAGTAATGATTTTATTTTTACTTTTTTTTTAAAGATTTATTTTTATACAAAAGCTGGAGTACAGGCCAGAGGCGCGGTAGGGTGAGAGGATTTACCAAAGACAGAGCCGGGAACAGAACAGGCAGACTGACGAAATACACTGCTGAGGGGAGCAGCTGGCGAGACAGGAGAGGTCTGCTGCGCCATGTGGGACCCTCGCGGGCCGGCAGGGATGGAACCATCACTGCAGAGGTGGCGGATAGCCTCACAGCATGGCGCTCAACCCACTGCGCCACCTGCGAGGCCCAGTAATGTTTTTAATATGCAATAAGAAACATCTTATTGCAGTTTGTAGGGTAAAGGGAAGTTATCAGGTTTTTTTCTGACCTCCTACCATTAGCATGAATGATTGACACCTGTGGTCTTACACGTGGTCCTGATGGTTGCCCTTGGAGTCTGGTGTGTGCGTGCTTGAGTGGGCACAAATGAGCTGAGGGACCAAGCATATACCTGCAGCAGCAGAAGGCAGCACAGCGAAGTGGAGTGTGTCAGAGAACGGCTAAGAGAGGAAAGAGCATGCAGGGATTTACATCGGGGCTCAAGTTACTGTCTCCCTGCTGGCTTGTGTCCACTAAACTGTTGTTATGATGCCAAGGACTCCAAGGTTCTCTTTCAAGCTGCCTGAACCAATGATGAACATACCCGGCCTGGGATGAATGCAGAACACAGTTGTTCCTCTGGATGCCGTTATTGTTTGGACGTTTAAGAGTGGAAGAAGGCTGAACAGGGATGTTGGAGTCTAACAGCCATTTGTTATGATGGTGACCCCCATCCCTCTACTGAATAGTCGGTATGAAGGATCTCTACCCTGGTCACAAGCAAGAGGAATTTGTTTTCAGCACTCTCTGGGGACAGAACACAGCTGGTCATTTAGGTGCTCAATCAGATGCACCAAAGAAAGTTTTGATCCAGAGCAGAGCACCTGAGGAAAACACGGGATCCATGATTTGGGGAAAGGACAGGTGCAGCTGTGACTGAAATTTTGTACAAAGCTATGGGGCTGTAATTGCCCCAATAATTGGGTTGCAATTGCTGTAAGACAAGTTTG
Organism: Talpa europaea; assembly: GCF_964194135.1. Taxonomy (NCBI): domain Eukaryota; kingdom Metazoa; phylum Chordata; class Mammalia; order Eulipotyphla; family Talpidae; genus Talpa; species Talpa europaea. Next base: position 75,496,227 of record NC_140070.1, read on the forward strand.
CATGATTGCATATTTTCAGTTACATGTCCTTTCAGCTTGACTCTCTGTCCTTATGTAGGACACTCTTGAATTCCTAATAGTTTCTTGAAAATTCTTCCTGAACTATGTATGTTGAGGTTAGGGGGTTGGGGGGATTCAATACTCCTGAATGATAAACTCCCTTATGTTGAATCATTGGTGACATGAGTTGTAGTGCATTGAACAGCACAATTATAGAGTAGCAACTTATTTTACACATGATTTAATACATGGAATTATATGGACAATATAAATTATTCCTATATATTTAGAAAGGATGATAAAGATTTAGATTCAACTAAATAGAAATATATGTCTTATCAACAACTAAACATCCTATCTACCTGCTATTTAATATAAATATCACTACTGGCACATTATCTCACATTTGAAATACAGCTGGAAAAATTGAAGCAGAAAATTGACAGAAATAAATAAAATGTTGTCAAATTCATCTAACTGGTAAAATTTACCCCAAGGCACATATTTCTTGTATTTTATTTTTTGACAGTTTACCTTCTTTTAAATTCTACAACTTATACTTTTTAATGGAAGAGTAACTGTCAAAGATTAATAGTCATCTTGCGTATATTATTTTATTTATATTTTATTCCTTGTGCATAAATCCAGCATTTTTATTTTCTTTTTTTTATAACTGGATTGTTACTTTTTAATCTGCTATATAAACTACATTGTAAAAATTGTAAATATGGATACATAATATTGATGGCAGTTTTCCAAATTAATTAACTAATTAACACACCATATGTGACAGTCTACCAATACATGTGCAGACACGTTATCAATGAAGTAGCATCTGTTTGTGTGTGTGTTTGTGTGTTTGTTCAGGAGAGGGGATGGTCAGAAAGCAACAACACAAATACAAATCTCTTTCTTTATGTTAAAATTTTTATGATCTCTATAACACTATAATGAAGGGATAAAATATATCAGAAGTTTTGATTTTGGAATCTTTAATGCCTTTCTTAATCTTTATTAGTGAGAACAAATAGAACTTATTTAATTTACCATATTTTTATATTTTATATAACTGATGCTATAAATTGGTTTTTAAAATTGAAGATATTGTAATAATAAGATGTCAGATATAATCTGATTGCCCTTAAGTGTAAAATCATAATATAGAAAAATATGACTTTAACATACTCATTTAGAATTACCAATTATAATTTTGGTTAATATTGTAAAATACACCAGCTTAAGTCTTCTAGAGTTCATTGAAATTATTTTCTTTTTAAAAAATTTCAAGATTTTCTGTTGTCAATAATGAATAATGTTGAAATAAAAGAGTTTTGTTTATATATATATGGGGGGGGTTGCAGTTTCCTTCCTTCAAATCCAACAATTCTAATGTCTATTATGTGTATTTCTGTAGGAATTCTATAGCTAGTATCTTATAAAATCTAGAAATGCATGACAAGAATAAAGACCATAAATCCATAATGAAAAATAATTCTACTGCTTTGCTAGTGGAAACAACAATTAAATAAAGGTGACATACTGAAAGATGATATAAATGTCTTTCAATTCACTGCCCAACTTGCTAATAAAACAAGATTCAATAAGAAGAAATGCACAGTGCTATTTCCAATAAAATATCTCCTTCACTAATATCTCACATTGTAGGACTTGTCTTTCAAAATAACAAACAAAATTAAAAGAAATCCCTGAAACAAACAAACCATAAAGCAAAGTGTGGTATAAACCAAATCCTTCAGATACATCATATTCAAGATGACAAATTCATTAGTCATTGATATAGTAACTTATCTTTTGTTCAAGAGGATAAAATAGAGATTAATGTATGGTCATTTCTTCTGTGACAGATAAATATGCAGATATACAGGTATAATTTATATTTCAGAGTTTAGTATATTACTTGTGCAATATTACACATGATAAACAATATGAATATAAGGGTTTTAGAATCTAGAAACTTCAGTCCATAAGAAAACGTTGCAAAGATCAAAATGTCCAAGATAAAATATAAACATTTGCATATAATTTCATAAAAAAGGTTGTATGCTATAGAATAATCAAATATTCTGAATTTTTTTCAAGTATTTTGTGAAATTCTTATTTATGACTTTAGTGTGTCATTATTACAACTGCAAGAATGCTTCCCATCTTTTTTAAATTTTATTTTATAATTTTTTTAAATTTTTACATCATTGTTCATTTTTAAACAGTATTTGCTTCCCCCTACCCCATTCCCATCTTTTTTTATAATTCTATTGTTCCAAAAAGTTCTTTGATTAAGTAGTTGTAGTTCTATTACTTTAAATATATACCTATATGCCTATATACCTTAATTTTTATAAGTTCTGTCCATTTTTTTATTTTGAAATAGCCAAATATCTCAAGCTGTTCAGATGCAAATAATAATTATGTATCACCACCAAGTTTAAATACATTTCTGCCCCATCATTTTCTAAATTTAGTAGGGACAGTATGTTTTTTAAAAATACTGTTTGCACCCTGTATAGTCACAATATCACCACAAAAATATTTTTCTTCAACATTGAAATTTCAATTTAGTGTATGAAAGCATTCATAGGATTATCTCATGTGTCACTTTCAGTAGATATTGTTAGTTTGGTTAAAATGAAGCCATACTTCAGTAGGATGGGCTTCAAATTCAAGATGGGTGGTGTCTTACCAAAAAAAAAAAAAAAAAGGTGACGTTCTGACACACAAACATAAACAAGGAAACAGTCATGTGAAATTTAAAATAGAAATCAGTGATGTATCTACCAACAAAGTTAACACCATCAATAGCCATGAAACTACCAGAAGTATTCAGTTAATTATGGGAATGACTCGATCTCATACAGTCAGAGGGCACCAACTTCACTGACACCTTCATGTTAGAATTCTAATCTCCAAAATTGTGAGACATTACATGTCTGTGGATTAAGTAATTCAGTTGGTGGCAGCAACCCTATCAAGCTAACAGAGGTCCCACATAACAGGGGTCTGGGACAATTATATAATAAATCCTGCTCCCCTCTGCCTGAGGATTGAACCAATGCCACTGATTCTTTTACACTTTGGGTCTGTTTTGTCTATGAGCTGATAACAAACCTATAACTGCAGTGAAGTGCCCAAGGGAAAAAGATATGGGGTAGATGCAGCTGCTTCAGAGAATTGAAAACTTAGATCTTCTAAACTGGCTACAATAGTATGAAACTCATACTGGATTTCAATATGTGACTTTAAAACCACAGGAGTGGATAATTTTCTGAATAATTCACACATAGTCACTCCAGGGAATTACATTTAAGCAAGATGGTAAAAGTGCCTGAAAGTAGGCAGCCATGGAGAATCTGGTCATACAGTCACTATACGGAATACATTAAGCATTATGAAAATGTAACATTCATGACCTAAATGTGTTAAATTTACCTATTCAGAGATGAATGGCAGACATAATAATGATTTCTAACATCTCAGATAAGCATTTAATCATCATGGCCTCCACTTATTTGTTATTAGAGAAATATACATTTAAAAAGATGAAGAAAAGAGACTAATTTACTAAGTGGCATTGATTCGATGTAATACATAGTCGGTTTGAAATGCCCATCAAAAGCACAGCTATCAGAAATAATGGAATAAGTAAATTGTGTCTCTTATACTAGTAACAGAGAGATACTATTATTACTGACACTAATAATCATGCTTTTAAAGTACAAGGGCATACTATTTTCATACTTTAAAGGAGTTAAAAAAGATGAGATCAAAATCACATCTCAAATAATCTAAAGTTCATAATTAATTCAAGAGAATATTGAAAATGATTTGGCACAGAATGGAATTTCATAAATTTATAAAATGTCTATATTAATGACATCTGGGTTTTTAGGAAGTGTACAATGAATGGTATGTAGTACAATAATGAAATTAGATAAGTAAAATTATATTATTAGATCAGTAAAATCATTATAAATTATACTTTATAGCACTAAATTACAAAATATTACCCAAAACAATCACACAGTGATAGAACTATATATCAACAAATTTGTTATTTTGAAAATTTTGTTCTCATTTGCAAATCCTGTCTTCACTATCATTATGGTACCCAGCTCTCATTTTCCAAATGTGATTGAATACAACTACTTTGATGACTGACACAGTCGAGAAAATCTTGCTGCTGGAGTAAGCTTAAGCATGAATGGCATTTTGAAAAGAACTAGTACGCAATTTACTAAGCAAGAGGAAGACTGGTAGAAGATTACACTCACAGGACCAAAATTTATAAAAATCTGTAAACTATGATAAATTCCAGTTGTTACGGGTACAAATTAGAAGAAGATTTTAAGGACATGATGATGTAACATTCAATATAAAAAAATGTCATTTCAGGTGACAAATTGTTAGTAAGCTAAATTAAAAGTTGATCATTGGCCAAATTCAAGATATATTTTAAGCATATTTTAGAACAAGTCTAAAGAATTGATTGTAGATAGCTTGAGGAAGGTAGAAGGTGGAAATGGAATTAACTGAAATAGAAACTCTGGGCAGGTAGAAGCACAGCAAAAAAGTTCAGTTTAGTTTACCAGTGAAACATTAAACAAGAGATTTCATAGCCACAGAATATACATGTCTGGGGTTTAGAGTATTGTTTTCAGTCAGCAAACACATTAAAGAGTTGTTCTAATGAAAATGGTCCTTAAAGGAAAGACGAAGATGGCAATCAAGGATATGTCTATCAATGAATTCCAGACTATACTAGGAAAGTCAATATTAATTCTCTATTTAGATAAGTGAATTCACTTTCTGCTAAATCTCATGTTGTACTGGAAAAGGTCAGAAGTAAACAGCTTTCTTTAGGCAAATACTTTTGTACATTTTACTTACATTGAATTGATATACTTATTGTTATTTCAATCAATTTATATAATCCTTACTGATTTCAGAAAATATTATTTACTACATGTAAGTATATTGCTCGAGGGAAGATAAAAACTGTTATGAAAGTGTAGTATGCAGCTAAGTTTAATTAATTATTTAGTATCATGTCTATTGATTTTATTATATGAATCATTTTAATGTTTTTAAACAATATGTCAGGAAATGATACCAAGATTTAAAGAACATAATTACAGAACATATATTTTAAATGACTTTTTGAAAGTAAAGAATTAACAGCTACTTTTCTCAGATTATTTTTCCACAGAAAATACTATATTCAAGAAAATTTATGTTATGCTCTAAAATTTATGAAAGCTCTTGTTCGTTTTAGATTAAAAGGTATCTTTGAGTTTAATATGTGGAAAAAACAATACATAATTAAGAAAAGTGATTTAATCTGAGGGAAAAATGTTTCTGAGAAATTCTAACATGACACCAATTTTATAGGAAAAAAAGATAAAACCCAGAACACGTACACTCGCCCTGGGAGGTTGTTCTAATTCTCCATTCCTTATAATCTTAGTTCTCTGATAAAAGAATAATTTGTATACACACACACACACACACACAAAAAAAAAAAACTAGATCTCACATTTATTGATTTTCAAAAAAAAAGTGTTGATTTGACAGCATGCTACTTGGTAATTTGTTGTTACATTAATTTGAATGACATACCTGCACAATTATATTTCTTTGAAAGTATTTCTTAATTCAAATTTTTTCATGTGCTTTTCCAGTGATTTTAACATAAACGCTATATTATAATAATCTTAATTGTCAAAAAAATTACATGAAAAAGTGACAAGAATGTTCTCCAGAAATTGGTTGGAGAACTTGCTAAGAATATAGATGTTCTACTTATAATTCTAATTCAAATTAGTAATTGTTAATAAAATTATTAACACTTCAAGTAACTGAGGTGGTATTTGTGAAGTGTGTAGAAAAGCACCTACCATCCAAAATAACCAATGCAAAGAATACTTAAAACTCAATAATAAAAAACAAATAATGAAATTATGGGGATAAGAGCTGAGCATATGTCTCACCAAAGATAATACACAAATGACAACTAAGCATATGAAATGATGCTCTGCAAATTGTCACTGGAAGATTCAAAATCAAAACAACAAAGCTATACGACTATACACTTATTTGAATGGCCAAACTCCCAAACATTAAAAACACCAAATTCTGACAAGGATATGGAGCAACAGGAACTCTCATTCATTACTGGTAGCAATGAAAAAAAAAAAAGGTAAAAGTAATTTTGTATGGCATATTCTGGCCATACAATCAAGAAATCACATTTCCTTTTATGCACTCAAAGGAAAAGAAGACTTAAAAATAAACAATGTCCTTTGTAGCCATATCCTCTCCATTTTGCAACAACAAAGTTCTCCTACACTAAAAATTAGGAATAAATAAAATTAATCTCGACCCACTCCTTTTTTGTTCTGTTCCTTCTGCCTCCTTCCTTTGATTATCTATTAATTGCTTCTAACTGCATTCCTGGAAATATGGAAAACTGATTGTGTTATAGCACTAATGAAATTCTGTGTCCCTTCAAGCTGATGGTGGCATCAGAAACAAGCATCTGCTGATTGTTGAGAAAATGCCCTGCTGGGAAAGTCAAACACCTTGACACATGTTGCCTAGACTGCCCAGCACCTCCTGGGACTGTAAATTTGGAGCCTGGCAATTTCCTTAATTTTTTTTTTTACTTTTATATTCATATCATCCCCACCATTTGGGACATCAGCTTTATTAGGGAGCTAATTGTTACTTCCCGATTGCTATTCCTTTGTTAGCCATCTTGTACATTAAACTTCTTCATACAAAGGCATTCTTGTGGTGCAGACAGAATTTGGCTTTCTGGTTGTGAACAAAAGACATAGCTTGTTTCTTTGTACCTGCACATCATGAATGTTTATTACAGTTTTATGCATAATTACCAAAATTTGGAAACACTCAAGATGTCCTTTAATGGATGAAAAAAAAAATAAGCACACTGTTATACATCCATACACTAATATATTAACCGGCACTAAAAAGAAATGAGCTATCAAACCATGAAAGGCCAGGGAGGAAGAGTAAATGCATATTGCTATGCGAGAAAAGCCAATTTGAAAATGCTATGTACCATTTGATTCCACCTATATGATATTCTGGAAAAAACTAAAACTTTGGAGAAAAGATAAACAGTTGTCAGAAGTTTGAAGGGAGAGGGGGGTAATGAATACATGGAGCACAAGAGATTTTTTAGGTAGTGAAACAATAGAATATTTTCATGGTGGGTATATGTCACTATACATTTTTCAAAACCTATAAAATGTCAACACAAAGAGTAAACCTTAACCAAAAATATGTACAATAATGATTTGATATTGTCTCATCAATTGCAACAAATTTACTACACTAAGATGAGAAGTTAACAGTAGGGAAAACTTGGTAGAGGAAAAAGGAGTATATGGAAATTATCTTACTTTCTACTCAATTTTTCTCTGAACCTAAAACTGGCTTAAAAAAAATAAGCCTATCAGGCCTCCCGGGTGGAACAGCAGGTTGAGCTCAGCTCTGTGAAGCTGTACACAGCCTCTGCAGTGCGGGTTCGATTCCCGGCCAGCCATGGAGATACCCAACTGGTGCGGCAGACCTCTCCTGTCTCACCTGCTGCTCTCCTCAGCAGAGTATTCCAGTCAGTCTGCCTGTTCTGTTCCTTGCTCTGTCTCTGGTGAATCCTTTCACCCTCCCGCACCTCTGGCCTGTATCCCAGATCTTGTATAAATAAAATAAATCTTAAAAAAAGCCTATCAATTAAAATACAAAGAAAATAGAATAAAGCAAGAAATAAGAAATAAGAACTCTTACCTCTATATTTATAACTGCACAGCTCTAGGAAATTTATATAAGATACTGAAGTAGTTGCAATTTCATTAATATTAAATAATATAATAGTCACAAAATGCTAAATATATACCTGGCATCCAATAACCATCAAGACAAGATTGTTCTTTTTATTGATGAGTGTGCTCCTGTGAAAGTTGTTTTCTGAAAAGAAACTATTGAAATTTAATAACATGAGAATATAATTTAACTAGCTAGGGAAATATTGGAAGGAGTAAAAATTAATAAATCATTGTAAACAGGTCACAGGAGCAAGAGGATGGAATTTATGATGCCAAAAGAAGTTTAAAAATTTAATTTTTTTTCAAAGTAAGCAAATAAGAAATAACAAGGTATCAGTTAATGATCAAGTGCATAAACCTGTTTTTCTCTACTGTGTTTTTGTCATCCCCAGGTAATTCTAATCAAACTGTAAACAATGGTAAAAATCAATATAAATACACTCAAATGTTGGGGCAAAAACAGGGAAAAATCTATAAAAATCATCTGATGCTTTTAAGACAGCTCATGTTAACAAATCCTATGAACAGAAGACACTTGCACATCTACTCTCAGAACAATAATCAGTGAGAGAAACTACAGAGAACAGAGAAAAATGCCAAAAGAATAAAGACAAATATTATTGTAATTTTCCAGAATGAGAAATAAGGGTATTCTAAAACTATGTATCAGTTAGCCAACAAGCTTGACATGTGTCTTTGGCAAAAGTCTAAGCCAGATTATGTAGCAGATGGTTGGTGAGACTCTCACAATTGTAATCTTGATCAATAGGCATCGATATGACTTGCATCATGTGGTGCAAATCATACCAAAGTAACTATATTTCTACTATCATTGCAGCCATTATGCCAGTGGACTCGGGGGACATAGAAATCACAATACTTGAATTCAGTGAAGAATTTTGCAAAAATTCACATTTATGTGTGATTTTCTAAAATGTTGCTTGCATGAAAATGCTATTACAGGGAATTTTTTTACAAATCATTGAACAGCTAAATTTCTGGAATAATTTGTGGCAATAGTTCCCGATAAATACTATATATCAGAAAACCTGTTGTAGATTTTCTTAAAATATGTGTTTTGATCTAGGCTTTACCCCAGATATCCTGATTCAGTGTGTGGTTTTACCTAGACAAATCGTATTTTGTAAAACCATCTAATGTAATTAATTTTCAATTTAATCTAAAAATTAGTACTATTTAGAATCTTCTAAGTTTTGAAACGTCATTATTTATAAATGACTTTATTCTATAGTTTTTTAACCTACATTACAAACATTGATACTGTTATTATCTTCAATTATTACCTTTGAACTGGATTTCCTTATGTTAGGGGGAAAGGATATCCTGAACAAACTCTAAAAACAGATTTTATGGACCCCGCCCTCACCACAGATCAAAGAGATCCAAGACACAAAGGACTAAAAATCCCATAATGTCATCACCACCAAAGGGAGGATTGCTGGGAAACGAGGGTGGAGTTAAGCCAGGCTTCATAAATAACCAGACATGTGGGCTTGGGTGTTCTTGGATTTTTGCTGGCTTTCAGCATGTTATCAGGGTTCCAGCTCAGAGAAACTGGTAGGACACATTTACCAATTTAACTCTTTCTGATTTATTCATTTCTTCATTTCCCCTTTTTGCAAATAAACCCTTTATTACCCTTTTTGTGTGTGCCTGCAGTTGAGTCTCACTATAGTCCCTTTAAAGAGCAGAGGTTAGGCCCTACAGTCAGGCCAACACATTTCATACTGGGGTTCCCTGTAACACTAACATTAAAGCTGATTTCTTTTCTTTTTTTTTTTTGTAAGATTTATTTATTTGTTTGTTTGTTTGTTTATTTATTTATACAAGCACTGGGTACAGTCAGAAGTGTGGGAGGGTGAAAGAATTCACCAGAGACAGAGCAGGGAACAGAACAGACAGACTGATGAAATACACTGCTGAGGGGAGCAGCAGGCGCGGCAGGAGAGGTCTGCGCGCCATGTGGGACCCTTGCAGGTGGCCGGGGATCGAACCGGCGCTGCAGAGGTTGCGGCAGCTTCGCAGCCCAGCGCTCAACCGCTGTTCCATCATGGCAGGTCCTAAAGCTGTTTTAACTATAGCATCAGGGAAATCTTTTACAAAATAATTAATAGAGATTATGAATCCTCTCAAAACCTTCCAAGGGCTTCACTTCTCATTTGGAGTAAAAATTTAACCTGAAAGATTCAACATAACTGAGCTCCCATCATCTCTCAGATTCACCTTTTAAGGACTTTCTTTCTCATTAACTCCACTTAAGCCATCTTTTGTTTATTATCATTCAAACAATTCACCATCCTAATGTACTTGTAATCCCACTACCCCAGATGTTCACCTGGATTGATCAATCCCTTATATATTTCATTTATTTCCTGGCCACCAGATATGATTTTTTTGTGTTTTGTTCAGTGTTATATCTTTATCTACAAATACTAAATAGTATTTGACATGTATTAGGAGGAACATACATTAATGAGCAATTCAGTAAATAAGTAAAATGTCATTTCTGACCCCATGTGTTCTAAAATATATTGTTTTCATTTAAAATTAATTAGGACATTGATTACATGTTACTGATAAAGGATTTTAAGAGATCACTATTCTATTTCATGTTGCTATCCTCATTAAACATATTTTAAAGAAAGTTAACATTAGTAATACAAATACTTTCAAAGATATATCTTAATCATTTTATTGTTTTATTTATAATTCTGACATTTTCCTTTATAATTTATATGTGTTCCCTGTATTTGAGAGCATAATGACACAATTTAATTGATTTCTGAACAGTGACAACTTTCACAATGCCTGCTATGTGCTGTAATGTCAGTAATATTTAACATTTTAAAGGGTGCCCAAAATGCAGTCTATATTTTCAAATTAGTTTGGAAACAACTAGATTTCATGTACTAAGGAATAAATTTGTACCCATGTGGCAAATCATATAAACATTTTAATTCAAATTTTATCATAATCTTAAATGAAATTTTAACACTAAGAAATTTTTCAAAACTTGGAATAAATCTTAGTGACTTTGTGTTGAAAAGAGCACACGTGAAAAAAAAATATCAGACTTCATCAAAATTTTTAAAGAATTGAATTTCAAGAGGTACCATCACAAAATAAAAATATAACTCATAAAATAGAGGAAAATTTTTGCAAACTATACATCTGATAAGGACTTGTATCCAGTACACATTAAAAACATACCCATATAGGATCCTCCCTGGTAGCACTATGAAGCAATCCACAGCCACTGCAAGGGGGTAAGACTCAGCACTATGAAGGGGGGTAAGACTCAGCACTATGAAGCAATCCACAGCCACTGCAACAGGATTTTGATCCCCAGCCAGGGAGGTGACCCACATGGCACAGAAGACCTCTCCTGTGTAGCCCACTGCTCTCCTCAGCAGTGTATTTCAGTACATTTGCCTGTTGTGCGCCCCACTCTGTCTCTGGTGAATCCTCTCATCCCCCCCATCACTGGCCTGCACCCCAGCTCTTGTAGGCATAAATAAATAAATCGTAAAAAACACACACAAACACACACACCCATATATACACAACTTAACAAAACAAAGGAACAAAAACAAAACAAAGGAAATAACCTAGCATAAATCTCAACAAATTACCTAAATAAATTAGATAATTATTTATTCATAGAAGGTATACAAATAGTCAATAAACACATAATGATGCCCAAAATCATTTATAATAAGAGAAGTAAAATTCAAAGCCAAATTAAGAATACTTTATGGCACAGGGTGAATAAAAAATACAAACAACAAATTGTGGCAAAGACATAGAAAAAATGAAAACTTTATACATTGCTGATAGCAATATAAAATGGTATAGCTGCCTTGGAAATCATTTTGGCTCTTCTTCAAATTGTTAAACATAGACCAAGCAATAACCAGGCAATCCTATTCCTAGATATGTCCCACCCATTGATGAGAACATAACTCCACTTATATATTGAAAATCTCTTCTAAAGTGATTTCCATTTTCAACTTATAGTCTCTTTTTTGGTCAATATAATTTCTGTTATGATGATACTATTTATAGAGATACAATTATTTTTTCATAATTATTAAATAAATTAATTACATTTCTTTGTTCATTGTGGGTTTTTCTTTTTTTTTAAAGCTTTTATTTATTTATTTATATAAGCACTGGGTACAGTCAGAAGTGAGGGAGGGTGAGAGGATTCATCAGAGCCAGAGCGGGGAGCAGAGCAGGCAGAAGGACCGAAGTACACTGCTGAGGGGAGCAGCGGGCGGCAGGAGAGGTCTGCGCGCCATGTGGGACCCTCACCGGTGTCCGGGGATTGAACCGGCGCTGCAGAGGCTGTGTGCAGCTTTCCAGCCCTGCACTCAACTGCTGCACCACCAGGTGAGGCCCCATTGTGGGTTTTTCACAGCAAACTGACATAACAATCTGAAATATGAAGGGTAACTAAAACAACTTAATATTTACTTTTACCATATAGGTAAATATCAGACAATTTACTTTGTGTTTTCTTCCTTAGATTCTGTGTGTGTGTCTGTGTGTGCGTGTGTGTGTACATAAAGTAGATTATATGATTTATGTATGATTTTTGGTTTTATATAACTGCTCACCTTTTTTTTTTTTCTTTTAATGCTTTAGGTGTAAAATATTTTCTTCAAATAAAATTTTACCTGAAAAACTGATAGGTAAAATGTTTTAATTTTGTGAAATTAATTAATACCTTAAAATTCAATCCACCCAGCCAACGTTTGCTTCCTTCTCACAACAGCTCTATGGCATTTTAGTATCCTTATAATACAAATTGAAAACATTGTTTTATAATAACCTTTATGCATTCTATGATAACTATAGATCAGCCACTTTCAAACAGGATGACTTTGTCTCTACCCTGGGGGAATTTGTAATGTCTGGATGCAATTTTGATTGTCACAACTCCGGTGTCTTCTGGCATCTAGAAATTAGTTGTCAGAGGTGTTACTAAACATCCAGTAATGCATAGGACAGGCCCCACAACAACTACCCAGACCAAAATGTCAAAAGTGCCATTGCTAAGAAACCCTGTTATAGAAATTTATTATGAATACCATTTATTCAACCTGTCTTGCTGTTGGTGATGTTACTTCTTATTGCCATGTCTTGAATACAAATTGAAGACAACATGAAAATATTTACATAAATTTTCATGAGTTACCCTTTAATGCTCAGTAATGATAAGCAGATAAAATGTGTAACCTGTTTCCCAAGGAACATGCAACGGGAGGTGAACAATTAAAAAATGTTCAAATCTCACAGATGAACTTAAGAACCAGTCTAAAAAGATCCATAAGAAATGACTTGAAATCAGCTCTCATTCTTGCCTAATTCTGTAAAACTCCCCTTTGCTCTGCTGTGATAGCCTTTTGGTTTATGTACCCAAATCATGATTCCTATTCTTTGATAAACACCTTCCTGATTACATTACAGCCTGATTATGTCTTTGCACCATGGACTTCAAACAGGCTAACAAATGCACTACTATGGTGAAGGATATTGATAGTATGGGAGGATGTGGGTATGTGGAACAGGGATATACTATATTAGCTTCTCAGGGCTGCTGTAACAATGTACTACTGACTGGGTAATTATTTTTCTAAGAATGATTGATTGATGCATAGAACTGGGGTATAGGCCAGAGGAGAGGAGCAAAGGGGATGGCGTGTGAGAATTCACCAGAGACAAGAGTGGGGAGTGGAAGAGGGTATCTACTGAAATACACTGCTGAGGGGAGCAGTGGGTGAGAGGTTTGTTGTGCCACAAGTGGGTTAGCTCCCTGGCCAGGGATCCAATTTAGACCAAGGTGGTGATAACACTGATACTTTATACCTATGCCATCAGTGAGGTCTAGACTGGGTAATTAGAACAACAGAAATGTATTGTATTGCTTCAGGTTAGATGGCTAAAAGAAAGGTGTTAGCAGCATTATGCAAATGCCTTCTGAAACCTATAGGTGAGTCCTTTCTTACATCTTAATGGATTTAGGTTGTTTGCTGGCAATCTTTGCTGCTCCTTGGTTTATAGCTGCACAATTCCTAACTCTAGCCTCATCATCACTTGGCATTCAACTCTGTGTCTTCATATGGATATCTTCTTTTAAGGATACCAGTCATATGGAATGATTGCACCCTATTTCAGTATGACCTAATCTAACCAATTAAACACATAATGACATTATTGCCAAACAAGGTCACATTTTCTGGAACTAGGCAGTTACACAATTTAACACAAAGCAGTTACCAAGGCCACATGGTTGTCCACTATCTGACCTCTAAGTACCCTTGAATTCAGTTGTTCTGCAAACCTGCCAAATTTGTTTCTATAGCAGGACCTTTGCTCTTGTATTTCTTGTACATGGAATACTCTTCCCTGGAAAGAGCTTTGTACTTCAATTCCTCATTTTATTCCTTAATTTTCCATCATATTGTTTCTTATTATTTGATGTTTATTTTTATTTGTATGCTACATTCAATAATGTAGGACATTATCTTATCTATAGTTACTGAATGGTTAAACACATGTTATATAGTCAATACATATATAGTAAATGAGTGAATCTGTTGCAACACCATTAGCTCAATGTCAGCTTAATCATTTGTAACCTCAGCCCAGGAATCCCAGGATAACCTAAATTGTCTGATATTCTTTGAAAGCGAGGTCTTCCTTAATTGTTGATGGGATTTATCTTTTTTTCATTACTTTAAATTTCATTCTTTTGCTCGGGTTGGCTCCTAAAATTAGAGATAAAAGAAAAAAAAAAAACTGTAGCATGTATGTTATCTTTGAAAATCCCTTAAACTTCTCTAAGAAATATAATTTCAGTCATAAATCCAGAGTATAAAACTCAGGGTAGTAAAATAGGCATATAAATATAAAATATATACTGTGATTCATGACATACAATAAAGAGGACATGTTCAAAATATGATTATGTGGAATCTACAATTACATCGATAAAAGAAAGATTTGGGAGGGCCTCCCTGGTGGCCTAGGGGTAAAAACTCAGTGCTATCACCTCTGCAGCCTGAATTTGATCCCCAGCCAGGAACTAATCCACATGGCACAGCAGACCTCTCCTGTCTCGCCCGCTGCTCCCCTCAGCAGTTTGTTTCTGTAGATCTCCCTGTTCTACTCCCCTCTCTGTCTCTGGTAAATATGCTCATGCCCCATAGCTCTGACCTACATCCAGTTCTTCTACATGCAAAATATGTGTGTGTGTGTGTGTGTATAGTTCTATAAATACATACAAATTGGGATATGACTATTTCTGCTCCTGTCAAGACTTCATGGTATAGGCCTCAATTCTTGTTCATCAGTCATAGTTGTGTAACTTCATGTCCTTCCTTGGGCAATCCTCATTATTGCCCTTCCCAGGATGCATTATGCTGAAGTGAGAAGAAGGTGATTTTCCAATAAAGGAGAAGTTTATAATAAAAAGGTTAACTTTATTTTATTAGACCACAGGTGCATCTGTCCTCTTTGTTTATCCAAATATCTCTAGTGAAATTACTAGACCGGCCCTTTCATCTAATCATCACTTTGCATGGTAGCATTCCCCATGATAGATACTGAGTCCTTTTGCAAGGCCAATTTAGTCAGCAAATACAATATCACTTTTAGGGTATCCCTGCCAATAATCAGCTTATGTTGCTGAAGAGAGCTAAATGCAATGCATCTTTCACTCAGGATAGGTTGTTTATCTACTGAATGCACTAGTCAGTGAGGTAAAGGAAAACCATGTCCTTCTCTTATTTATTATATAGCGACAAGTATAGAACTTGTCCACAAAATTGCTTCTATGTCTCTCCTATTAGGCTCCTAGAATTATGTTAATAACCATATCCTCCTCAACAAACTCTTTAATATTTTATATAAAGGGGAAGTCAACTATAAAGTCTTCATTTATTATCATAGTTCTAAATCACTTTCTCAGTGTCTTTCAAATATTCAGTTGTTTGTTGTCTCTGCTCTTCTAAGATATATGACTTAATTGTGGTCCATGATTGATTCCTCCTTTGAAATAGATCTTCCTTCCTGTTCCTATTGATGTCACTTTGGCCCCTTCAGTAATGAACCAGAATAACCTTCTTTGCTATATAAGCTCCAGCTTCCTTGTACAAATACCCCTCTTGTTTTTTCAACTCATAGAATGTCTTTCCTTGGCATACCCATGTGCCACTTGAAGTAACATTGACTTTAAGAGTTAGACTGGGCAGACATCTTAGGGATTGTGATTCGCATATCATTGATACAAAAGAGACTTTCTTGGGCCTCCCTGATGGTGCAAAGTGTTAAGACGCAACCTATGAAGCTACCCGCAGCCACCGAAGCACAAGTTTGATCCCTGACCAGGGAGCTACCCACATGGCTCAGCAGACCTCTCCTGACTTGCCTGCTGCTCCCCTCAGCAGTGTATTTCAGTCAATCTGCCTGTTCTGTTTCCCACTCTGTCTCTGGTGAATCCTCTCAGCGCCCGCCCCCCCCCCACTTCAGTCCTGTACCCCGATTCTTGTATGCATAAATAAATAAATCTTAAAAAAAAAATCTTCTCTCTCTCCCTTTCCTTCATACAAACTTACATCCCAGACCACCTACTATTCATCAATATTCTCATGACACCTTGCACAAACAAAAACACAACCATTTATTGGTCATGTTCAATTACTTGTTTTCTCAAGAGTATAGGGGTTTAGCTCATTGTACATAAGATCATGACATCCTGCTGTGACTAGGGACAAGCATTCACAAAACAACTGCTTGGCTTTAAGAACTTCTACTTTGGTAGAGTAAACTGAAGAATCTGGCAACAAACCCCATGACTATGTCTATTTTACAAGTGTTCTGTAATGAACAAAAATGAATATGTCAAAATAAACCAGCTACACCTGAAGCTATGCTGTTAATTTAGTCGTACTAAATATGACTATGAAAATGACTCAGTGTAAATATTTTAGGTCTACAGAGAAGAAAATAATAATGATTTCACAGAAAGTCCCCACCGAATAAAAGCAATGATGTTAGGCAGAAATTGAAGTCGACCTGCTTATTGTGTACCCTGGGTATATAAGGGTACACAATATATAAGGGTACACAGATAATTCATATTTGGTAGCATTCTATGTCTCATGAACTTATTTTCTGTAAAGGAATTACCAAAAGAAAAGATTTTTTTGTTTATAGGGCAAAATAGCCTTAGGTGATATCAAGCAACAACACAAATTTCATGTGCTTCAAAATTAAAGTGTCCCTTTTTTAGGAGCTCAGTAGAGGGAGAAGGTCAGTAATCATGGGAGAGGCATCTTCAAAAGTAAAGTAAAAGTCTCTTAAGTTTGAGCATATGTTAGTGCTTTATCAGAAGATAATAAAATACATATGGATGTCTATGAAAATTTAGAAACTCTAAATCTAACACTAGACCAGCTGGAGACAATTTTTAGCATAATGACTATCTCCCATGTTTCAATTTGGTAAAAAATGAACTCAATTTTGTCCTTCATTTTGTGTCATAGGTGTATGGTCTATGGTATATGGAAGCCAGAGTTGTTCAATGAGCTTTAATGGAATAAATAAATAATTAACCATAACTAATTTACTGAAAATCTACTATATGCAAATTCTCTGCTTATAGGTGCTATACTGTTTAATAGTCAACTATTGCAGTATAATTTACATAAATCAAATATTTCTAATTTGAATGTACTGTTCAATGAGTTTTGGTAAATGTTTATCAGTTATGTGATAAAAGGCATAGAATATTTCCATTTCTCCCAGAATTTCCTATTTCCTTTTTACAGCATATTCCTACTCCTCCCTTTCCAATTCATGCTTTTAGGCATCTGCTTTCCTACTTTCCATCACTAATATTTGAATAATGGAATTATTCACTATTTTTATACGTCTGGCTTCTTTTGTTCAGCATTGCATATTTTAAAATTAAATTCATGAATGTGCACCTCAGGGTGGTTTCTCCTCTTTGCCCCTTGATATCCAGACACTGGTCTAGCAGAGAGGAAAAGCCTGCACAGTGCCATGGTATGAACCCCACTCCTGACGTTCTGATCCAGGAGGCTGCTGGGAAGGGAGTAGAGCTGAGTGGACATTTTGGAAGTCTTTAAGGGAAGGGATGAGCATGGGCTCTCTCTTTTTCATCTGAGCTTCCTTAAAAAGCAGCAGCCAGGCCAGGTCTTAGGATTTCACCCATACACCTGCACTCTATCCCCAGGGGAGGTTGGAAGAGAGGAGGTACCCCTGACCTTAGCAGTGATGGGTCTCAGCAAATTTCAGCTCTGAATTCTGATTTGTTAGTGAGGCTCCGATGCTATTGTTACAGGGCAGCCCTGATATAAAACTGGTTGTCGCGCACTTTAAAGGACTTATTAATACTTTACTGTAGGTACACACAAAAGGTTAATAAAAGGTTTATTTACAAGGGAAGGGCAAATGAGGAAATGTACAACTCAGGGAGAAAAGTGGGAGACAAAGTTTTAAATGAGACCTAACCGATCCGCTGATCTGGAATCCCAAATGGCACTCTGAGAGCTGGCCACGAGCCAGGAGCCGTGAAGCCAGGAGGCCAGCGAGAGAGTGAGAGACCCCAAGGCCCACGTGTTTGGTTTTTATACCAAATCTGGCTGCTTAACTCCACCTTCAGGTCCCAGCAACCTTCCCTTTGGTGGTGATGGGATTCGTCTTTTCCAGTGTCTTGATGGCTTTGGTCTGGAGTAGGGGTGGTGTCCACAAAGCCTGTATGGAATTCGCTCAGGACATCCTTTCCCCCTAACACTATGTTTCATTGTCTTCTGTCTAGGGTGTGGATAATCCACCAGGCAATCATAAAAGATAGCTCAAGTAATTGTAAATGTAACAGATCAAAAATCTAACAATCCTTAATATATCTTATTGGCAAGAGGTTTATTCCATGGGAGAGGCTCTGAAGGGTAGGGTGCCCTTTTTAAAGACATTTATTAGTGTAAAGGAGAAGCTCTGTATCTTAAAATTTCTCCCTATCTGTAAGATCTAAGCTCCTTAACTATTTCAATGGAGAAGGCAGAAATTAAATCCGCAGAGCAATTTTGTTTTATGTGCCTTCCTTCGTAATCTCTCTAACTGACCTTCCCAATGTCTTCCTTTTCTTAACCATTATCTTAATTGACTTATTTATGATAATCTCTGAACTCACTTACATTGGGTCTTTGCTGTATGCAGGAGGTATATTGTGGAGTTTAAGAGTAGAAAATTTAGGATGGAGGTGTCACAAGACCAGAAACTGGAGGTGGGTAGACATGATTAACACAGTTGTTAAACCAGCTATAGAAATGAAAAATCCTTGGGTGCCAACTACTGTAGCAAGTATCAGATTGCTATGTATAGGAAGTATCTAGAGATGTAGAGCAGAAGTGGGGATATGGAGATTTAAGTCCATTGTGGAGAAACATTGGTCCTTACAAATCAACCTACCACATCCTAGAAGTCTTTCATTTAACAACAGATAAAAATTCCCCTATGGAATGAACACCTCCCAAAAAGAACACTGTATCAGTACAGTTTCTGCAATGGTTAATGCTGCTCTCCAGCCATCTGTCATTATGCAAATACCTCTCTTTTACTCCTTTTCTTAATAACCTCCTTTTAAGTACAAACTTCCCCTGCCTATGTCTTCAATTCCTGGTAAACTAGCCTTGTGCCACTAAAAGGGGAACTGCTGAATCTTTACTCAAAGTAACTTAAGTAGCTCACTAAACCCAAAACCTTATCAAAATGACATCAGGATTCACATAATTTTTAATATTTTTGTATTTTCTTGTGTTAATCTGATGCTTATGTGATTATTTGCCAGCCTAGAACCAGGAAGAGTACAGGATGATATCATTTCCAAAGGCTTTTGACATTTGACATAGGCTTCCCTGGTTTACTTTTCATTTCACTGTGTTCCTTCAGAGATCATCAACTGCTGTTATCTACAAAATGTACTCATACGAAAAGGTTTCATAAATGTAGGCAAAAAACACACTTCTGGGAATGTAAAAACAAAGAAAAAGCAACTACAAAGGCACTCATAAGGTTTGGAGACATCTGAATTCCCTGCAACCAGGGTGAAGTGACCTCTGAATACTTGAATGTTTGTTCAAAGAAACTCCAGAAAAGGCCCTGCCTTGATATTTTAGAAGTAAAGTATAAAGAATTTACACAATGCATTTATTTGTTAATCAAAGTGATGATTCAACCTGGGAAACAGCCAAACAGATAATACTCTATGAGAAATGTTCTGATAAATGAAGATTGAATTGTATAGCCCCAAACAGTGATTCTTATATTAAAAAGATTAAAAACAAAACAAAACAATTGTTCACAGGGCCTTCTGGCTTTAAAATGTCCTAAGGCAAAATATGCTGATGCTAGGGGGTAGGTAAAGAAGGATCCAATCTCCCCTCAGGCTTACCCTGTAGAGATGCAAAGGCCATAGTTATTGTTATTATTATTATTTTAATCTGAAAAGACTGACTTGGGGTAGTAGATATTTGTTTACAAGATGGAACTTGTGAAAATGGCTTGTTAGTTTGCCTGTCAGACCAGGGAGTTTCCAAGAAGGAAACTTAGAAACAGTCCTGTTAAAATAGCTGGAGGCAGGAAATGTTAGCAGGCAGACTGTGGGTTCACCCTTGGATCCCCAAACAAAACTGTTTTTAGTCTAGAAATACTTTTTTAAAAATTGTTACTTTTTTTTGCTGGTTTATAGGTGAATTATTTCTTCTTTCCCACCTCCGTTTTGAGAACATGTTTTTATCCCTTCCCAATAAGATAATATTCATGTAATGAAATTAATGTTTCCTTTAAAATCTTATTATGTTAATTTTCAATTCTGAGTTGTTAAGTCTCATTTTATTTTTCAGTCTTTAGAATTAATTTCTTAGTTCTGAAGTATTTATAAAATGTTTTTACATATTTTAGTACATTATTTTAAATAACATTTATTTTAACCCTTTGAAGTTTTACATACCTTCATCTTATTTTAGTTCTGCTTCTGATGGAGGACAAGGATAGAAAAACTGGAAAGGAGGCCTCACAATACTAAAACGTGACTCACACAAGGAGGTGGGGGTGGAGGGGAATAACATGACCATTAACCCAGCTGTAGAGGTCGTGACCCTTAGGCAGCAGCACCTTATCACAAGGCATGAGACCCAGGCAGGATCAGATGCTACAGGGAGTGGATCACAGGCCTGAGGGTAAAGATATTGAGATTGAACCCACCCTGGAATCTCTGGTCCCTTCCTGGTTTTGCCTTGTTATCCCAAATCAGCAACACAAAGGCCACTCCATGGAACAGGGACAACTCTGGAAGAGAAGAGGACTATATCAGTGCAGTCTCTGCACAGGCTCAGGGCAGCACTCCCACTGCCCACCTGTGACTATGCAGATGTTTCTTTTCACCAACTTTCTCCCTTTGCAGGGCAGCCGCTGCCTACCTGCCCGTGACCTGTACATGCTGGGGCTTCTCTTCAATCACCTCCCTCAGGGGAGGCTGCCCTCCTCAAGGCCACCCACCTGCAACCATGCAGGCCTCTCTTAGCAAACCTGTCCCTTTCCCTTTCCCTAATAAACCTGCTCTTTAAATATAACTAAAGTTTCTGTCTCCTGGAGAAACTCGCCTGGGGAACTCGCCACGTGACACTGAAATGGGAGCTCTGGTCAAACTTTTCCCAGAGTGAATCCAAGGACCCGGCACTCCACAAAACCCCATCACTTCCACTTAAAACAATTAAAGATTTTTCTTTCGATGGCTGGCTTAGTTAAAAAGGCCTGGTGCAGAGGAGGGCTTCAACTCAGCCCCTGTCCCTTCCAGACACTATCCCAGCAGAAGGAAACAAGGTTTGATTTGAACATAGCCCTCCCTCTGCCCCTGCGCCCCCATCTTGAGCTAGAGACTTATAGGAAGGAAGCCAAGCCAAGTGCCCATTGCGTGAGTCTTGAAAGGGAGTGATGTACATGGACCCAGAGGCTTGCTCTCTTTTTCATCAGAGCTGCTGCAGAAGGCAGCCCCTCCCCTGGGTATATTACAGGGCAGAGAGAGGGGCACCTCAGAACACCCAAATCTGCCTGCTCTAAATAGGTTCCACCATCTGCTGCATCAAGACTTAACATATAAGACCTTTAATGAAATGGAACTTTAATACAATTAGTGAACAATACAAAAAGACAAAGAAAATAGTTTCTAAATCAAGCACCCAAGGTTACCATCCCCTTGTGGGTAAAATCCACTCAAATGGTATGTCCCAGAGCAAGGCCTGAAAGCCTGCCACGAGTCTAAAGCACCTTCAGTGGGGACCCACAGAAAAGCATCAGATACATCCAGATAAATCTGGGAGGAAAAGAGCAAAATCAAAATCAAAGCTGCCATAGTAAACCTTCCCCCAGGTCTCTCACGCACATCTGTTTCCACCAGTCCAGGACCAAGAAGCAAGTGCAGCTTCTTCACATGTCTCTCTGCTCCATGTGTCTCTTCCTGGTCTTCTTGCTTGCCATCTTGCTTTCTCCCTTCCCCACTCTCCTCTCTAGCTTCTTCTCCTCCCTGTTCAGCTCCACCCTCTCTTGGCTGGGGCAGGGAAACTGGAACCTCCCTTTTCCTGGGGACCTTTGATACTGCAATGAAGAACTTGTTTCAGGCCCACAAGATAACCTCTTCCATTTCCTTTATTTAACCTCTAGGCTTAACAAATTCTTTTCTTACATTCTAAGGGAAAAGAATGTCACTAGGAAGATAAAATCTCAATTGCTGGCCACCAGATAATGATAAAATCAAGCTGGCACCAACCAAACTCTCCATACGCTTGTGCTGTAAGGATGGGCATGTTGACCCTTGCCCACCCCCACCCCACTCCTACTCCTGTTGTAACTGGATAAATAACCCATGCTCTCTGCCAAAGACAGGACCGTGGCCTTTCAGACACAAGTCTGCTGCCCTTCTCTATTTGTCAACAATTTAAACTATTTTTCTTCCCCGCAAACTGTTTTGTTTAATTGGCCAAGGGAAACCAAGACCAGAATTGGGTATCACTTTGGTGACTCCCAGACAGGGAAGCTCCCCCTACTCTCCCCTCAGCAGCAACAGACAGCTCTGGTACACCCCGCCATTCCTTGAGCTGCACTTCCGCCTTGCACCAGTCATCAGTAATGGCCCCATCTCCTTCTACCCTATTAGATCTCCCTTTCCATACCTTGTTAGATTTTTTTTTTTCTTTTGCTGCACCAAAGGCCTTTAAAAAAAAAAAATTATTTATTTATGTGTCAAGAGCTGGGGTACAGGCCATAAGTGCAGGAGGTGAGAGGATTCACCAGAGACAGAGTGGGGAACAGAACAGGCAGACTAAGTGAAATGCGCTGCTGAGGGGAGCAGCAGGCAAGACAGGAGAGGTCTGTTGCGCCATGTGGTTTGCTCCCGGGCGGGCCAGGGATCAAACTCGTGCTGCAGAGGCTTTGGATTGTTTCATAGTGTGGTGCTTAACCCCTTGCTTCACCAGGGAGGCCTGCACCAAAGGCCTTTTTGTTTGCACTTGTTGCAGTGGGTGGTCAACCCAGAACCTGTGAGAATTATGACCTGGTAATTTAACAGTGGTGCCCAGGAAAAGGGGAAGTTCCAGCATCTCTGTCCACCCAAAGGAGGGTGGAGCTGAGAAGGGAGGAGAAGAAACTGGAGAGGAGACTGGAGAAGGAAGGAAGCAGGATGGAAAGCAAGGAGACCTGGAGGAGACAGACATGGAGCAGAGAGACATGTGAAGAAGCTACACTTGCTTCTTGGTCCTGAACTGGTTGAAACAGATGTGGGTGAGAGACCAGTGGGGAGGTTAACAATGGCAGTTTTTTTCTTGATTTTGATTTTGCTCTTTTCCTCCCAGACTTGTCTGGCTGTTCTTGATCCTTTTCTGTGGGTCCCTGCTGGAAGGTGCTTTGGACTTGTGGCAGGCTTTTGGGTCTTGCTCTGGGCCAATCCTGTTTGGATAGCTTTTACCCACGAGGGGATGGGTTAATTTGGGTGCTTAATTTAGAAACTATATTCTTTGTCTTTTTGTATTGTCTACTAATTGTATTAAATTTCCTTTCCATTAAAGGTCTTACATGTTTTGATGTAGTGGACGGCAGAATCTAATTAGAGCAGGCAGTTTTGTGGGCCCTGGGGTATCCCTCTCCCTATCTGTAAGAGTAACACATTAATTACCCTTAACAATCTTTTTAAAAAATTCATTTATTTATTTGTTTATTTGTTTGTTTGTTTGTTTATTTGTTTATTTATTTAATTTATACAATAGCTGGGGTACAGTACAGAGGCACAGGAGGGTGAGAGGATTCACCAGAGACACAGTGGGGAGCAGAACAGGCACACAGACTGAAAGCATTGCAAAGGGGAGCCATGGGTGAGAGAGAGGTCTGCTTCGCCATGTGGGATTTTCCTTGGCCAACCGGAAATTGAAGCTGCGCTGCAGGGGCTGCTGACCGCTTCACAGCACTGTACTCAACACACTTAACTATCTTAATGATTATAGAAACTTTCTATTTCAAGTCCCAGTTCCACATTTATGTGACTATATTTTTTTAGTTCATATGTTCCTAAAAATTAAATATTGCATATTATCTATTTTTTTCTAGAATTACTCTAATGTTATTTACAAATTCAATATTTTCTCAGTAAACCTGATAGATCATATACGAAAATGAAAGTTCCAGCTATTTCAAATCATTACTTAAAAGTTTTAGTATCAAAAAAATCTTACCTCAACTTATAAAGGAGACCTACAAATTAATGATTTGTAGAAAATTCAAAAAGCTGTTGAGATGTAGAAATTTGCCTATATTTGAGCTCTTATAAACATGAACGCATTTCGCAAAGAATGACTATGACACTATAATACAAAGACTTAGTTTTTCAGTATTAATCAGACAGTCACTCCAGAAAACAAAGCCTTTGCAAAATAAAAGTACAAAGCCAGTATCTTTTTGTCTTCAGGGTTCAGTGCATGTTTGAAAACTAAATGCTCACAAAACAGCCTTTTGAATTGTGGTTCAGCTCAAACATGGTTGGAAAGTGGAACAAAACTCATCCTTCTGGAAATCTAGCATTATAGTGACCAAATCTCATTGCCAGTCCTAAGGAATTTCAACCATATAACAAGCTGAACCCAATAAAATATCTTAATTTTCACATTAAATATTCTGTTGTTCTGTGTTCCCTCTACAATATCTTTCCATGAAAGAACATTCAAACATGCATTAGATACATACATGAATATATGAGAATTTTCTTTTCTCTACTTTCAATTGGAGATTTCAATCAACAGACTTCATTTCTGTTGATTACCTCCACCTTATTACCCTCATTGTCTAAATTCCCCAAAAGGGAAAGTAATGGCCTTTCAGTTTTTATAAATGGAAGTTTTATCACTTCTCTGTGTCAGATATTTTAATCATTGCAAAAAGCATCATACTTATTTTGTTAATTAACTTTAATCCCTATACAGTGGTTAAAAATATAACTCTTGGCAATCTACTAGAATGTAAAAAAAAAAAAATTCAATGTCTGTCTCTATCCCAACTCTATTAACATCATTTCAGCAGAAAAGTTGTCAAATTTTTAAGTAAACATATCATTATCTAGCATTCATGCATTATGGATTTTTTTTTTTTTTTAGTTTTACATCTCATGCATTTCATTATCTACTATCCAACTAGAAACATGCCCATTCTATGAGTTGCATATAGTATGCCAATGTGAGAGAACATAGCTGGTTCTAAACATAATGCCAGGGTTGGGCATTTGTGGTTAGGTGTTGTGCAATTAATTTAATGTAACACTGCTTATTTAAGTCTGCATTAATATTCCTTTCCAAACATAATGAAAATGTAATTGCAGTGTACACAGGACAAATAATGGGAATGGTTTGCCCAATTTATTACTCTACAAAAGAATTAGTGTGGTGGCCAATTAAAGGATAGTTTAAATATAGTTATTATATTGTTTATTATGCAGAACTAACTCAAGGAAGGTTAAAGGTGTTATTAAGGGCATTAATTTAATTCCCTCTACAAATGACATAAAATTATCATAAAACATAACATATGGTCATAAAAAAGCACTTTAATGAAGTCTTGGAATAATTGGGGGGGTTATCATGATAAATTGGCACTGATAAAATGAGAAGGCTAGTAACACATTTTCTTTTGCTTATTTTGAAAGTTACCAGTCATAAGTTTAATAAAACTAACTCTGCATGCTACAGTTGAATAGTATGTTAGATATACGTATATTCTGTTGATGGAAGTAATATTTTTACTTCATTATTAAAGATGGCTGCTTTTATTCCAAATTATGTATAAAGAAAAAAAAAGTGCCAATCATCTCTAATGTTAACACTGACTGATTTTTGTTGTCTTTCTTCTCGAGGTGGAGTTAAAACCAAAACAGGCAAAGAGAGGAGGTTGAGCATTAGGATGACTGAGGAAAAGTAAAACAAACTGTTGTCAATTCCCCAAAATCTTTGCTTCAATTCAATTTAAAATATTTCCTTGGCATCCTATGAGGGTAAAGAAATCTGTCCTTACATATTTCTACCAGTGTTCCTGAGAACTTTATTGTTTCTTAGGATATTAACTGGAATTCTGCAGGGAAATACTTTTAATTTTGTTGCTGTTATTATTGTTTGCTGCCATAAAATTATAATTTCTAAAAGCAAAAATCTTGAGATTTTTTACAATATGTGTCATATTCGTGGATTTCTAAGAAAGGGAAATCAATTTCAGTATTTCCCAAAGCACCTATTAACATTTCTAAGTATAGTGTATATCTTATAAGATCTAAACAATTTATTTAATTTGTACAGAAAAGAATGCTGCTTCTCAAGTACTTAAACATTTTCACCCTCACACAGGCTCTACTATATTTAAATTTTTCACAGTGACATTCACAAAATCTCTAGTCACTTAAATAACAACCAAAGTATATGAGAATCATTTATTTAACAAGAAAACCTATATTTGAATTATATCTTTACCTCTTCACTCTTGAAAACCAGAGATTTTGCAAGATTACATATAAGAACTTCCAGATATATTTTTTTTTATTTTTTTACATAATCTACATGAATTTTGCAACATGAATATTGCAAGGGCATTTATTTTACTATTTATATGATGAGTAAGCTCATATTCCACACATACATTCATATTTAACCAAATAGAAGTGTGAGTTGTGGGTGAGTGTGATTAACTATTATCCAAACGTATCAGAATTAATAATGATTAAAGGAGAGATTCATCTTTAATTTATGGCTGAGAAATATCATAAAATATATCATTAACTCCAAGTGACAGCATGTTAAAAACATTTGAATCCACAATGCTATTCCAATCAAAATTTCAATGTCATTCTTCAAAGAAATAGAACAATTATTGTTGAAATTCATATGGAATCACAAAAAATCCCGAATAGCCAAAACTCTACTGAAAAAAAAAAAAGAAGGAAATGGAGGCATCACACTCCCAGACTTCAAACTATACTACAAAGCCATAATCAACAAAACTGAATGGTATTGGAACAAGAACAGACATACAGACCAATGGAATCGAATAGAAAATCCAGAAATAAACCCACAGATTTATGGTCAACTAATCTTTGACAAAGGAGCAAAGACTATGCATTGGAGCAAAGAAAGTCTGTTCAATAAATGGTGCTGGGAAAACTGGGTCGCTACATGCAAAAGAATGAAGCTTGACCACTACCTCACACCATACACAAAAATCAACTCAAAATGGATTAAAGAACTAGACATAAGACCTGAAACCATAAAATATATAGAAGGAAATATAGGCGAAACACTACGTGATTTGCACATCAAAGACATCTTTACAGACACATCACCCAAACCAGTGATAGTGAAGGCAAAGATAAACAGCTGGGACTACATCAAATTAAAGAGCTTCTGCACAGCAAAAGAGACAATAACAAAAACAAAGAGAAACCCCAACTACTGGGAGAACATTTTTGCACCCAACACTAATGATAAAGGACTGATCACAAAAATCTGCAAAGAGCTGATGAGACTCAGCAACAACAAAGAAAATAATCCAGTTAAAAAATGGGCAGAAGAGCTAAAAAGAAACTTCTCTGAAGAGGAAATGCAAATGGCCAACAGGCATATGAAAAAATGTTCAACATCACTTGTAATCAGGGAAATGCAAATCAAAACTACCATGAGATACCATCTTACACCAGTGAGAATGGCACATATTAAAAAAACTAGCAACAACAAATGTTGGCGAGGGTGTGGAGGAAAAGGAACTCTTCTGCACT
Organism: Talpa europaea; assembly: GCF_964194135.1. NCBI lineage: Eukaryota > Metazoa > Chordata > Mammalia > Eulipotyphla > Talpidae > Talpa > Talpa europaea. Next base: position 75,524,490 of record NC_140070.1, read on the forward strand.
GTTGGTGGGAGTGCAAACTGGTCCAACCACTATGGAGAGCTGTGTGGAGATTTCTGGACCTACTAAACATAGAGCCTCCATATGATCCAGCAATTCCACTCCTAGGTATTTACCCAAAGGACACAGAAACATCAATTCCAAAGAACACCTGCACCACTATGTTTATAGCAGCACTATTTACAATATCTAAGCTTTGGAAACAGCCCAAATGCCCAAAAATAGATGACTGGATCAAGAAGATGTGGTACATATACACCATGGAATATTACTCAGCATTCAAAAAAGATAAACACATGCAATTTGCAGCAACATGTATGGCATTGGAAGGGATCATGCTCAGCGAAATAAGCCAAAAAGAAAAAGAAAAATACCGGATGGTCTCACTCATAGCAGGAATCTAGAAAACTTAAATAAGGGACCAGGAAAATGAATATAAGAAAGTGAAAATCAAAATCAACAAAAAACTATGAACCAGAGACACTTTTTGGGGGGTGGGTGGCGGGAGGGGAGGGATTAGGGTCAGAATGGGGCGTTTGCAATTGTATGGGGGAATATAAAAATAAAATTTATTATTTAAATTAAAAAAAAACATTTGAATCCAAATGGGGTGATTTTTATCACAAGATACTGTAACAGGGTGGTCCCCCAGAAAGGGGGAGGTTCCAGGTTCCCTGCCCCACCCAATGGAGGGTGGAACTGAGTGCATGGAGGAGAGGAGGCTGGAGAAGGAAGGAAACAGGATGGAGAGCCAGGAGACAAGGAGGCCCCACAGAGAGCAGAGAGACATGTGAAGAAGCTGAACTTGCTTTTTGGTCCCGGACTGCTTGAAACAGACATGGCTGAGAGACCCATGGAGAGGTTTATGATGGCAGATTTGATTTTGATTTTGCTCTTTTCCTTCCAGACTTTTATGATCCCTTCTGGTCCTCTCCAATGAAACCCCACTAGAAAGTGCTTTATGCTTGTGGCTGGTTTTCGGGCCTCAGAGGCTCTTCTTTGGGTCAACCCTGTTTGGCTGGACATTTACCCTCGAGGGAATGAGTGACTTTGAGTGTGTGATTTGGAAACTTCATTCTTCTCCTTTTCTGTATTGCACACTAACTGCATTAAAGTTCCTTTGCATTGACATTCTTACGCACTGGAGCATTCTTTGTCTTGCTGCTGCAGAGGGCAGAATCTATTTACAACAGGCAGGTTTGGGGAGTTATGGGGTGCCCCTCTACCTGCCCTGTAACAATTCTACAAAGGAGAGTAAGAAAGAAACCCCTGTTGAAACTCTAGCAAGATGTACCAATGTTTATATTTCTTCTTCCTTTATACTCACCCCCACTGTTTTTATAAAATATGTTTTCTCTAGTGATCATTAACTAGAATGGGTTTATGAGAGCTGTTTTAATTTAAATGTGCACTGATTCCATTCAAACTTTATTGGCTTGCTTTACTTTGAGATATAATTTGACTTCTGGCTGCTGAACACCTTGACTATTCTATAAACCAAATTGTTGTAAAGTATTACCACTCTGCAATTTTCTGTGAAGATACCAAAAAATAATGTGGGCAGGGTGGGTTGTTTTAATTTCCCCATACCTGTTGTCCTAAAATATGACTTCATTATTGGGTATTGAGGTAAGTGTAATAATTACAAATATTTGATAATATTTTACTTATTTGCTAATAATTTAGAATGTTTGGTAAAGTTTAACAATAAAATATGTATTCATTAGAGTATTTCTTTTTAGCCCTGGTGAAATTTATAAAAAGTTGATTCAGTGTCTGAGTTTTCTTCTCCCACACCATTGACTATCTTTATTATTTTTTTTTAAGATTTATTTCTTTATTTATACAAGCACTGGGTACAGTCAGAAGCACGGGAGGGTGAGAGAATTCACCAGAGCCAGAGCAGAGAGCAGAACAGGCAGACTGACGAAGTACACTGCTGAGGGGAGCAGCGGGCGGCAGGAGAGGTCTGTGCAACATGTGAGACCCTCGCCCGGTGACTGGGAATTGAACCGGCACTGCAGAGACTGCGGGCAGCTTAGCAACACAGCACTCAACCACTGCGCCACTGGGGAAGCCCACATTTACTATCTTTAATCTGTATTTCTTGGCTATTTCCATTTTAGTAACATCAAAATATTCTGACCTTTTGTATTACACTTTGACCTTTGTAAACAGTATTTTATTTTTATTCATTTATAACATGCTTCAAAATCTTTAAATCAGTCTAAATGCTGAATACTAAATAGTGTTATTGAGGGAAAATATATGACAGAAGTTTAAGAAGTAGTGAAAAATGTACCTACATCCTTTGAAAACTACTCTAGTTTTATTATGATGCCATTCTGGGATTAAATATGACAATTATTATATACCACTAAAATTAATTTGAATGTGTTTTTATGTGATTGATAGTTTTAAATGTAAGCATTGATTAATGGAATTTCAGTTGTTTAATCATTCATTAATCAATAAGCTGTCATAGAGCAACTGTTATCAGGACTTAAAACATATTAAATAAGTTCTTACCCCAAAATAGATAAGTGTATTTAGCAATATTTTGCATGGTAATACTCATTCCAATATATGTTATGCAATCAGTCTTTCCCTGAATAGATTGTCCTTAATACCATAATATTTTCTTTTAAAGATATTAATTTCAACTCCATTTCAGATTTTGTCATTATGGGTGGTACTGAATATATTTGTGAAAAGTTCTTACTCACTTCTAATATTTAGACAATGAAATAGGTAGACTTTTTTTTTTGGCCTGTTCCCTTTCTCTAAGGAAAAAAAAAACAAAACTTTGTCATGAATGTGAAGCTTGAAATAGCAGTTATTTAACACAGTCAAATCTCATCATTAACATCATCCACTATTCTAAAAAACAAGCTGCATTTGTTCTCATTGATGACAAATTAAATATATATATATAAAAAACATAATGGGAGATGTAAGTATACCTTTTTAGGAAATAAAATGTATTTAAAAAACTAATTAAAAAACAAACATACTTTGACATCAAGAATTCAATATAGATAATTTAATGCTAACATATTTTAAAATTTTCTTTCAGTGTAATATATTAGATATGCAAGATTCTATATAGTTTCAAAAATAGCCCTATGCATGCCATTTGTGAGCAGCTTATGTACAGTTTAGATTCATTAAGTACTACTCATACTAGTATTTGTGTCTTTATCATTAAGGTTACCCCTTTTGCATGAATCAAGTACAGAATAAGGCAGAATTTATTAGAGTAAACAGTTTTTTAAATGAGATTCAAACTCAAATGTAAAGAAATGAATTTGACAAGTCTGACAATATAAAATATTTTTAAATTTTTAAAAATCATAAAGCAAGAGGTCAATAGAAGATTTTTTAACTGTAACATGCAGATTACAAAAACAACTCTTCCTTAATTTCACATATGAAATTAAATCTTCATTCAATTGGATTCGTAATCTAACCTTTGCTCATTTTCATCTCTGCATAATATTTCATAGTATGACTATATAAACTTAGCAAGAGCAGTTATTTTTTCCATTTTATGGATACCTGTGCTACTTTCAGATATTGCTGTCAGTAAACAAGCTTGTGCAAACACATAAGTGCAAATGTTTCTATGGCATATACTCTGGAGTTGAAATTCTGTTATGTTTCGTTTTATTTAGTAATTTATGTTTAGTGATGTATGTTGTGCTGTATTTAGTAATAACACCAAGTGCACTCATCTGCTCAAAAGTTGGATGCTGAAATCAGAAGATTGTTGTGTTAGCCAAGCACAGGGGAAACTGAATTTCCTGGCAAGGATGGAGGTAGAGGAATTTATGTACTATGAAGCAAGGCTGCCATTTTTTTTTTTTAAGATTTATTTGTTTATTTATACAAGCACTGGGTATAGTCAGAAGCGCAGGAGGGTGAGAAAATTCATCAGAGCCAAAGCAGGGAACAGAACAGGCAAACTGACCAAATACACTGCTGAGGGGGGCAGCAGGAGTGGCAGGAGAGGTCTGTCGCACCATGAGGGACCCTCGCCAGCAGGAGGGGGATTGAACCAGAGCTTCAGAGGCTGTGGGGCAGCTTTTGCAGCCCAGCACTCAACCCCTCTCCACCAGGGGAGGCCCTGTCATTTCTGATGTTCGGTCCTTAGCAGCTATTAGGTAGGCAGCACCAAATATGTGTGCTACTGGAAGAGACTTTCTCTAGGTTTCACTGTCCCTGATTGTAAAGAATTCAAGTCACATTTCTTTTGGGTTTATAAATTGGAAACAAAATGTTACATGATAGGATATTTGTGGTTTCAACTTTAGCAGTTACAATCTAAGTGTTTTTTACAAAGCTCTGTACCAATTTACATTTCTATCAGCAGTTTATTCTTAGCAACTGTTTCATGGTTGTGGTTAACACTGGGAATTTGCAGACTTTTTTTTTTCAGCCTGGAAATGGTGACTTATGGTTTTATTTTGCATTTCCTGGTTACTAATGAAATTGACTCTGGGAAAGGCCCATTCTTGACTTGTGCCCACTTTTCTTTTTAAGTTATCTTTTCATTATAAATACATCTTTCATGTGCAAAATTCATGCATAAAATTCATACATTTAAGTTTCATAAAGGAAATTAAGGAAGAGTTGTTTGTGTAACCTAGATGTTACAGTTAAAAAAAAAATCTTCTAATAAGTAGTCTATCTGACCTCTTGCTCTATGATTTTTAAGAATTTAAAAATGTTTTATTTTATATTGTCAGATTTACTAAGTTCATTTGTTTACTTTGAGTTTGCATCTCACTTAAAAAATGTTTAATAAATTCTGTTTATAGATTCTGTCCTTGATCAATATAAAGCTTATTTTTTCCTCTTTGGGTAAGAAGTGTTAGTAATCCTTAGGAGATCTAGAAGAGATCTAAAGAGAGCCAAAGTGTATTGCAGTAAGATAAAGGGAACATTTAGAAAGTATTTTGAGAGCTGTCAGCCTGATGTTACAAAGCTTAAGAGACAGGAACTGTAGAAACACTTTTTATCTCTAAATGAATAAACAATTTCTTCAATCACCTTTTATTTAATTTGCTATCCTCTGCCCACTGATTAGAAAAGCAGTTCAAGCAGGTGTCAAGATTTTATATATTTTCAGATACATTTCTGGAGTCTCTATTTGGTTTCTAGTTATATGTTTTCTATATTAATACTAATAACAAACAATGGTGAATTATTGTTCTAAAGTGGAGAATGAAATGCAATTTCCAATGTTTTCCAATGAATTCCAATATCGGTCATATGTTTTTGTTGAAAATTTGTCACTGCTTATGGCTAAGACAGAAGCCTTGCAGGGGGGAAGCATATTATATCATACGTTGGCTATGATTTGAGACTTTGTTTCCCCTACTATGCATACATTGAAATCCAAGTATGGTGGAATTAAGAGTGAGGGTCTTTGGGCTGGCAAATGAGATTACTGCCTTCATAAAAGAAACTCCACAGAGATTCCTAGTGCCTTATACCATGTGAGGATACAGGGAGAAGTTGGTAGTCAGCCACTCAGAAGAAGGCCTTCACTAGACCTGACAGTGCTGTCACCCTGATCAAGAATTCCAGCCTCCATAATGGTGAGCAATAAATTGCTTAATAGTCTGAGCCCAAGGGACTCAGGAGAAGCACTTTTCTTGGATTTCTGTCCCTCCAGATTCTTAGTCTGTCAAATACTTATTTGAGTAACTCTCCAATATCTAGAGTAAATTAGTCGTCACTTGCTCCTGGTCATCTTTTCTATCTGTTCTAAGCAGGGAAAATGGTCCAGAATAAATTAGTCCTCCATTGACATAGGCAGAACCAAACTATCAAGGATTATTTTTTTCCTATCTTCATTTCACTTACAATATTTAATTTTTTCTCAAGTCCATCTTATGCACTGTATAACATTTTATATTTAAAAAATTCATACATAATTACTTTAAATATATTAGCTATTTTGGATTTTTTATGATATAATTCTACATTATTTATTCATCTGATCTGTAATTTTCTTTCCTTTTCCTCCAACTCAGTATGACTTGCTTTCCCATGTGTTCAGACTTTTAATAGTATTATCATAAGTGCCTCCCCTGTGGCGCAGCATTTGAGCTCTGGCTTGCCAAGCTGCCTGCATCCTCTGCAGGGCCAGTTACATCCCCGGCCTTCGGGCGAGGGTGTGCAGACCTCTCCTGCTGCCCGCTGCTCCCCTCAGCACTGTACTTCAGTTCTTCTGCCTGTTCTGTTCCCTGTCCTGGCTCTGGTGAATTCTCTCACCCTCCTGCACTTCTGACTATACCCAGTGTTTGTATAAATAAATAAATCTTAAAAAAAAAAGTATTAGTATAACTCACTTTCCTCAAAATTTTACCTGTAGATTTTGTTAGTGGCATGAATTTGAAACACTTCCCTTCAGAGATTTTTGTTTGTTTGTTTGTTTACTTTTGACTTGCACATGGGCATTGTCAATGAAGAATCTTGTAAATTTTTCACTTGGGCATTTTCATAAAATTATTACAGTTTTTGGATTCAAACATAAATGGTTATATGCTTGAAGATTAAGAGTTACCATGAAATGCTTTAATGCTTTAAAAAAAAAAAGTTTCTCTTCACACTCCTCCAGAGCTCAAAACAAGTTTAAAATATTTCTTTCACTTTTAAGTGAGGTCTTCTCCATTCGACCCTTTTATTCATACTTAATATTTCATCCTTTAAGGTTACCAGTTTTCTTCAGGATTAAAAAAAGTCCTATCTCTAACTCTTTAGGGGCATTAAGAATTGTGGCAAGAGTGACAATTATCCCAGGGCATATGCCAATTTCAGCCTTTCCTTAAGTTAATAGATTCACATGTTGATGCTATATATGTGTATATATTTGCTGGTCTATATTGAATTTTCACGCATTTATTCAGTTAGGATGTGATTTCTAATATGATTTAAAACATTTTAATCAGCATTTTTAGTGTGCTATAAATAGAGTTTTTCACAACATTAAGCAACAGTGTAAGGTTTTCCATCTTGCCCTAGTTGAATCTAACTACATTTGAATATTAATGTGCAGATTATTCTTAAACATTTAATTAAACAAACTTTCTTTGGTAGAGTTTATATAAGCCTTTTGAATTAAAAGTTTCAAACAAATGTGATATATTATTATAGCCTATTTTTACATGGAAATATAATCAAAATAAAATTCAAGAAAAAGTCTATAAATTAAACTTAGAGTCTCATTTTTTAGTTCTAAAAAATTAAAATTGAATAACACAAAATAAAGATTCAGTGATATTATTACATCAAAATTACCATAAGCACTGTAGTATTTCAGAGGGCTGACAGTGTTACTTATTTTAACAGTGTGGATACTTAAATTAAATTTCTAAATAGAAGGTAAAGGTTATAAGCTAATTTTGTGGCCTTTGTAGCCTCAGATAGATCAGATACTTTGACCTTTTTGTATCTTTCTTGCAATATTAACTCAAGCAATTGCTAAGAAGATAACACACACCAGATCCAAATAAAATAGAATCCAGCCAAGAATTATGACTATACCCATCATTTGTATCTAATTATTAGTTTGCATGTTAAAAATATATAGCTGTCATAAATGAGAATCTGCTGCACCTGGGAATGGAAACAAGTGTCATTCCCAGAGGTAGAAGGTGAATGATCAGCTATGTATAAAAGACAAAGGAATCCAAGAGCCAAAAACTTCCTGACTTAAGAGTAAAAGTCTAGGGCCTCTCTGGTGGCGCAGGCGGTTGAGCATAGCTTTGTGAAATAATCCGCAGCCTCTCCAGTGCCAGTTAGATCCCCGCTGGCCTTGGAGCAACCTACATGGGGAGCAGACCTGTCCTGTCTCGCCCGCTGCTCCCCTCAGCAGTGTATTTCGTCAGTCTGCCTGTTCTGTTCCCCGCTCTGTCTCTGGTGAATCCTCTCACCCTCCCGCACATCTGGCCTGTACCCTGGCTTTTGTATAAATAAAATAAAAAATAAGTCTTAAAAAAAAGAGTTAAAAAAAGAGTAAAGGTCTATCTGTGCCAACTCAGTAACGTATTTTTTTTTTACTGTACATAATCCCAAAGTGGAGGAACTCATACATCAGAATTTGTATTTGTAACCAAGAGATTATTGCTCTGCTGTTGTTCTATATGCTATGTTGTTTGTTTTCTGTGGCATTCCTTAGTGCTAACGAAATGCAATGTCTGACTGTAGTATATGGTGTCTCATATGAATGACGTCAATATGAAACCAACACCACTATTCCAACCAAAATAGAATGGACCATCCAGTAAATATCTCAGAAACAGAGTTATATTTTAAAAAATGGAGAATTTATTTAACTGAAGACTTTCCTGGAAATATTTGAAAACAATTTACAAATAAAAAGTATATGTAAAAGTATATTATTAAATGTTCAGTTTAAAAAGTGTGTTATTAAGGGCCTCCCTGATGGTGCAAGGGGTTAATCACTGCACTATGAAGCAATTTGTAGTCTCTGTAGCACAAGTTTAATCCCTGGCCAGCCAGGGAGCAACCCACATGGCACAGCAGACCTCTCATGACTTGCCTGCTGTTCTCCTCAGCAGTGAATTTCAGTCAGTCTGCCTGTTCTGTTCCCGACTCTGTCTCTGTTGAGTCCTCTCACCCTCCCAACCTCTGGCCTGTACCCCAGTTCTTGTATGCATAAACAAATAAATCTTAAAAAAAAATATATTAAAAGTGTGTTATTAAATTTTGAGTTAAATATTTCAGTTTTATATAATACTAACTGAATAAAAATATTTTTTAGGTGATACAGGGAATGGGAACATCTTTTATTGATCTCTACAGCTTAAATATTTATATATTCTCAACAAATAAAATGCATTCAATATCATGTTCTTCCACTGAGATATGCCCAAAATTGCAAATTTATTTTATAAGGACTATTATTCTAAAGACTTTCATGTAGGTGATTTTTGTGAAACAAGAGAATTCTTAGACATTATTTATAGGAAGATGATTGTAGATGCAACAGAAATCCTATAATAATATACCTGCTCTTTTACTCGCAGTTGTCTCAGTACATTGATGGAAGAAAGTTACTTTTTAATTCCTTCTACCTCTAATTTAGCCTGTATTACTGCTATCAGGCAAATGATTGATAGAGAACTGAGTTTCAAAAGTAATGTTGACATTAAGATAACATGATAAAGATAAATGCATAAAGAGCTTCTGAAAATTAAAAAAAAATAATTAAAACATAATATTTCTTGGGCCTCCCCGGTGGTCCAACAGTTTGAGCACAGCACTATGGAGCTATCCACAGCCTCTGCAGCACAAGTTCGATCCCCAGCCAGCCAGGGAGCAACCCACATTGCACAGCAGACCTCTCCTATCTCACCTGCTGCTCTGCTCAGTGGTGTTTTCAGTCGATCTGCCTGTTCTTCTCCCCACTCTATCTCTGGTGAATCCTCTCACCCTCCTGCACCTCTGGCCTGTACCCCAGCTCTTGTATACATAAATAAATAAATCTTTTAAAAATATTATTTCTTATTATCAGGGAAATACAAATAAAAACCACAATGAGATGTCACCTCATGCATCTGAGAATGGCCCATATCACAAAGACCAGAAATAAGGAGGATTTGGAGAACAGGGAATCTTGGTGTACTATTAGAGGAAATGTGGATTGCTCCAGCACCTAGGGAAATAAGAATGGAGGTTTCTGAAAATATTAAAAATGATTGCCTTAAGAGCCAGTAATACAACTTTTAGGTATCTATCTAAAGAATACAAAAAGACTAACTTGAAGTGAAATTTGCATAACCATGTTCATTGCAGCACTATTTACAAGAGCCAAGCTATGGCAACAACCTAAGTTCCCCAAAACTGATAAATGAATCAAGAAGATATGGAATGTATACACAATGGAATATTGCTCAGCTATGAAAACAGAAGAAATTTTGCCTTTTGCACAAACATGAATGGTGCTGGAAGGGATTAGGCCAAGTGAAATAAATCAGAAAAAGAAAGACAAAAAGTGGACTGGGTCACTTATATGTGGAATACAGAGAAACCAAAGGGTCAAATAAAGACAAACTGAAAAACTAACCCTTGAAAGTTGGGGTCTCCCCGGTGGTGCAAGGGGTTAAGACAGAGAACTATGAAGTTATCCACAGCCACTGCAACGTGAGTTCGACCCCTGGATTCCGAGGTGACCCACATGGCACGGCAGACCTCGGCTGTCTCACGTGGTGCTCCCCTCAGCAGTGTATTTCAGTCAATCTGCCTGTTCTGTTCCCCACTCTGTCTCTGGTGAGTCCTCTCACCCCCCACACCTCTGGCCTGTACCCCAGTTCTTGTATGCATAAATAAATAAATCTTGGGGGGAAAAGACAGTTAACTATAGAACTGATGCAACCAGATGAGAAAAATAAATGGGAAGGGCAACACAAAATGGAGAGGAAGCACAATGGACTATGGTGGCGGACTATAGGTGCTTTGGTAGTGGGTGCACTACTGCAAAAATACATAAAGGGGGGGGTCCTACATTCTTAAAAGACAAACACCAATGTAAATCAATGCAAATGTGTATGTACATACATGATATATATGTATTACATATCATATGAGATATAGATGTAGGTCTATATATCTCTAGATACATAGACATATATAATATTTGTGGAAAAACTCAAATATTGGGCCTCCCTGGTGACGCACGGGGTTAAGATGCAACCTACAAAGCTGTCCTCAGCCACCACAGCACGAGTTCCATCCCCGGCCAGGGAGCTAGCCATGTGGCATAGCAGACCTCTCCTGACTCACCCACTGCTCCCCTCAGCAGTGTATTTCAGTCAATCTGCCTGTTCTGTTCCCCACTCTGTCTCTGGTGAATCCTCTCACCTCCCATACCTCTGGCCTCCCACACCTCAAAAATTTAAGATATATGAGAGAAGATACTCAAAATCTATGTCTGAGTATATTTATTATGGTGTTTATTCATTTTTTTTCAATTCTATACCACATACTTAGGGACAATAGATATGTCATGATAATTCTCATGATTTAAATATAGCATGAGAAAATTTACAGATAGAGTTGATCAGTTTGAAAAGTATTCTACTTGGGTCCTTGACTGCCTGTCAGTCACTGTGTGTGTATGGGTGTTTCTCATATACATAAAATAAATACTTATTTTTTATACAATTGATCCCAGAAAAACGCAAATCTGACTATAATGGATTCCCCCCCCCCCTATTTTTAAGTGTGTATAACCTCTCTGACTGAGATATTATTAACTTAGCAGTATCTTGGTCATGTCTCAAAAAATCAAGGCAGTTTTTCTGAAGAAAGTTTGAGGGGAGAAACACATATTGATCAGTACTAAGTAGTAAAAATTTATTGCAGTGTTGTCAGTTGCTTTATTCTAGATCAATACAAATCTCACCAAAAGCTTCTTAAATGCAATAAGAATCTGACAAGACCTTTTTGTCACAGATTAGTGTTAAAGCAATGAAAGAGCCCCCAAGGAAAATTGTCTTTCTGGCTGAAATGCCAGCTGTATTCTGTTTCTGAAGTGTTCTATGCATGTATGACATTTTTATTGATATTCTGAATGACTAAAATTTTAAAAAAAGACCTGAAATATTTTTGTGCAGGGTAATGCAAATGAAAATAACCTGAGGACTTAAATTCAGATTCAAGATTTCTATCAACAATCCACTATTTGATGTGTATTATACTGCTGAGCAGAATTAGATTATAGATGCTCAAGCCTAAATAAATTCTGCAACATTTTAGATAATTGCATCACATTGATTTTAAATTAATAAAACAGTAATGTAATACTTTTAATAAGATATAAGAATAGGTTAGCAAAACATGATTTTTCTTAAGGAAAGGTTATAAATTGGATACAATTTAAATTTAGATTTCACCCAACAAAGCAACTACATAAAATACTGAAATTTAATTTAGAACTGCAGAAGTTCTCAGGAGCTTGAAACAAGCTGCATTGCATGAATTCTGATAACACTAGAATTTAGTAATCTTGGCAGTATTGCAATGTCAGTTTGAATAAGTGAACCCATAGAGACTTGCTTACTTTGCTACATGATTCTTTCGGTATTTTCAATTATTTGGACTGAGAAAGTCCATGCATCTTCTGTGATATTTATGTGAGCTTAATTTCATGAAAGATATCAATTTAACTTGTGTAGAGATTTATCTTTTTTCAAATAAAATAAAATAAAATAAAAATCAAATTTTGGTACTACAACTTTTACTTAAATTCATTACTTTAAGCACTCTTTGTCCTATACAGATAAACTCATGCATCCCAGTCTTGCTTTTACTTCTATGTCTCTTCTCTAGAGTCTTGAATTTCTAATCTCAAATAATATTTCTTGTTAATATACCTGTGTGGTTCTACTTGCTACAATTACTGTTAAATGTCTAATTAGTCTCTTTTTAATTAGTGTTAGTATACATAATGCACTAATATATATTGTTTTTCAAATATAATATATAAATATAGGACAGAATGACAATCATTACACACATATAAATAATAGATACATATTGTAAATGTGTATATATATATATCCATTGTGTTGTATTATATTACATAATATTGTTGTTACATTTTGTTAAATAGTATCAATCTAAGAACAATAACATTGTTAATGTATTGAACAATAATATTGTTTTGTCAACCACCACCACTATTTGAATTTGATTTTTCCCAGGTTTGAATTTGATGTTTCCTCCCTAAAAAGAAAATTCTAGAAATTAGTTGATAAAGTAGAACACAGAAATATTTTTGGCAAAAATTATTATTATTATTATTTATTATTATTATTATTACCCAGCTGTAACTCTTATCCTCAAGGAAAAATGTTCAAGGGCTACCTTAAATATTATTAGAATGTAGGACAACAAGGTGAAGAGCAATAGAGTGGTTTAGATGTTCATAATATAAAAATGAACATCTTTATAAGCTGTTGGAGTTTAAAAGCTATTATTGGTATCACATTTTGCACTAGTGGTTTCTAATATAAATATAAAGAAATACATGGTTAATTACACAGAGTATGCTTTCCCTATAGGGGCTGTCACCTGTGCCAAAGATTTCAAGCTCAATTAAAGATTTGAGAGAAGCCAAAGTAAAACTAATGATATTAAAAGGAGTATGGCTTTGAAAGAATACTATATCTGGCTTCAAATACAGGCTCTTATCTGATTAGCTGTGCCACCTTCAGTACACTGGCCTCAGGCCTCTGCTCCTTAAAAAGGGGAATATACCTTCTTGAGCTGTGTTTCTGCCATTTACTATATATACTCTGCATTTAGAGAAAGAGCACCTTGATAAAAATCCTCCTTTATTCACCATTCCAGTAAACACACTGTCCTCCATCTCGTTTTAATTTCTTATTCCTCCTTCTGAGGCTTATTTTTCTTGTCTTTCCTAGCTACTAATTCAGAATCATTAGGTTTTGCTACTGGATCTACCCAAGCTGGTCTTCTGGATTTGGTATATTTTCCTCAGTAAAATCAGAGAGCTTCCAGAAACCTCCAGACCAAATATTAAATTGCAGTCCATGTTGGAACAAACCACACCTCTACTCTCACTATAAATGCAGTGTTGTGACAAAGAATATGACCCTCACTGCCTGGAATGGCTGTTGTCTGGCACTTTACAGAAAAAGTTTGTGGAATCCTAACCTAGACAATGGAGTGCTGCCTGGTTTTATTATGACTTTTTTCAAGTGAAGTCTGTCTTGCTAGTGTAAAAAGGAAGCAATTTCCACAATCCACACCCACTCATATAGTTTTTAGTAGATGTCATTAGACAGAGACATTGATCAGACACAAGATTGAAAAATAATTTTCAGTTGATCAAGTTCAGCACATCTTTCCTGGATATTTCTGGCACCTCACTCTTGTCTCCCTCTAAAATAGTTATCAAGTAGTGACTGTTGTAGTAAGAATATGTAAAGATTGAACCACATTTTAATTCCCAGGGGGAATTTTGCCTGCTTCTAAAATCACTCACAGATGATCTCTACCTTTGATCCCAAATTCCCAAAGACCAAAATTCCCATTTGGGTGGAAAGATCTTTAGCTAATAACACTAGTTTCTTAAAACTTTTATGTTTCTTGCACTTAATGTGTACTTAATGCTGAAAAAAATAAAAAGAGAGAACTGCAGTTTCTATTCTTGTAAATATAGCACCTTTCGTGACTACTAAATCAATGTAAGAGTCATTAAATAGATGCATTTATTCATTGAGATATTATGCTCCTGTGGCTATGCACGTGGAATAAATCAGGCTGAGCCGTCGTGCTTTCCCTAAGGGCCTCCAATTGGGTTGAAATATCTTTCTGCCTGAAGTCATATGGCTTAGAACCTAATCAAAATGTGTGGATTAGGATTCCTGAGCATTTTTGACAGTCTAGAGAACAAATAGGAATGAAAAAGGGAGTCTCTGGGTAATTTTTATGTCAATGCTTTTTTCAGATACTGACAATAGTGAAAGAGGAACAGAGCTCATTTTAATTTCCACTAAATCAAGTATGGCTTCGATATATTATATCTATGTCTCACTGTGTATGTTTTGTAACTGCTTTCAAATGATAACCTGAGAGGTGGAAATGACAAGAGAACAAATTGAATTTTATAAAAAAATTAAAAATCATTTATTTGGAGGTGATGTCTATCCTTATAGTGCAGTATGGAAATATTCTCTTTCTGTATTCCTTCTTGCTGGAATATAAAAGCTTATTTTTCAAAAAGAAACTAACTCATTTTTAAAAATAGTAACAACACTGCCTTACACTACAAGATTTAAGAAAGATTTAGAGAACTTGTGGCTGATAAACATGGTGCCTTGCACAGTATGCAGCTTTTTTCAAAACACTACTATTTTGTTATTTATTGTTGCATAGAGCAAACAACCAAAGCTTAGTAGCTAAATATGAACACTTTATAATACATATAATTTTATGGGTCAGGAATTTGGGTCGACATGAGTGGGTGTACATTTCATGACCCCAGACACCCTGCTCTGTCATTAGCTGAGGTGGTTTGTAGGCTTATAGAAAGACAAAATGTAGTGACAGTGTCCCTAAGTTTGGGTCTTCAGTTCTGTCATCGGTGGACTTTGATGTTTCTCTATATTCTGTTTGGTGAGGTAGGAACATTCAAGATAGTTTCTTTACTCATAATAGAGTGTCTGAGCTGGAATATATGGAAAAGCTAGCGGTCATTTGGGCATCTCTCACGATTCAGGCCGCGCCAACTGACAGACTTGGGTTCCCATTGGCATGGCATTCTTAAGAGAGACGTTTTCTATGACACTGGCTTATCTCTGAGTCTTTAAAGAAGCACAGGTAGATAATGCAAAGTTTTTTTTTTTTTTTTTTCCCCAACCCATCACTGAAGCCACTTTCACTAAATTCTACTGATCATGTACTAAGTCCTCTTGGAACTGAAGAGAGTGGGTATAATGAACAGAACAGTCCTGCAAAGTGGAACGGCATTGATAATGATCATGCTTTGATTTTATTCTCTTCTTTGTCTTGTTACCACTGACAGCAATGAATCCAAAGATAGGAACAAAGGGAAAGAACATGGGTTTTGGCAATAAAGAGCTATAGATTCAATTTATCAGCTGGTGGCTAGACATGCTTTTCATCTCTTTGATTCTCACTTCCTTACTTGAATATGTAAGCCATGTAGCACCTAGTTGCTATTATTTCTTTCTTAGGTTTAATGTTTCTGCTCTCACAGCATCAGAATTAGGATAGACCATCTTGTTGCTTTTCTCAGGTAATCTTAATTTGTCATTCTATTCATTAAACTCAAGTATTAATACCATACGTGACCAGTTAGCAGCATAGTTTATTTTTTCATAAAATAATTGTTGCAAATGCACACTTCCATAAGTATTTGCAATCCAAGAAAGACTATATATGGCTTAGAGGTATTTAAAACTAGGTTATTGAAGAATCCTCATGTTACTTGATGAATTAAAGGAAGAATTTGCAGCTTTGGTCAATAAAAAGGCATGTAACCTGTATGCAGGGACATCTGCTATGTGCTGTTAGTGCCAGTTGTACATCACAAAACACATAGTGGGGATCAGTCACACTGAAAAGGAAGCTTTCAGAATCCACAACAAAACAGGTAACAGATGTTCCAGTCAGATGGTCCAACTAAAATATGTATTAACACTGGCATCTGAGGCAGAAAATAAACAGGATTTATAATCTACATAGGGTTTTAATTACTATGCATTCAGAAAAGTTTTATTATTGAATATAGTCTGTTTTTCAAAGACAGAGGTGCCATTACTGCAGGCATCAGTACTGTATGGTGAATTGCGTTGGACAATATTGTTTACCAGCACCAATTTTACTATATTTGACACAGACAAAAATAGCATGAATTAACACAGAAATCAATATTTTATGCATAATTTGTAGATTATTTAACTAGTATATAGAACTTTTATGAATAATTAAAATATATCATTAAAATGTATTCCTTTTCATTGAGATATAATTGACATATATTTGTTTCAGTTGTACAGCATAATGATTTGATGTATGCATTTATTGTGAAATGAATGCCATAATAATTCTAGTTAACATTCATCACCATGCAGTTATAATCTTTTTGAGTGGTAAGAACTTTAAGATATACTTACTTAGCAAAATTTAAATATTCAATACAGTTCACTTAATTATAGTTACTCTGTGTCTATCACACCAGGAGATATTTATTTTTTTAGTTGCAATTTGTACATTTTGACCACCTTCACCAATTTTTGCCTCCCCTCCCCGACAACCTCTGGCAACTATCAATCTGCTCTTCATATCTATGTGTTCACTTTATTTTTTTTTTTTAGATTTCACGTATGAACGTTTACATATTTATATGTAATATATCGGTACCTTAGAAGATTCAACACTTTCACTTAATAATTTTTTCACTTAATAATTTGGTTGTTAGTGGCTGGATTTTTAAAAAAAGATTTATTTTTATTTATTTATACATACAAGAACTGGGGTATAGGTCAGAGGTGCTCTGTGTGTGTGTGTGTGTGTGTGTGTGAGTGTGTGTGTGTGTGTGTGTGTGTGTGAGAGAGAGAGAGAGAGAGAGAGAGAGAGAGAGAGAGAGAGAGAGAGAGAGAGGGAGAGAGAGAGGATTCACCAGAGACAGAGCAGGGAGCAGAACAGGCAGATCAATTGAAACACACTGCTGAGGGGAGCAGTGGTGAGACAAGAGATGTCTGCTTAGCCATGTGGATTAGCTCCCTGGCCCGGGGTGGAACACATGTGGAAGTGGCTGGTGATTACTTGATAGCACTAAGACTTTAACCCCACCCACCACCGCCATGAGGGAGGCCCTTGTTAGTGGCTGATTTTTAGAAAATGTAGCTATCTTTTTTTGTGTCCATATATACACATAAATCTTACAAGGTGACAGAGAAATTAGAAAAAAAAAGACTAGTAATTAAAAACTGAGTATATTTATTCTTTTAGCGCTGAACCATACCTTATTTATTTATTTATTTATTTAACAATCTATGATTTGTCCCCTCAGGTGTCAGAGTTCTCTTAACACCAAAGTACCCATAATCCATCATCATATCCCCTTGTGGTCTTTCCCATCCCCTGTTATCATTCCTCCCTTCACCCTCCTCCCCTCATGGGTGCCTCATATCTATGGTCAGCTTTCGAGGTTTATCTTTGTGTGACCCTTTGTTTGTTTTTTCCATATTCCACATGTAAGTGAAACCATACTTTAAAATATAAAATTGCCTAGGCATTGTGTGATTTAACATTACAAGTAAGCAGTATGATTCAAGAAAGCTACAATGAAACTTGGTTAATATATAGACATAAACTTATCTTTATTATTTTGACTTGCAGGATGAAAAAAAAAAAATGGGCGTTTACTTAATCTCCATGGCAAAATGCCATCTTCAAGCTGCCTTCATTAGGTAACCGAGAGGCATCCTTTGCAAATCTGGTTAACCTCTAGGATCACTTTCCCTCCTCCTTACCTGAGAACTCATTTTGAATGCTATTGCTGTGGCTGTAGCTGTCTTTTCCCATCTAAACACTAGCAGTGATGATAATTGCCTAGTCTTACCCTGCTTAGTTTTTCAAGGAGTCTTTGACACACTGCCTCTGTAATGTTTTACCAGCCGTCATTTACAGGGTCTACCTCATGGCTCACAAATAATTGGACTTAATTGCAGGTGCACTCGTAGCTCTCTGATATCAAAACAAGAGGCAAGAAACCAACTGTGGCAAAATTAGTTCAGAATATCATAGCCACAGGACAGTGCCAAGGGGGAAAAAAAAAAAAAAAACTTAGCAAAAGGACTGTGCTTTTAAAATGTTCGTCTCAGTGAGCTCATCATAATAAATTTTCCTCTTTGTTGCCAGTAATGAAGGCTTATCTTCTCAGAGTAGCTGCTTGCTAACTGCTGCACTCTGTGTCCTTTATTATAAAAACATTGCATCGAATCTTTCACAATTGGATAAAGTATTTCATCCTTTATTAGCTTCTTTCCTCTATAGACATTGTACAGGCGGTGAAGATGTCATTCTTGCTCTTTGAAACAAGTAGATTAGTCTATTTTCTCAGGGGGGTTGGCAAAGTCCTTCAACCTACGTGACTGGCAGAGGAAGAGGCTGAAGATTCTGCCCCCAGAGAATAGATTGCTGACTTGATAAATCTTTGGGTCATAAAAGGTCATCTCTTGATGTCTGGAAGAAAGATTGACTTACTAACAAATACCAGCAAGAGATCTTTCTGTAGTGTAAAATATAAAGAAAACAAACTAATACTGAAAGAGCATTTGCATTTTTGCAGTACCAATACTCAAACACTGGTATCATTTTTAGCTTTAAATAGATTTTGAGTTAATTATTAAATTTCAAAGTCATTGCTGTAGGAAGTGTATGTTTTTCTTGGTTATTTAGATTTCCAGTGGGCTGTGTAGAAAATGCACAGTGAACCTCTAAACCGCAATTTAAGCTAAAATAATTAAGGACACCTCCTGAAAATATCACTTTGAAATCTAGGTAGGGATAAAAACACATTTGAAATTATAAGATGTTTTACAAAAGCTGTTAGAAATTAAAAATTGCATGGGCAGTTGAGGTGGAACTACTTATTATTTATAAATTCATAAACCTCACTGTAATATTTGGCCATGATACTTTCAGCTTGAAAGAGAAGAGCAATAGTAGATTAAATAACAACAACACAGAGGGATCCAAGCTGTCCCTTTAGAATTACGCTAGCACTTCAAATACTCCTACATCTAGGAAATATCCTGTTTCTTTCTTCCAATTAGCTTCTTTTTAATCAAGAATTTAAACTATTCTTAAGATATGTTTACAATGCTTTGACCTGCAGCTAACAGAGATACCAGCAATACTGTTAGAGCAGGCCTTGTATTCCTACGTGTTTTTTTTTTTTTAAACTACCTCATGCCCCCTTAATATCAGAAGCCTTTCCTTTATAGTCTGTGAATGAATCTCACATACTAAGTCCTCAGCATGGAAATTTCACCCTAGGAAATATTTTCAATATTCTACATTGGTAATTCTTTGAATGAGAGAACAAAAGAGTATTCTTTGTTGATATACCAAGAGAAGAGCTTTACTGGTGAGAGGAAGCAGATCCAGGTGCTGACCCAGGTGAGTCTCTTCCACAGTGGCCCAAACCATACTTCTCCTTTCCCCAAGTTTGACTCTAAGCTTAATAGGTTGTAACTGTTACATGTATACATTCTCACCGGCAGAGACATATAAATACACACAGCTTGCTAAATGGTAGTGCTTATTAGAATTACAGGATAAAGGTTCCAATATTTCTAATAGTTTATAAATTCAGTAATTGGATGTGACCCTAATATAAATTAACAATTTTAAAAAAGGAAAGGTTTTTATATATATATGTATATGTGTATATATATATATATAAAATGTATTTAACTTCAGATGTAAGTGTGTGTGTATTTACACACACACACACATATAACTTAGCAATTCACAAGGTGAGGAAATATGTTAATCAGCCTATAATTTTGGGCAAAACTGGATATATATTGAACACTAAAATATTGGGCTAGAATTTCATGAAGGCTATCTGAGGACATAGAATGATAATAGGAGGAATAACTATAATATTTATTTGAAAGCACTGTTTCACAAGCAATATTCAGAGGGGTTCAGTTATTTGACCTAGATCACATATTTTCAGTGGTATATATTTTATATGCATTACGTATGTATATATGTTATATTGCATATATGTATATCTCAATATACATAGCATTGATTTATAACATTATATAAGTTTCAGGTACACAGCATCATAATTTGACCTTTGTCTACACTATATCATGATCACTATCAAAAGTCTAGTTTCCTTCTATCACCATAGAGTTGAGCTCCATTTGTCATTTCACTTAACCCTTAACACCCTCTGCTCTAATAGCTAAGAATCTGTTCTCTGGATCTAGGAGTTTTGTTTGTTTGTCTGTTTTGTTTATTCATTTGCTTTATTTTTTTTAATATTCACATGGGTAAAATGATGCAGAATTTCTCATTTTCTACCTGACTTAGAATATTTCAATTAGCATAATATCCTCAAGGTCCATCCATGTTCACAAATGTCATAATTTGTATCTTTTTTTTTAATATGTGATAGTCTTCTACTGTATCCATCCACTCATTCATAGACAGGTACTTATATTGTTTCTATATTTTGGCTAGTGTAAATTATGCTGCAATAAACATAGGGTGTACCTACTTGTTTGTTTAGTTAGTGTTTTTATATTCTTCAGTTAAATAGAGTGGCTGAATCATATGGCATTTCTATTCTTAATTTTTTTTTTAAACATCTCTATACTACTTTCCATAATGGCTGCACCAGCTTACATTCCAACAGTGTATGAGAGTTCCTTTTTCTCCACATTCTCACCAGCATTTGTTTCTTGTCTATTTAATTAATAGTCATTCAAAAAATTGTCATTTCCATTATAATACATGATGACAAAAATGTTTTATCTGACTTTTAATCATTTGTATGTTTCTTTGGAGCAATGTCTATTCAGGTTTTCTACACATTTTTAAATCAGGTTGATTTCTTTTTGTTGTTGTTCTTGAGTTATGTAAGTTCTTTATATATTTTAGATATTAACACCTTATAAGATTTGTGCTCTTATTCAGTAGGTTGTCTTTTTTGGAATGATGTTTACTTTCATTGATTGTACAGAGCCATTTAGTTCAATGTAATTTCATTTGTTTATTTTTGCTTTTGTTTCTCTTACTATTGGAGTTGATTATACAAACACATTACTACTATAGCTAATGTCAAATAGTTTGCTGCCTATGGATTTTATGTGTTTATGTCTCACTTTCAAGTCTTCAATCATTTTGATT
Source organism: Talpa europaea (assembly GCF_964194135.1). NCBI lineage: Eukaryota > Metazoa > Chordata > Mammalia > Eulipotyphla > Talpidae > Talpa > Talpa europaea. Next base: position 75,545,949 of record NC_140070.1, read on the forward strand.
TTTTTTTTTTGCATACAGTTTACAAGAATGGTCTGGGCTTATTGTTTTGCTTATGGTTTTCCAGTTTTTCTAGTACTGTTCATTGAAAGTCTTTCCTTTCTTCAGTGTATGTTCTGCACTTTTTATCATGAATTAGGTGTCCATGTATGTGTGGTGTTTTATTGGTTTTTAGTACTGTTTTAGTGATCTATGTGTTTGCTTTAATTATAAAATCACACTATTTTGATTGGTATAGCTTTGTAATATAGCTTAAAGTCAAGGAGTGTGATACCTAATTAGTGTGATTCTCACTTACAAGTTTGGAAGTAGGAAATAATAGAAGGCCTAATGCATATTTTATATGAGTTGTCCAAATATACATTAGCTATTTGTCAAGAATATAGCTGCTTTATCAGAATTGTAAGTAACAACTATTCAATCCCTAAAGGATGGAACTAGACTTAAGAATAGTATGAGACCATGAAAGTCAGTGAGCTATAGATAGATATAGACATAAATGTATCTGATTTATTATAAAGTTTATAACTCAGAAACAATAAGATGAAAAGAATGCATAAGATAAGGTGCATGGGATGTGGCTAAGAGTTTGTATGCCTGCTTTACAATGACCTCCCCGAATCTCCACATATTTACCAACCTGGATGATCTGGCCCTTTGCTATATATGTCTGACTTTAATATTAAATTTGACTAACCCAAGAATAATAGTCACATATTTTTGAATTGATATAGAAAATTATATGAAGAAATAAAAGAGACCAGAATTTTCTTGACCTGAAGAGATGTGTGGATCAGAGGTTTTTATAGGGTGCAAGGACTGAGGGATATATAAGGTTACAATGGTCTTTGGCAAAACCATTATTTATAAATTGCCACCTGTAGTGGAAGGAGTCTCAGAGTGGATTGCTCCTGTTGAGTCCTTGAAGATCAACTTAAAATATTGCTTGATGTTCTATTACGAGATGATTAGAAACTAGATCTGGACAATGAAAGAGATCTTCATTCAAGGGTGACAAAATAACTGAATCAGTAGGAAGAATATCTCTCAGAAAACAACTCACTCAAACATCTCGCTTTACACAAAGAAAATTAAGTTTGGAGAGAGGTAAAACTATCTTTTCCTGTCACACTATAAAGAATCTTCCTAGGAAATTTCATATATTACATATGCACATATGTACATCACCATATGTACATCACTCACAATGGAACCAAGCAGAACTTCCCAGCTTTCTCTAAAGTCTTATACTTTTTTTTTTTTTTAAGATTTATTTTTTATTTATCTATGCAAGCACTGGATACAGTCAGAAGCACAGGAGGGTGAGAGAATTCACCAGAACCAGAGCAGGAAAAGAACAGGTGGACTGACGAAATACACTGCTTAGGGGAGCAGTGGGTAAGACAGGAGAGGTCTGTTGCGCCATGTGGCACCCTCTCTGGAGTCTGGGGATAGAACCAACACTGCAGAGGCTGCGGACAGCTTTGCAGCCCAGTGCTCAACCGCTGCGCCACAAGGGGAGGCCCTAAAGTCTTATACTCTTCTGTCGAGTTGAAATTCCCTTTCCCCATTTTGCTGCCTGAAAAATCCTGTGTTACTCTTTGGGGGTACAGGACCAAAGGTACAATGTATCTTCTCAGTAAAATCAATAAGTAAACAAATAAATAATCTGAAAATGAGCCACTTCTCCATATAATTGGTAATTTCCATGTGGCAGTTGGAAATAGGTGTGTCTATAGCTTAGAAAAGTTCAAAACCAGGGAATGTGATTACAGCATTGTTTGGAGAAGAATTTTGCACATTCAATGGACTCCTTGTCTCTGGCCTTCTTTCTAGTTACAATTTCAAGAAGTAGCTCAAGAACTGTTCATTACGTGTTCCATGTAGTACCCTCAGCTTACTATGCACAATGGAAAGGGTCAGGCATGAGTGTTTGGCCACTAGGCTGTGATTCAGTTTTGAAGAACAGAACAGGCTAACAAGAAATGTGTGTTCTAGGGGCTTCCCTGGTGGTGCAAGGGGTTGAGCACAGCATTGTGAAGCTATCCATAGCCTCTGCAGTACAAGTTTGATCCCCTACCAGCCAGGGAGCTACCCACATGGTGCAGCAGATCCTTTCTGCCTTGCCCACTGCTCCCCTCAGCAGTGTATTTCATTCAGTCTGCCTGTTCTGTTCCCCATTCTGTCCCTGGTGAATCCTCTCACCCCACACACACCTCTGGCCTGTACCTCAGTTCTTGTATGCATAAATAAATATAAATCTTTAAAAAATGTGTGTCTGGATTGTGATTTGTTGGCTTAGTTAGAAACTTCTCTGCATGTTTTAATTTGAAGAATGTGGGGAATGAGGTCAACTTTGAGTGGTATTCTGAATTTATTGTGAAAATTAAAATCAATAGAAGCAAGCAGTGACTTTGAGGAACTCAGTTACCAAAACAGCAGAAAACTTGGATAGGAGTAGTAGACAAAGAATTTTAATTGGAGTATCAGATAAAAAGATGATAAAAGATTGGCCAGAGGGACATGTCCATGGAAACCCTATTAGAATTGCCAGAAGAGTTTTCTGGTTTTCCTTTATTCCCATATATCCATAGGTAGATCCCCTGTTACATGACATTAGCAATCATATCCCTATCTCTTGCAGCTTTGTGTGTGGACATTCATGTTCAAATTTGAGATAACAAAGTTTGTCTATATTATGTTTCTTCTGTGAAACAGCAAAGAAGTAACTGATTAGAAAATTGAAAAATAGAAAATTGGACATTAATAGATATATTTCATTAGCAGTGTTATTACATTTTGTCTTTGATGACTCAGCTGCAAAACTTCATTAGAGAAACATCAAATCAATATTAAAAAATGATTAAACTGGGCCTCCCTGGTGGCGCAGCGGTTGAGTGCTGGGTTGTGGAGCTGGCCGCAGCCTCTGCAGCGCCGGTTCAAACCCCAGCTGCTCCCCGCCCACCGGAGGAGGGTCCCACATGGCGCGCAGACCTCTCCCGGTGCCCGCTGCTCCCCTCAGCAGTGTACTTCGGTCCTTCTGCCTGCTCTGCTCCCCGCTCTGGCTCTGGTGAATTCTCTTGCCCTCCCATGCTTCTGACTGTACCCAGTGCTTGCACAAATAAATAAATAAAATAAATTATTAATTAAAAAAATGATTAAACTAAGAACAGTATAAAAAAGCCTTTTCTTTTTTATGGTAAAAACCTAGAAATATAACTTTGTTTAAAATTAGTAAGCATGTTTAACACAAGAAAAAAAAGATGTATAAGATTAGGATTATTATACTAATAAAAAATACTAAGGTATGAAAAAGTGTCACTAGTACCAATAAGCTCCATGTTCCTACTTCCAGTGGATATTCTTCATCCACATATTATTCACTATATGTTGCCATTTTTTCTATAAATAAAAACTCAGAACTTCTACTTTATGCTATTTTGAGAATTAGATGAGGTAAGACATATCAAATGATACAAATATGTGTGATAAATTTTTGGTTGACTTATACCACCCCTAATGAAGCATAAAAATGAACCCAGACAAATTAAAATATATTATTAAGTTACATTAATCTTCCTGAAGTAAGAATCTAATAACTTTTAGAATTATATAAGGGAAAATTTATTTGGCTATAATTAAAATTATGCTCTAAGTCAAGAAATGAGGATAATCTAGTTTTCTATTGAGTTAATGAGACTAGTAATAAATAGTATATTTGATTACAAATAAAAATAATGCATATTCTATTTTAACAGCATATGAAAAATGAGTATTTCACACAATAGAATCTGATTTGTATAGTCAAAGATGTATATTACTTAATACTATAATAATTAGGAAAGCAATACACTTAATTTATTTCACAACAAATTATAATTAGAAATGTAAATATCCCAATTAATAATAGAAGGCACAGGAATTTTGTTACTTCATAAATAGGAGCTAATTTAAAAATATTCATGCACTGTAAACTGTTGCTTGGTTTCTGCTCAGAGTAATTAGGCAACCATGAAATTAAAGGGAATAATTTGATTACATTTACCATCACATTATAATTTTTTGGGGGGTTGGAACTGGAGGAGAAACAGATAATAGAGTCTAATATTTTCTCTTTCCACTGATTTAGTATGATTTCTCAAAATTCTTTTTTATATTCATAGCTACATAGATCTGCCTGATTCCATACACTTTACTTGTTATACTTTAATTAAACACAATTTCTTAAATACGTTTTTCTACTATCTCCAGTTTCTTGACAATTATATGTTGAGAAAGTGTAATTTTTAAAAGGTGAAAAGGTTTGGCTAACTCCCTTTCAATCTGCCTCAGTTCTCACCTTCCCAGTGAGACCCGTAAAACAAATCCTGCAGTCCAGCACCCAGACCCACCAGCAACACTCAACTCCCCTGGCACTGGCTTTGTCTTCTTTCTCAAGTGTTTAATATAGTGAAATATACTACATAACTACTGGTTATGAATGGTCTCCCTCATGGTAAGCATCTGGACAGCTAAGCTCTTTGTCTTTTTACATGTATGTTCCAACCTTATTTAATAATGCTTACTTAGTGAATGAATATACTGGATAGTAATGTTTCTTAAAGTCACATCTTATTATTTATTTTATGGCAATGAAACATGAAAACATGATGTCAGCCATAGTATATTTTAAACTTGGTTAGAAAAAATGGTTGTTTAGCAATTTTAAAATATCTCAGTTAATCCTGCGCAACCTAAGAAAGAAAAAAAAATAATCATGAAGTTCATTTTAGAAGAAGTACATTTTTAAATGAAGTCTGTTCAATGCTTCACATTTAAAGTATTTTGAAATAAGGAAAAAGCAAGTTAAAATGCCTGAGAAATTCAACCTTATTAATTGGTTGATAATTTTAATGGAAGGATAGCTATCAATATTAAAAACATATCCTCATGGAGGTCTGGGGCAGTGGTTTGACTTCACATGCGGGTAACATAAATGGTGAATTTAGAAAGCATAATAATAATGTTTTTTATACTGTGCATCTAGCTGAATGTAGAATTTCATCCCATCTGTGAGAAGAATGTTTACATTAAAATGAACTGTGGTTGACTATTGTACAGAAACAACAAAAGGATGTTTTTCTCGGGATGGGGGGAAGGTTAGGAGGGAGGATGTTCATACCTGATGTGCAGTGTGTGTGTGTGTGTGTGTGTGCGCATGCCTACAGTCTCCTAGAAGTTGGTAAAGAGCTTATAGCCTCCCTGATTCAATCTGAAACCTTTAGAGGTGAAAATTGCCAGTTTTATCAGAGAGAAAATCTTTGCCCTTTCATTCCGTTTGAATTACAAACATAGCCATAGGACCAGAAAGGCTGGGGTGAAAGGGAGTTGTTGACTGTACAGTCAGGTGTAGTGTCTGCAGTGAGGACCATTTACCATCTGATAACAAATTCAGAAACTACAAAACAACACTCCTGATTCTAGTATTGGTGTATCGTGTGACTTCCACATTTCTGTAATTTCTTTTTTAATATCCTGTCATGTTTCCTCTAATTATGCACAACAGCAGCCTTAAATTGAAATGTCCTGTGTTGTTAGCTCTAAGGAAGAAATGCATTACAGAAAGAGCTTTCAACTTTCTGGGCAAACCTGGATAGGAAAAAAAATCTTACCAATGGAAATTACATATAGCAGTTGCCAAAAAGGGAGAAAATTCAGTGTAATGCTAGGACCAATAGTAGCAAAGCAAAAACCGGATTATGCCTGAGAAAGGACCCAGTACTTAAATATTTCCACTATCCATTTGTAGTTTGCCCCAATCTCTATCACTCTATGTTAATAACACTGTCTAATTTATATATTTCTGTTACTTGTCTGGGATGTGTGTTTTGGACGATGTTTTGGTCAGTATGAACCCATGGTAGGACCTATAAAAGGGATTTTAAGTAGTCATAAAAACTACAGTTCAGAATTGATTCCAGAACAGAAAATAAATGAATAAATGAAGACCTTGTGCTTCTCCAGAATAATTGCCAAACCTTTGTTTCTAGAACTTTTTTTAACTATAATTGGCCTCACACATTTTATTTTATTTTTTTTAAGATTTATTTATTTATTTATACAAGCACTGGGCACAGTCAGAAGCACGGGAGGGTGAGAGAATTCACCAGAGCCAGAGTGGGAAGCAGAACAGGCAGACTGACAAAGTATGAAGCACACTGCTGAGGGGAGCAGCACGTGGCAGAAGAGGTCTGCACACCATGTGGGACCCTCGCTGGCTGCTGGCTGCCAGCTTCGCAGCCCAGCACTCAACCGCTGCGCCACTGGGGAGGCCCAGTCTCACACATATTAGAGGGGAAAAATCAAACTGATCTTGCACAGAAATCCAAACATGAGTTCTAAGTTCTTCAAAGAAATGCAAAAATTACCTTATATGATGATGTATGGACTTTATCAAATTATAAACACTATTTCATCCCAATGTCATTATTCTTCCTCCAGGACACAGTGGAGTGTTGAAACAAAGATGAGTAATAACCTTACTGTTAAAGAAAATAAGCCTTGGCCCTGAGCCTTACTAAGTGTCAATTGACATTCAAGCTCCAAAACTACCCACCATTTTCCAGGCAGCCCTGTGAATATCAGGCTTATTTTCCTTGAGAGCCACTTGGAAATTTCCACAATGACCTTCTGGGACTGCTCTTTATTCTGCATCTGGAACTCTTTATCACAACTGCTCTTGCCCCCCTGACCCTGAGCTGCCTCTGAGGTTTCACCTTTTAGTCTCTACCAATCTGGAGCTCTCTTTTCTCCTGCAGCACTAAAGTGCAGGCGGCTTTTGCTGAGATAGGGGAGGAGATTTCTGCTAGAATCATAGCATCTAATTAGGCAGATTGGAGAATGTGCCCTATTAGTTCCTCTCTCAGAAATCATGTAAGAAGCCACAACAGGTTGGGTCAGCCCTTTGTGTTCCTCAAACTGCCACAATTCACAACTGCACAGCTGTCAGGAAGCGTGCAGTATCAGATGGTGCAGCTCAGTGGAGTCGCTTCTGACGGATTTTTTTTTTTTTTTCATAGCACAGAGTGTGATCCAGGAGGTTAGAATATATTGTAGTGAGAGCTGAATATTTGTATTGAGAGCTGAATATTTGTAGTGAGAGCTGAACCAATAATATGTCTATTGGTTTATCCTAAAAAATATCATATGCCTTGCCTATAATTTGTATTAAGAAAGACCTCAATGAATGAGATGTTTTAGAAGCTTATAAAAGTAAAGATTCAAAAGAGAAACACTTCAGAGTTGGCTTTTGGGCCATAGACGCTTTTAACCTGCCTCCAGTGCTTCTGAGGTAAATATCATTAGTATCACCCAAGGACCATGCATCAGAATTGCAAGTTCTGTAAGATTTACTGTATAATTTCAAGATTTCCTTGAAGACAAACTTGAGAGCTTGTTGCCTTTGAACGTTTATTGCTGTGTTCACCTCTGTTCCTGGGCAACACAGAGCTGCCAGCCTGTGCCCATGTGGGGCGACTGACTGATGTTTTCCCATCTGTTCCATTGTTGTTGTACAGGTTCAGTGGCATCTACCTGCTAGGATTTTGACTGTTTTCTAAGCTTCTCTCTTCTCCTGGGATATAAATTTTTAATTGTCCTACAGAACTCTTTCAGTTTGACTAATTATTTAACATGAGCAAATAAATTTGGAAAACCTGCGTTTGAAGTGATATTCATATATTTACATTTATTGCAGGAAACTATAGATGTCATTGCTTAAATTGAGAGAGTTGCTACAGATGTAGAGAAAAAGGACAATTTTTAAATTCAATGGCCTGATTGTTAAGCACCCTTACAGAGCAAACAGAAAATGGATATTATGTTGATTTGACTGATGCACTTAATATGTTGTGTTGCATGGTCTGATAAGAATTTTTATCACATCAAGGCTACATTTTTAATGTTGCTAGGGGCTCATGGAATGCTTTTCTTCAATTTTATTTTATTTTTTCCTCTCTAATATGTCATATATTGTCAAGTAAAAAATGAAAAGATGTATTTAAATAGCTATTAGTGATGTTGACTAGTTTATTGACTGTTGCTTTATGTTTTTGTTTCTCAATCTATCTCCACTTCTAACTCCATCCCATTTTTAAGATACCACACTGATGGCTGTGCTTGTTTGTTATTATTTGTTTGTATTATGGTTATTTATTGGTCACAGTTTTTCATTTTAAATTTTGTTTTTGTCATTAAGAAAAAATAAGTGTTCTTGAGTTTAAAAGAATAAATCCTCTTTTTGAAATAAAAATGTTAATTGGGGTTTTGATCAAGAAATCTTTTGCTCAGTGGAAGCAACATATGCAAATGGATATCCCTTCAGAAGTTACTCATTTTTTGGCCTCCCCGGTGGCGCAGCGATTGAGCGCCAGCCACACTTCGAAGCTGCCCGCAGCCTCTGCAGCACCGGTTCAATTCCGCTCCAGCCAGGGAGAACCCCACATGGCGCAGCAGACCTCTCCTGCCTCACCCGATGCTCCCCTCAGCAGTGTCTTTGGTCTGTCTGCCTGTTCTGCTCCCTGCTCTGGCTCTGATGAATTCTCTCACCCTCCTGTGCTTCTGACCTGTACCCCAGTTCTTGTATAAATAAATAAATAAATAAATCTTTTAAAAAAGTCACTCATTTTGTGAGGATTTATTTCTTTAATTTGCTAAATTATTCTTAATGCTGGCCCTCATCCTTTTTCCTAAAAGAAGAATGCAATTAGCATTTCCTGGGATAGTATGCTACACCAATCAATTAAGCTAATGTACCCAAATTTAATAATAAATTTTGTTGACAAATTGGGGAGTAAGAAGTATGTGCACGTATTTCTGGTATCTCTATAAGTTGGCTCATACCCTGAGGAGAAATATCTGGCAATACCTATTGATATAACAAATTTATACACCCTGTGACCAGCAATTCCACTTCTGGGAATTTATCCTTCAGATATTCTTGGCACACACACACACACACACACACACACAGAAGACAAATGTTCAAAGTCAGCCAGTGTGGCATTGTTTGCAATCGCAAAGTATTGGAAAGAACCCAAATGTCTATCAGCAGAAGTCTGCTTACATGTATTAAAGCACATCGATAGTAAATAATATTGGACAGTACTAAAGAAGAATGAGAGATTCTATTCATTTGTGGAGAAAAATTAAAATTTACATAATGAAATAAAAAATGGCCTGGGAAAGCATGAGATAAGTCAATTTTATATAAAAACCTGAAAAATAATAATAAATGCTCGTATCTGTCTATATTTGCATAAAACAACCATGAAAACATACACATACAAAAAATAAACTGTTATCAATGGTGGGGAAATGGGATTCAGGAAAATGAGGGACAACATGAGGAGTAAGAGTTCTACTTTACTCCATTTTGGTTGAATATATTAAATGTTATACTTATTACAGAAACACACACACACATACAAACACAATTGGTTGGGTTAAAATGAAGAAAATTTATCAGAAGTTTCAGGGTAAATCTTGTTATTACAATAGAGCAGAGAGCTTGGTTCTAAAGATATTTCTGGCAAAATGGAAATATTCGTATTTTGATTACGATGTTGCTTTCAGTGTAGTTATCTGTCAACATTCATTGATTGGACTGCCTTAAAATGATGTAGGTTATTAAATACAAATCACACCTTGAAAAATTTGATTAAAATAGCTTTGTTCTGGACCTCCAAAACTAATAATAACAGTAATAATAATTTCATTTTATTGATGTGTATTAATCTTTATTTTAATTATATGTTAATTATATGTTTCACTATAGTGGGTCATAGAGAGACCATTATATCAATTATTGATTGTCTTTAATATTTATTTCACAAATAGATGGCAATAAATTTGCTAAGGCACTCTGATTTTTATTGTGTTTAATCTGATTTTCAAAAAGAATGTCCACAAAGGCACTCTAAATCTTTTAATCCAGTTCACTTTTTCAAATAATTTATCATCACTTGACACACTACATGTTATTAAGTATCTGTCCTCTTGTTTTAGAATGTAAGCTCCCTGAGGACAGGAACTTTCTTTAATTCACTGCTCTGTACTTGAGATCTAATGTTCCTAACATGTAGTAGGCTCTATGGGCTCTATATAAATACTTAGTCAATTACTTCTTAATATATGGATTGAAAAATATGTTATAAACCATACTTTTCCAATGAAGTCATCTTAGATAGTCACATATTCTTATTTATTAGCTCTAATCAGCCAAGGACTCCTCCAGCAATGAAATGAATCATCTTGTCTTATTTGAGTTCCAGAGGAAGTGTTTGGTTAGCATTTATGGGGGAAAACATGCCAATAATTGGAATTGTACCTTTAGCAAAATGACATCCTTACCAAAATGAGTCAGGCAGATTGGAACCTGTTTATGAATTAAACTGTTCCTTGCTAACTCACTTCTGGGAATAAATTTATTAACACCAGTTTTGCTAGAAACCGTCAACTATTTAAGTTGCTTGATTGCTTTCATGTATAGTCTTTCTTCTTCTGTTTGTTTTAATTTTGCATGTGTGTGTGTTGATACATGTGTATTTTGTGCCCATACCTAAAGGTGAATGTGTGTATGTTAAAAATGTATAAAGGATCTTAACTATTGAATATTTCATAATCATTGCGTACTTTGCTTCATTCACTCAAATATGTGCTTACCCTACACATTTTTATCAAGACCTAATAAGATCACATGCCATTGGTGAAATAGGATAATCAGTTGGGAATAAGGAAAGCATGGTCCTGACATCAAGAATTTATGTAATTTACAAGGAGACAGATAACATTCTTATAAATATATAAAATCAACAAGTGCTAAGCGCTAAGATAATATGCAAAATGTATTCAAGAATTAACTGTACTCAGTGCTATGGCAAAATATGCAGCACTTTATTTTATTTTGATAGGAGAATGAGCCAATGCTGCCCCCCACTATCACAAATTGTGCAGTAGATTGTCTCATATTTTGGGAAATTGCAGGGGTCTGTGTATTTGGGGTACAATGGTGAAGCCTCACCCTGGGAAAACCACTTGGGTGACACTGGCGTCTCCCCTGCCAGGTAAATATATATATTTATATGTAGTGTTTTAAATGAATGATTTGTGGGATGATGTGTGATGATGATACTTTCAGTAACATGGACTTGAGTGTACTCTCGAGATGACATTTTAAAGCAGAGAAACACAAAATAGTGGTTATTGTGATGATTCCTTTTGGAAAAGTATACAACAATGAGAAATTAAAGCATGATATCATTTATACTGGAAAGAAGTTTACAGTTTTTAGAAAGACAGTCTCTCTTCTATGGAGCAAGTGAGAGAGAAAGAGGTAGCAGAGTCAGTTGGGTCTGGATTTATCATATTAAGGAGTTTGTGTTTTATTCTAAATATAGTGGGAAATATTTTAGGTAAGAAAGAGTTATTAGTTATTATGTGGAAAATTGACTTTAAAGGGAAGAGTGAACGCCACATGGCTTGTTTGTATCCTAGAGTACTCAGGAGAGCAACGGTTATGATTTAGTCTGTGTGAGTTAGGGTGCTAGAAACAGAAGCAGTTGAACTCAGTGTATATCTTGAAGCAAGGGTACATATTTTAATGGATTGGATGCAGGATGAAAGAGAGGAAGATAGGACTTCAAAATGTTTATTTTGCTCAAATAAAAGTCTAAAAATGGGGAAGATAGGTTTTAAGTCTGTTTTGGCTTTAAGTTTGATATACCTATTGGAGACACAATCAGAAATATTAAATGAAAATACAAAAAAATGGCACTGGATTTCAGGAGAAAATCAACTGAAGATATTAATGAAGGGATGACCAGCTAATATTATCCATTAAATAAAACTTATAGATGACATTGCAAAGCATTAAACTAGGAAGAAGAGAAGATGAAGAAAGTTATGTGAGAGGTTTGAGTCTTTGGTATTTCAACCTTCAGAGGTTTAGAAGAATTTTAGAATGTAAAAAAAAGTTACCTGAGGAAGAATAATATCAGGACAGGCAGTAGGTATCAAAGCCCCCTGGATATCTGCACCCTATGCTCATTGAAGCAATATTAACATTAGCCAAGACTTATAACAAACTAAGTGCCCACTGATGGATTAGTGTATAAAGAAACTGGAATGTGTGTGTGTGTGTTTCTGTGTGCATACACACATATGCATGCATATATGTATAAAATATAGTATGTATTTGTATATGAATATTATTCAAAATTATAAAAGAAGGGAATTCTGTGTTTGAAACAATGTGGTTGAAACTTGAGGGCATTATGCTTAGTAAAATAAATATAAAAGACAAATACTCTATAACCCCTTTTACATGTGGAATCTAAAATTCCCAAATCGTAGATGCAGAGAGCAGATTGGTGGTGCCACTGGCTAGGGATGCGGGGGAAAGGGAAATGATGGTCAAAGTGTATACAATTCCAGTTATAAGATTATTAAGTCCTGGAGAGCTAATATATACTATGCTATTTATAGTTAGCATTTCTGTATCATATATATTTGCAAGTTGCTAAGAAGTTAGATATTAAATGTTCTTACCACAAAAGAAGTAAAAAAAGCATTATGTGAGGTGATGGATGTGTTAACTAATCTTATTCTGGCAATCATTCAGCTACATCTATATCATATCATTATTTTGTACACCTTAAACATAAAATGTTAAATGTTAATTGTATTTTAATGGAGCTGGGGGAATACCATAGGTAGAACAAAGGAAACAAAACACCCTTAAGTATGTTGTCCTAGAAGCCAAATGGAAAAAAAAAAAAAAAAACATGCTTTTAAAAAGGATGGAGTAAGCAGCTGCATTTAATCCTGCAAAACCTTGAATAAGTTGAGATTGAGGAATGACCATTAAATTAAATGAGGTTTTGCTATCTGTCAATCTTGATAAAAGAATCTCTATGGGCTTCTTGGGATTAATGGCTAATTAGAATGTATTGATGAAATAAAGAGAACAGGAGACAGAGATTTTAGATAATTATTTCAACACTTCTTTTTCGTTCAAGGGTGATAGTGATGTCTGTATTTCATTTATCTATTGCCTTGTAAAAAACTCTTCAAAATTCAGTGACTTAAATCAAATATCCATTTTATTCTATCTCTAAGTTCACAGCTGGTATATGGGCTGATCTGATTCAATAGAGCTTCACTTAAGTCCCCAAGAGCTTAGCAGGGACTTTAGGAAGGCTGAGCTCAGCTGAGTCCTCTTCTCTCCATGCAGACTCAGTACCTCGCAGTGTCTTCAGAAAGATAGTCAGGCTTTTTCAGTCAACATACACAATGGCTCAGGGCTCCAGGAGTGTATGTGCCAAGAGATATGAATCAGAATCTTCCAGTGTCTTATAGCCTTAGCCATGAAACTCATGCAAGGTCACTTCTGTGACATTTGATTGCTCAATGCAGTGCAAAGACCGTCTGAAAAAGGGCCACCAATCCCACTTTTCTTTAGGGAGAAGCTTAATCACTCACAGGTTGTATTTGGAGTTTGTATGGAGGCATTGCAAGATGGAAAATATATGTGAACATCAATTGCCTTATTAGCTTGCTTTACATTTAGACTTATTTTTTAAAACTCTGTGAAGTACTGAGTGTTGGAAATATCTTCTAACACAGCTGTAGGGTAAAGAAAATGTCAGGCTTTTCTGCCCTCACCATCAGGATAGATGATGGATCCTTGAGGTCCTGAATGCATGCCTGATGGCTGGCACCTGGAATAGGGTGTGGGCATAGGTAGATGGGATTCACCTGGGCTAAGACTGTGCTTTTAAGGGCGGCGTCACGGGGACGCCAGTAGTAGCAGAAGCCAAGAAGCCGAGAAAGAAGTAGCAGAAGCCAAGAGAGAAGCAGAGAACGCCAGAGAGCGCAGATAGAGTGAAGACTTGCTGGGAGCTGGGAGGCCTGCCAGCATCCCGGCCCCCCAGCACCCCTGCCTGCCGTATACCTGGTAATCCCAATAAATGACCTGCAAAAAAAACACTGAGGACTTTGACTCCTCCTTTACCCGGTCTGCTGGATCAGAAAACCTGCTCAGTGGTCATTCCTGCCCCTACAACAGCCTGTCTACATTTCCAGTATTGCCTTAACAATTTTGCATTGTTGTTTCTATTCCAACAGTACCTAACTTTTAGTCTATTAGTCCTCTGGAAAATTTGATGAATATTTCCTTCCATGCATTTGCAAAATTTTCCCTATTCCCACATGTTTTCTCACAAATCTTGCTCATCAGTTATTTTATAGTTTTAAATTTACTTTCTTTGTAAACATTTCTTGATGATTCTTGATAATTTGAAGTGCTGCTACTCTTCATATGCCATTATTTATTCACAATTATACTGCTTAATACTTTATACCACATTATAATTGTGTTTTTATACTTCTTCCATTGCTGTAACCTTGAGAGCAGGGGGTATATCTTTTGAATCCAATATAGTGTCTAACAGATGGAAATGTTTGTGGAATTAAAGAATTTCACTGCTACAGCTCTTTCCACATATTTATCTTGATTAAGTTCTAAATGTACAAAGATGTCAAATTCAATTATAGAAAAATGACATCCGAGAATATTACGACAGATTAATGTTATATGCTACCATTATTGTTGAGTTATAACCACAGTAATTGAGATTAATTTCCATTTTTCATCTTTTATTCATTATTAATTTCCTAATAGAGTTCACAGAATAGGTTTTTTTGTTTAATGATAATAAACTAATATTTTCAATTCTAAATCCTCTAGGTGTATGACATTTGTTACAAGTGAGATAGTAAGAAATAATATGATAGTTGTAAAATTTCACTTTAAATGTAAGAAAAATAATTAAATTAGTAGTTGTGTGTAATCATACCCATAGAGCAGTGTTAATATATAATTGCTATATCCACTTTCATCACTCAGTGAAAAGAAATTTTTCACATGTCTGCATGTTAATAAATTGACCTAGAGTATCTTTAACTGTCTATATTTGGTGATTTTTTTCATTATATATCTAAGCATCATTAAACGTATGCTGGGAACTTGTATTTTCCATCACTTACACAATGGTAGTCATATTCTATAAATAAACCTCATAAATTGATTCACATTAAAAGTGTCTGATAACACAATATTTATTTCTTTTCTTTTTGTACTGTTTTTCTTCCTCTAGTTGCAAGTCTATATTTTAAACTTTTCCCAAGAATATTTTAAACTTTTCACAGAAAATGGAGGAAGATACTTTTTCAAGACTATTAAGAACAATGGACGGATTTCAAGTCATTGTAAATCTATACCGTTTAGTTGGAAAATGGGAGTACTTAAAAATCCAATGCTTTAGAATTCAATTCATTAAAGACACAATATATATGTGGGACATAAATTTAAAATTGTTTGTCATAAAGAGAAAACATTGTATTTGATAATATATTTTCTGTCACAAAATTAAAATGTCTTGGTTACATGTCAAACTACTGTTGTGTTTCGGTTAAAGCTTGTCCATATAATTGCAATCATTTTATTTGTCTAATAACTTAATTTCACCTATTAAAATCTGAACTTGAAAAAAATGCTCTTAGTGCTGCTAACACAGTAGTTTACAAATAGTCTGTGCTCAAAATATAGTTGTTAGATAAATCTACTTTGTTCTCATTAATTTATATCAAATTACCAGTATTTTACAAACTAAATCATAACATATATTTAGTGTTATGATTTAGTTTAGTGTTAGTATAACCTAAGATTGACTACTCTTAGGTTAGAGTCCTGATAGATCCAATAGCCCTGTCACCCAATATCTTTAGGCTCCTAATGATAATAGGCTATATATATATATATATATATATATATATATATTACAATTAATGTTAGGGTAATTGAACCAATCATCAAGAGGAGAGAAGTTAATTTCTAGAAATTATCAGGATGGGAAAAAGGAAAAAATCTGTGGACACTCATGATTTGCTGTGACATCAGGTGGTACTCCCAAGCCCAGTTTTAGCTGTGACTAAACAACTACCAATGAGTCTAAAACCACTTGGCACTGGAAGGCACAGGCTCCTTAGTGATACATTCTGACTTATCAGACAATCCATTTAGTCCCAATAAATGTAGTAGCCAAGAATGAGGTCTCTACTATGGCTACTAAAAGAAGATGATACTTAAATAGAGATGGTCTGGCTTTTATGCTGCTGGCCTCTGTGGCTATCACCTGTGGCCATGAATGCAGAAGGCGCTTGGGAGTGTGGGCTCAGGGCACACATGCCTGATTGTAGACACCTGGAGTATGATGCAGGCACGAATAATTGTGTAGACATGAGCCAGAAGGCTGAGACTATAAGGGCAGAGAATGGAGAGAATGGAGACAGGGGAATGGCCTAAGTGGAATGGATATGAGAGGACAAGTGACTACAGAGAGGCAGGACCATGAGATGATGCTAGAGAGATCCCAAAGAGAAAGAGTGAAGATTTGCCAGGGGTTGGGAGGCCTGCCAGCCTCCTGGTCCTCCCAGCCTTCCTGATTTGCCAGCCTTTGCGCTTGCCCCACAACACTTGGCATAGAGACAGCATTAAAGCCTGGAAAAGCCACTGAGGTCTCCATGACTCCCCTTCATCCACCTGCCCAAGTCAATAGAGAATATTCCCTGTGCTTGCCGGCACAACAATTATAAATAATAATCTTAAAACAACTTCAGTGATAGAAGCTAGGGTGTCATAAAAATAAACTTTCTCTTTTTTCTCCTAGAAATTTTAACCAACTTGAATAAGTTGTTACAAGTTTAAAAATACTTAAGGTGAAAGCAAATGGGCCTGAGCAAGTGTTGAAACAGTTTGGGAGTTCTGTAGCTACTCCACCCACATTGAGATTCTTTTTACCATGTTAGTGTGCTCATCCTGCTCCACTTTCTGCTTATTTTGGTATTAATAGTTTATTGCTGTGATCTTCAGAGTTGCTCTTGGAACTACCTGGCCCACATGAAGAGACTTAAAATTCTATACAATGTCCACACCAGCTCTGGGTGGCATATAGATAATTGCCTGTTATCAGAGTGCAAATAACTCCTTCTTTGAACTTAAGGTACATAGACTGCAAGGGATAATCTTCTTTCTGGAGCTTCCTGGACAATCTGGCATTATAAAGAATCTGGGATATTGGCTTCTTTCCCATCCCTCTCTTATTCCCCAGTTCTCTCTCTCCTTCGCCAGAAATACTTTCTAAATACTATACAACATTTGCACCTGAAAATTTGGCTCAGGATAGTCTTCCTAGAGAATTGAATAATAGCTCCAGTGTTTGAAACAGTTTGGAAATTTGTAGCTACTCTATCCAATGTTTTATTTCAGTAATAAACAGTCAATTTATGGGAATGAATAAATCCCATATCATGCAATACTTTTTTTTTAATGTAACAGATAAGTATTTTCTAGAGGAATTACTCATTCTGACCTTGTTCTAATTATAATCCACACCACTCATTCTATGTCTTAGAATAATAGGGGTGTAATAATACTTAACATTAAAGGGAAGAAAACATTTCATATTTCATCTAAGTTAATGATAAAGTTTTTGACTAGCTTTTCTTTATTTTATAATTTAAAATTTTATTCATAGAAAGTATGTTTTTTTTTTTTTAGTTAACCACCATTAATATCCACTAAAATTAAAATTTTATAGCAATATTGTGATTTTTTTTTTCAGAATTATAAGACTCCACTGAAGAATTTCTTGACTGGGATCTTCTCATTTTTTTTGCCTCAAAACTACTCCATGTATATTTCTTAACCCAAATTTCCCAATTTGCTATAAAAATTTATCTATGACCCTACCCTTGAGTTACATCATTCCTGAGTTTCAGAAAAACAATTTCATATGAATTTCTTCCTATGTTCATGTCCGGCAAAAATAAAAAAATCATACTTTATCTGAAAATTGTATTCTCTAAATGAGAACACTTGAAGAAGAAATGATTTTCTTTATGTAATATGTGAATCAATCTTCAGGAACAGTGATTGATGCCATGACCAGGTTATACTTGGACTGAATCATATTTTATATACTTTTCAACTGAATAAAAATATAGATAGCAAAATATAGTTCAAATTACTATGCTCACTAAATTAACCACTGAAGTTATTTTTAAATTTCCTTTATTTTTAAAATAAAAATCCCTCAAATACCATTATTATTTAATATTTGTTAAATGCATAAATGAACAGATAAGTCACATTTCTGTAAATAATACATAAATTTCTTATTATTTGCCAACTGTAGTAAAAGACACATCTCTGCAGTAAACTATCAGATTTTAAATTAGTCTTTTATGATGAAGGGAAACATTGATAATTGAGGCCAGATGAAGTCCAGCTGATAAAATCAGTTTAAGCTAATAATTAAACAGGTGAAAATTGGGTTATTGTAAGGTGACTCATGTTGGGAAATGCATTTTGACTAGTGTGAAATATATCCTATAGAAAATATGGTGACTTTGTCAATTATAAAATCATATCTTAAAATCCAATCCATTTAAAGTGAGTGAATTGTGTTGGATTTATAATAATTTTTATAATTGTGTCTGATTAGTTAGTGTTGGCATCCTGGAAGAAAAAATATGCATGAACCAAATACCCCGTTTTATAATAGAAAAAATTCTCACTTCAAGGTAAACTTTTTGCTAACTTGAGGGAAAAGTATGTAATAACTATTTTTGCTACCATATAACAAAGACAAAGTATACTATAACTAACACATTATTAGACGATATTTCATTAATTTATTTGCTTGTTTATTGTATGTTTTGCCAGTCTGGAGGAAGGGCAGTCTATGAGAACCTGAGTGATTTGATTGTTTGAAAACCTCATGATGTGACAGGAGAGAAAATGAAAATTAATGTTCTGTTGTAAAGCTGTGAAGGTGCTGCTACATGAGGTATAATTGGAAATGCATAACATCCCAGTATACCAATTTCCAAATCAAGATTATTAGTCTAAAAAAGCATGGATATTTCAAATTCATCTTGGGAAACTAATCAATAACACCAGGAGGTAAGGATACAGAAAATTGGCTCATTTTCAAAAGTTCTAGTAGCAATAAATGCTTCTGAGGGAGAAAAAAATCCATAATATTCATTATTTAATTATTTTGGTTTATAGATTTCAATTTTTAAGAACAATGCATAGGACTTTGTTGACTTGAAGTATTATCTTCAATTTGTCTTATTTTTAAACCCCTGTAGCTAACAGACATAAACATTTTAGAGGCAATTTGAAACTAATTATTAAGAAATGTAACTCAAGACTTTTGAGAGCAGATATTTCCTGCAAATATATATTTTAAATATAATAAATAATTATATAACACAGTGAAGTATAATTATGACTTAAAATACATTTAGATTAATTTTATTTATACAAACTAAGTATTTTGTAGTAAGCTATTTAAAAGATTTCCTTTACCAAATATTATATAAATTTAACAAAATATAGTCTCAGTTCACATATGCACTTGAATTATTGAGCTCATGTTCATATCTTTAGCAGATTTTAAATAAGGAAAAGCATAGTTATGTGTAAACAAACTCAATTTCTACAAAATGTTGCAAATGTTAGCATGTGTCAGTGTTTACTAGTTTGAGAATGGAAAACAAGGTTCTAACATTCCTAATTTAATATATATCCTTACACTCAGTGAATTTCTCTCTATATAAAGTCCGACCTTTTCTCTATATTACCCCTCCCCTCAGTAGAGTGTGAAGTGGTTGGAAAAGAAATGACAATACCAATTCACAACTCTGGAACCCAACTGGGATCATCTGCTAAGGATATTTCTGATCAGAAATAAAAAAAAAAAAAAAAAAAAAAAAACCTGTATCCTTGGGGCATTTTTAGTTTTGACAGCAGGAAATCTCTGCAATTTTGAAATCAGAGTTAGCCAGAAAAATAACAGTCCTGCAATTCTCTCACTCAAAATGTGGCTTCAACAATACAACATTACATCATCAAAATATTGTCTTTTTATCAGTATATCAGTGTCAGCTTATATGTTTGATCCACATAAGTTTATAGATTTTTCAGTAATAAAAAATAGGAATATGGTGGTGCCTCTTTTAACACTATTGCCAATTTACAAAATTTAGTTGTGTATATTATTCAACACACATTATTTTTTCTCACTTTTAAGCCTATGATTTTTTTTCCTATGTTCTGCAACATTCATTTTTTTCCCTAAGTTTTTTTTTTTTCTTGAGAAGCAGAGGATGTGTTTGTTAATCTAATTTTACATGACAAAACAAACATAACAAAACATAACTATGCATTGCTTCTTGACTAGAAAATGGACTGATAATTCCGAAAAATTACTTGTCAGTACAAGCCCATTGGATTTGAGTGTTAGTGCAAGTATTATAATTATTCCCAAACTTTCTCTCATCTATGGAAATTCCACAAGAAAATTCTTTAATAGACACTAGATTTAAACACTTTCTATTACCCAACTATCTTTTGGTTAATCTACAAATTTAAGGAGTAGGGTGTTTCTTACTCTTTTCCTTTTTGCTCTTTCACCTTCTCTTTGGACTTTGTTTTATAAACAAACAACAAACAAACAAAAACAAACCAACACTGCAAAAATAACAAGAAAAGTCCTTGTAGCTTGTTGGCCCTGTTCACAGTCTTCCTAGTAACTGCTCCCTAAATGGACACTGGAAGAAATATTTATGCTCAGAAACTCGGAATTTTCCTGCCACAGTTGACTGACATACTTAATTATTTGATCCAATGTGTACTTATCAAATTTTCTCTCTTAGAAAAAGAGCATTTTCCTAGAAATAGGAGATTATGATCTGACTGTGGTGAGATAGGAAATCGCCTGCCTTATGCAGAGAGAAGCAGAGCAAGCTGAACACCACAAGGGGAAAATGGAAACATTTGTCATAGAAAAGCAGTGAAAACCATAAACAAGAAAATATGCCAACAAAAATAAAGTAGAGGGCCTCCCCTGGTGGCACAGGTGGTTGAGCACCAAGCTGTGAAGCTGTCCGCAGCACCGATTCGATCCCGGCCTGCAGGCGAGGATCCCACATGGCGCAGCAGACCTCTCCTGTCATGCCCGCTGCTCCCCTCAGCAGTGTATTTTGTCCATCTGCCTGTTCTGTTCCCTGCTCTGGCTCTGGTGAATCCTCTCACCCTCCCACACATCTGGCCTGTACCCCGGTTCTTGTATAAAATAAATAAATAAATCTTAAAAAAAAAAAAAGCAGGGAAATTGAGTTCTTTCGTAGCATTGTTTTCCCAAGTTTCTGCTGCATCTGAAGATCCTATATATCCCTTCCTCATCTTCAAGAGATTCTTGCTGTATGATAGTATTTATTTTATTTGCAGTTTGAATTATCTTCTATATTCACCCAGATCCTCACCATTGCAGTGCCTTTCATGGAGATGTAGAGAAAAATAGATTTTGACCATAAAAAATGATCTACAACTTAGTGGCTCAGTTTCATTTAATGTAACAGAAGTGTCTTAGTACAGATAGCACAGGATTGCTGTGGGGAATGAATCATGTGGTTTAGGTAAAGTATTTTGCCCAGGACCCAGAATGCTTATTAAGTTTCTATCTCTTTCTCCTCGATCGCTAAGTTCTCATGGCCTTTAATAAGATGGCATTTTTTTCTGTCTGTCGTAGCCTACACTTTCATAGAATTATTATTTTGGAACTGAGATAAGAAAGACTAATCCTGTGTCATTTTTAAAATCTTAAGTATGAAGTTGACAACTCTGGCAACATTTGGGAAGTTATTTCCATCCATTAATGAAGCTCATTTCCTTTCAGGCATTCCTGTTACTCATTGTAAGGCCTTCTTGGGAGCTCCAGAGGTGTCTGTCTCTGTTATTTTTTCATGTCTACTTTAATCAATTGAATGTAACATCTCTACTATGTTACCATAAGGGATACTATCTATTTTTTGTTATAGACAATATAGGAACGATAGTTTATTTGCTTAATTTTTCATGAGATCTTTTTCAACAGAAATAATGGAAGAGCTTTACAAATAGACATCCAATGAAAGGCAAATTGCAAATGGAAAATATAAACTTAGAATTGGGATAGGAAGAATCAGTTGGAATAAAGGGTCAGAAAAAATATATGAAGCAGACACATTAAAGACATTGCTCACTGAGATATTTGATTTTGATAGATAAATAACCAATCTTTAGGCCATATATACTATATAGTTCAAATATATTGATTATATCATATTTAAAAAATACAATTCATATTGAAAGATGACAATCAAACTTAAATATTAATTTATTTTTTTGGGGGGAATACATGATATTGAATCACTTTCCTAACAATAGTTATAGACTGAAAGATCAATTTTTTTTTTAATGTTTCTTTTTTTTTTTTTTTAATAGAGGCATGCTTTATTTATTTGTTTTGCTGGTTTGTTTTGTTTATACATGCACTGGGCACAGTCAGAAGCGCGGGAGGGTGAGAGAATTCACCAGAGTCAGAGCGGGTAGCAGAGCAGGCAGAAGGACCGAAGTACACTGCTGAGGGGAGCAGCGGGCGGCAGGAGAGGTCTGCACGCCATGCGGGACCCTCCTCTGGTGGCCGGGGAGCAGCCGGGGATTGAACCGGCGCTGCAGAGGCCGCGGGCAGCTTCGCAACCCAGCGCTCAACCGCTGCGCCACCGGGGAGGCCCATGAAAGATCAATTTGTTATTAAAGACCTTCCTGGTTTATTACATAGCAACATATGGAATATTAACATAGTCAATGATATCTTTACATACTTCATATGATTCAAAACAGTGAAACACATGATTGAAAATGTTACCCATACTGGGCCTCCCTGGTGGAACAAGGGGTTGAGACACAACCTCTGAAGCTATCCACAGCCACAGCAATATGAGTTCGATCCCTGGCCAGGGAGCTACCCACATGGTGCAGCAGACCTCTCCTGACTCACCCATTGCTTCCCTCAGCAGTGTATTTTAGTCAATCTGCCTGTTCTGTTGCCCACCTGTCTCTGGTGAATCTTCTCACCACCCCACACCTCTGACTTGTACCCCAGTTCTTGTATGCATAAATAAATAAATCTTTAAAAGAAAAATAAAACATTAAAAAAGAAAATATTGCCCATACTTAACCCTTTTAATATTTTTCTATATTCTATAGAGTTTTTTTGAGACCAAATATTTTCATTTATGTAATTCTGTTTGTGTGTTCTATACTCTTTCTTTTATTATAGCAATAATCTCAATGATCTTCCTTCTTCCAGTTGCTTCCCACAATTGTTAAGAGGAGAATGAGTGACAACCAAGATACTATCAAGCAGCTCTTTAAACTTACTTTCTGGTATTCAATCTGCAATAATCGCTTCATTATCAAGCAAAAAAGTGGAGAAGGATTCATTGCTTAATTGACCAGTCAGTTCCTTCAATAATCCACTGCATAATCCTGAGGACTTCCTTCAGTCCCATTGATCAACCCATTGGGACATCTTTGTCAATTTATTCATAAAGACATGCTTTTGTCACTATCACATCTTCATCATCATCACAGCCAATAACTTTGAAACATCTAAGATTTTACCTTATTCGTAGAAAAACAGAACGTTTGACTCAAAGGCAAAGAGCAGTTTATTATGTCTAGCAATAACAGTAACTAGAGAAACATGATTCATTCTGGTCCCCCAAACGTCAATACCCACAGCATGACACAGAGAACCTGAGTGGTGCCTGCACACAGTGGGATCCACTGCAGGAGAACCCCATTAAAAGAGAACTAATTTTTTGGTACAAACTTCTTCATCATTCCCCAAAACATTGTACTGTCTTGGAGAGCTATGATCTTTGTCCTCTGGACTACAGGGAAGCACTATTTCTATCTTTCAAGGATGTTTGTTATACAAGACAGACAAAACAAAAGCCTTCAATGAATTTACAGAGGATGTGATAAATATTTCCCAAATTATGTACATATATTTAAATAGGGCAAAGATAACTAAGGTAGAATGGGGGTGGAGTGCCAAGCAAAGCTAGTTAACAATAATAACAGCTAACATTTTTGAGAGCTGACTATAGGGAAGGGTTATTAACACAAATTAAGATGTTACTGGCATTAACCTCAGTGTACATATGGGAAACAAGAGGCACAGAGTTGGATTTAATTGCCAAACATGTTATATATAGTAGTGGAACTATAACTGAACCCACGTCTAACTTAAAATTCGGTGACTATTCAAAATTTGATACTATAAAATAATAATTTGGGCCTCCCCTGGTGGTGCAGCGGTTGAGCACAGGGCTGCGAGGCTGCCCACAGCCTCTGCAGGGCCGGTTCATTCCCTGGCTGCCGACGAGGGTCCCACAAAATAAACAAACAAACAAACAAACAAACAAACAAACAAATAAATAAATATTTAACATATATGACATATGATATAAAATGCTAAAGATTCATCTGGGAAATTGTCATTCACCTTAATAACTTTGTAAATAACAAATAATGGTATCTTACCTGTGTTTTTATGTATGTCACTATCTTATCACTGTCATGTTACCCCAATGCATATGATTCTATATTTGGTTTTATCCTTTTATTAACTTTAATTTTGTAATCCATTAACTTATCCATTTACTTAATGATAATTTTTGAGGATCTTTGCCTAAGATTGAGAAAAGAGAAAGAAAAAAAGGCTCTTGTTTC
Organism: Talpa europaea; assembly: GCF_964194135.1. Classification (NCBI taxonomy): domain Eukaryota; kingdom Metazoa; phylum Chordata; class Mammalia; order Eulipotyphla; family Talpidae; genus Talpa; species Talpa europaea. Next base: position 75,570,676 of record NC_140070.1, read on the forward strand.
AAGAAAGAAAAATAGGGAACATTTAAAAATTATATAATAACATGATATGTACTGAAACCAATATGATGAAAAGAGGGGCATGCTGAAATGGCTTTCTAGAAGTTGTAATGCATCAGTTATAGTATTATTTCCCCCTAAACAATAAAAATTATGTGAATTAAGAGAAAAATGGGGCTAATTTTGCTATTTGAAAAAAAATTGATTTCTGAAAAGGCAGGGAGACATAGGAAATCAAGACTTTTAAGTCGCTGACATCAATAGATTTCATAGTACAAAAATTTAGGGGTCTATTGGGACATTACAGAAAGGGAGAGAAAATACCAACATTAAATCATCTGTGTATACTCTGCTAAGAAATCGGGGTTTAAATGTAAAATGTGATGGGTTTTCTTTAAGAACAACATCACAGATTTGGATTTAGAAAGATCATTTTAGCTGCCAAATTGAATCTGGGATTATACAGTGGAAACAATGCAGAAAGAGACAAGTTTCGCAATGTATGGGCAAAATGACGAAGTAGGATAGAAAAGACAGAACTTGAATGTATTAGAGGGAAAGAAAGGGAAGTAGAGGAGCACATTGATTAGCAGTCCTCATTAGGGCATGTTCAAAAGATTATGGAGAAAGCGATGAGAGTAAGAAAGAAATATGTTAGAACACAGAGTAGAAATCAATCTCTGATAGCTAAGAAGGTAAGATTGAAATGTCACTAAGCTAATTGCATGGATACCCACCTAGTTTCCTGCTACAACTTGCACTCCTTTCTACCTCTATGGTCATTTCCACAATGTTATAACTAGGCTGTGATTCTAGAAGGTAATGGACAATAAGCTGCCATATTTGTGCAATGTTTAAGGAAAAAATAAGGAGAAAAATTCTAATTAATCTAAAAAGATACAAATTGAAGGAAACATATGTATTGAACCTTTCATAGATTTTTGATTCACCCAAAAACAAGCCAAAGCCAATGGTTTTGTGTCACAAATTGATTTATACTGAAGGTGAAAAAAAAAATGAATTGCAGCATGCTGTGGTGCCTAGAAGTTGCTATGATTTTCATTTATCAGTCTACATTTTTGTCTTTCAAGAGCAAATATTGTAGCCCATTCTCATTTTCCTTATTTAGAAACATTAACATAAAAATCAACAAGGTGCTGGCTAGAAAATCTTGTATTTATGGACAACCACTAACACTCATGAAAGAGGGAAGAATCTTTTCACAGACCCTTCTGTCCTTAGATAATCATTGCAAACATTTTTGTATTGAAATCTAAATATGGCTTTTACTCTGATGAAAATATCTGTATTACTAATGCCAACAGGGAAACATTAGTCACATAATAATCGTGGCTGTTAGTGCAGGTTCTGTAGGATTTTTAATTCAGAACCAAACAATGCCCTTCCTCGTTTTCAAGGCAGAGAAACTAGTTTCCATGAGGAAGAAAAATAAATGCAAAGAGGTCACTTTGAAGGAAACTTTTCTTAATGAGTGCCATTAGGTTTTTAGTACAACTATACCGTATCAACTCTTAACCTTTGTCTTATCTTATACCTGGCGTAGCTTTCTGTCTTTATTCTTATGCCATGTAATGAATATCACATAGTAACCCCAGCCAGACCAGTTAACCATAAACTGTCACTAGTGTTTGCTTTATTCCTCCTCTATCTGTACCCATAACTATAACATGAGAGTTTCTCAGTAAATATTTGTGGAGTGAAGAAAGACACAAGAGCTCTGCAGTGCAACATAATGATCTCTCACCTCCACTAGTATTGGGAAACAATTTTCATTCAACATTTCTATACCATCCTGTTTCATTATCTCCCTAGCTGCAGATCATTTATTTCCTCTGCTGCTATATATACCAAATTATTACAAACTTATTGGTTTAAAATAATAGCCTGTTATAGTTCTGTATTTCAGAATCTCTGCACTATTCTAAATGGGCTAAAATCACTATCGCCAGCAAGCTGCATTGATTTTTGGAGTCTCTGGGGAAAAATTCAGTTCCTTGTGTTTGTGGGACTCAGGGTCCCATTTTCTTGCTGGCTAAGAGCTGAGGGACATTTCTAACTTCTAGAAGTCGCATACATCCTTTGGCTCATGGACCCCTTTCTCCATCTTCAAAGCCAGTAAAAGGGCCAAATCCTTCTTAATTGCATCTGAGTAACTTTTCTGCCTTCTTCCTTGCAATGTAAGTTAACATATTTGGAGACATAACACCAGCAGGTAAAGATCACAGGGATAAAACCATACATACCACATCTGCAGAATCTCAATTACAGCTCCACCTCCCTACTTCATCTTATGTAAATTCTTCTTACATCCATCCATATGCTATTACATTTCTTTGCAAATGTATTATGGCCCCCATTAAGTCTATATATGAAAATACTTTTTACATTTTTTTTTTCAAAGCCCAACTTGAAGTCAATCATTCACAAACTTTTGACTTCTCATTGGAATCAACACTCTGTGTTTTACAGTCCTTACTAGAAAGTAGGAGGAACAGGGCAATTAGAAAAGGGGACCCGGCCTCCCCGGTGGTGCAGCGGTTGAGCGCTGGGTTGCGAAGCTGCCCGCAGCCTCTGCGGCGCCGGTTCGATCCCCGGCTGCTCCCCGGCCACCAGAGGAGGGTCCCACATGGTGCGCAGACCTCTCCTGCCGCCCGCTGCTCCCCTCAGCAGTGTACTTCGGTCCTTCTGCCTGCTCTGCTCCCTGCTCTGGCTTTGGTGAATTCTCTCACCCTCCCGCGCTTCTGACTGTACCCAGTGCTTGCATGCATGCATGCATGCATAAATAAATAAATAAATAAATAAATAAACAAACAAATAAACATCTTAAATAAATAAATAAATCATTTAAAAAATAAATAAAACTATAAAAAAAAAGAAAAGGGGACCAAGATTTATTCCACAACTATGATATGCCAGTCACCTTAAATACTTTTTTTGTACACAGCTACCTAATGAAGTTGGCATTATTAATCTAATATAATAGGTGAGTAATATGTCCCAGTGAGTGTCATTCACCTCCCTGATACCACATAGCTTATACATGGAGGAGGCTGACTATATAACTGTTGGTCTAGTCACTTGCAAAATATCTGTTTTTCCTATTGTCTTAGTGCATTTTATATCTCTGTTCCAGCTTTATTGTAGAACATATTTTTTTTAATATTTCAGATGTCAATAGTCCCTCAAATTAAAATAATTAATATGCTCAGGCTACACATTATGAGATGTCCAGTGACTTCTCTGCAGTTTTTGGAAGTGTGCTTAGCTAACTTCTCCCCATCTGCTAGCTCACTTTGGTGCCAGCCCTCACCAGCTCTCATCCAAGTGTAAATTGCTATTGGTGATTTTAGGGAGTATATCATATTCTCTTCTGTGCTGTTTGGAGAGCAGTTTTCTTCTCTGGTGTTGGTTATGTCTCATCCATTTTCTTCAAACCTGCAGCTGCTGTTCTTTCACTACCTGAGCATCAAGTAAATGCTTTATCCTGAGTTTTGTAGAACACCAAGTGTACCACACATACTGTATTTCACACATTTTTCCTAATGTTTGGGAGACAGCAATATTGCAGAAAGGATAGGCAGTAATTGAAAAATAAATATGAGACACTGACATTCTAAAAAGTGCCTCAGTTTCTCTGACTGCAACCATTTCTCATTTACTGTGAGTCTCCTATAACTGCCAACTAGCTGAGTAACTGAAATTCTCTTTCCTCATCCTTTCTCCCCACTTGAATTCTCTCCCTCTTTCAAATGACTCATAAGGCCTATGTCTTATTATCAGTCATGGGAAAAAATGAAATGTCTAGTTATTATTCAAGCAGTGCAATTTGAAGTGCTTGGAAACACTACTATCTCATTCTTGAGAAATGGCAAAAGGGGAGTGCACTTTACTCATTACAAAGGCTCACTAAGGTGTTTCCAGAATAAAAGTCAGCTACATTTAATATGAGTTGTGTTGTAGCCTTAATGGAGCTAGGATGTGATTTTACTTTTTAAATTTGTTTCTTATTCTCTTCATGAATATAGTATGTGGGGAACATATATGCATTTCACCACCAGAATGGGAACATGTAGCTTTCTGTGACAATATCTTCCTTTTTTTTTTTTTTTTTGGTATTAGTGTACCCCAGCTGTCTTGCTAATACTTGGCATGTATAATTTTGAAATGATCAGTATGTAAAGTATTTCCTTAATTGCTTACACCCTAAGTCACTTGGGAAAAGACAGAGTTGAATGCTTCGTGGTTTTTCTAAATGACTATAGGATTTTAAACATTTAACTATGCCTTTTTAAATGCATTTGCTTATTTTAACTGCAATTTTTTTATTTGTTAGGTTTTGTTAATTATTAAGATGACATATTTCAAAAAAATCTTGAAAAATAAATGAGTCACAATAGATATTCTATTTTAATTTTTTTCTGTCTAGAAACGCTTATACGTGTGTGTCTATCTGTATATTTATGAAAATAAATGCCAATTTTCATTAATAGTTTCTGAACATATTAGTCATAACTTCTTGAACTAAAAACAGGTCAATTATTTAAAAGTTGCCTTTGTTTATTGTTTATTCTATTTTCTAATATTTTCCTAAATGGGGGGGTAAGGCAAAATGATAGAATTAAAAGCCCACACAACACTCAAGCTCCCTATTTCCAAATGCATGATTCCCAGGATTAAGTAACACCATAATACCATATAGTAAGCCATCTAATTGCTTTATGTTTTGTGAATATGCAATTGATAGGAAGCATTTTCTAAAATCATATGTAATCCCATTTGAAATCCTTGGATTAATAGGTTTTAAGTAGAATTATTTTGGCCTATGCAATTTGCCATGGTAATAATGCCTCTTTAATGTGTGCAGAGATGGTGAGTAACTTACTGAATTTAGAGAGCATTGCACAGAGAAATTATAAAGTGCAAAGTATTTACTCCTTTTTGGAAAATTGCCAAGTCAGTGGGTAAGCCACTGCCAAATATGTGCATGGGGCATCAGTGAATGACAGACTAAAGTGCATATGAGTGTGTGAAAACAGGTGGTCTGGGATGCCTGGTATCAGCAAAGCATCTGGGCCCTGAAGTGTGACTGCATTTTATTTTCTGTTCCCAATGGAGAATGATGCTAATCATGAAACAGAGACTGGCATTGTTTAGAGTGCTTTTGTTTTGTAACCTCTGCAAGGTAATAGAATAGAAAAGAAAGTGTGCTTTTAATATTGGAAAACTCTAAACCTTATGGACAATTGTTTGGGATTGTATCTATTGTTACAGTGTTGTGAGCAATATGAGATGCACATATGTTGATATAGATGCTCAATTTGGCTCTTTTTCACTTTAAGAATGCACGTATGCTAAATGGACAAGATGACATTCCGCCTTCACTGTTCAGTTATAAATTTGACCCCTAATAAATGCTACAAAATTAATGGTAATTAGAGATCTAATACTTCTTCCTTAATTTTTTCAGTACTTCATTTTATGTAGGTAGGACACCCAAACACTTTTCTGTTCTACAGTTTCTAGACAGTGTAAACTAACCAATATGTATTTTCTAGAAACAGCAGAACGCTCTTTAAATACATATTTGGAGACTATTTAAATGTAAGTTGGACTAAAATAGAACAGAAATTAATTATGCTCTACAAAAGAATGTGCAAAAATAAAATCAACTGGGAGGAATGGGTTTAATTGCCTAATATATAGGCAAACCACTTTTTCACTATATTATATTTCAGTAATTCTCAGCACAGAGCAAGCTTCTAATCATGGCGGAAAGCTTAAAAGTACTGATGCTGGATAGTTAGATGTCAATGAATAATTTGATTTTTTTGTTCTTTGGCAAGTTCTGTCATTCTGCATTTTTAAAAGCTCCTCCCAGGCCACCTAATGTTTACCCTGTGTTTGATTACTACTACTATAGTTGAAGCTCTAACTGAAGTTATTTTAATATTAAATCCCACCCCCTCATATTGAGTTTGAAATTTCCATTGTACCTCTGGACTTAGTGAAAATGTCTTTTAATTACCTCCTTTATAATTCATGTTTTAATCAATAGAAAGGAAATCTTAATTTTATGGATAATGCTTATTTTGATTTTGAAACAACTCGATCATTTATTGTTTTTTTTTAATGCCCCATTTGGTAACAAGTGGAAGGGAGGGAGGGAGAGAATCTCTTAACTATCATTTCCACTGCTTTGTTATTTGATAAACTAAAACTAAAAAAAAATCATTGTCATCTTTCCTTTTAGTTTGAATTTGTATGTTGATAAGAAATTTGTTATGTTTAGCATGACATTTTGCATTAAGAAAATTGGTTAGAAATTCAGAAAGAACGTTTGGTGTAACAATCCTCTAAGCCCCTTCTGTAAACAAATAAAATGAGTAATTGACAACATTGTTCCCTGGTTGGTATTACTGCTAAAAACTTACCTTGCATTATTGTAATTTATAGCATGCAATATATGGATCAGTGACTTTATGCAGTAGAGTCTAGGGAACACAAAGTCAGTCAAAATTAGAATAATGATACAGTAAAATTTTTCATATGTTTTCCTAATTACCTATAATGGTATGTATTCTTCTTAAAAATATTATCTTTATGTGAACACAAACTCTGATACTTGATATTTTATTTAATCAAAATATGCTATAACATTAATTTTGAAACTGGAACATTTACATATCTTTGTTTATAGTATCTAGATATTTCTAAAAAACAATTACAGTTAAGCACTAAGAATTTTTAAATTGATTTTAGTGATTTTCTAAAACATTATTTTCATTTTGCTCATATATCTATCTTAATTTCTCCCTTTTTCTTGTTTCTTCCATTTCTTCCTCTCATTCTTCCTTTCTTGAAGATATAATCCTTCAATAATATAAAAAAATGCAGGAAGAAGAATGTAATGGAAGACATTTACCTCCTAGAACAACTCTCCCTGCTTTCAGCCATCATCATGTAGTCTCCTCCTAGTTTGTCCCATCATATCTGTGTCCTGACTCAGATATTTTCATTGTCTTACAGTGTCCAAACCTTTAGGCCATATATCATTATATCCCTGTGTTGCAAAAAATGAGCCAATGATCATATATTGTCTCCCTCAAAACAGATTGATGACAGTCTGTTTTTTTGGTGCTCTACTAGATGTCTAGTTAGATCTAAGTGTTAGGGTAAATAAAAACTTTTTACAAAATAATTATATGCCTTTGTCACAAGACTTCTTGGACTTTCGAGAGAGCAAGAGAGAAAATCAGCTTTGAAGTAAGAATGGAGAGCAAGCTATTCTCTCTCACCTAGACTAGTGAGCTGTGTGAGTTGAGTGTGTGATGATTACATGTTACCTAGAAAGGCTGTAGGCAAAAGTGACTTCAAGAGATGTTAAGTGTCAGTTGGGGAACAAAACTTACAGTATTATTTTAGAAAAGCTATTTGGAGCCATAAAGGGATTTGTTGGTGGATGTATTTGAGTTTCTAGGAGCATAGGGACAAAATTTGGGAGGGATGAATAGAGAGAGAGTGAGAGAGAGAAAGAGAGAGAGAGAGAGAATAAGAGAGAATAAGATCACAATAAGACATGTATGGGAAATCACAGAGATACTTTTTGATGTTGGGCAATGTGATGGTGACTGAGATGAACAAAGCTGTGAGGCCTTGTGGGATTGGTTATGGAGAGCAAATCTTCCAAAATTCTGCTTACCCCAGCATAAGATTTCAAATGTTCTCAATATCTTCTTCCAAGTCAGTGATAAACTTCTTATTGAAAGGGATGTATATTTCATTTTGGTACAAGATAATTTGCCCCCATTTACCATCAATGCTTATTACAGTTCCTCTTACTGTCAACCATGTTCAATATAAATCTTTTTTTTTTTTTTTTAAGGCATGCTTTATTTATTTGTTTGTTTGTTTGTTTGTTTTGTTTATACAAGCACTGGGTACAGTCAGAAGCGCGGGAGGGTGAGAGAATTCACCAGAGCCAGAGCGGGGAGCAGAGCAGGCAGAAGGACCGAAGTACACTGCTGAGGGGAGCAGCGGGCGGCAGGAGAGGTCTGCGCGCCATGTGGGACCCTCCTCCGGTGGCAGGGAAGCAGCCGGGCGAACAGGCGCTGCAGAGGCTGCGCGCAGCTTCGTAACCCAGCGCTCAACCACTGCGCCACCGGGGAGGCCCCAACCATGTTCAATATAAAGACATTGATGGTCCTGCCTGTGAATCCATACATAGGAGGAAAGACAACTTAAGCTAAATATTATGCTTAGCTTAGGACAACCATTAAAAGAAATAAAATAAAAGCTAATGAGCTGGATTAGGCAAGACTACCTTTTTTTGGTGATAACAATAACATGTGAGATGACAAAACATATTTTAAAACATATACAAGTTGTGTTTAATTTCCACACTTTTGTGCAAAGTTCATTTATTTATGAGAAAAATTTTAAAAACTATTCTGAGGCTCCTACCTTCAAATTTACCTAAATGTGCATTAGTATTTTCCTCAGAAAACATTATTATAAGCAATAATAAAAAAGGCATAACTACATTCCATTTTAGCTTTAAATGACATTTTAATGTCAAACTGCAATGCCATAGTAATAGATTACCATCATTTCTTATGTGAAACTAAGAACTTAAATTTTACTAATGGTGCAATTTTCTTGCTAATTCATTCTTTTCTTAATAGTATATAATTGTTTGAATAATATTTGATGTCTTCTTGAAAAGTCAGCATTGTGACGGGGCATGTTCAATTCCAACTAAATTTTTAGTTAAAATACAAAGAAATTTGAAAATAACATTAATGCATACTTTGCTGGTGCCTTCTTTTTCCATATTTTGTGAACAGTAAAAGTGTAATGGGTGGTCAGAATGTTTCCAACATCTATTAATCATGAAATAAATTGTTATGGATTGTTCAATTTGGCAAATGCATTCCAGTATGAAGCAACAGAAATGGGAAATTATGTATCAAAACATTATTTTTGATAATGAAAAATATTGTCTCGTTATTTAATAATTTGTATAAATACAAAGAGAAAACATACGAAAGCAGTGAATGCTTAACATCCACAAAATGTCACTTTCTTCCAAGAAAATGTTACTTAATAACAACATGATAAATTATAGGAAGAGAAACACCATTGTCAAACATACAACTATATAATCATATATTATTTTATAATAGGATGTAATTATATTTCAGCCAACTATAAAATAATATTAGACTTTATTCTTTTAATACATTAGGTAGTAAGCACATACAACATATGCATGATTATAAATTATAATAAGCATCAAAAAATTCAAGGTGAAATGAGATATTATTACTGGAAAACAATCAATATTTGACACTTTGAGAAAGTTTCTTTAAAGAAGTGATATTTATATCATATTGCACAGGACAGCAAATGAAAAGAGAATTATTAAAATAGAGAGAACTTGCAAGAGATGATAATCAGTTGACTTGAGCTCTGAAGGGAGACTAATTTTTCATCATGTTAAAATACCAAAGCAAACTAGATTTTCTATCTTGTTAAAACAAATGCTAACCAATGAAAGGCTGACTGAAAAAAAAAATTGACAAGTAAATACAAAGCTACATTGACTACTTTCAAGTTTTCTAAGGCTTTTTTTCCCTTTTTTATGTGACTGATTCCAGTTTATGCATATTTAATTTCTTTTTTAAGCATCTTTTCCCCCCACAATATAGAATTTCTCCCCTCAGGAGCAGTCACCACCATTTCTCGCCACCAAAGTACCCACAGTCCTCCACCACATTCCACTGTGTTTTCCTCACCTACCTTCCGAGTTCTCTAAAGGTTTTCTATCTTTTAACTATGAATTAAACTCCAGATTCTCTATTTTGCTACTGCTGTTTTAATCATTCTTACAGAAAAATTAATCCAAGCTGAAAGACTAAAGTGCCCCTCCTTTTACTTCTGTTGCCGACTGTATATTAACATATGCCTATAGGTACAGGTTGTGTAACAACAGTTTCACTGTCATTAACAACTAACATATGCTTTGATTTAGAATTTTCTTTTTCTCTGTTGTAGGGTTTACTTTTGGTTTGTTTGCTAGTAAGCACATAGCAACTTGTTTATTCAATTAAAAAACCCATTAATCCAACCCAAGTTCACCACCCACTTTGTAATCTGATTGATTAGAGTTTTTGTCCCTGATTTTTCAGAGGGATCAATGTTCCCTTTATGAATGTTTCCACTATTCTTTTCCTATTTCCAGTCACATTAGTCGTTGACCTCTGTAGACTTAACAGACTTATTTCATTTATACCCTGCCATTATTACAAAGAAGAGGTGATTTTCTAAATGGCTTCCAATAGCCTGAAAGGCTATGCAACTTTCCAATTTGCCCAACTTCAACTGTGGAACAACCCGTATAAGACTTATTCAGCACATATAGTTGTAATTATCGCATTAAGAAAACTCTGGTCCTAAGAGCTCAGAACCCAAAAGCATTTCCTCAATTGAAGATTAAATCATAATGCTAATATCACTCATATTTATCATATTGTAAGAGTACTCTTAAGCATTTATACTCTTATTTCTACATGAATATTTATACAAATATATAAATGCTTATTTTATTTGCTTTCAAATTAATATTATCCTAAATGGTGTTTATATATGTTTAAAATAATGAACATATATAAGGTTTTCTGTCTAAAGAAGAGAATCTTTCATCCAGGAAAAATAGAATGATACAATTAGTGCTACTGAATTAACCATTTAAGTGCCAAATACTACTTCTACCCATATAATTTCATGATCTGATATAAAATATTTATATAACAATTAATTTCTCTTCTCTATTCTTTACCTATGTATTTGAGGATATTTTAATCCTGAAACATAAGCTCTATAGCACCCAAGATATTAAGACTTGGCAACCCATTTTATCATTCTGAGGTACTACAGGACTACCCTCTATTTATAGTAAGGACAACTCAGCATAGGTCACAATATTACCTCAAGTAAAAAATAAAAGCTAAAGGGAAAATATAATTATGTTTGAAAGAACATATATAACTGCACTTGACCATAATGCTCTCAAACTTAAAATTTCCAGCTTCTTGAGAAACAAAGGAAAGAAACATGGTAAATTTCAGTGACATACAAAAAATGAATCACTGGGACATTAGATTGTCTATCTACTGACCAGTAGTTTTGTTAGTGCTATAAAAGAGATAAAGCATTTACTAGTTTCCTTTTATCTTACATGTGGCACATTACCATGCAAATCATTAAAATTGAATAAGATTGCTGAATTCGTATAAAAAATGCTCTATTGCAAGTATCAAAATTTTGAAAAAAAAATCAGAAATCATAAATAATAATCTCATGTGACCTGAATTATTTGGGTAGTAGCATCAATGAACAAGAATTATGCCACACTATAATGTATACACTACATTAAGCTCACAGCGGAAAGTCCAAATCTCTTCCCTTCCTAATTCCTTCTTAAGATATTTGTTTTTATTAAGGTCACATAGAAAAATGTCACACTTGTAGCATATTTTTCAAAAACATTGGCTATATTGTACTCAACAGCAATGTTCTATAAACTACATGGTGATGTAGCTCTCCTACATAACCAAGTACTGCCACTTAGTTTGCTTCAACTAAAATTGGAATATGTGACAATGCTATTGAATTATTGAAACAAAACAAAACAAAACAAAAACACCACCAACAAAATCTTGCCACTACAATTAGTTATCATTTACAATTTGAATTTTTAAGGAGTATTGAAGTCGTATTTATGTGACTGTGTTGTTCCATCTGTCCTCATTGCAATTTTGGTGACTTAGATGATTTATGTCACTAATGACTACTGAATCTAATTTAGAACAGAGTAGCTAGTGATATACAAAACTTGTACAAAGCTCCTCATTGAGCAAAAGAGTACTTTGAATCACCCATATATAAAAAATCACTGTAGAATATATTCAAAAGTCGTAAAGGAGAAAATTAACATTGAACTGTCATTTTCCAGGTATACTTAATGGCTGTTATTCCTTAAAAAAATTACATATTTTAATTAGCGAAATGGCAATATTCCGAGTATATTCCTGTATTATTGGAAGAGATTACAGAAATAACAGATTTAATTAGTAATGTGTAAACCCCTTCAAAATATGTTTTCTCCCATTTTCTTGACCTTGAAATATAATTAGAATTTGATGTGTGCACACCTCTAAAAGCAAAATTTCTAGTGATTCTTTTGTGACTCTAGGGAAAAGTACAGTGTTTAACTTTTGGGTAATACAATGCCATGCTGTTCTTCGATCCTGATTATTACTTCTAAATAGGAAATTAAAGTGTAGAAAAAAAATCTAATGAACAATCAAATTAGCATTACTAAATTGGATACAAGATCATTGAATATCTTAAAAGGAGAATAATCTTGCCTGCTTAATAAAATCCTTTCATTCATTTTAATAAGTTGCAGCAGTTGCTCATAAACAGGCTGATGCAAACTCCATTTGGTGTTTGTTTATAAAAATATCATGTTTTTGGAATCATTTTTGCCATGCATCTGCAGTGCAATTACACGGTGTTTTAAAATGTTCTTTGAAAGACTTCTGTAAAGTCAAATCACAGGCTTCATGCTTTCTGGTTTTTATCTTAATGAAAGTTTTTTTTAATTAGCATCTATGGTGATTCCACATTCATCATTCAAATAAATATATGATAATTAACTAGGTTGAAAATATGTGCAATCTATGTTGTTGCCAGACAGAACCCCAAATTTGCAATACATGGTATGAACTATGGTAATTTATCCTTTCCAAATTAATGTATCTTCAGTCTACATTGACAGTGAGATAAAAATTAAAGCAACCATTTAGACCAAAGAAAGCTGGAAAGCATTTTATTGAATATGGGATGGTAAATGAAGACTGAAAGAATAAACATGAGTTTACAATATTATCTGACTGCTCACTGCTACTGCTTTTAAATTAACACCCTAATTATCTTGTTTATAAATCTGCTTATATGATATATATGCTTTCCAGGATATTCAATATCTAATTACAGTGCATGTTAATGGAAGTGTATTTTATAAGATATGTTAAAATATATCTCTTCTAGAAAAAAGTAATTGTAGAAGCTGTAGCAAGTGGTGCCCATTCTATTAGAATTGATAAATATTAATATTCGACTAAAAGAAAAAAGTGCCATATATTACAATGCAGTCCTATGTATAAGGATCATTAAAATAAGTAACCCATGTACTCAACTGTGATGTGAAAATTTTAAGTCACATCAAACATTTTCCCACTCATCTGTATCACCTGAGAATCCCTTGACCATGCTCACCAGAGAAAAAAAGGTCTATGTCTTTTTAGAATGGGAATAGTTTTTAATCAATACAGTTTATAATCACTTTTACTTTCTTTCCTCCTGGCAAAAAATCAACTAAAACAAAACAAAATCCTATAAATCCCAAATCTCTCCTATGAAAGGGTAGTGGGGTGTGTTAAACGGGTGGTCACACTTCCTCTTGTTTCTCATATTTTAATGTTGAGAAGCTCTGTTCACGATAAACAAAATAAAATTTTTAAAAAACAGATCCTAACTCTTGTATAGTGAAATCATAGGGCACAAATTCATCCAAAAGGGACATTTCACCATATCTGGAAACTTTTTTTTTGTTGTTACTGTTTGGAGTATGGCAAACTGCCAAAGACCTTCTCATTGAGCTAACATTAGTCAGGCTTCACTGAGCTCCTTTCTCAACTAGGTCTCTATGTTGGTCTTGCATGTCCTTAGCCTGTGGAGCCCAGTTTTAATGAAGAATCACTCTGTCAGTTTTGTGAGAAATCTACTCCCCATTCTGATCAAGGTATACTTCCCCTACCCTTGATATTTAAATCTTTGATCTGCCTTGAAAAAGGATGCTATTAAGCCAAATTAGCAAGATCTACCCTATCCTTGATATCTAATCATATTTCTCATAGTTATTTTCCATCCATTAATACCCTCACTGCACTCCATAGATATTATATCCCCAGATATCTTTGCTATATTTGGATCTAGTTCAATTTCTCTCTCTTATGACAATAACCTTGACCACAATGGTAATATTTTTGAATAAAGTCTTCCTTGTGGTCTTGGTCTGCATCCATAGCAGATTTCTTCTACTTTTTTTTAAACAAATATTGGATAACTTCTAGGACAACACTATCAGTATCTAGTGGGTGTAGACTAGGGATGTTGATAAACAGCCTCGAATACATGAGGCAACTCCCAAGCTGGAATTATCTTGTTCAAAATGTCAGTGCCTAATTGAAAAATCCTAATTCAGAGAACTATCAGATTGATTGATACACATGTAACCAAAGGTATTATTCTATTCCTATTTGCAGGAAACAAATTAAGCCATTAAGTCCCTGAGAATGTGGATAGTATTTTCCTTTTGAAGGCTTGCTTTTTATAGTTAGTGCTAGAATTGGGAAGTTTATGGGAAGAAATTTGCCACTTCATCTCCCTAATTATACATTACAAATCAATGGATATATATCACAACATAAGCCAGGAGATATTTGAAAACTGACTGTTGGAAACTTCTATTGGCTAGCAGAAAGCAGACTATCAAAAACATCACTGTAGTTTGTGCCTCTCTGGTGGTGCAGGCGGCCGCACTGTGAGGCTGTTTGCAGCCTCTGCAGCACGGTTTCCATCCCGGCCAGCTGGCAAGAATCCCACATGGCGCGGCAGACCTCTCCTGTCTCACCCGCTGCTCCCCTCAGCAGTGTGTTTCATCAGTCTGCCTGTTCTGTTCCCCGCTCTGTCTCTGGTGAATCCTCTCAACCTCCCGTGCATCTGGCTTGTACCCCAGCTCTTGTTTAAATAAAATAAATCTTTAAAACAAAGCACGTCACTGTACTTCTGGAGAAGGGGCATAGCATGGTCAGACTTATGAGTGATGCTATGTAACAGTAGACGTAATGACAGTAGATAGTTCATACTGAGTACTCAAAAGTTCAAGCATTAGAATAATCATCTTTTTAATGAAGACATCCCATGATGTTATGAAATCTAAGCAAGGACTTCAAGAGAGAATTATTTTTTAACTCCCTGCTCATAACACACATGTGAATTTGTGTAAATAACTGGATAATTAATCTAAAAGAATTAACAAGAATGAAGAGCTAAAAGTAAATTTACATGATATATCAATTAATAAATAGCATGCTATGTATGCAAATGCTACAATAGCTCAGTGAGAAAAAAAAAATGATTAGTCAAAGCAGGCTTAATAGAAGAGGATCAAAGATGTGGAAATGAATAGTATCTAGAAAGTCCGAATTGGCTCAATTCCAGAAAAATGATAGTCCTCAAAAAAACAAACAAGCAAAAAAAAATGAGTAAAGAACGGTGATTACTGTTACTCTGTTTTTCTTTGAAAGATGTTCAAATGCAGGTTCTTTAGAAGAGAGGGGAGAAAAAAGACCGGGTTATAAAGACTGAGTTGAGAAAGACTGAACAGAGATAGGCAGAGATAAAATAAATGCCAATCTCGACATCATGGTGATATGCATTGGATCTGTTATATGTTGGGAATTGTTAGAAATATCAGGCTGCTTGTCAGACTTGGAAAGATAATAACCATCACTAAGTATTAAGTGCCTCAATTTATGTTATGTTTATGCCCCACTCTGTTTCAGTCAAGTGGAAATATCACAAGCCCTTACCTACACAGTGGCCCTTAATCTCCTCTTTCTCTATTATTCGACTTTACTGATTTATTTTTAAAACAGCTTCAATTCTAGAGCAAAATGCAGGGTAAAATAAGAGATTTCCCATATACTCCTTACCTGCCACATGCATAACCTCTGCCATTATCAACATCCCTCACCAGATAATACGTTTGCTGGAATTAATTAATCTACACTGCATATCGTAAGCACACAAAACCCATAGTTTTGTGTGCAAAACTGCTGGTGTTGTACATTGTATGTGTTTGGACAAATGTCTAATGACATATATCCACCATTATGGAAACAGTATTTTTACTGACTTAAAAATTCCTCTGTGTGCCACCTGTTCATCCTTTCCTATTCCCCAAGTCTCTGGCAACCACTAATCTTTGCAATGTCTTCATACTTTTGTCTCTTCCAGGATATCACAAAGTGGAAACCAAATAGTGCTAGCCTGTTCTGATTGACTTCTTTTACTTAGTAGTATGCATTGAAAGTTCCTCTCTCTTTCCATAACTTGATAGCTCATTTCTTTTTTTAGCATTGAATAATATTCTGTTGTCTGGATGTATTACACTTTAATTATCCATCCCCTTCTTTTTTTTCCCCTTAAATATTTTTTTTAAGATTTATTTATGTATACAAGAACTGGGGTACAGGCCAGAGGTGTGGGGTGATGAGAGGATACACCAGAGACAGAGTGGGCAACAGAACAGGCAGATTTACTGAAATACACTGCTGAGGGGAGTGGCGGGCAAGACAGGAGAGGTCTGCCGTGTCATGTGTGTATCTCACCGGCTGGCCAGGATTGAACCTATGCTGCAGAGGCTGCAGACAGCTTCACAGTGCTGCGCTCAACCTGCTGCGCCACTGGGGGAGGCCCCATCCCCTTCTCTTTTAACAATACTTCCTCCCATTCTGTAACACCTCGTCTTTTTCTTTCCCAGTTTCTCCTGGATTAGTCATCAGGACCCGTGTCCTATGTTCACCATTTTCTGCAAGTCTATCCTGAAGACCCCATTTTTTTCATATGAGTAAGCATTCTTTCCCTTTATTTTTGTAATTCTCCTTGCTTACTATATTTATCACCCTTCTTTGTTATTATTGGTTTACTTATCTGTGAGGACTTTTCTCTTTCACTAATATCACAGTTTCTGGCACAGTGCTTTTCACCCAGGGGAAGTCAATAAACATCCCTGACTGGTTCTCTCTGCTTAAGAGCTTTCAGTAAAATAATTACCTTCAGTAATTACAAACACACCCACACAAAGCAAATGCTAAAAGACAAGAAAAAAGTAATTGTTAAGGCAGAGGATGAAGGCTAAGGAAAACATTTTTCTAATATTTCTTGTAGGTCTTTGGAAGATACATGTATTCTGTTATGGAACGTGGAGTGATTTTTTAACCAACAATCAATATTATTATTGTTTTTAAATATAAGTGATTAACTCAACATTTTGGCATAAAGTACCCTCTGCAACATGTAAGTACTTGGGAATCAGACTGCTTGGGTTAAAATCCTGACTTTACTGCTTATTATAAAGTTACTTTATAATAAGCATATAAGTTTCCTCTTATTAAAATAAAGGGGGAGGGAGGGGAGGAGAGAATGAAAAAAAATGGTAACTCCCGGGTCTCCTCGGTGGCGCAGCGATTGAGCACTGGGTTGCGAAGCTGCCCGCAGCCTCTGCAGCCTCTGCAGCGCCGGTTCGATCCCCGGCTGCTCCCCGGCCACCGGAGGAGGGTCCCACATGGCGCGCAGACCTCTCTTGCCGCCCGCTGCTCCCCTCAGCAGTGTGCTTCGTCAGTCTGCCTGTTCTGTTCCCCGCTCTGGCTCTGGTGAATTCTCTCACCTTCCTGCGCTTCTGACTGTACCCAGTACTTGTATAAATAAATAAATCTTAAAAAAAAAAAAGGTAACTCCCTCAAAACTTCATGTTAAACATTAAGTGAATTATTAGATGTAAAGTGTCTGTTTGCATATGTCTGGTGAGCTTAAGTGTTTAGTGATAGCTACACAGGATTTTATTTAGTTTAGATTAATGCATTTACTTACTGGTTTTTAAGATATAGTAATCGCTTATAGTACTGAGTGTAATACTGACAACAAATGTCCATCTGCTCTACTTTATGAGACCTCATTAAACATAACAGGAAAGAAAAATACAAAACAGATATGCCAAATATTTTCCATTTCCCCTTCCATATTACACTCCATTCTTTATATTTTTTGTTATGAAACACATACTTTACCCTTTGATTTCAATTTTTTTCCTTATTTCTTATTTAAGCAGAATGGCTTTAAAAAAAAATAAAAGAAAGGAGACTAAGGTTGGGTATTACTTCTATAAGTCCAATCTTGTATGTAACTATGAATCAGCATTTTCACTGATGGCTTGAGATTCTGTTTGGAAATTTACTACCAGAGATACAAATACTTTCTCTTGGTTTTGGAAATTTTTCTTTTGCCCATTCAGTTCCTGAACTAGTTTTCTTTTGCTGTTTTAGCAAAAACAACAATAACAACAACACAAAAATACCACAAACTTAAAGGCTTCAATTGACATAAATTTGCCATCATAAAATCCTCCTGATTACAAGTCTGACTAGGCTTAACTCAATGGGGTGCATTTTGTTACTGGTTTTTACTGGAGAATCATTTCCTCATCTTTTTCATATTCAGAAGTTTTTGCCCTCTTTCTCCCTCTCCAAAATCAACAACATTTATCTCTATAAATATCTTCCATAGTCACTTTTCCCTTTGATCATAGCCAGTAATGGTTCTCTACCATTTTATACCTACTTACACAGTAAGATTGTTCCCATCTGGGTAATACAGGATAATCTCCCCATGCCAGTTTCTTTAGGATAATGGAATCTGCAAAGTCCCATTCAATACATGAGGTGAAATGTTCTAAGGATAGGATATGGACTTCTTTTAGAGCCCACTATTCCTCCTATCACAGTTTTAGAGATTGCACTATTCCCCACTGTGCCTGGCTTAAGGTTCTGCAATATCACTTGATATTTCCTTTAACTCT
Organism: Talpa europaea; assembly: GCF_964194135.1. NCBI lineage: Eukaryota > Metazoa > Chordata > Mammalia > Eulipotyphla > Talpidae > Talpa > Talpa europaea. Next base: position 75,589,460 of record NC_140070.1, read on the forward strand.
ATCCACATGATTATGAATAAGATCATTAAAAAAAAACTCATTTTGATTGTACAAGTCTACACACAACAAGGCACAAAGGAAAAAAAAAAACATATATCGGATTGAGGATATCAGTAAAAAAGGTGATATAACACATTTGGAAGTGAGCTACTGTAGAATTGGCAGCTGTATTAGTTGTAAGTAGAAAGCAAAAACTTAAACTCTTTTCAGAATGAGACAAACATGTGAAAGAAATTGAATATTCTTGAAGAATCTTGAGAAAATTTAGGGGATAGAGCTAATGGGGCTGCAGAACACAAGGGTAAAGTGGAACATTTGGAAGTGGGGTGTATTAGAATGCACACCCCACTTCTAATACAGAATGTGCAGAAAATACAGAGTATAGATATATTTTCAGGAAGAACAATGGAAGTTTATTAAACAGGCAACAAACTGAATTCTTAAGGAAACTGAAAAATGTACAGAGCAGTAGTGAAGGACCGAAAGTGTGTTTTTTTTTTTTTTTTTCAGGAAATAAAGGATTACGAAGTTAGCTTTGCACTCGTCCTAAATGCCTGGAGGTGGCACTATAATTCCTAGTGCCAGAGAATATAAAATGGCCTTGACTAGGTTAGACAATTTTAAAAATTTTTCTTTGAAAAAAAGACTAACTATAGAACAACCAGAAGACCTTTAGATATTTTTCAAGTCTAAATAATTTATAAACATTTAAAAACACCTTTTAATATAAATCAATGAAGCCTCCCATAAAAAACAGAGTAATGGAAGTGAGGACAAAAATATTGATACTATACAAGACAGTCCAATCATACATTTAAAATAATTTTAGGGGCCTCTCTGGTGGTGGAGGGACAAAGTCTCATTGCTATCACGCCATTGCTTCTACATCTGAGCTGGATCCTGGCCAAGGAGCAAACCACATGGCTCAGCAGAACTCTCTGTCTAGCCCACTGCTCCCTCAACAGTATATTTCAGTAGATCTGCCTGTTCTGGTCCCCACTCTGTCTCTGGTGACTCTTCTGACCCCCTCACCTTTGGCCTACACCCCAGCTCTTGTATGCACAAATAAATAAAAATAAATCTTTTAAAAAATTAAATAATTTCAGAAAAAGAATGAGACAAGAAAGGGGCCAAGCACCTGAGGTATCTAAAGTTGAGGGGCCAGATACTTTTTCCTTTCCAATGTGTTGGCTTCTAGAAAGTGTGGATGAACGTTAAGCTCAAGATGGCTTAGTATTCACCGTGGAAGCAGCATTATAGGTAGCAGGGGTGGCACCAGTAGCAATGACTGCGAGGGTGGACAGCACAATGTCAGTGGAAGTGGATACCTTGACTTCATGAATTTGTCCCTGCCTCTAATTCCTGCCTTTCTTCTAGTTTGGTTCATTAGCCTTCAGAACAATGCAGTGAGCTTCCTTGGGTCCATCACATAAATTTCTCTTCTGCTTATGTTAGCTAGATTTGCTTTTTTCTTCCTTGTAACTGAGATTAATAAATCATGCAATTTATTACCCTTTTAGCACCTTTTGACTTTTAACTATGTGTGTAATAATTTTAGATTAAAAAAAAGATTATTCTGGAGAAAGACTTTACTTATAGCAAAATTCTAGGATGTTTGGATATTTTTTAGTAGAAAATAACTTTTCTATAGTTAGCTTTGGAAAATATATATTATTTTTAAAACAATCTTTGGGGCTGGCACGAGATTTTAAATATTATAAACATTAACAGTTATGCATCTATTAAACTATTTGAATAATAAAACTAATTTTATGATATTGTAGATCATTGTTTAGTTTTTATTTCCATTCTTTTTGATCAGGATTCAAATGCTAATTCTTTCAAAACTGCTTTTCTCTATAATTTTTCCCTGCTTCATCTTCTGAGATTACTTTCCTCCCACTTTTCAGTGATAATGCAATTTTTTCCAAGAAAATCTTGATATAAATAACAAGCTCTTCTGTACAGGGTAGGGATGATAAGGCAGGAAGGAAATGCTTGAAATATTTTGAAATATTTAGATTTTAAAAATCTCTCTCTCTCCCTCCATACTTTCCTATATACCTTCCACATCACACACACATTCACACACATACATACCCCATTTGTTTATAGCCCATTCTCATTACTACTTAATGAAATCTTTTTATATAATAGGGAACATGATTCTATATTATACACTAAAAAAAGGGTGTATAATCTTCAAAATTCTAATTTTCTAAACTTGTATCTACAACTAAAGAAAAATGAGTTTCTTCTACTTACATGCATAGAATATATGTAAAATATTTTTCTTTTTTTTTCTTATCAACTAGAGCCTACTTTAAAATGGTCTAATTACTGAGGGAAAAAAATGGAAAATTAGATATGTGTGTTACTCAAATTATGGTAGAAAAAGCCATATTTTATCAAGTAGTAAGCAAAAGCTGCATAGCTGTTTTTTGTGCTCTGTGATTAGAACATCTGAACTATTTATAGCATTTTATGAGAGCATATTATAATCAATCTAATCCCATTACGCTGGGTAAACAAATTAGCCCCAAAATTGCAGAAATTTATCATAGATTCCAATAAATGTTCATGCATTATTTGGTTTGCTCTCCTTAACATGTGTTGCTAAGCCTCTTTCAGGCTTCCACAGAAGGATTACCCTTTCCAATCATATTGAAGGCCAGATTGCTTAACTATAGCACACAGTGTCATGATACAGATAATCCATGCCCTTGATTAATGCTCTTATAATCAATTGCTGTCTGGAAGTGACTCCTTCCCATCACACTCTTCACAAAAAGAGCAGATGGTATTTAAAAGGTTATGGCAGGAGGGCATTTCAGAGGTCAAATGGAACATCGATCAAGTGGGCAGAAAAATTGCCTTTTTTCTTCTTCTTTCTTCTTAGCCTAAGAATCCATAAGAGAATGTGGTGTATGAATTATAGTTTGATCTATAGTTCAAGCACCAAGATATTTTCTTGTTTCAAATCTGTGTGTTGTTTTGGGTAATGAACCTGGAAATTGGATTCCTTGTGTGCCAATAAAAAATTGTACCAATATGAGTGTCGCACAAATAATTTCTAGATTTCAGAAGATTTTTTCAAAAATTTTAATGCAGTCAGAGGATTCCAACTTAATAAAAACTTTAATATATAGTGACTTGGATCAATTTTTATAGAATAATAGCTTTATTTATAGTATACTACACCAAATTTTCATTTTTATGTGAAATTAAATGTAGTGCTGTATATATAGATTTTCTCTCTTCAAGTTCTTTATCACACCAGTGACAGTCTATCATATATTTCAAAGTGATCAATTATCTTTTTAATTAGTATGCTTAGTTCTAATGAGGTAGAATCATAGTAGGGAGGCTGCTTTCCTATGTGTAGAATATAATGATTGAAATTAAGTAAGAAAATGTCAGTATCAGGGTATTCAAAATCTGAAGTGTGTTATTTTCATAAATTAGTACCTTCAAATAAATAGATTCAGATGCCTTGATAATAAATAGCTCAATTCTACACAATATAATGATTATAAAGATATTCATATTATAAATAAGAATATGCATCCTTGAGTTTACAGAGAAAATGAAATACATTTTGAAGAAGGCTTTAGTGGAATATTTATGATATGAGACATTTGTGTGTAGCTTTCTTTTTTTTTTTAAGATTTATTTATTTATTTGTATAAGCACTGGGTACAGTCAGAAGCACAGGAAGGTGAGAGAATTCACCACAGCCAGAGCGGGGAACAGAACAGGCAGACTGATGAAATACACTGCTGAGGGGAGCAGTGGGCCCGTTAGGAGAGGTCTGCCATGCCATGTGGGACCCTTGCCAGCGGCTGGGGATTGAACTGGCGCTGCAGAGGCTGCGGGCAGCTTTGCTGCCCAGCGCTCAACTGCTGCGCCACCAGGGGAGGCCCTGTGTGTAGCTTTCTATCGTTCATTATATGCATTATCCAGTTGGCCAATAGTTAATTACTAAGTGCCTGTTCAGTAGCTAGGTATTCATTTGGGGGACACAAAACCATTATCTTTGTTATCAAGCCCTTTAAATATATTTGAGGAGGAAATGGCCAGCATCAAAAAATATATATCATTTGATAGGTTTTTCAAGAAATTCTCATAGGAAAATAATTGGTTAAGTGTCAAATGAGAAATCCTCACAATAACTTCATGATAAAATAGATGCCTGTGGTCTAGACTGGATGAAGAAAGATTTCAGATCACTGCAGAAAGGACTTTAGAATGACTAGCACTGAGAAAGTCACTGGGAAAGGGCCTGCAGAGAGAAGAAGGTATGATGGAAGACACAGAGTGAATATATGCAAATATCCCTAGTTTACACAGGTCGTGAGAAATGCACTGGACACTTCATTGGCAGACATGTTTGAAGGGCTATTGAGTCCAGATAGTAAATGAGTTTAAATGGTGTGCATAATTGCTTAATCTCTGTAACCTCTGCAAATGTTCCTGACAGAGGGAGTTTTATTTCACATAGTCTTTCCAGTGGCAGTGGTCTTTTCAGATTTCTAATTTCATCTCTTACAAATATATGTGATTCTTAGTGATAACCTAACTAATAATATTAATAATATCTAATTTTGCTAGGTGCTACCCTGAAGTAACTTAAATCTAATTTTGCAAAAAGATGAAGAATTAGAGAACATTTACATTTTTGAAACTAGAGTTTGGGAAGTGATGTGGCTCTTATAACAGACATATGACAGAAGCTGAGAGAACTTCTTGGAAAGAAAGTGGGATCTGAAGTTGAATGGAATACCAGGCATGTGTAAGAGGGAAATACCGGGAGGTTCTGGTAGAAGTGTTCACATTGCAAAGATATCTCACATACCCCTGAAGTCAGGACAAGGGCCCTCCTTCCAACCCACTGAGGATCACTGAATTTAATATTTGGTTTAATTCAAGAGATACAGTTTATATTCTTTCCTGTGTGATCCCTTTAGACTTTATCATTCTGGTGATCCTCTCCATATAAATGATAGATAAAAGGCAGGAAAACTACCAGTAAAGTTCCAAAATGCTTAAAGTTCACACACTTTTGATCTATACAATAGAATAAGCTATATGATAGAACTCTAAATAAGAATCTGCACGATAGGTCTCTAATACAATACAATACTGTGACTGCTGGTTCACGCTATTTTCTCTAGGGGTCATGTCTAAACTAACCCTGTTACCTTTGGGAAGCTGCTCTTCCTCCTTTAACACTTACTCAATAAGGAGATCTAAGTGGGAGATACCAACTTCTTACATGACCTACTTTTCTGGCCACAGTGATTGGTTTAAAGGTGTGCAAATTACTGAACCTGGATCAAGTGACCTCTTTTCCAGTATTTTTCCTGAGAAGGTAGATGTATGAGTTGGTCATTTTTCAGTAGGCGGTGCTGAGAAGTATAAACTCAAATCAGGGAGTTGCCTGTTCTGAGGTTCCTATCATTTCTTCTGAAAATGATCATATCAGCTTTGAAGTTAATTATATTAGCATTAGACATATCCTTAGGGTTTGAGATGGTGAGGTCTCATTTTTTCTATGCATAACTTTAGTTATGCATTTAACAGCCATTTATTCAACAACTTCTATTGGTGTAATGTGCATTTCTAGGTGTGCATGTACGTATAGTTAGACTCATTTCATGCTTTAAATATTTTAATGAACAATGGTTACCTCCGATTTCCCCACCTGTGATAGTATTTTAGTTTCTGTTCATATTTTCTATGATCTACAATATACTTTATAAAAAGAAGGGTTCAACAAACACGAGTCCATATGAAAATATTTTGTGGCTTTTTACACAAACATGTACGCTTACGCATCACTGGGCATAAAATTGAGTGCCTATCTTAGTAGGTAATATCAGTATTGAAATAAAGTATCCAAGCCTTTACCCATGACAGAAAACTGTATTTAATTCCTTCATTCTTATCAAAGAAGTGAACACTATTAATTGTGAATGTCACAAAACTAACCTCATGGGAAAAAATGGTCTCTAGTTAAATTCTTGCTAGATTATTTGCCTGGTAGCCATCAGCACAGTATTTTAAAATCTATGTTAACAAAAATCAGGAGTCTATACTAAACCAAAAAAAAAAGGTAAAAGAGACGATCTGCTTTTTTTTTCTCTTGTCGCCGTAATAAAGCCATAATAAAATTGGACTATTGGCCAATAAGCATGGATTTTCACAATGATATCTACATGGCAGTTTTCATAGATGAAATGGTAAAAAAAAAAAAAGGACATAATAATTCTAAATAATTTACTAAGTGAAAATTTGAAATTTCCTCCATTCATGATTTAATGTAGAATTAAAGACATGCAGTTTGTGACACAGTTTTAAAATAAAACTATTTATAAAAAATCCGCATAGATGTTAGAAATCCAATGAGCTAAAGAGCTGAGATTACAAACAATCTCCTGTATGATCAGGATTATCCCATCTGTAGAAGGATGCCAACTCCTGTGACCCCCATGGTGTGGGGTGTGATGTTCCTGCACATCTCTTCTTTAATTAGAATAAGCAAAATAGACACCAACTGCTTGTGATATGCACTGCAGGAACAAAGAGCATTAAGAACATCAGTGTGCTCCATAAAAGAATTAGAGCAATGATGCTTAAGGGAGAGCCTGGCATCAAACAGATTAAAATTTTTATTCAGGGATGTGCTTAAAGTCACATACGTTTTAAAAAGAAAAAAAAAAAAGACCATCTTTTTTGTATGCTTTATACCAATGCTACCTTCAAATGATTTTTTTTCATATTTTTGACTCTTCATTGAATCAGAAGTGCACAAAGGCAAATAAAATGATCATGTTATTATTTGAAGTGCAGTGGTTTTCCTCCCTCAAGGTTTATGTTCAGTCTTCCTGAGGGAAGCAAAGGCAGTCAAATGCAGAAGTTTTGTACTCATCTTTCAAAAATGTCAATAATTAGGGAAAAGTTAGATTGTTCCTAGGAAGAATGGATGTTCATTTTAAATGCATTATATCAGGGCCTCCCCGGTGGCACAGTGGTTGAGCGCTGGGTTGCGAAGCTGCCCGCAGCCTCTACAGCGCCGGTTCGATCCCCGGCTGCCCCCCGGCCACCAGAGGAGGGTCCCACATGGCGCGCAGACCTCTCCTGCCGCCCGCTGCTCCCCTCAGCAGTGTACTTCGGTCCTTCTGCCTGCTCTGCTCCCCGCTCTGGCTCTGGTGAATTCTCTCACCCTCCCGTGCTTCTGACTGTACCCAGTGCTTGTATGTATGTATGTATGTATCAATCAATCAATAAATAAATCTTTAAAAAAAATAAATGCATTATATCAAAGTAGTACATATATATGGTAATAAATTGAATGGTATAAATGACTTATGGAGAAAGTACTAGTTCAAAACCACAATCCCTTTTACCTAAAATCTCAATCTTTAGTTTCAAATTTTGCTCCTAGTTATGTTCATAATTATATTTAATATTCTTACAATTCTATTTAGAATTTATCTTCTTCAGACTACATATTTATATAAGATGAGAATGTATCTTATTTATGCAAATTTGTTTTCTTAAGAAGGCTCCATGCTAATTATGCTAAGTGAAATAAAGTAAGAAAGTAAAAAACAAATATCAGATGGCTTCCTTACCTATGGAATATAAATAACAAAAAAATATACTGGCAAAATACAGCAATATTTCTTATTTACTATTGGAATTTTTTAATCTTGGACTTAGTAAACAAGTTACTGGTTACTAAAGGGAACATGGAGAAAGGAGGGTCCATGAGAAGGGAAGGGAATAGGGCTTAAATGGATGCTTTGATGGAAGGTGAGAGGAATATGTGCATATATGGTGGAACAAAATGTAACCCCAAAATTATAATAAAACATAAAATGAGGGGCCTCCCTTGTGGCATAAGGGGCTAAGTCTCAGCACTAGAAAGCTATCCGAACTGCTGTAGCACTAGTTTGATCCCCAGCCAGGGAGCTGACCCACATGGTGCAGCAGACCTCTCCTGTCTCAACCCTGCTCCCCTACGCAGTGTATTTCAGTCAATCCACCTGTTCTGCTCCCCACTCTGTCTCTGGTGAATCCTCTCACCCACCCCTGCTCTTCTGGTCTGCACCCCAGCTCTTGTATGCATAAATAAATAAAATAAATTTTAAAAAAATGAAAGAATAAAATTAAATGAAATTCAAAAAAGTAAAACTCAATAATTGTAAATATTAATAAAATATGTGGCAGTGAGAAAAGTGACAATTCCGGAGAAATGTGGATATATCCTTATTTAGAGTCTGTTACTAGGTGTGATAAAGTTTATGTGTAAGTCAATACATAGGAGACATATGTCAAAGATGACTCTGAAATGTCCACATTAAATTTTGATTTTTAAATCAGAAAGTATATCCAGGGAATGTGGAACATGACTGGGAAACATCTAATCATCTAATGATTTATTTTTAGTCTCTTTACTCAGACAAATGTCCTTAGTCCATGAAAGGCTTTTTTTTTTTTTTTTTTTTGCTCTAAAGATCTAGAGAAAATGTTGGGAAATGGAAGCTTGAATTCTTCTCTCTCCTGAGTCTATTTGAACACCTGTCTATTAACTCTTTCAAAAGCCAGATGGGCAAAGGTGTCAGGTTGATAGAGAGAAAGGTATGAATGACCCCAATTTTGAAAGCAGTTCAAGAACTACACCCTTTGGTCTGGATAAGAGTTCAGAGATCTGTTACTAGAGAGATTTAAATCAAGGGTTGGAACTTGGAAGACAGAGATGGAAAGCTGGAATGTTAGAGATTCTTTTGCTTCAGAAAGGAATAATGCCAGCTTATAAGAACTTACTGGTTCACCCTTGTCCTGAAGAAGCAGAGTAAAGAAATAATGAATGGGTGTGTAGAATGCTTTTGGTCCTTGATATGATTTCCTCCTACTGACCCAATAGGGAACTGACAACTTTCCTTGTGGTACACTGAAAATCCACAAAACAGATAGCTGTACATGATGGAAATGTTAGCCACCAAGCTAACATGTTTCCCACAAAAAAGTAAATGTGCTGGGCCTCCCCTGGTGGTGCAGGTGGTTGAGTGCAGCACTGTGAAGCTCTCCACAGAATCTGCAGCGCGAGTTTGATCCCTGCCGGCGGAGAATCTCACAAGGTGTGGCAGACCCCTCCTGTCTCGCCCGCTGCTCCCCTCAGCAGTGTATTTCGTCAGTCTGCCTGTTCTGTTCCTGGCTCTGTCTCTGGTGAATCCTCTCACCCTCCCGCACATTGGTCTGTACCCTGGATCTTGTATCAATAAATAAATTTAAAAAAATAATAATTTACCTTCCTTTAAAAAAAAAAAAGAGTAAATGTGCAACCAGAGATTTTCAGGGATAACAAGTTTCCCAATCACATATTATCAATCCCATTAAGTCCATCCCAATAAGTGTGCATCCTAAAATTGTTTCCTCATATTTGACCTAGAGTTTCACATAAGAATTGTTTACGTCACTGATTCTCAACTACCTCCATTGTTATAAAGTCATTCCTCTCCAGCAAAAATATTGAAAATTAAATTAAAAAAATAAAACCAATTTAAATTTTAGCTAGAAATCTGTCAGCTTGTGTGACAGGCTAGCTTGATGAGTCTTCAAAGGGTGTTGATTAAAAATCTGCATCATTGCTTGACATTTTCTCATGGAGAATAATTTTTAATCCAAGAGTTTGAACACTGTCATCATCTGTTCTCTAGTTCTACTTTACAGACATTGAGTTAGAAGTGCCTAGAATACCATACTGAATGGATTTTAGAAAAAAAAAAATTGGGAAAGGTGACAAAATTTTGGAATGAACAACATTTAGGAGAAACTAAAATTTAAAGGAGTAAACAATTTCTCTTGAGAATAAATTAACAAATGTATGATTGCAAGTGAAATAGAAACAATCAATGGTGACAGAAGCACTTGATGGTTGGGTCAGTTGAGTCCATGTGTCGCCTTCTACCCCAAGGTCTTCAGTTTCATAGAAAATGTAGCCACAGAAGTGGTGGCAAGGTATTTTTGTTTTTACTTTGTTTTCTTCTTTGAATCTGGAGAGTCCTAACTCAGCCCTTGGTTTCTAGCAACATGTCAGTTGAAATTGACATTTTGGAACAATTCTGTTATCCCATTATTCTGGAAGAGATTAGGCTCAGCCATTTCTGCAGGCTTTCAGACCAGAACCAAGCAAGCAAAGGATTTCAGCCCTGCTCACCCACTTTAATTTTTAATATTGATGGTATTTTGTGTTTGTGGTACTCAAAGAGATTTATTTGTTTTTTTTAAACTGAATTACATTTTTATCTCTTTATATATAATATTCTCTGCTTTATTTCTTTGAGCAATAGTGTAAAACATAAAAATCTTAAACAATTTATCTTGAATAGAAATAATAGCAATATTTTTTTTAGAATGTCAGTAGCTCTTAACTATTAAATGTGTTACTAAAATAGAAATCAAACAAAATTCTTGCAATTTATATACATTTATATTGTAACTTGACATTAGAGGGTCTGAAACATATAGCTTCCTCTGTGTCTGGGTGGTGTGATTTATAAATTTTCTATGAATAAAAAGTGGTATGTGGTATTAATGTGTACTCCATGGGGGCTCACACAGGGCAAAAAGAGAAGTTATTTCTCACTGTTTACTCATAAAATGTCCTGTTCTGCTTTACAAAACAGTGTGATGATGGTCATGTGTACACCGAGAGAATGCTGTTTTATTCTTAGATCACAGATAAGGGTTAAGAATTGTCAGGACTGTTTATTACTTGTTTGCTGTGTGAATCTGGGCAAAGCACCTTAATCCTCCATTTTAATGTTTCTACCAGTTCCTGTCTTGAGAAGGAAGCTTTATCAGTTTCATCCTTCTATTCCCCTTACTTATTCATTTTGCACTCTTTTCATCCTTTCTTTCACTTGTGGAGAAGAACTGATTCTAATGCATTTAACCATTTCATTCTTCATGCTCTGCTTGAAGCTCTGCAAGGTGCAAGTTGATAGCCTTGGAAATAAACTTTTCCTAAGGAAATAAATGGCTATCCATGCTTACTGAGATTAACATTTGGAAAGTAGAAAGAAATCAGGCATAGGAAAAAAGAACCTGGATCCTTTGCTTGTCTATATAATAATGCGTTCCTTGCTATAAACCGAATGAGTTAATTGTATTCATAGGAACAATTTAATTTGATTTAATTGGAATGTGAACAGAAAGATGTCTGAAGGCATCAAATCACACCTGGAAAGTAAAAAGTCGTAATCTTCCCATTAAGTTAAATGAGGGGAAAGGCCCATTTTAAGAATGACTTGTGATGCCTTTAGCATTATGACCTACATTTTCTGTATAAAATAGCGTACAATGCAATATAGCCTATTCATCTTTAATGTTCAGTATATAGTTAAAAATCTAGATATAATAAATGTATACATTAAGGTCAAAGTTTTAAAATATAAGTATACCCCTTAGATTTTGGAATTTGATATAAAATTATGAAAGTACTTAGGTAAAAATATGCAGCATCTACTGATAATCATTTTAAAGTGCTATGTATAAAGTGCTTTCATATTAAATTATTTCATGCTAACAGAAAAATCTAGGAAATCATAGTATTATATCACTTCTACCAATAAGGAAACATAAAACAGAGAGAAGTTAAGTAATTTACCCTAAATCAATTAAAAATAAATGTTATCTGTATGATTAGAATTTAAATTTTCCATGCCATGTTACTGTTCTTTTTTAAAATATTACATCATCAACCTGAACATATCTGTGTGTTTAATAACCTACTTTGCTATTTCATTGTCATTGCTAATCCTGTCATGATCAACTAATGTGAATTTTATTACAAAAATGCATGTCTTTTTTTTCTATTTTCTTTCTAGGAAGGGATATTGCTGACCCATGTCCAATGTGAACTCCTAAACTTATGGAAAGGGAACCAATTGACAAGCTTTGAAACAACTATAAAGTGATCCTCAATCCAGCTGATGATTTTTGTTTAGTGCAGGGATATTCATTAAGAAGGATTAACTGAACCGTCTGCGTCTTCCAGTCTGATTTGTCTCTAGAGTAAGCAGAATGTGAGCATTTTATGTAATTCCATTATGTCATCTCTTAATGGATGATGGTGGAGGTTTATGGGTGCTTTGGTGTGAGTTTGGAAAGGACAAGGGTGACTTTTAGGAGCTGAGTTCTCTAGAAATTGATAGCAGCTTCCACCCACTAACTAGCATGAAGTGAGGCTATTCAGTCCCAGGACTGCTTGGAGATGAATTCTGCCAATAAAATGAGTGAGCTTGGATGCTGACTTCTCTCCAATTAGCCTCCCAATGAGTACACAGTCTCATAATCCTCTTGATTATAGTTTTCAGAGAACCCAAGCAGAGGACCCAGTTAAGCAGAACCCAGACAGATGAAACACCATAACTAAGACAAAATGTTGTTGTATTAAGTAAAAGAGTCTGTGGTAAACAGTTTCTCAGCAATAGAAAATCAATAGAGAGTGTTGTGAGTATAAATATTATTTGGTCAAGTACAAAACACATATTGTGCACTCAGTGAATATATGTAAGTAGAGAAAATATACAATAAAGTGTCCCTCAATTAATTCCAGATGATATGCACAATTAGAAAATTATTTTTTTTAAAAGATACACATTTATATTATTTATTGCATACCTGCTACGAATAGAATGTTACACCATTAACATAATTAGTCAGAAATTCTCATTGCAAAACTAGGTTTGGTTTCAGTTATTTAGAAATAAATTTGTGCACATACTTGTATGTCAGTTAAATATGGATATAAATATATATCATGTTCTTATAGCATTAATTCACATGTATAGGCTAGATTGTATATATATGTGGATTATGTTTTATTACATGTTATATAATAGATATGTTACATAATTACCTAAATATCACTTGCATATATGTTTTATGTTATTTTTTTAATTGTCTTTGCCTCTAAATCTTTTTTGCCTAAGAAAGTGGCTCTAATGTGTGATTATAACAGCAGTTCCTGTTACCCTATGTGGTGAATATTAGATATATAGAATATTTTCTAAATAATTGACTTCATCAAAAGATACATTTATATCATTTACTTAGAAGATGATAATTGAATAGCAATTATGATCTAGGCATTATAAGCAAAGATTATAAATAGTTTCAATCGTACCTAAATACTACATTTTTATTGTCTAAGGTAGAATCATTAACCTTAACAAACTGTTGCATGCTAATTGCTAATAGATATATAAAAGGTTAAGAATTAAGTGAAGCCATTTTCTGACTAAGCCATGTCAAGCATTATAGTCATGAGGATTTACATTGAAAGGAGGCGTTCACAAATCAGAAGCCTTACTGGCAAAGCTCTGATATCAGCTGCTGATATTGGGTTTGGTGGTTTCATAGTACATTTCTTATAAATGAGAGGAAGGAAAGTAAAAAGAAATCCTAGGAAAGCCTTGTCCCCCTAAATGCATAGGGCTGTGACCTGAGATATGTGCCTTTCTCTAGTTTGCTTAAAAAATATTGAGAAGAAGCACAAAATTAAAGTATGGTCTTTCTGGGCCTCCCCGGTGGCGCAGCGGTTGAGCGCTGGGTTGCGAAACTGCGCGCGGCCTCTGTGGCGCCGGTTCGATCCCCGGCTGCTCCCCGGCCACCAGAGGAGGGTCCCACATGGCGCGCAGACCTCTCCTGCCGCCCGCTGCTCCCCTCAGCAGTGTACTTCGGTCCTTCTGCCTGCTCTGCTCCCTGCTCTGGCTCTGGTGAATTCTCTCACCCTCCCGTGCTTCTGACTGTACCCAGTGCATGTATAAACAAAACAAGCAAACAAACCAGCAAACAAATAAATAAAGCATGCCTCTATAAAAAAAAAAAAAAATTAAAAAAAAATTAAAAAAAAAAAGTATGGTCTTTCTTATGTTTAATTTTTTTCTGACTTCTAGTCATTGTATTATTTTTGAACTACCTGAACTACAAAAGCATTTTGGGGACAAGCAAATGGGCATCTTCAGGGCATCACCTCTGTTTTCTGTCATTGTTGCCCTTGAGGGTGACTAGTCCTTCACCATAAATTGTCCAAATCCTTTCTATTACCCATGACAAACTCACACTGAACATAACCAAATCCTGCAACATATTGTGAATTTTAGTTAATATATCTTTGTGACTTAGCCTGCCACTAACTGTGGAATATGAAGTATTCAAGTGTCTAAGTAGAATGAAGAGTTTGGATTTACTAGCAACCTGGAGAAGAAATTTTTGCTTCAGTTGATATGCTTAGTCAGTGGCAGATAAAGTGTTTCTATAAGATCAGGATTATTTTTGTTTTAACCTATTTGTTTTATTCTTTTATATTAGAAAAAATAAAAATGTAAATGGATTACATTCATATATTAATGTTTTATCTATGCATGCAGTTTTTTTAATATTTATTTATTTATTTATACAACAACTGGGATGTGCAGGAGGGTGAGAGGATTCACCAGAGACAGAGTGGGGAACAGAACAGGCAGACTGACAAAATACACTGCTGGCCGGCCAGGGTTGAACTGGCGTTGTAGAGGCTGCAGACAGCTTCACAGCACGGCGCTCAACCGCCTACGCCACCAGGGGAGGCCTGTTTTTGCTTTATTGTTTTGTTTTATTTTTTAATTTATGGAAGATGTTTGTTCTCTTTCTCTTTCTCACACACGCACACACCCTCACCCATTCCAGTTTTTCATAATATTACATTGTTCACTGTCCTTGGAAAGAGAGATGGGTAACTTATAACCATAATTATACATATTCGCTGGTGTAATAAAGTGAATTAGAAAATGTGTACACAATAGCAGTGCAGGGGAGAGGAATCATAATTAGCAACTATTAATCTAAGAGAGAGAAAAATAGACAAGCAGAGTGATTGTTTATGATACAAATGAATGAAAGACAGCAATGTTACCTAGCTTTCCCCACTGACAGAGAGAGCCAGAAGAAAAATAAAATAAATCTCTGCCCCAGACAGCAGTCATGTTTACTGAGCTGAGGTGAAGATAGCCTCTTTAGGAATCCATTTGGTAATTCTTCTTTAACCTCTTCCTATAATATCATAGATCCCGTCCTTTTTTCATAAATTGTGGTCAGCAGCATACTTAAAATAAACACTCAAATTGCATTTAAAACAACCTGAAGAAAATATTTTTCCCATCACGTAATTTGAAACAAACCTACATTTAAGAAGCTCATGTTTCTTTGGTCCCTGTTATTGGCCTGCTTCTAACATATACATTGCATCCAAAAATATTGTTTTAAATTATATATTAGCAGGGCATGCAGACTTCATCATTGAGAGAGAGTAAATCAATTCACACATCATGTAGCCTACAGACAGGGGCAGAGGACATGTGTCACTAAACAAGAACTCATACAGCTGAAATAATGATCATTGGCTTGTTCTTTTGACATCATCTCTCTATGTAAGTAAATAATAATATTATAATGAAGTTCTGATTATTTTTGAAGTTTATTTTCAACTTAACTGTTATGAACAGAAATGTGTATCATGTAAAATATGGGACTTGCTTGAGATAAGCACTATTAGAATGTTATTAAACTATTCTCACAAAGAAACAATCCATAGGGATTAGATGAGGAATGGAAAAATTTGTCCTCAGTAGTCTCCATGCTTCTATTTTTTTAAAGATGCATTTATTTATTCATTCATTTATTTATTCATTCATTTATTTATTTATTTAAATTTATTTATACAAGATCTGGGGTACAGACCAGATGTACAGGAGGGTAAAAGGATTCACCAGAGACAGAACGGGGAACAGAACAGGCAGACTGACGAAACACACCGCTGAGGGGAGCAGCAGGCAAGACAGGAGAGGTCTGCCGCGCCATGTGGGACCCTCGCTGGCTGGCTGGGATTGAACCGGTGCTGCAGAGACTGCCGACAGCATCATAGCACTGTGCTCAATCTCCAGTGCCACCAGGGGAGCCCCATGCTTCTATTTTTTTTTCCTTGAGTTATATTGAAATGCTTAATGTCTACCAAGAAAATGTACCATTAAAATGTTATCATACTGCCCCTATCATTTTGTTGCTAAGAACAAATTTATGAACACTCAAAAATAGGAATATCAATTAAAAATAATAGATATTTAAACCAACATTTTATTCTTATTTTCAAAAGAAGTTGACATTATTATTATTTTTATTATTATTATTGTAAATATTCAGTTATATAATATTATAATATTCAAGTGGAGCATGTGCTATTATTTTCTGTGAAATTTCTATCCCTCTATGTCTCATGACTTTTATGAAATTAAAACACAAAATTCAAAAGCAGGATACCTTTGTCTTTTGGGTTGAAATGTATATACTTTGCAGATAATTATACTTTGTTTCTCATAGCTCCTGATCTGTTTAATAACCTGTGTTTTCTTCTCTTGAACTTAACTGCTGTACTTTTATCCCACCAATTTCAGTAACCCTGTTCAGATTTTTTACTCCTTCATCTCCATGGAAACTGAATATTTAAGTCACTGGATATTTGGAAAAATGTGTTTGTACATTTTATCACTTTACAATTTTAAAAAAAGAGATAAGGTCTACTGAATTAAGATCAAATTCTTAATTTGATAAAAAATTCAAATGTATTTTTCCAGAAAACCTAGCTTTTCATTCATATTCTCCATATATATGAGCTGAATGCTGTTGTCAAAATGCATTGCATTATTTGTTGTTTTCTTGCATAAAATCCATTTATTACAACTCTGTTCACATAGCCATACTGTGTTCATCTGTGAAAATTCTACAGTTATTCAGTGCCTACCTAAATACCACTGATTCATACAGAATTTTCTTGCTTCACCCCAACAGAGTGTGATACACTTCCTCACTTACATAGTATACTGAAGGTTTTACATAATCTGTACTACTGAAGTATCATAATAGTTCTATAACAAAAATGACATTGTTTCCCCTTACTTCTTTTTTTTTTTTAAATGGAAACATTAACTTTTTTTTTTTTTAAGATTTATTTATTTATATATACAAGCACTGGGTACAGTCAGAAGCGGGGGAGGGTGAGAGAATTCACCAGAGCCAGAGCAGGGAGCAGAGCAGGCAGAAGGACTGAAGTACACTGCTGAGGGGAGCAGCGGGCTGCAGGAGAGGTCTGCGCGCCATGTGGGACCCTCCTCAAACCGGCGCCTGGGAGGCTGCCAGCAGCTTCGCAACCCAGCGCTCAACTGCTGCGCCACAGGGGAGGCCCTCCCCTTACTTCTTAATGAGTAAACAGAACATTTCACACAGAGAATAAATAATTTACTCAAAATAGTAAATAGTGAGATTAGAGTCACATCAACCACCTTGTTGTTTCGGCCTGTAAAGCACATAGTCTTTATCCCATTTAATTTTCAGCTATGCTAACAAGAATGGTTAAATCATCTGAAATATTTCCCAGTTGCTATTGAGCCAAAACTGTTCAATTCTTAGACATTTTTGTTGTAATATTTAGCTATATTGGGAGTTTAGTCCTTATTCCTTGATGAATCAAAGATCTTAAGCTGGAAGTGTGAGATAGTAGAATTTAGTTCTCAAATTATTTTGAAATTTCAATAAGAGGAGGGGGGACAAAAGAAGAAAAAATGAAAAGTTTAAAAGTGTACTTGACTGATAAATATTCTCAGTTTTGCTCTTTGTCCAAAATGAAGATCAAAGAGAAAATAAATCAAGCAATTGATTAATGATAGCAACCTTAAAATGCAATCAGGATTAATTTCAGTTGAAATTCTGTTGATGACTTTAATGTGTGAAAGTACAGTATATAGAAAATAGTTTCTCTGAATAAATACTGATCTTTTATGTCAAGCAAGGAGATTGACTTATTATGCTTCAACCTTTAACATTCTATAATTTTTTCCCACATCACGTTGAGGGGAGCAGAGATGAAGTAAGGGCACACAAAGAATGCTAAGAAAATAAATGGACTAGTGAGTCCATAATTATTTTCATGACTACCACAGGGCATAATGAAGAATCACTGTGATTTTACTCTACAGAAATTTCAATGCTCTCTGCTGTGCTAAGCATTAGGAAGAAAGAATTATACAAGTGCCAGTTCCTACATTTACAAATCTATACAGACTAATTAGCAATTAAATGGAAATTTTAATAAATGCTATGAATCAAGCCTAATTGTATATTATGTCAGCTAGCTCTGATGTGAGAAATGTCATTCCATACTTATTTTCTATTACTCTGAATAATTGAGAATAAAGTGGTGTGAATTGTATGACACTTCCTGAGTATTTCAAAAATATCAAGGAAATTCACAACTCTTCTATTTACTATGAAACAATTTTACATTTTCATAGATATGACTATGAAGTCAAGCAATGATAAAATTATGTTGTATTCTGAATTATGTCACAGTAAAATGAATACATTTCTTCAAAGATCAGAAACTAATTTTCAGCTTTAACATGATTATGTTCATGTTCCAGGTTCCCTAGAACAGAGTACATGTAAGGATAATAATATAAAAACTCACTTGAACATACTAGATTACCCATTTTTACCTCATCATGTGATTTATGGTAATATGAATCATGAGGAAAGCAGTTGAGGCAAATAACACAATAGCAGTCTCATTTCAGGTGTTGAATATTTTTCTTAGAAAAGGATTGCTATTCCATCTAAAATTGTGGCATTATCCTGAAAGTCAACAATAATTAGCTTATTTTTTTTAATACAAGTTTAGAAAGAATAAAATTTAGTATGTGCCATTTTATGTGTGATTAATGAAAAGAAGTAGTCTGGTTTAGCAGATAAGACTTGACTTAGAATCAAAAAACAAAAGTTAAAATCCAAATGCCTTCAGCTCATGCCCACTGAGACTGATCAAACCAGGTAAACCATCAGGGCCTTTATGTTCTCATTGATATAGCAAGAATAGCCATTTCTACCTCTAGAGTACTAACAGCTATCCATTGAAATATTTCCATATTTAAGATTTTATTTTTTTCTTGCAGAAGATTTCCTTTATCAATATAAACTTTTTTTATTTTTTTACACCGTTGTTAATTTTTAAACAATATTTTCATCCCCCCACCCCCTCAGGTGTAGCCCCCATAGAGTTTCCTTTACCAATGCACCTGTGCACCACCACCCCCAGTCCCATGTGCTCCTCCCTCCCTCCCTCCCTCTGATCCCTCTTCCCTCCTCCTCCCCTGCAGTATGTCTCTGATTTATAACTGTCTGTTTTTGCTTTGTTGTGTTTTGTACTGTTATTATCTTTTACATTGATGTCTTATTTGGTTCCCCTATATTCCTGCTATAACTGAAACCATCCAATATTTTTTCTTTTTCCTTCTGGCTTATTTCACTAAGCATAATTGTGCCTAGCTCCATCCATGTTGCTGTGAATGGCATGAGTTTATTTTCTTTTGATTGCTGAATAATATTCCATTGTGTGTATATATATATATATATATATATATATATATATATACCATATCTTATTTATCCAGTCATCTATTTTTGGGCATTTGGGTTGTTTCTAGGTTTTACCTATCGTAAATAATGCTGCAATAAACATAGGGGTACAGATTTTCTTTTGAATCAGTTTTGTGTCCTTTGGGTAGATCCCTAAGAGTGGAATTGCCAGGTCATATGGTAGCTCCATTTTTAGCAGACTGAGGAAACTCCAGACAGCTTTCCATAGTGGTTTGACCAGTTTGCACTCCCACCAGCAATGTAGGAGAGAGTTCCTTTTTCACCACATTCTCACCAACATTTTTTGTTGCTGTTTTTTTTTTAATATGTGCCATTCTCACTGGTGTAAGGTGGTATCCCAATGTGGTTTTGATTTGCATTTCCCTGATGATAAGGGATGTTGAACATTTTTTCATATGCCTGTTGGCCATTTGCATTTCCTCTTTGGAGAAATGTTTTTTAAGTTCTTCTGCGCATTTCTTGACTGGATTGTTTACTTTGTTTTTGTTGAGTGGTGTGAGTTCTTTGTATATCTTTGTGATCAGTCTCTTTATCAGTTGTATGGAATGCAATACCAATGCATGGGGATTCTCTCTCTTTTGGTTAATGTCTATTTTGCTGTACAGAAGCTTTTCAGATTGATGTAATCCCTGGTGTTTATCTTTTCCTTGACTTTCTTTGCTTTGGGTGATGAGTCTTTAAAGATATTACTGAAATGTATGCTTTGTAGTATTTTACCTATATTTTCTTCTATATAGTTTATGGTTTCGGGTCTTATGTCCAAGTCTTTTATCCATTTTCAGTTGATTTTTGTACATGGTGAAAGGTAGTGGTCTAGTTTCATTTTTTTTTTTTTTTTGTATGTGGTGGTCCAATTTTCCCAGAATCATTTATTGAACAAACTGTCCATGTTCCATTGCATATTCTTTGCTCCTTTGTCAAAGATTAGTTGACCATATAAGTGTGGCTTTATTTCTGGGCTCTCTATTAGATTCCATTGGTCTGTGTGTCTGTTTTTTTCCAATACCAAACTGTTTTTATTATCATGGCTTTATAATATAGCTTGAAGTTTGGAAGTGTGATATCTTCTTTCTCTTTTGTTTCCATCAGTAGGCTTTGGCTTACTTAGGCTTTTGAATTACTCATTGATCTGTCCATTGGTGAGAATGGAGTGCTGAGATCTCCCACTATATATGTATTTTCTTGAATGTCCGATTTCAGAGTTATAATAACTGTCTAATATATTTTGTTACTCCTTCATTTGGTGAGCATATGTTGATGAGTGTTATATCTTGCTGATGCATTGCCCCCTTTATCATAATGTAGTGTCCATCTATGCCTCTTTTACTTTTTTTTAATTTGAAGTCTATTTCATCTGATATAAATATAGTTGTTTGTGCCTTCTTTTCTGGTCAATTTGTTAGTAAGGATTGTTTTCCCACCTTTTACTTTCAGTCTGTGTTTATCTTTTGTGGTTAAATGGGTTTCCTGGAGACAGCAGAAGGTTGGATTTTGTTTTTTTAATCCAGCCTGCTACTCTGTGTCCTTTTATTGATGATTTTAATATATTTACATTTGGAGTTAATATTAATGTGTTGGCCTCTGTATTTGCCATTTTGTTTGTCTTTTTGTGATTTTATTCCTTGCTCTATTCTATTCTTCTTGATCATTCCTCTGTTGGTTTTGGCTTTAGGATTTCTTGTAGAATATTTTGGAGTGGGGGTTTAGTTGTAATGAATTTCTGGAGTTTCTGTTTGTCTAAGAAGGACCATATTTTTTTCTTCATAAAGGAAGGAGAGCTTTGCAGGGTAAAGTATTCTTGGTTGGCATTTCCTGTCTTTTTTTTTTTTTTTTTAAAGATCCATCCATTCATCTATACAAGCACGGGGCACAGTCAGAAGCATGGAAGGGCCCGAGAACTCACCAAAGGAAGAGCGGGGAACAGAACAGGCAGACCGATGAAATACACAGCTGAGGGGAGCAGTGGATGCGGCAGGAGAGGTTTGTCTCTCCATGTGGGACCCCTGCCGGTGGCCGGGGATAAACTGGCATGCACCGCAGAGGCTGCAGGCTGCCCCGCAGCCCAGCGCTCAACCACTGTGCCACCAGGAGAGGCCCTGTCTTTTTTTTTTTTTTAAGATTTTATTTTTGTACAAGAACTGGGTACAGGCCAAAATGCTCGGGAGGGTGAGAGGATTCACCAGAGACAGAGCAGGGAACAGAACAGGCAGACTGACGAAATAAACTGCTGAGGGTGAGACAGGAGATGTCTGCTGTGCCATGTGGGATTCTCGCCAGCTGGCTGGGATTGAGCCCACACTGCAAAGGCTGCGGACAGCTTCACACTGCTGTGCTCAACCACCTGCGCCACCAGGGAGGCCTGGCATTTGCTGTCTCGAAGTTTGTTGAATATGTTACTCCATTCTCTTCTTGCCCATAGTGTTTCTTCGGAGAAGTCTGAGATTAACCTGATTGATTTTCCCTTATAAGTTATCTTTCTTCCCCTTGCTAGTTTCATTATCTTTTCTTTGTCTTGAACTCTTGCAAGCTTTACTATTATGTGTCTTGCTGTAGTATTCTTTTCATTTGGCAATTGGGTGTTCTTCTCACTTCCTTTTTTTTTAAGATTTATTTTTATACAAGAACTGGGTACAGGCTAGATGTGCAGGAGGGTGAGAGGATCCACCAGAGACACATCAGGGAACAGAACAGGCAGACGAACCAAAGTATACTGCTGAGGGGGAGCAGTGGGCAAGACAGGAGTGGTCTGCCCCACCATGTGGGTATCACCCTGGCTGGTGGGGAATCAAACCAGCACTGCAGAGGCTGCAGACAACTTCACAGCGCTCCACTCAACCTGCTGTGCCACCAGGGAGGCCCTTTCTCACTTTTTGTATGTCTATATTTGTCTCTTTTTTCATGCCTGGGAAGTTTTCTTCAATTATCTCCTTGGATAATTTCTCAGATCCTTTGTTTCTCTCTTCACCTCCTGGAATGCCTATAACTTTTTTTTTTAATATTTATTTATTTATTTATTTATACAAGCACTGGGTACAGTCAGAAGCACAGGAGGGTGAGAGAATTCACCAGAGCCAGAGCGGGGGACAGAACAGGAAGACTGACGAAATACACTGCTGAGGGGAGCAGCAGGCGCGGCAGTAGAGGTCTGTCATGCCAAGTGGGACCCTCACGGCCAGCCGGGGATCAAACCGGTGCTGCAGAGGCTGCGGGCAGCTTCGCAGCCCAGCGCTCATCGCTGCACCACCAAGGGAGGCCCTGGAATGCCTATAACTCTTATATTTCCTCTCTTCACGGAGTCTGATAATTGTCTAAGGGTATTCTCATTCTTCTGCCTTTACACTTCTCTCTCTTTTTCTCTTTTGGTTCTTTTTATTTCTGTATCTTCAAGAGTACTGATCCATTCTTCATTTCCTCGGTTCTGTTTTCAATACTTTTCCAAGAGCTCTTTGTTTCCTCCAGTAGTCTTTTAGTCTCCTCCTTTCCTTTTATTTCCTTTCTTAATGTCTCATTTTCATTCTTCAGCTCATTATACTTTTTAATCATGATGGTTATTAATTTTCTATCTGACAGGCAGAGGAGTTCTTCCATGTCATTGTTGTTGAGTTCTGATGACTGATTTTCTTTTTGTGGTGTGTCCCTCTCCTGCGGGCTTGCTTGGTTATTTGTACTTTTCCTTCTCCCTGCTGTTTGCTTTCTAATTTGTTCTATGCATTGGGACGTTGTGCCACTGCTGTTGGTGGCATCTCTTTGGATTGCTCCTTCAGGGGTGTCGGAAACTGTTTACCAGACTGAGACCAGCACTGGTAGGCCAAAACTCCACCAGGGTGTTGATGCTCTGACTGTGTTGCTGGGCACAGTCTCTTACAGTTCCCTCCCTCTTTATTTACTCAGTTCCAACAGGGAATCAGTTAGTTGGTGATTTTGCTCTGGTCAGGAGGTGGCGCTAGAGACCTGTACTTGCTAACCTGTGCTTTTCCCCTGTAGTTCTCTGAGAAACAGCGGGGGAAGGGAGTACCTCGACACAGGCGCTATTGCTCATGCTGGGTGCTGTATCTGTTCAGTGTTCACCCAATGCTGTGCCTGCTGCTGTGTGGATCTGGTGCCTGAATTCTGTGCTCTAGTTCTCAATCCCAGGCCCTCAGATCCAAAACGCTTGCTGTCACCCTGTGCAGTGCCCACTGTTATGGCGCATCCCATGCCCGGGATCCTGCGCCTGTCTCTCAGTTCCAGAATGGGGTCTTGCTTCACACCTTGTTTCCCTTCTTACCCCCATTTGCATGGCCCACCCCCTCTCAGAGCCTGAGGGTGGTTTTGAGGTCCATGGCTTCCAAATATTAGGAAGTTGGTGATTTTGTTCTGATCACTAGGTGACACCAGAGATCTTTACTAGTATCCTTCCAGAGCTGTGCTTTTTCCCCCGTGGGTCTCCGGGGAACTGAGTGGGGGTGGCATGGAATGGCTCAGTGGCATAGGGTGTTGTGTCTTCCCTGTGCCGCACATCATGGGGATCCCACATTCCAAATTTCATGCCCGGTTCTCAGCTTTGAATCCCTCAGATCCAGGACGTGGGCTGTAGCCCAGTTCAGGTCAGCAGAACTGGAGCCTTTTGCACCCTGCTCCCGTGCGCCTGGTTTTTGATTATCCAGTGAGGGTCATTCACCTCATTGCTGGCTCCTGCGCAACTCCCCACAAACCTAGGTTGCAGAGCAAGCATGTGTGCGCTGTGCTTTTCCACACAAGTTTACCAGCTGACTTTGGGCTATTTGCAGGTCTCTCCATGGAGTCCTTATCTTCCTCTAATGGTGTCCAGAGCATTTTGCTCACCTCCGTGGTGATTCCGCATGGTACTCCACAGTTCCCGGACACAGGGTGCCGTGCCTGCAATAGTTCCTTTCCATTCACTGGCCCGCTTGATCTGTAGTTTGTTCTTGTTTTTTGTTTTTGTTTCGATTTTGTTGTTGTTTTTCTCTTTTCTGTTGGTCAGAGAGTGCCGGCTTTGTGGGTGGGGGAGGGTAGAAGGGTTCTGAGCTTTCCTCTCATCTAGTCCTCTTTTATTGCAACTTTCCTCATTAAGCAGTTTGCCAGAGTTGCCCGTTTATCTTCCCCATCCCAGTTCTCACAGGGACCTGCCACTTTTCCTCCCTATTAATTGTTTTTATGGGAGAACTTACTCATAGCGTTTCTCTGCCACCATGCTGATACTCTCTCCTTGCTTTAAGATTTTAAATCACAAGACCATAGTGAAATATTGTTAGTTAGCATACTGATTCCAATGCTCACCACAAAATAAATTGTTCATTTAAAAGTTCATTGAATCAACTAAATTGATGCAGTCAAAGAGACAGGTAGTACATAATATTAGAAATCTTTTCTTTGTTTCTATTATGATTTCTTGTTAAGATTATTATTTTTGGTTAAATTTCTCATATGATTCTCTATAACAAATGCATTAATAAATAGTTGAGGTAGATGTGGTATTCTGTTTACCCAAGTAAGAATATATTGTCCATTAACAACAATTTTGCAATGTTAAAATTATACTTGAGACATTGTCTATCTCCATATTTACATAAATTTAATTGAAACCCTTTCACAGATTTAATAATATAACTTAGATAGTATGCCACATATCCACATAAAGCTTATGTAATTCAAATTTTTGCTCCTTATTTTTTCTTAATTTCCATATAATATCTTTTATGTCAGAAACATCTTCTTGGATGATTTATTCTTTTACTATCAAAGATTTAGGCCATAGCCTTAGTTTGTATAAAAAAGAACTGATATTTCTATAGTTTATTAT
The DNA here is from genome assembly GCF_964194135.1 of Talpa europaea. Lineage (NCBI taxonomy): Eukaryota > Metazoa > Chordata > Mammalia > Eulipotyphla > Talpidae > Talpa > Talpa europaea. The sequence continues at coordinate 75,614,799 of NC_140070.1, forward strand.
TCCACAGTATCATAAACTTTTAACAAAAACCTTCCTGAACCATTGAAACTACTCTAATCATACTGCAACTGAGAGTCACTAAATTACATATACTTTTATTAAGAGGTGTTTTAAGTGTCTTTTTTTAATGTTAATATTGCTGGATGAGAAGCAAATGCAAGAATATGTGACTTTGAAAAGGAATGTAGTAGCTAGCCAACAGAATTGCTTCCAAAGGACGTCATCTTCTGTTACTCCAACCTTTATGAAGATTCCTCTTACATTGTATCATGGTTGATCTGAGTGACCGAATAATGTGGCATAAGTGAAAGTGTATAACTTCTGAAGCTTGATCTTGAAATACGTTGTTGGTTCTATGATTCTTTCTCAAATATCTGTAGTTCTGCAATGAAGTGACCTGCCTGTTCGTGAGGCCAGAGTCTGATGGAGCAGTCTATGCTGAAACAGACAGTCCTATCAACAGTTAGCACCAACTTGCTGCCTAATCTAAGTGAACCCAGTAAGAAACAGATCCTCTAGATTCAAACAGGTCTGTGACTGAACAATGGCTGAAATACATAGGCCACCCATAAAAAAACATGAGTATTTGGCGCCTTCCAAATTCATTTTTTTTTTAAGATTTAATTTATTTACGCACACAAGAACTTGGGTGTAGGCCAGAGATGTGTGTGTGTGTGGGGAGGGCGTGAGGGGAGTTGTGGTGGGAAGATTCACTAGAAACAGAGTGGAGAACAGAACAGGCAGATTTACTGAAATACACTGCTAAGGAGAACAGTGGTCGAGACAGGAGAGGTTGGCTACGCCATGTGGATTAGCTCCCTGGCCAGGGATCGAACTCATGCAGCAGTGGCTGAGGATAGCTTGATAGTGCTGAGACTTAACCCCTTGTACCACCAGGGAGTCCGCACTTTCTGAATTGTTGATGCTTAGGAACTATGAAATAATAAATGTCCATTGTTCTAACCCAGGAATTTTTGAGGTAATTTGATATTCAACAGAGATGACTACTAAAAGTAGGAAGCAGTGTTTTAAAATTATTACTGTTGCTGTTTATATTATCATGAAATAATCCTTTCATAAAAATTAAAGATATCACATACTAAGATGCTTTATTCCTCAAGTTACTGAGTAATATGCTTGTATGTGGGATTTTCTTGACTTAATAACTTGTGATATAGTACTTCTGGTTTTATAACATTTTCAAGCACACATTTTTTAATATTTTCATTTTCATTTGTAAAAAAAATAGGTCATTTCAAGCAAAGTTCCAAGGTGATAGCATTTTCACTGACACTCCCATTTCATTTGCACATTTTAATACACCATATATTTTGTCGAGTGGAAATTTCATTACTTTTGGCATTATAAAAATGTACCTATTAACAATAATCAGAATTTAATGGAATTTCTACTAATGCCTTTGTTTTAAAGGGATAAACCTGCATGATATTTATTAAAGGTAAATAAAAGAAAAAAATTAAAATGTAACCTAAGGACCTTTAAATTTTTTCTAATAGGAATAGTGGTAACTCAGCTCCTCCTATGCTGAGGTTTACTAATTACTAATGGACTTTGAAATAATTTCATAAAAATAGGACTTTTTCTCATTTAACATTTACTTGTAAAATTAAAGTTTCTTCTATATTAATGAAATTAAAATGGGTGTATATTTTTTACCCTCTAGATTTAAAACATAATGCAAAATAGATTAAAATTTCAGTGATCATTAAGGTATGCAGATAATGTTTTTCAAAGAAGATAGAAATATTTGTTTTTCTCTAGCACAAGTAAACTAGAGACTATATTCTTTTGTTGTTCATTTTGAATTATGGGTTAATTTGTTTTTCAAATAGAAAGTCATACTAATATAGCAGATATCAAAACTGTTACCTTTAGATGTTAAGACTAATTTTTGCTCAAATGTAATTAATTTAAAATAAAATTAACCAAAAATAAATACTAATTCAAACATATTCAACAAATGGAAATTAAAGAATTTGACATACTCTTAGTAAAGATACAGAACTTGGTCCTTTATTATGACAGTGTTGTTGATGCAAGCCATGTGGAAATAAATTGAGGTCATTCAGCAAAATTGAAATCTCAATCTTATTCAATGTGCTTAGAAATTTTTGTGCAACTATATCTGAAGACATGGTTCAACATATTCATAGCAAATTTATGGTACAAAAACAGTGCAACAACTCAAGTGTCTATCAGCAAGAAATAGAAACATGAATAATGAAACTCATACAATGAAATATTAAATAGTGGTAAAAAGTAAGTGAGTCAGAGCTCTGCAAATAATGTGTCTGATTTTCAGGAGCATAATGTTGAGTGAAAGAGCAAGTTTCAGATTATCATTCAAGTTTCATTTCATACATTAAAACTTCAAACACCTACAAAACTAGACAATGTATATTCATTATAAATTCTAAGCAGAAAAATGATAGACACCAATTTCATGATTTTTTTTTTATTTTTTATATTCCCCATACAATTACAACCCCCTTATTTTGACCCCAAGCCCTCCTTTCCCCGATGAATGATTACATACGAGAAGACAGGTGTTGGTAATTTTCTATTTTTTTAATACTGTGGTAAAAAACATACACTCACTCTACATTTTTATCATGTATATCTACTTATTCACTTGGACATATATATCCTTATATGCATACAATATACACATTAAATCTTTATGATTGTTTAAGTGTATAGATATCAGCAAACTATAAAAGAAGTGAAGCTATTTTTAAAAGTAATTGGTTTTAACAAGCTATTAGACTATGCACAGATAAAAGTACATAGGCATTCCTTAAGCCACAAATATGGAATGAATATGACAAGAGAAAACAGATGTCAAAAGGTAATTAAAAGAAGAAAAAACTCAGCCTAATTTACTTTACTAAAACACAGAAATCTACACAAAGTCCTAGTGATAATACAGGAAAAAGACAACTGAAAAATCAATACAATGTTTGGTTCCATTTAATAATGCCTGGTGTGAGTTGTTCTTCATGACTTCACATAACTAGTTGCTAGAAGTGATAGAACAGAGGAGAGGAGGGGGAAGTGGGAAAATGAAAAGAAAAAAAAAAGCATAAACCAAAACCAAAACAAAACATAACCTCACGAGGATAAGTAAAAATCAAATGTGTACAGGATAAAATTAAATTTATTTTTTGTAAATTATTGATGTATATGTTAAAAAAATTTATAGTCATGCAACATTAATGGGGATTTGCTTAGGAAGTATAAAGGGGAAAAGAAAATATTTATTTTACAGGTATGTATTTATCACAGAAAAACGGTTACATTAAGATAATTGAGTCTCAAGTCAAAATATTGTCAGGTTCACCAAAGTAGATGCTGACCTTCTGTATCAGTAGAGCATGAAATTATTTGTCCTGTACACTTTTTTATATTTTTATTGCTTCCTTAGACAAGATCATACATGAGCTTAACTGTAATATAATGTTTAAGCAGGACATTCATCTTTGCTTTAGGAGCATAAATCAAGTATACAAAAAGAAGCTCTCTTAGGAGTCATCCACATTAAACAATGCACCACTATTTTATGGTTAATATGCTAACGTAGTCACAGATCGTAAAGCACAAGCGTGCTTATCAGCAGAGTTATGGTTATCTTTCCAAAACCTTGAAATATAAATGGCATATGCAGTACCACATCTTCAACGAGATTGAGTTAAAGATTTTAAAATATTTTCTTAAAAATTCTACAAAATTTCACAGTATTTTAAAAATTACATAACCCTATGCAACATATGTACCATTTGTTCTATGATTCAAATATGTTTCTTGGTTTGGCTATCATTGCACTCCAGGGCAGTAGCAAAGCCTTTGACTGAAACATAGATTTTACTCAATCTGCTATGGTTTTTCTGAGAGGCAGTCCTAGAGATATGTAATAGCAAGATAAACAGCCCTTGTAAACCCAGCCCCAAGGAGTTATATGATACAGGCTGCACTGCTAGGTAGAGTTTTGTTTGAAGTAGAGCAGTCAGGCCTAGCACACCAAGTCCTGCCTCCAGCAAGCCCTACCTTAGGGGATTTCTGTATGAACTCTCCCCCTTCCAATCTGAAAATTGTTCACTTTACAATTTCCATGAATTTATTTTTTAGGCAGTATTATCTCTCACTACACTCGAGTGGACGAATGCTCATCAAAGAATCTTACTTAAGGCAAAACTCACTGAGATTTCTGGGTTTCTTTCTGAAGATATCTTGCTCATTATTGAACTCTGTCCGACAAAACAACATCAATTTTCAGCTCCCTGCTCTTTCCCCAGCTATAGTCTCTGTCCCTCTGTACCCTCTGCAAAAATACTTATCCAGGTAAAAAATTGGTTGGTCATTGGGCTCACAATTGTTTGTGTCTTTTTCCTCAGATCGTGGCCATGCTCTGCCAATTACCCAGGGTCTGAAAACTATTACATACATTTTGTTCAGATTTCACTGCTTACAGTGATATTAAATCTGTTCTTTGCTATTCCAAGATGGCCAAAATAGGGAGTTTCCTTAGGCTGCTTCCAATATTTTAGAACAGAAAAATTAGAAGTTTTATGTGTCAGTACGTAGAATCTGACAAAGGATGTCTGGTCAGCAACGCTAATAATAAATGCTTAATTTAAAGGAGTTATACTGTATCTCAAAAGATCTTTCAAAGAGGTTCTAATATAATGCAGTGTAAGGTGGGTACTTTAATTCACTAGTTTCTTGAAATGTGTCCTTATTGCAGATGTTAGGTTTCACATTAATCAGAAAATGAATCCTAAATCAGACTATTTCATAAAACTTTTCAATAAGAAAATTAGAAAAGTTACAAATTTTCACATATTTGCAAGTATATCATAAATTTAGTAATACTACTTGTGGGATTAAAAATGAAAATCTATCAAGAAATATGGTCAGCATTTCCTCATGCAGACTGGAATATTAGAAGTGATGATAAATTATAGATATGATTGAATGTGGAGGTGAATGATTAAACTGGAAGCAAAGAGTAAGCAGTCAATAAATACACTTTGACTGATTTACAGGCAAGGTTGTAATCTTAAATGTAACCAAAGTTAAGGAAAAAAGCCTACACTAAAAGCAAAAGAAATAAATGCTAATAAGATGTTATTATAAATCTCCTAGCCTTAAGCCAGAATCCTTTATTTCCTAGATCAGGTAAACCAAATATGTAGGTTTGCTTATCTCTGAAACCAATAAGCTCATTTTTCTATTATGTCAAGTTAGAAAATATTGGATAAATATACCATATCTGAAAATGTGTATATCTTCTGTTGTTTTGATGATAAATGCTAATAACATAGTGGAGAGTCTAACTTAGAATGTGAACTATAAGATGTGGATATCTGTAATTTCCAATTTGTTGACATTAGAACTATTCTTAAGAGAATTAAAAGATACAGCAAAGGTTTTTATTCTAGCCTTCATATATTTCCCTTTTATCGTTAAATTTTTAGAATTAAAATATGTATATACTCAGTGTTTTTAATTGTAAATAAGTACAATAACTTAACCTACATGTTTCCCTTTTATCCTCCAAACAAGTAACCACAGTTTCCCATACCTTTAAAGTACATTTAAAAAAAAAAGACATAATTTTTGGGAATATTAATCCAGGATTACTGAAATAATATCAGACTATTACCTTTAACACTCCTCATCCACAATAGGATCCCCATTTAATACCTAGTTAATAGCAAACTACATTATAATGATCTCCTCATGTTTATAAGTAGCAGAGGTTAAGATTAACCTGGAGTTGGAAAGATTCTGCTATTAAGAAGAGCAGATTTTTCCATGGCAATGCCACAGAGAATGTATTTGGAGTAACAAAATCTTGTGTAATTCTAAAATCACTGCACTGACTTTTTCCCAGAAGTTGAGTAGTTGGTCCTACACTAATCTGGTAATGTTATACTAAGATAAAATAACTATTTTCCAGCCACAGAAAGCACACATTTTTTGCTAACATCCAAGGAATTCAATCATGTCCTCCCATTGACGACATAAGTATTCATAGTCATATTACTGACAGCATGTTCAACTTATTCTCATGGAAGTTTGACATGATATTTACAATATATTTCATGCATATTTTCCTAAATAGGCACGTAAGTTATTTTTCTAGTTAGAACTATGCATTTTGATAGCAAAAATACAAAGACTTAGAAACCAAACTCACTTTCAGAAATTGCACCATTCATTTGGAATGCAGAATTTTTCAGAGAAGAAAACTACAGTTCACTTACCTCTTGAGTCAGGTTATTTGTTGCTTTCAGAAGTCACAGGAACTGACTCTCACTAACCTGTCTGGTTAATTTCATTGTGTCTTTACTGATGAAATGCAGGCAAATATATGATTTATTAACAGGACCCGTGCTACAATAAGAACAGATAAATTAGTTGACCTAGTGGATGTCCTCAAATGCCTCAGAGAATTAAATGCCCAGCTGAGAACAATTCCAATCAATGACAATATCTTAGGTGCAGTAAGATCTCACAATCTGAGATTATCGCTCAGCCACAAACTTCAGATTGCCAATTAGGCACAGGAGAGGAGCTTCAAATTTCAATTAAGTTCTGGAAAAATCTCAAAGCTTGGGCAGCTCGGTTTTAATTAAGGGTCTTATCCCACAATTTGTAACACAGGTGTAATAGAATAGGGGGAAACAGTTAATTTTTTATAAATCTCTGAAATAAATCTCAATGTCAAAAATATTTAATCATGTTTGTTTTGCTGTGTGTCATTCCTCTATATTGCTCCTCAGGAAAATAAACTGAATTTCACCATAATGACTCTTTAACCACATGTGAAATTATAATATAGCAGAAACGTCAAAACAGAAAAAAAATGCAGCAACACTAATATCAAACATGTATAGAACTCTTTTTTTTAAGATTTATTTATTCATATATACAAGAATTGGGGTACAGGCCAGCTGTGTGGGAGGGTGAGAGGATTCACCAGAGACAGAGTGGGGACAGAACAGGCAGACTGACGAAATACGCTGTTGAGGGGAGCAGGGGGCGCAACAGGAGAGGTGTGCCATGCCATGTGGGACCCTCGCCGGCAGGCTGGGATCATATCCACGCTGCAGAGACTGCAGACAGCTTTACATTGCGGCGCTCAAACCTCTGCGCCACTAGGGGAGGTCCCGAACTCTGTTTTTATAAAACATGTTAGCTGTTTTTTTTATGTTATACAATATCTTGTCATTAGGATTCTTTCCTTCTGTGGATTTTTAACATAGCATGATAAATTAACACAGCTTACACCTGAAAAAAAAAAAAAACACTAAGAAGAGGATATTGTTACTGGGAAAAATCTTTATGTAGCTGTCTATCTGTATCTTTCATCTATTTATCATCTATCGATCTATCAATCATCTATTTATCTCATATATCTGCCAATCATCTATCATTTTTCTGTCTGTAGTGCCATATTTGAGTTAGTTACTATTGAGGTTCAGATGACAATGTTATGATTCTGAAAAATAGTTTATACAAATAAGTCACATTATTTGCTTGTACTTGGAATTGTGCAAATTTCACAGGCTAATTATGTAGCATGAATATATGCCACACCTATACATGTTAGAACTGATTATGCACTCATTCCACAATATTTTTTGGTACATTATTTTCCTTCTCCTGGGTTGGAATCCATACCTTTATTTAAGGAATACATAAAAGGAAATGGTTTTAGCCACCTATCAAATGTGAAAACATTCAATGCAATCAATGCTTGCTTGCTTTTCAATAGCACAAGATCTAAGGATATAATTCTGCAAAAATATTATATGAGGGCTGAGTCTTCCACACAATATCTTTCACTAGTGAACACACTTTACCATATCAATATTTATGTTAGCAAAGAATTTTCACAAATTTGAGTATCTTCTTACATTATTTTTTTGATTTGTAAATATATGTACAGAAATTGGTGAAGATTCTAAGGCAAATTATAAATCAGAGGTAATAGTATATCAGAAAACCAGCTTAATATGTGCTTTGCCTATCTTCTTGGGAAGATTTTAAATATTTTCTTAACATGTGAGCTGAACTTTGCTAAGCAGGCTCACCAAATAAAAGAAATTTAGGTTTAAAATATCCAGTATCTCAATTCATAATAAATACAACCTTTAAGGTATTGGTATAATTTTCTTGAACAAATTCTTTAAGGAATCTTGCTTTCTATAGGAGAGCCCTAGTAGCATAAAGATAGAGGATAAAAATGTTTTCTTCTGATAATATTTTCACAATAATTTTAGAACTAAAAATCAGATTATATTTTGTATATCAATAAGTAACAATGTAATATTGTATTTATATAAAACTTTCATCTAAGGGATACCAAAGTAATTTAGGTTTAGATATATAATTTTGAAACTCGAGAGGAAATGCCCGCCTTCCTTCCATTAGCATTTATATTGAGAACCCAACAGATTTTGGTTAATAAAGGATTGAGCACCAACTGCAAGTTTGTTGGTTTCTATAGAATTGCATGAGTGCATATCATGTTGTCTGGGGAACTAAAATGTCTATCAATACAATTGCCCCTTGTTTGGATTTTGAGAGCAATATGGACACTTTTATGGATTACAAACTATATGCAATATGTATGACCACACTCATATTACTATGTTGACAAGGACAGATGGCCATTGAATATGATGGAAATATAAAGAATATCATTATTTGAAAGTAGATCCATATCTAACATCAAATGTTTCCTTTCCTTTTCTGTTTGTTCTTCCTAAATCCATTATATAGTTACATACAACACCTATGTCCACAAGGTATATAACCCATGCATTTCAAATGTTTTAGAAAGATTACATATATTTAAAATATTTGGAATTTTATTTGTCAATCCAATGAATTGCCGGTAAATTCATTATCATTTACTTGAAAATATTTCCAGCTTAATTTAATTAGCCATGTAATATTAAGGGTGATTTAATTATACACTCAGTAAAAAAAAAAGAAAAGGTAACTTACATCAACTGGTTTATAATATTCCTCTTTGAATCACAATTGATATAAACTCTGAAATTTTCACCAGTTTACATTTATTTTAATTAAATCCTTTATTATGGTTAAATCCAATTTATTAGTGTTTTTATAAGACAATAATTTGAATACAGATAAATGAGTTTTCTTATTACAGAAAGTAATGTTACCATAAAATAGAACACGCTATGTCAATAAAATCATCTGTGACTTGACTATGCCTTCCTGTACCTGCCTATGAATTTTGACTAACTTTGCCACATTTTTGTCTATTTATGTAGATTAGTTTTCTGTGCCTACCTTGATAGTTTTTCCTTCATCTATCTACTACTCATATTTCCAAGTCTTTAAGTACTTTTGCTGCAGTCTACCAGAATTAAGGGTCAGGGCATGCATATACTCACAGTATTTATTTTAAAATACCTTTTAATAATCCTTTCTTTTTCATAAATAGGACATCTAATTAGGGGTTAATTAATAAGCAGCGGGCCTCCCTGGTGGCGCAGTGGTTGAGCGCTGGGTTGCCAAGCTGCCCGCAGCCTCTGCAGCACTGGTTCGATTCCCGGCTGCTCCCCGGCCACCAGAGGAGGGTCCCACATGGCGCGCAGACCTCTCCTGCCGCCCACTGCTCCCCTCAGCAGTGTACTTCGGTCCTTCTGCCTGCTCTGCTCCCCGCTCTGGCTCTGGTGAATTCTCCCACCCTCCCGCGCTTCTGACTGTACCCAGTGCTTGTATAAATAAATAAAAATAAATCTTTAAAAAAAATTAATAAGCAGCAACTTACATACAATACTTCTAAGGATGAAAAAAAAAGTGATCCTATTCCAAAAACCTGTTTCTGTTAGCCTTCATAATTGTAGTGGCAGGAAGGCACGGAGCAGGTTTTCTGTGATCCGAGCAGACGGGGTAAAGGAGGAGAGAGTCCTGGAGCCCTCAGTGGCTTTACCAGGCTTTTATTGGGATTTGCCAGGCACACAGCAGGCAGGGGGGCCTACCAGCCTCCCAGACCCCAGCAAATCTTCACTCTTTCTGGGCTCTCCAGCATTGTCTGGTGGTCTCTGCTCTCTCGTGTTTCACTTGGCGCCCCGGTGACGCTGCCCTTTTAAGCCCAGTCTCTCAGCACAGGTGTATGCACTTATGCATGCCCACACCCTACTCCAGGTTCCCACCATCAGGCATGCATTCAGGACCGCAAGGATCCATCATCAATCCTAATGGCAGGAGGGCAGAAAAACCTGATACTTTTTACCTTACCCTACAATAATGTTCAAGATATTAAGACAAGATACTGTTTTTTTTGTAATGCTACAGAAGGAGTAACTAGATAAAACTAATAATGCCACTTGAAGAGGTAAGTTAATAAACCATCCCCTCTCATTAATGCTGGATGGTTAGGAGCCAAAGGAGACCTAAATCATCTCACGAGTGCATAGCAAGTCTCATAAGTTGAACAAAGGACTTATTCTAACTCTAGTCCTAATTGATCTAAAATCTTTTAATTCACCTTCAATATCAGCAAAATATGGGTAATGTATCATCATTTGCATTATATACCAAGTGTAGGGTAAGGTAAAAGGTATCAGGCTTTTCTACCCTCCTGCCGTCAGGTTAGATGAGGGAACCCTTTGATCCTGATTGCATTTCTGATGGTGGGCAGCTGAAGTGGGTACAGCTGAGCTAAGAGACTGATTTATAAGGGTGGTGCAGCAGAGTGTGGTGTGGTGGTAGTACGGTGTTAAGGGTGGAGCAGTGGAGTGTACAGAGGAGTGTGGCGACTACAAACAACGGCGAAGAGTATGTGGCTGCTAGAACCGTTCATAAACCTGCCTGGATTGGGTTGGTTGCTTTACACCAAGTATCTAAGTTAGATACCTCATTCCAGTTGCTCTAGTTTAAATTATTGTAGCAAATTAAGATGGTCTTATTTTCAAATTTCTAACTTGTTTTCAACAAAACACAAGTAATTCTAGAACTGGAATTACTTAAGAAATATATACTTATACTTTTTGTAAAAACAGGATTTTTCCTTGTGCATGTCAAATTCCAAAAATACCAGCTGGTTTCACCATGTGTAGTGAGATTTCATATCTATGCCTCAGACAAAACAATTTTTCTTATGAATTTTCTTTTCTTTGTTTTTGGTAGTCACAACAACGTAAACTTATAAACATGTACCAATATGGTGAGACACTAGAGGGAAGGAAAAAAAATCTTAGAGGTAACCCAAACAATTAAAATGTAAAGAGGTTTTCATTTCAAACAGCTGCTCAAGAGAAAACTATAGTGGTCCTTAGAAGAACAAAGTCAGATTTCTTTCTCAAACTCACATAAAAATATGAGTTAAATTTTCATAGTGTGTGTGTTGTGCGTGTGTGTGATTTCAAAATGATTGCTCATTTAAATTTTCCATTGACTTTATTGTTTGTAGATTTCAAGCACCTCTGTAAAGACACATAATTTAGTCATTTCCCTTGTGTAGATCACATCCTCCATTCAACTCCTTTTTATTGTTTGTTTATTGAGGTAGCATTGTTTTACAATACCATATGTATTACAGAGGCATAAGATCACACCTCTTCAGAAGAATGTCATCATACTACACACACCAGCAAACACACTCAATACTTCACCATTGTCCACTGGAGCCCCTCCCTACTGTGTTTACCCTTCTTCCTTCCCCAACCTTGTAGAGTTTGTTATTGGTTTGGTTTCCTCTGGTCCTTTCCTTTGTTTCTTCATATTCCACATACACATAAAACCATTCATTATCATTTATATTTGTTTTTCCTCTTCTGACTCATTTGGTTTAGGATTATCTCTATCAGTATTTAATTCTTTTTGATGTTATGATTGAAACACTAAGATTATTTTTTAAAAAATCAACAAAGTTTGCCCATCTGTTTTTGGACTTTCAGTTGTGTTCCATGGATTGATGTGTCTATTTTTTATGTAGTATATAGTTTTAATTGTGACAATTTTGTAATGCTGTTTAATATAAACTTGTTGACTTTAAGGATAGCAACATCATTTTTTTCAATTATAGCTATCTTCTAACAGACTTATAATCTTTGCACATGCATCTTTTAAAATAAACAAATAGTATTTACATTAAGTAATAATACACAATTTTAAATGGATAAAATTAAATCACTTGATTTTTTCTCTCATAAATTCTTATATTAATATTAAGAAATTGATAAAATACAGTACTCTGAAAATATGTATTAGATCAAATTGTCAAGTTATGCTTTTATGGGAGTTAAACAAGTTAATTATACACACACAATTGTGTAAGAATTAAGTATGAATTCCTTAAAAGTTAAGTGTCAGTTGTGTAACTGGTAAGAACAAAACAAAGCACATCAAAGTCAGAGGTATGTATATGTACAAATGTAGATGTTTTTATAGATTTATATATATATCTATACACATAGGTATAAATGGAAATATATCTATTTCCTTTTAGGTCTGGCAGTTAATATGTTAATACAAGCAAATATGTACATTAATAAATAGAATGAAAATAATTTTAATGAAATAAGCTGAAATAGGGCCTCCCTGGTTGCCAGCAGGTTGAGTGCAATGCTGTGAAGCTGTCTGCAGCCTCTGTAGCATGAGTTCGATTCCCAGCCTGCCAGGGAGATTGCCACATGGTGTGACAGACCTCTCCTATCACGCCCCCTACTCCCCTCAGCAGTGTGTTTCGATCCTCTGCCTGTTCTGCTCCCGGCTCTATCTCTTGTGAATCCTCTCACTCTCCCGCACCTCTGGCCTCTTCCCCAGTTCATGTATAAAAATAAATAAATCTTTAAAAAAAAAAAAGAAAGAAGCTGAAATAAAGTCTATCTAAACTTCAGTAAGTGGATTGCATGCAGCATTTCCTTTTAATGATGTATAATAATTCTCTTTATCATGAAAAGGTATACTCTTGGTGCCTAAATTATTTTATATTCTTATAAAGTTGAAAAAAGTTAGTGATAATTTTCTTAATTTTATACACAAACATTTGCATAAGAGTGTGTGTGTGTGTGTGTGTGTAGTCTTCTCATGAATAGTTGGACAACCTTAAAATACCCTCTTTATACAGACAGTTATTTTAGAAAACATATATTATGTGATGATTATTCTGTGACAACTATTTATGTAATGGTTCTTTTAATCTTCAATAAACTTTAAGAATTAAGTGGCCAGAAAATATGGCCAGAAATATGAAAAACTATATTTTAAAAAATATATTATTTTTAAAATCTAAAATAATGAGTGTTCCACTGGTGTGTGAGAATGTATTAGCTTTGTAAGAAAGCAACTGATTCAGAAAAGGACAGAAAAATAAAACAGGATAGAGAGATAAGACAGTAAAGAAATAATTAAATTAGATAATGCAGAATGTAAGTGAAATACATCAAAATTCTTAGTGTTACATTCTGTGTATATTTTATTCTAAGGAAATGAAATCATTAAAAAAAGTATAAATTTGGTGCCATTAGAGAACGCTTGAAGTGAAGAAGCAAAACCTGATGCTAGATTTCTTTAATTTAATAGATTTTCTTAGTTTAATAAATATTTGATTGAATTATGGTAAATTCATTTTAAATGTCTTGTTCAGGATTTCAGATAGTATACCCATGAGGTTAGCTAAACCAGAGAAAAAGAGTAAATGTAATAATTATTTCTAGTTAATTTTGTGACTACATTGTCAGAAATTTTCATTTTCAATTATTATCATGTATGTAAATCAGATTAGAGTTGCTATTCACCATCCGAATTTCAAAGCCTAACTTAAAAAATATGTGAAATGAAGGGTAACATATAGATTGCATTTACAGCAGGATGATAGTAAAATACTTCAGATATTGTGATGGTGAAAAAAGAAATCCTTTTGAAAACTTTTGTGATTCCACATAGCCAAATAAATCAGGATTGTATGTTTACGCAACTGAATTATGTGCTTATCATAAAATAAATCTGGAAAGCTGGCTACAATAATGAGTATACTCACACAACATCAATATTTCATTTACTAATAGTAATGTATAGCTGAAGACAGTTTATAATGTAGACTTACTCTGTAGAGCAAAGTACTGATTATGCTAGAGGATTGTTTATCATCTTTGTTTGAGGCTGCAAGTCTATATAAAAAATTGAAGATCAGATTTTGATAAGATATTATTGAAATTAATAGAGTTGCAAAATATATAATCCACATGTAATTCTTATGAAATAAGATATATGTTTCCCATCCAAATGGAAAGTGGTATTTTCTTCCTATTTTTCTTCAGTACTGGGTCTTGTAAACACCACTTTAAAGAATATAAAGCATTTTAAAAATCAATATGTTCCTATAAGACTTAGGAAATTATAATGTAAATACAACCCAATTATTCAAAAGTTATACCACAAAGTGAGTTAGGTTATTTTTAACCCAGGTGTAGGTATCCACCTACCTATTTTTTAATTGGGGCTTAGTAAAATGGAATGCCTTATTTATGATTACAGAAGTACGGATGTTCAGGAAATAGAAGTTTCACAGTTTCCATCAATTCTGCAGAAACAGATGTAGGTTTTAGAAATCTAAGTTCAAAGAGTTAATTAAATTACAGATTATTGATTTTTGCCTACCATATGAAAATCCTTAAAGAGGAACTGGACCATTCATGTAGAAAGAAATTCTGGCTTTGAAGAAATAAATAGGCACATGGGAGAACCTGTGAGCTGGTCATGTGGCAGCTCTTGGCTGCTGCATTTTCTCACTTTTCTTGCTATTTATAACCATAAATGTTTTGAACAGTATTTGGATATCATGCAGGAGATTCACCAATTGGTATTTGTGTGGTGTTTTTCTCATGATTAGATGAGGAGTATGGATTTCTCTGAGAAAATCCAGAGACATAAAATGCCATCACATCAAATGTACATATTATGAACATTATCAATTACTGTTGATATTGCAATACATACATACATGGAACAATTAAATAATTGATGGAAGATTTCTTAATGTTGCAGTGGGAGTTTGTGTATAAGAGGAAGCCAGAAGGATAAATGTGGTAATAGACTGGAGGCATTGGGATAAATCCAAGCTTAACTTAATATAGATACATATTGTCACACAGAAATATTTATAAATATATTTATGTATGCAGGTTTGTATTAGCAGAATTTTTTTTCTGTTTCATGAAAAGGCAAACATTAAAAAAAAAATAGCAATAAGCCAATTTAGTAAACAAATCTTGTTTCCTTATACTATTCTACAGTAAAAGAGCCAGGAATTTCTGTTGAAATATCTGATTTGGGGACTGGGAATGTATATACAAACAAGCCTAAAGGTTGTAATATCAGAAAGAAAGAAGAGAGAATACACACATACACACTGATATAGAGGTATGTCAAAGTAGAGAATACACACATACACACTGATATAGAGGTATGTCAAAGTAGTCCTGGAGCTAACTGATTCAGTC
This sequence comes from Talpa europaea, assembly GCF_964194135.1. Lineage (NCBI taxonomy): Eukaryota > Metazoa > Chordata > Mammalia > Eulipotyphla > Talpidae > Talpa > Talpa europaea. The sequence goes on from NC_140070.1 coordinate 75,630,311, forward strand.
TCTCACTTTCAGCTAAAGTTTAAACAACTTTAGCTATCTTAATATAGCATTATGATGCAAAGGATAGACTAAATATCCATAAGCCCATAAATGAAAAAACTGATAACAGATGGGGATAAAAAGATAAATCTCCCATGAAGAATTATTCCAAATAATTTATGTAGATCCTGTGTCTTCAAGTGGGAGAGTGTAACTTCCAACTCCCTAAGTGTGGCCAGGCTAATGACTTCCAAGATGTACAGTGTGGAAAGAAGGTGAAGTAAAGTGGGGGGCCTCCTTGGTGGCACAAGGGATTAAGTCACAGCACTATGAAGCTACCAGCAGTCACTGCAGCATGAGTTTGATCTCCTCCCAGGGAGATGACCCAAATGGCACAGCAGACCTCTCCTATCTCACCTGCTGCTCCCCTCCGCAGTGTATTTCATCAGTCTGCCTGTTCTGTTCCCCGCTCTGTCTCTGGTGAATCCTCTCATCCCCTGCCTGTCCCCATATCTCTGACCTGTACCCCAGTTCTTGTATGAATAAATACATAAATCTTTCAAAAAAAAAAAGAAGTAAATTGGGAAGAGTGGCAAGGGAGTAACTTCAGAGTGGACAAGCTTCACTAAGATTATTCAGGCCTACAAGTCATAAAGCCTTTGTTATTTTGAATTATTTGCTCAACCAACTTGGAGTAGTATCTGGGAAGTTATTCTGAGTATGGCATCAGAATTTTTGGCATGCTAAATCCCAGGATGTACAGGGCATGTAGAACTGAGAATAAGTGCCTAAAGTAAACTCAGAATATTTAAAGTTCTATCTTGCTAAACCCATTGTCATCATTTTATTTTGGAAAATAAAGCATAATTTATGAATTTAGAAATATAAATAATAATTTAAGGTTTTTCAAATATATAAAAATTTGCAAAAATTATTCTGAAGCAAATAGGAATAGCTACATAATTTACCCCCATTTTTATATGCATGTACCTTATTTTGATGCTATTTAAATCTATTGATTTCCTTGCACCTATAATTGTTCAATAAAGAACTTCTTATTTGATTTGATAGAACAGAAAGAGTGCTGTAACATGATTCTTCATTTTGGCATATTATTTTCTGCCCTTTAAAATGTAGATTTATGTATATTACAATTGCATAATTTTAACTGATGTTTCTGTTGATGAAAACCCAGTTGGTATTTCAAAAAAAAAGGGAAAAATTATTTACCAATTAAAAATCAAGAGAATAAGGTTTTTAATAAGCCTCCTGGGACACTTGTCTTTTGTATCTTTGATAAATACATGATTATAAGGACAAATTATATGAGCAGCAATAATTTCCCAGTAATATGATCATTAAAAGATCTTCCAACTGCAATATATCAGTATTAATTGGGGACAGATGATCATTTTAGTGACATGCTCAAGTCATTATCCATATTTCAATTCTTCATGAATACCTGAATATTCTTAATTAAGTGATTATTTTTTAAAGATTTTCATTGCAAAGATCTCAATAAAACTGTTTATTTTAGAATTAGGAAAATAAAGAATTAAGATATAGTTAACTATATCTATTTGGGAAAAATATTTGGGGGAAGTGAACCAAATATTAACTTTCAGTTGCTTTTAGATGTAGAAAGATGATGGTATTTATATAATTGTGCTGTTCTGCATGAACTTTGTAAAATAGTATTGTCAGCTTTGTTTGCAAGCAAAATCATTGTGTGTTAAACATGGATATGTGTGCTCTGAATCAGCAATCCAAATATTAGAACACAATTTGTTAATTAAATAGATGCTCAAATTATCAAATAACATACCCCCAAACTCCCTATCAAAATATTGTATTTCCTAATGATTATTACTGTTTTGTTTATATTGCTTAATGCCTGTGTGCATCTTTCATCATTTATGAAATGCAAACTACACTGTCTTTTGTATTTGAAGGGATTCTGAAGCAAATTAAGTTTGCTCATGTGGTCAATCTTTCTATGATTAACTGGGTGATTTCAAATTTTGAATAAATCATAAATACATTAGATGACCAATAAGATTACCAATAAGTCAAAAGGCATTTGTACTATAGACTTAGCTTCTAAATGTCAGTTAGTGGTCATTTTAATGGTACATGATTCAATATTGCATATCTTTAGGATACATTCAATTTTGATACAGTATATCATGCTTATTCCCTCTTACAAAATCATAATTGTTTTTCTGTATTTCCCAAAAGCTACTCTCCCTTTTGGCTTCTTTTATGCCTCTCTTTTCTGGTTCCTACTTCCTTGACTACTTTTTCCTTCCTAATTTGATATGCATTTTCTTTCTAATTTGAAATACATAAATATCAAGAGACAGGATGGGGAGCACAAATTCTGTTAGTTACTCATTTACTCATTCTGTTAGTTACTCATCACAAATTCTGTTAGTTACTCATTTTCTCTTCCATTTTCTCCTCCTACCATAATAAGCTTATATCCATATTCATTGTTTTATGAATCTCAAAATGGTGTCCCCCTGCCTTGAGCTACTGTCATTGCTTTGTTACAATTTTATTATCTCATTTATACTTACAAAAGTTGGTAACTAATGCTGTTATTATTCTCTAATTTCAGAAAAAAAAAAAAGTCACAGGAAGACTAAATTACTTGCTCAAGACCATACAGGAAAATGGTGGAGCCAGTCTTTAAACCAAAACAGAAATCCTCCACTTACTGTATTTTGTGAATTTTGAACCTTTAATTTAACAAATTAAGTTCCAAAAAAATACGTTATTTTTTCCTAATCTGTAATCCAGTCTTTCAAGCTAGCATTGTCATTATTTTTTAAATTTAAATTCAGGGCCTTCCTGGTGGCACAAGGGGTTAAGTCTTAGCACCATGAAGTTATCAGTAGCCACTGCAGCACAAGTTTGATCCCCGGGGCCAGTACGGGAGCTGACCCACATGGCACAGCAGACCTCTCCTTTCTTGCCCGCTGCTCCCTCAGCAGTATGTCGGTAGATATGCCTGCTCTGCTCCCCACCCTGTCTCTGGTGAATCCTCTCGCCCTCTCACACCTCTGGCCTACACCCCAGGTCTTGTATGCATAAATAAATAAATCTTAAAAATAAATGTAAATCCAATACATTTTATCACTCCTCATTCACACATGACTTTCACATTTAACCTCCCCATGCCCAGCTTCACTGTCATAATTCTGAATTTTGTCACTTTTTATTTTGGCAATTATAGCAGTACCCAACTGCTGTCATTTTCTCACCTACCCTGTTTCCAATAAAAAGTCATCACAATACCTAAATTCTCTTCCCAAAAGTCAAAAATGGCTCTGTTACAATATTTCAAAATTTTCAAACTATAATCTTTAGATTATAGCATTTTAAATATCTGTATGCCTTAAACTGGCATCAGGCCTGCCCAGGCTAACTATATTAGTCTCCACAGAACATTAAGAAACAAAACTAAAACACATTTATCTCTGGCTCAATGAGCAAAACCTTATGTGGTAATTGGATACCCCTTTATTGCTGACAGGGCCAAACCTCCAACCTAATAGCATTGTCATAGTTCCCTTGCCGTGACAAATCTCATTCTAAAAGGCTTCGTTGGAAATTTCTATTAATAGCCTTCTTGAGAAACAAATGAGAGAACAAAAGGTGCCTTATCAACTCTCTCACACTTGACCTCATGAGTATACTTTGCATGACTTGTTTATTTCTTTGCTATTAGACAAATTGAAAGTAACTAACTAACAGGTCTCCATTCTCAGTTCTCATTTGTCTATGCAAACAGACCAGCTTTTGAAGTGACCCAGTCACAGACTTTCAAAGAGGTCCACCAGCTTAAATGTTTCTGTGAAATCTCCACCATGTCCCTAATGAATCCTCCGTGAAATCTTTTGCATTCTAGAGACACTGTTTGGTGCGTTCTGTTCCTTCAGTTGAAATATTTACTTTGACAAACTGTCTTGTTCTGCAAAACATATAAATATTATCTCCTCAAATCCAGCCTGTTACCCAACTTTTCCAAGCAGTCTATCGATCTGTATTCTGCATGCTGTTTCTTTGAGTTTCTGATATTTTTTGAAATTAATTTGTTTCCTAACTCTTCTTTTCTTGATAATTAGAACCTTAAGAACAAGAATTTTGCCCATTGATTCACTCTAAATGTCATGCCTTCTTTTTTCACTGCTATCTTTTTATCAGTTCAATAACTTATATCACTTGATTTATGAAGAGTTTCTGCTCTTTTCTGCTCTAGTTGTCTCTTGCAACTTATGGCACTTATGATGATTACTTTGCATTATAGTTATGATTTTGTATTTTTTCATCTCTTTACCACCCTGTGCCCTGACCTTTAAACCAGCAATACTGTGAAGATAAGGATTTTAATCTTTCTGAATTTCATTCTGTCCAAAGCCCCTACCACATTTTTAGGTATTTAATAGGATTAGAATAATGGTTTTTAGAATACTGTTTCAAAAATCAAGGAAAAGCTGGCTTGACAGATTGATGATGATCTTCCTATTTAAGACTCTGTTAATCTTTATTATAAGCTATTTTACCTCCAAAAATGGTGTGTCCTCATTTCATTCAAACTACATTTTATAAGAAATTTAATTTGCAATTTTTCAAATACATAAGAAACTGACCACACAATACATTGGCTCAATACATTGGTTCATGTCCAATATTTAAGGAATACATCATAGCTAAAAGATTAATAATGTGGGATAATTACTTTGGAATGCAGTAGCTTTGATATTATGTTAGTTTGGACCTCTGTGATAGTGAAATAGATGAAGAGATTTGGAGATATTCCAAAATATCTTTTGGAAATAAAGCAAACAGGAATTGCTCCTAGAATTGAGAAAGAAAAAGTAGAATTGCAGATAACTTTTGGGCCCAAGATGGTGAAATTTACTAACTAATACTAAGTAAGGGTTTGATGAAGGTGGAATCAAGACTTTGTTTTTTGCTATGTATTTCAGATGCCTGTTAAAAAACACGGTTGAATATTTGAGCTTGGCTTTCAGGAAAAGGGGTAGAGATAAATAGGTAGTTATAGTACTAACTTAATGTGATTCATTATTCTTTATAACTTTCTTCCATCATGGGACCTAGTAGAACAATTAAATGCCTCCAATCCAAAGACTTTGGACTTGGTCAATATACCTTCTTGTGACCAATAGAACATTAAGGAAGTTGACATAAATGGACACTTGCCTATTTAAGTTTTCCTTCATGCAATTCTGCCATCTTCCATAAAAAGACAATACCCCTAGTTGCTAGTTGCTGTTAAGTCGAGGAGAATGAAGAGATGCTCAGAGTAAGCCTGCACAACACACAAATTTGATGTGAAGTTAACAGATCCCAGGAGAACTACAACACTGTATACTCTGGCAAAATAAATACTTGGTGAGTTTTGCATTGGATTTTTCTTGAGAATTATTGTAGTAGACACCTGGTAGATACAGGAGCAACTGATTATATATATGTGGTAGAGTAGAAGTGTAAAATTAGTCATCTAGACAAGGAGAAAACAAAAGAAATGATAATTAAGAATTTATACTAGTGCACACAAACATTTTGAAATAGGATTATTTGATAGAGGAACAGAAAAGGAAATAGAGATTGGTCAGACTTTTGTGTCTATAGTAATCCAAGAAAGTAAGGAATGGGTGTTCAACTTGTAGAATGCAACTAAAAGATAAAGTAAGTTGATACTGGAAATTGTTTCTTATGTTTAACAACATGGAATCCAGAGAAGAACCACAGAAGATATAAATAAATAATGGCTATTCAGTTCTCTGGATAATGTAGTTTATTGTCTTTAAGTTAAAGATTTTGTCAAGTAGAATAAAGAATCCATCTTTTCCAAGTTGTATAAATCTTTGCAAGGGAAACACAGGCATATACTTGCTGAAACCCGTGTACTTTTCTTCTTCTCTCAAGTTATCAGCAAAACATTTTAATTAGTGGTACTCAAGTAATTATTAAATGTGTGAAATTAAGTTCAAGAAAATTTGAGTAGTTCAAGTTATGCTATGCTTATAGAATGACATTTTTTGTCTGTGTCTCTGAATGTTTTGCTGTGTAGCATAACTTTTGACCCAATAGAGTGATTTTCAATATAGCTTTAATTTGGCAAATGTTTAATGTTGTCTAGTTGATGTATTTGTCTTTTTCCTTCACAAAAGATACCTTATTTATCTCACATTGTAACTAAGCTGGAAATAGTTTATTTTTAAAGATGTATTTTATACCTGTGAAATGTATTATTTTTATTAAAAAATCACTTAAGGATTTATATGTTAAACAGTGATTTTTGCCACCAGGTCAATCATACACAATTTTAATTTTAACTGAATAATCTTAAAATAAAAATATTTATTTTAATTCTAGCATTGAGCTTAAGTCTTGATTTGTTACCATAACTATATTCCTTTTGTCTTCCCCAAAGCCATTTCTTTTTAATTTCTTTTTTCCATCCTTGGTCCTTTCTGACTTTTTTCCTTCCCTTCTTATCTCCCTTCTCTCTCCCTTTTTCTCCTTCTCTTTTTTGACAGGTATAAGCATGCATGCACTCTCTCCACACACAAAACATTTCATGTATGTCTTTTGACAAAGTGAAAATGAAAAGGTGATTTATAGACTCCTTTGAAGTGTCACTGAATATTTTATAACACAAAGTGAAGATTAACAACAAAACTCTTTATTACTGATAAGACATTGTTATTCTTCTAACAAATGTACTGTTGAAATAGTTTTCTGGAAAAATAGTGAAGAACTCTGTTTTTTATTTTATTATCTTGAAATAGATTTAAAAAATTACCCCAGCAAGCCCCCTTGATTTTATCATGTGCAAAAGCAATTGTGTTAAAGCTTATTGTAACTTGGAGTGTGTGATGGGGCTAGATGAAGTATTTTGTGTTATTAAAAAGTGACTTTCTTTAATGTCATTCATTGGTTATGGTTTGAACTTTAAAATATTTATTGTCATTTCATAATCATAAGACATTTAGTCTTTCTCTTGTTAATGGAAGTAGAGAAAATTAAGGGGAAATTACATAATTTTATGTACTGCATTTGTATCGATATATCTAAATCATCAGTATATTACCAAAATTCCCATTTTTATACTGGAGGAGAAAGAAGAAGCATTTCAGTTGATAGCACTGTGATTTTCTAAGGAAATGCATACCTTACTCTTCTCCAAGCGGTTTGCCAGTAATTTTAATCACCCTTACCCACTCCTATTATCAGCATTTTATCATTCAATTCAGTCATACTGAGTATAGCTGATTGCCTTGAAAGTTCTGACATATATATATATATATATATACATATATACACATATGTATATATAGGTATGTATTTGTGTGTGTGTGTGTGTGTGTGTGTGTGTATGAAGAAGCTGAGATTCGTAGAGAATGAAATAAGGGACTCAAAACTGACTATTCATTGTGTGTTCACTACACTTGTGTATACTCATTGCTGCTGAATTCCAGAGCTTGTTTTGATGTCCCACACTTAGGATAATTAATTTCCTTGCCTTCCCTAACTTCAATTAAGGGAATGTTAACTCCCTTAAATTATATACCCTGGATTTTCCTTATCCCTAGTCTAAGTGATGTCTGGATTTGAATCACTAAATGTACTCAATTAAATCCTGACTGATAAATCAGTTCTAGTAACTATAAAAACTGCGCCAATTTTTGAGTCTCTTCCTTCTTCCTCTTTCAGTGCTTGAATTTCAAGCATGCACACTAACTTTCTCCAAAACAGCTGATTCCTAAAATTGAACTCTCCCTACATTCCTTTCCTTTGCTATAAGAGGCATTAAAGATGTAAGACTGAACATGGCCCCAGTCCCTTGTACCTACAGCCACTAATAACTGTTATGAGCTACCCAAACTACCTGTCTCCTTAACATTCCCATGCAGGTCTCACACAGAATAATCCCCAGGTCTTTTACTAGAAGTAAAGTCACATTCCTTTATGACAATCCTAAGGGTAAATAACCCCCTGGCCTTGCCTAACTTCAATTAAAGGAATATTAACTCCTCTAAACCCTGTACCCTGAATTTGTCTTATTGGACTATTTTTCCTGACTGCTTATTATTTAATATTCTTCACAATTCTTGCAATACTGTAGGAAAATGTACTATTGCAATATAAAGTGGGATGAAATCACTGCACAGATCTACCCTCAACTAACTATAAAGATAAGAACTCATTCCATAAAATATTTAACTTTAACTAATAAGCATAAAAATTTGTATTCTTTATAAATGAATTTACATATTCCTAAAAATAAGTATACATGGTACTTGATAAATTAATTAAATAAATATGACTTTCTACTTCATCATTACTAATATTCTCTCTAATCACAAACATTGTTATATTAATTGCAATTAATAACCAATAATTCATTTTCTTTTCAAGAAATTCCTTAGCATATTTTAAATGTTCCCATGTGTGTTAGGCATTATCAGCTCCCTCAGTGGGTTCAAGCATAGATATATAAATCCATTTTTCAACTCCAGATGTTAAAAAAGAGGGTAATAAAACTGTCAGATATCATGTATAAAGCAATTTTTGAGAAAGTCAAATTTTATTTGCCGTTCCATCTGCTGAGATGGTTGTCTTCATTACTCAAGAAGTCAGTTCTATAAATTTTTAATGGGTCAATTTCTCAAACTTGGTATAACATCTGGGAAGAAATTAGTCAAATAACACATTCAAGTATGTGAATTTATCTTTGTGAATGAAAGTTTAATCATAGATTCCTTTTTGTTAAGAAAAAAGAATATGACATTTCGCAATAATACATTTTAGGTTATAAGATCAAAGCATTTAAAACATAGCCACGTGTTCAAAAGTTTGAGAAAATGTCACTCCAGACAATGCATCTATCAAGTAATACAGTGGTAAATTGACTTGAATCTGAAGGGATTAAATATAAAAAAAAATCTCTTATTATCTCTTCACTTTTTCCAAGCTTGCTTATCCGATCTTTTGCCATTATTTTCCTGGAATGTATACTAAAACATGCTGGGGAGTTAGAGGACTATATTGTAGGACAATATTCCAGAGTTTTTCTTCAAATTCAAGATACTGTAATTTTAGATATTCATACAGTAGAAGATCCTGATTTTAAAACTATGTCTATCAACTACTTGGAAATAAAAAGGCCAATCATATTGATTTTAAAAATAAATTTAAAAGAATGTGGACTTATTTTTTTTTTTAAGATTTATTTATTTATTTCTACAAGCACTGGGTACAATCAGAAGTGCAGGAGGGTGAGAGAATTCACCAGAGCCAGAGAGGGGAACAGAACAGGCAGACTGACAAAACACAATGCTGAGGGGAGCAGAGGGTGAGGCAGGAGAGGTCTGTGCGCCATGTGGGACCCTAGCTGGTGGCCAGGTATCAAACCGGCACTGCAGAGGCTGCGGGCAGCTTCCCAGTCCAGCGCTCAACCGCTGCGCCACCACAAGGGAGGCCCATGGACTTATTTTTTAAATATAAAACTAAAACTGTTTTAAGTTTAATTTAGTTTTATTTCTTTATACAGTGAAAATAAGGACCTGTATAAAGTGAAAAGCAGATGCTTGTTATTGAAGAAAAAGAGCATTAAATTATGGCTGCATTGGAAATATACAACAGTTCTAGTCATTTTTAACATTGTATTAAATTATTTTCCAACAACATAGTTTCAAATAATATTAAGAAAGTCTAGATGGTGAAACATGAATAAGCTATATAATATATTATAAACTTGTATTCTTAAACTATCCTTTCTGAGAAACCTAGAAAGATAGTTAAAATGTTTAAAGTTATGCACTAAGCATTGTTTGTTTTACTTACTCTATTATATAGAAATAGTAGGACACTTGATAAAGGCAAAATCCAATTTTCTTGGGGAAAGGGATACAAACACTTTCTTGAAATGCTTACTTTTGTTTTTGTTTTTGGTCATAGGTATAAAATACATCTTATAATTTTTTTAATTTTTATTTTATATAATTCTTACATCATTTTTTCATTTTTGCACAATGTATTCATTTTCATTTTGGTTATATTTCCCATAAAATTGCATCCCCCCCCTTTATTTTGAGCCTAGTCCTGCCTTTCCCCGCCCCTTCGCCACCCTAGTGTGTCTCGGGTTTATAGTTGCTTATTGATTATTTTCTTTAAATCTTTTAGATCTTATCAGCAAAAAATATACCATAATAGCAAGATTTCTTCTTGCCTAGAACTCGTCTTGAAACTCAGGGATGAGTCACATGTGTTCTTAAAAAAAAAAAAAAGATTTATTTATTTATGCATACAAGAGCTGGGGTACAGGCCTGAGATGTGGGGGAGGGGAGGAGGGAGTGAGAGGATTCACCAGAGACAGAGTGGGGAACAGAACAGGCAGACTGACTGAAATACACTGCTGAGGGGAGCAGTGGGCGAGACAGAAGAGGTCTGTTTCACCATGTGGGTTGCTCCTTGGCTGCTGGGGATTGAACTTGTTCTGCAGAGGCTGCAGATTGCTTCACAGTGGGGTGCTTAACCCCTTGCGCCACCAGGGAAGCCCTCATATGTGTTCTTTATGTATTTTGCTAACTATCCCTTTGTCAGATGTATGTATTATCTACAATATTTTTTCCCATTCAGTAGGATGTCTTTTTGCTTCAGTGAAAGTTTTACTCACTGCACAGAATCTCTCACTGAGCAAATATTTTATTTTGATGTAGTCCCCTTTTTATATTCTCTTCTGTTTTACTTATTTCTCATATATTATTAATGCAAATGCAAAATGTCACAACTACTCTGAAAAATTGTAAGCTTATTTTAAATTTAAGTATATAGCTCTTATATGATCCAGCCATCCCACATTTGGATATTTATGCTAGAAATAATGAAAACTTTTGTTTATATGAAAACCTAGACACAGATATTTGTAGGGGTTCTATTCAAAATTGAAAAAAATAAAAACTCATATGCCCTTCAGAAGTGAATGATACCCAAACAATGATATATTTATGTAATGGATTATTTTAAATGAATTTAAAGCATATGTAAAAAGATAATAAAATAATAAATCATAATAAAATAATAAAAAAAATAAAAAGAATATGTTGATCCAAATAAGAACTTGGGTGAACCTCAAAAACATTATGCTGAGTGAAAGAAACCAGTCAAACACAATTGCATACTATTTTATTCCATTGAAATGAAATCATTACAGAGATCAAGCATTATGACAGAGAGCAGGTCAGTGAATACCTGTGCTTTGAGGGTGTGGAGTGTATGCGATAGTATGAAGACTAGATTTTGGAATTTTAAAACAGGTTAATATTCTAATTAGAGCTGTGAGTACACTGATCTAAACATGTATTAAATTCAGAAAGCATATAAGAATAAGAAATAGTCAAATTCACTATAAGTAGGTTTTATTTTCTTAAGGAAATAATTACTTTAGCTTTCCTGCTATTCATTAAATGAAGAAAAGAAAAGTGACAAGAATAAGGCAGGAAATATATATGCATGGTCGGGAAAGGTTAATGAGGACATACAATCTGAGCAGAATTAAGATGATGCGGGATCAACTATATGAGGATATAGAACAGATGAATTCTAGATATGAATAAGGACATATGTGAAGAGTAAAGGCAGGAATGAGTCTTGTGTGTTGGAATGGGGGGATAAAAAGGATGACAAGAGTGCCAAAGAGGAGGCATGGGAAGGAAGGTGGCCACAGAATGAGGTCAGGGAAGGGACAGTTGAGAAAAACTTCACAGAACAGATGGGCCCTCAATAATCAGACAACAAAGAAAGGGAATAAAACAACTTTTACAATAAAGGATGAAAGACTTTAGGAGATATCTTAAAAATAAATTAAAACAGCCAAGAAGAAGGTGATTAGGCATATGAAAAGATATTTCTTCAATTGTCACCAGAGAATTGCATATTAAAAAAAATGGGATATTATTATGCAATTATGAGATGGGTTAAACTTCTGGATGCTGACAACAACAAAAATGCTGACAAAGAGATACCCCACAGACTGGGAGAAAATTTTTGCACACAACACTAATGGCTGACCACAAAAATCTACAAAGAGCTGAAGAGACCCAATGAAAACAAAGTAAATAATCCAGTCAAAAAATGGGCAGAAGAGCTAAAAAAGGAACTTCTCCAAAGAGAAAATGCAAATGGCTAACAGGCATATGAAAAAAAAAATGTTTACCATCACTTGTAATCAGGGAAATAGAAATCAAAACTACAGTGAGATACCATCCTACACCAGTGAGAATGGTACATATTAAAAAAAAACTAGCAACAACAAATGTTGGCGAGGATGTGGAGAAAAAGGAACCCTCCTGCACTGCTGGTGGGAGTGCAAACTGGTCCAACCACTATGGAGAGCTGTGTGAAGTTTCCTCAACCTGCTAAGGATGGAGCTTCCATATAATCCAGCAATTCCACCCCTAGGTATTTACCCAAAGGACACATAATCATTAATTCAAAAGGACACCTGCACCCCTATGTTTATAGCAGCACTATTTACAATAGCTAAGCTATGGAAACAATCCAAATGCCCAAAAATAGATGACTGGATCAAGAAGATGTGATACGCATACACAGCAATCAAAAAAGATAAACTCATGCAGTTTGCAGCAACATGGATGGAGCTGGAAGGGATCATGCTCAGCAAAATAAGCCAGAAAGAAAAGGAAAAATACCCGATGGTCTCACTCATAGCAGGAATGTAGAAAACCTAAATAAGGGACCAGGAAAAAGACTAATTATAATAAAGTAAAAATCAAAATCAACAAGCAAGTGTAAACCAGAGACACAAAACAGGGACGGGGAGGGTAGGAAGGGTTAGGGTCAAAAAAGGGGGGTGGGGATTGTATGTGGAATATAACCAAGATGAAAATGCATACATTGTGCAAAAATGAAAAAATGTAAAAATATATAAAAAATAAAATAAAATAAAATAAAAATGCTGGTGTGGTAGTACACTATCTGTCATACTTTGCTGGTGGGAATGCAAAATGATAGAGACCCTTTGTAAAAGAGAGTAATGATTTCCAGCAAAACTAAACTCATACTTTCATACAATTCTAGCAATGGCATGCCTGGATATTTACCCAAAAGAAAACTTATGTCCACACCAAATGAATAAATACTTGTTTCCACACCAAAACCTATACCTAAATGTTTATATCAACTTTATTAATAATTATCAAAACTTGGAAACAACCAAGATATTCTTCAACAGTAGAACAGACATTTAAATATGGCACATCTGGGTAATTTTCCAGAATATACAATGTTTTTGTAATTCAAGCTTTTCTATTCGCTGTACATGTTTACCCACTTTGAAAAATCCTGTCATGCAATTTATAACCATTTAAAACTATTAGTTGTAGGGCCTCCCCAGTGGCGCAGCAGTTGAGAGCTGGGTTGCGAAGCTGCCCGCAGCCTCTGCAGTGTAGGTTCGATCCTTGGCTGCTCCCCAGCCACCGGAGGAGGGTCCTGCATGGCACACAGATCTCTCTTGCCTCCCGCTGCTCCCCTCAGCAGTGTACTTCGGTCCTTCTGCCTGCTCTGCTCCCCGCTCTGGCTCTGGTGAATTCTCTCACCCTCCCGCGCTTCTGACTGTGCCCAGTGCTTGTATAAATAAATAAATAAATAAACAACAAAAAAAAAACAAGAGTTCTCCTTTTAAAAAAATAAAATAAAATAATAAAACTATTAGTTGTAATATTTATTGATAACTCATTTTCAATAAAGGTCTTCATTTGTGCATAAATAAATAAATAAATAAATATGGCACATCTAGATAATAGAATATTATCCAGTGCTAAAATGAAATGAGATATTGACCATGAAAAGATATGGAAATGTGAAATGCCTAGTAAAAGAAGCAATCTAAAAAGGTTACACAATGTATAACTAAACTATATGCCATTCTAGAAAGGGCAAAAACTATCGAGACAGTTAAAAGATGAGTGGCTACCAGACACTTAGGCCCAAAGGAGGGTTTTATAGGCAAAGAAAACACAGGCATCTAAAATTTACTTAAATTATTATGAAAATAGGTCTGTATCTTTATCATACTAGACTTTTGATATTAGATATTTGTTTTATCTGCTTCTAAACATTTACATAACCGCATGCTATAGAAATAAACATATCAAGTTTTCTCAAAATAAGTTATTTTACATATTAGAATATATAAATAAGTGCAATGTTTTCTGTATTTATCTTAGTAATGTTTTTCCCATTTCAATATGAGTATAAAAGTTTTCAAGATAATTTAAAGGATTTATAATAGTGATCCCATATACACAAGTAGAACATTCATTGATATATTTAGACTAGGAAATGGAGGTTAAGGAGGTAATTGATATCTGTTTTCAAGTGTACTATGCTTGATTATAAGAATCATGTTGACCATGTTTTTCTAAATTTATAAAGGCCACAGCAAGGATAAAATCATCAAGAGCTGCTGCAATATTGCTAATTAGATATGAAAAAAGCTACTCAAGCATGATGTTAAAAATTACTAAAATAATTTTTCACATTATTATAGAAGTCTAATACTGAAAAATTAAAAAAAATATGTTTATGTATTGTTTATCATATTGTACTATATTATTTCTATCTCAAAGCAAAATTCTAATACAAATAATCCCATTCCAGGATTAAGGTTTCATCAGAGAAAAATAAAACTCACATTAAATTATAAATCCTTTGTGAAATTAATTTTTTTAAATTGAAATATCTCAGTGCCTTAATTTATAAAATTAAATGCAAATTATTTTCTATTAGGATAGTTTTATTAATTAAATGCAATGATAGTTGTGAGACTGTACTGAAAATACCTCTAAGATAAAATTGGTTTATATTAGTCTCTATTTCTTGTCTCTATTTTTAGGCTTTTTAATAGAACATTTCCATAAGTTAAGAGAGCATATATTTTATGTCTTAATTTATTTCAGTTTAACATACAGCCCAACACCAGAACAAATTCTTTTACTGGCTTGCATGTCTTAAAGTCATATCCATAATCTAAATGTTGATCAATATCAGTTTATCAAAAACGCTCATCATTGTGGTAGGTAATGTAAGATATTTGCGGAAGAGTTAAAACAATTCTTCTATCATAGCACAAACATTACAGGATATAAATACAAATAAGAAAGACCTAATTTGTAAGAATTTATGTCATTAATTTTGACTTTAGACCTCAAGAATGGAGAAGTCAACAGTAACTGAACATCTGTGAGAGCTTTCATCTACTTATGCATCTACTATCAGTCAGGTTTTATTTTTCAGTGTCTTCCAAACTAGGAATTACAAAGATAGAATCCAAGTTTCTATGAAGAAGGTGAGATCGAGGCAGTAGAGAATATTGTGGAGGGTGAAAATAATGCCAGGGCATAACACAGACATGAATAGGATGTGTTTTCAGAATGCTTTTCAAGGACTTGAGGTCACAAGCAAATGAGATTAACTGGACACAATGGTGTCAGATTTTAGAGGGGTTCAGTAATAAATGATATAGAAAATGTTATCTGAGACAAGGAAAGATTATTGGCTTAATGCTCATTAATTTATTTAAAGGCAGTGGACGATTCCGGCATTTAAATACTTAAATCCCAGTTCACAGCATTAACTTTCCCTTTAAATTGTGACATATTAATAACATTGGTTCAAAACATAACTTTTTTTATGGAGAAGCATGGAAAATTATGGAGAAGCATGGAAAATGTAGCACATTTTAAGATCATGTAAAAAGATTTAGCATATGTAGGACAACAGTTTAAAATACTTGAGGCAGTTTCTATTTTTCTTCAATTGACCATGTTTAATATATTGCTATTAAGAGTACAGAGCTGCTATGCTCTAAATTCTTGTTTATGAACTTAGTTATTCTGTTATATTCTAAGTACTTTTGTATGGATTCATTTTGCCACCACTACAGAAAACTTCCATAAATGGAACATTATCACACAGGAGCTACTAACATTTCAGTCTTTCCTTCTGGACATCCTTTTTGGTCTCTTTTTGAAAACCACTCTACATAAGGGATATAGTTCAAGTTGTCTGCCTTCATCCTGTTCTCTCCCCAATAACCACAATACTTATCCTTCTGGTTTAAGGCTAAAATGTGCAGATAATATCTAGGCATAAGTGCATAAATTTCTCCCTGTCTGAAAATCAATCTATTCTTCTAGAAACCCAATGCACTGACATCATCCATTAAAATCTAATGTTTCCTCTTAAAATGCAAATATTTCCTGAAGTAGTCATACTCTTAGGCATCATTAATTTCTATCTGAATCATCAGTCAAGATCTCAGTGGGTGTTAATTAGCAACACAAAACAAAAACATATTCCCAAGTAAGTGCTGGGTTTGTGGGAAAGTTCTTAGAAGAGGATGTTTTTACAAAAAAGAAAATAGGGCCTGCCTGGTGGTACAAGGTGTTAAACAAAGAACTGTGAAGCTATCCGCAGCCACTGCAGCACAAGTTCGAGCCCCGCCGCCCCACCACCAGCCAGCCAGGGAGCGACCCAAATGGCGCAGCAGACCTCTCTTGTCTCATCCGCTGCTCCCTCCCCTCAGCAGTGTATTTCAACCAGTCTGCCTGTTCTGTTCCCCACTCTGTCTTTGGTGAATCCTCTCACCCCCCACACCTCTGGCCTGTACCCCAGTTGTTGTATGCATAAATAAAGAAATCTTTGAAAAAAACAAAAACAAAAAAGAAAATAGTTGTTCACTGAAAAGGTAATGATTATCACAGAGCATACTATGTTACATGCTATAGATTCTAATCTAAATATATTGTTTTTTAAATTAATACAAGATTTTTTCTTTGTTCTCTTATTCAGGTGATTCTAAATCTATTTGTCACTATTAAAAGTTGGAAATTCTGCTTTTTATTCTTTAAAAGATTTATTTATTTATTTATACAAGCACTGGATACAGACAGAAGGGCAGGAGGGTGAGAGAATTCACCAGAGCCAGAGCAGAGAATAGAACAGGCAGAGTGACGAAGTACACTGCTGAGGGGAGCAGCGGGCAGCAGGAGAGGTCTGCAGGCCGTGTGGGACCCTCGCCTGGTGGCCGGGGATCAAACCGGCGCTGCAGAGGCTGTGGGCAGCTTCACAGACCAGCGCTCAACCGCTGCACCACCAGGGGAGGCCCTGGAAATTCTGCTTTAAAATAATATTTTTAATTAGCTAAAATTAATATAAAATTAATTAATTTTTAATTGAGGTAATACTTAGATACCCCCGACAGGTATTGCCACCAGAGTGCACCCCTCACCACTTCACCCATAGTTAACCCCCTTAGTCTATGGGCTTTCTTTCCTCTTTGTTCTTACTCTTTCCCCTCTTCTCACTGGAGCCCCCCACTTCCCTCCCCTCTCCCATACCCCCAACCCTTTAGAGCTTCAGTTCTGTGGTCAGCTATCAAGGATTATTTTTTAAGTCTTTCTTTATCTGATTCTTAGTTTAGTTACTTCATACAATATTTCTGACAGTAACTGACATTCTGTTCATGAGGCAGGGGCCAAGAACGGTAAAGGAAAAAGGCAACTGAACACAGAAGCAAGCACCAGAAAAAGTTCATTATATGCTGGGCTATATCAGACTGTTCCTCTGAGCAGCAGGAGGCACACACCTACTGAAATGGGGTGATGATAAATACTGAACATTCAAGACCTGGTAAACATAAAACCTATCAGTTAATTTTCAGATTCCTAGCAATAGAAATAAGGTGATAGTCAGAAAAGGCATGAGGATGTCATGAGGAGATGAACAACTGATTTGAAACAAGGCACCAAATTCACTCTGAGTAGTTTCTGAATAACCAGAGGTCCCAAGAAACTGCCATATTTTAGGTGTCGACTAGAGAGGGAAGTTGAGGAAGCAAAGAGCATGTTGACGTAAAAATGTGGAATAAGATCGATTAAAAATAATATGAGACTAGAAGAATGAGACAGAAAGCTGCTATTGCTTTCTTCCTTTTTTTTTTTTTTTTCCCACCTGCTCAGTATCCTGACTTTAGGCAAGTTATTTAACATTTGCACAAACCTTATTGAAATTCTACAGTTATGTGGCCAGGAGTATGTTGGACACCAGGGATGCAAAAATGAGTAAGGCATAGACATAATAATATGGCTCATGCCTGAAGCTAGCTGAATAAGCTAGAGGATATTATAAAATCCCTTCACATAATTTTTTGGAGAAGCAATAAAAAATTCCTTGCTACATTTTTATTTTGTTTGTGTGGAAAAGTCACATCAATAAATTGGCACATTTCATAAATTTGCTAGCTGAAATTTTTAAGAAATTGTATGTAACTGTGTGTGCCAATTGGAATTTTTTTCTAAAGTTTTTATTAAAAAAAAATAGGGGCCTCCTTGGTGGTGCAAGGGGTTAAAGACAGCACTATCCAAGCTATCGCCAGCCACTGGAGCACGAGTTGGATCCCCAGCGGGTCAGGGAGCAACCCACTTCACAAGCAGACATTCTCCTAACTCTCCTGCTGCTCCCCTCAGCAGTATATTTCAGTAGATCTGTCTGTTCTGTTCCCCGCTCTCTCTGGTGAATACTCTCACCCTCGCCCCATACCTCTGGCTTACATCCCAGTTCTTGTATGCATAAATAAATAAATATTGTTTTTTTAAATTAGTGTATTCAACTTTAAGACTAGGTAAAACATCTAAGTCATTTTGTGATAAAAACTCTGGTAAAGTACAAAAACTGAAAGCCATGTCCTCATTGTGATTTGGGGGATTATTTGGTTTGATATATTTATCAAAGTAAGAATATGATTTTTGTTAGGCAAAAAAGCACCTTAGGCATTTTACCCCTAGATTATCTTATAAAACTTCTATTCTTTATATGATTTATGATTCTTGAGAATGGCTTCCCTCTGTCTCCTACATGTATCCTGATCAAAATTTACTAATTTTACTTTATAAATGTTTTTAAAGTCCATCTGCTTCTCTTCAGGCTAAGTGACCATCCAAAGTTTTGAATTCCTTTTTTGTTTCTCCACATCTCCTCAAAACTCTTGTAATCCAGTCTTTCAACAACAAGTAGGAGATAGGGTCACACTGCAAATGGGATCATCTCATGCCTGTGTTTAAACTCTCAGCAGATTCCTTTTCTTATTTTTGAATTTACATAAATGAATATGCATGTATATGTGTATATATACATATATAAATACATACATTGTGTGTGTGTATATATATATATATATATATATAAAACAGACTGTAAATCTTTTTACTGCTTATTTTATTATTATTCTTTTCTCCAGCCCCTTCTCATTCGATAAGCATGGGCTTCTATGATGTCCTTCAAAGCACGGTATTCCATATTCTCTAGACTAATTTCTTCTTACTACAGTTTCCTTACCATTTATCACTGAACACATTCTTCCTTCTACTTATCAAATATCAGTAGCTCAGGAATCTTATGACTACCTCAA
This sequence comes from Talpa europaea, assembly GCF_964194135.1. NCBI lineage: Eukaryota > Metazoa > Chordata > Mammalia > Eulipotyphla > Talpidae > Talpa > Talpa europaea. The sequence continues at coordinate 75,649,818 of NC_140070.1, forward strand.
ACTAGATTAGATTTTGTTTTTTTTTAAAATATATTTGCATTGTCCTCTATAGATATACTTTATAGATGTTATCAAAATAGACAATCATGATACTTTAAGACATGAATTTATATACTATTTATTCCCATATATGACATCTTCAAAAATTATACAAAATAAACCACCTGAGTTAGGCTACAGTGTTTTGGGGGTCTGAACTCCCTTGCACAAAAAGAAACACACTATTATTTTTTTTTATATGTGTCACAAATGTCTAACTTTTAAAACAACTCTACCCATCCTGGTGTTATTTATGAGACCTGTGCCCCTTGTAGACATTTTGATGGGTCTACTCAAAACAGAAGGGAACAGAATTTCATTCTTCCTTTATAAAACTGGGAAATGGTGAAATGACTAATATATCTTCTGCATTATGTCTTGTCCAGTGGATCATATGTTCTGGCAATGCATGAGTTTTGCCAATCATTATCTTTCTGAACTATGGTTCTGTGCCTCACATACCAATGTTGCCTTCTTAAACAATTTTTATCCTGCTTCCATCCCCAGATTCACCTCATTGAATCCTTAAGGTATTTAGATATATATTTACCATTCTTACAGAGAATATTATCCAATAAATTACACACAGTTGTGTAGATTTGAAGTCAGAAATTCATGGATCCAACATACATATGTATGTATGTATATATTTGTTCATATAGAGGAACTATAGGTCTATTATATTGTATATGATTTAGAGTATCATTGTTTCAAATTCCACAGTTCTAATATATTTTGAAACAACTACTAGCCTTAACTCAATAACTTCTAGTTAATTTTTAAAAGAGAAATTGAGGATAAATGTTTTTATTCAATTTAAATATTCTTATCTCAAGGGAGAGAGTGAGTCTAGGAACAAGAACCAAAACATTGCTTTTAGAGAAATAAGTATGACACCTATTTTTTTATTCAAAACATTTTATGGCATAAAACTGTTTTCACACAATATGTTCAATAGTTCTCATTCCAAACTAAAGCACATTAACTTTTAATTATACATAAAATGTCAGTGCTTTAGCCAAAGAACAGAGAATTCTTTACAAAACTTACCCTGATAAAATAAAACTTGATGTTAACTCTGCCAAAAACTTTAGTAGAATCACTTTAATGAATCTCAATCCAACTAATAGAAATTGGGCGTCAAAACATTGGTGAAAGAAAGCTTTTAGTTTTGATATTTTTCCTTTGTGACTTTAAAACAGAGAGTTGGGAAAGAGAGATTGTATAAAACATGGTTTTCAAATTGAAAATTACTAATATTCAACTACATGTGATGGATGGAGAAAACAGATTTTAAAATGTATTTTCTCTACTGCCGAGTATTTTATTTTAAAAAAGAACCTTGTTAAAAATTGAAAATGCCATTCAGGCAACAAATTTAAAGTGTACCCTTTCTGAGAATATCAAGGGCAATATTTCTTAGTAAAATACAGAGTAAAGAGTAAGCTATCTACCTAATACTTAACAAGAGTTTACTACAGATTCTTTTAGAAAGACCATGCAAATGGGCTTGAAGAATTTTAAAATGATAAATTAAAATCATAAAACAATGTTCTGAGAAAATACCATTAATTCCAGAATTATTGCTGTTCTCTAGTAAATAAAAACAATTTACAATATAGTAATTCAAGGGCCTCCCTGGTGGCACAAGGGGTAAGTCTATGAAGCTATGAAGCTATATGCTGTAACTGCAGCACAAGTTCGATCCCTGGCCAGGGAGTGGACACACATGGCACAGAAGACCTCTCCTGCTTCTCCCGCTGCTCACCTCAGCAGTGTATTTCAGTAGATCTGCCTGTTCTGCTCCCCAATTTGTCTCTGATGAATCTTCTCACTCCTGCACCTCTGGCCTATATCCCAGTTCTTGTATGCATAAATATATAAATCTTTAAAAAAACATATAATAATTCATTTTTGCATCAATATTTGTATGTGTGAGGTACAAATATTTTTGTTGGTTTAACATTCCTGCCTGAGAGACCATTAACTTTCTTTCTACCCAATGTGTAATTTTCTTTCTTGTTTTCTTTAAAATTATAATTTTTCAGTTTAGTTCAAGTATCACTTTTTCTGTGAAGCCTATTTCTGAACATCCTCATTTTAATCCCTAAACCCAAACCACACACTCACTTTTATATAAGTTGCCTTGTATCTTGAGGGCCCATAACATTGTGCTATCATAGTCCTCTTTATTTGTTTGCATGAGCTGTTTGCATGTCTTCATGTCTTGCACCACAAACAATCAAAGCCAGGGTTTTTTTTTTTGTTTGTTTGTTTGTTTTTTTGCATATCTGTATATTAGCAGCTAACTCAGCACCTGTTCCAGAGTGTGCCTATCCTCTTTCTTCTTTTTTTATGATTTTATTTATTTATTCATACAAGAACTGGGGTGTATGGTAGAGTTTCCGGGAGGGGTGAGAAGATTCACCAGAGACAAAGTGGGGAGCAGAACAGGTGAGCTGACTGAAATACACTGCTGAGGGGAGCAGCGGGTGAGACAGGAGAGGTCTGCTACACCATGTGGGTCACCTCCCTGGTGGGGGATAAAACTTGTGCTGCAGTGGCTGTGGATAGCTTCATAGTGCTGAGACTTAACACTTTGCAGCACCAGGGAGGCCCCTTTTTATATTTTTTTAAATTGTGATGGCAGGGGAGGAGTATGTTGGGACCAGGGCAGGGTGTGGAGGTGAGGGAAGGGTTGAACAAAAGCCAAAAATCAAAATAAATAGATAAATAAAGTAACATTGGTTTACAACACTGTCTATGATTCAGATGTACAGAATCACACACTTCAAATGTATGTCACCACACAACACCCAACACCAAGGCACCCAGAGTTCTCCACCAATGTGCACTGGATACCCTCCTCATGTCACTCTACACCAATTCTAGTAGCCTCAGTTAGATTTCCAGAGTTTGTGACTGGTTTGGTTTTGCCTCAGTCTTTGTTTTGTTTCTCTATATTACACATGTAAGTGAAACTATCCAGTATTTGTCTTTTCCTTCCAGCTTATTTCGCCCCAGTTTCATCCATGTTGTCACAAATGGCAAGTGTCCGTTTTTTTTTTTTTTTATATAACTGAGTAGTAGTCCATCATGTATATATACCACATTTCCTTAATCCACAGTTCTTCAAAAATGCTTATTTTAATTTATTATGTAAATTCTGGGCTAAGGAGCCATTTATAATCTATGTCCCATAGATTATGTTTTAGAGTACTTTAATATGTAAGTTCAATTTTCAATACTTGAGGCAGATTATGTACTTTGACACCAGGTTATCTTTTTTAATATCCACAGGATCAACTCTAAACCAACAAGAGCAGACTCTTACACCAAAAAGGACAGAAAAATTAACACATATGAAAAAAAAAAGGATAACTGAGTGAAACAAGCCTCAATAGGCATTGTTGAGGCTTATGGCTAAACAACATTCACTTGTGCAATTCTAGAACAGTAACTGACCTCCCCCCAACCCACCCTTTGGCAATAGAGGGTCTCCTGTCAGATGTCAATGAAATTAGCTAAGTGAGATGGAGTTTGGGGAGCAGAACACAAACTTCATTTAATGGTAAATGAATGGAGAGGGGAGAACTCATGTTCTAAAGTCACCTTTTCCCCCAAGAAGGAGTAAAGGAAACTCATTTATGAGGAAAGAAAACAAAGGACTTAGAAAGTGCAGGGCAGGGAATCTGCTCATAGTAGCCTCTGTGTGCAAAGTTGGCCATTTCACACATTTCTTAGGTTGTTGCTTAGGTTAGATTCAGTTTTGAAAAGTTGTGTGATCCATCATTCTCTTTGACACTCTAATGATGACTGAGGGGTTTCTTTCTGTTAAAGATTAAATTGAAAGACATAATATATAAGTCCACATAGTGCTATTATTTTCTAAGAGTATAACATATGGCAGTCTGACAGGTGACTATGACTTACACAACTTATTGCAGTCCAGCACATTCCTTCCTATTTTCCAATAATTTACTGAATTAAAAGTTTCAATATGATTGAGAAAAGTATGGTCAACGTGTTTTGAAAAAGTTGTGTTTATGAGTGCAGAGATAATTATTTCACGGGAAGAGTATACTTTTGTATATTCTGCCTTTTTGTAAGAAACTAGAATTACATTGACTAGTTTGTATCTCACTCGTGACTGTTTATGACAACGCTCCTTTCACTTATTTCTTTTTATGTAACTTGTCAAATTTAATTCATGACTAACTCATATTTAAATCAAATAACCCTCTTAGTTATGCATAGTAAGATACAAAAGATGTAAATATCTTTAACATTCGATGTCACACTGTTGTTGAAATTATCTGGCTTTCTGTTGCCAAGGAAAGGAATCCTGGGATTCTTAGGTCTAACACAAATCACGTAATTCATATTTAAGCATTTTGTCATACTTCATAATTGGAAACATTCAATTAATTAATAAAAGCATTGTTTGAGTCTATAAAACAGTTTCAGGTGCAATTTGTAAGAGAATTTAAAGAATCTGAGTTTCTTAATCAACTTAAGATCCTACATAAGTTATGCAAAGGTCTGACTTAACAATTCTCTGTTTGATTCAAAAATTACTTTCTTCACATCAAACACATTGATTTTATAGCCTTAAAGAACCAAAATGTGACTTATACATTTCTAAAGTGGTTTAGATTATGAGATCACATCAGTGATTTTGTTTAATAATTGAAAAATTATACCAAGTAATAATTTAAACTGAATAATATAGGAAAGACTTTAGGACTTGAGGAAAGAACTTGCTTTTCTTCTTCTAGATAAAATAATCAGAATTTACACAATTAAAGTGAAATCACCATTTATATTTTAGTCCTTTTTTTCTTCAGTTTCTTGTAACCACTGGAATATAAATGTCCTACAAATTCCTACATTACCATACTGGTAATTTTTAGCCCAGTGTTTTGTTAATTTAAGCATATCACTTTACAAGAAAATGTTGGACTGAATTCTCATCATGAACAACAATTGCTATTTCATGCAAAGTCAAACCTTATTTTATACTTAAATTTTCTTTGTATCATAATGTAAATTCTAACTTTCCTTTTATTTATTTATTTATTTTTATTTATGCATACAAGAACTGGGGTACAGGCCAGAGGTGTAGGGGGTGAGAGGATTCATGAGAGACAGAGTGAGGAGCAGAACACACAGACTGACTGAAATAAACTGCTGAGGGGAGGAGTGGACAAGACAGGAGAAGTCTGCTCCACCATATGGCCCTATGGGTAGCTCCCTGGCTAGCGGGGGATTGAATTTGTGCTGCAGAGGCTGCGGATAGCTTCACAATGCTGCACTTAGCCCCTTGAGCCACTAAGGAGGACCCTAACTATCTTTTAAGGTACCTTACACGCTCCTTTTCTTAAGCCAAACCTCTTTTTTTTTTTAATATGATTTTTTTTAAGAGTCACCTGTATTTATTTATTTGTTTGTTTATTTATTTATTTCATTTATTTATACAAGCACTGGGTACAGTCAGAAGTGCAGGAGGGTGAGAGAATTCACCAGAGCCAGAGCGGGGAGCAGAACAGGCAGAAGGACCAAAGTACACTGCTAAGAGGAGCAGCGGGCCGCAGGAGAGGTCTGCGCGCCATATGGGACCCTCCTCCGGTGGCCTGGGAGCAGCCCGGGATCGAACCGGCGACGCAGAGGCTGCGGGCAGCTTTGCAACCCAGCGCTCAACCACTGCGCCACCGGGGAGGCCCAACCCAAACCTCTTCTTAATGAAATTATGATACATGGAAACACCTAACATTTTATTTTATTTATTTATTTATTTATTTATTTATTTATTTATTTATTTATTTATTTATTTTTAAGATTTATTTATTTATGCATATAAGAACTGGGGTACATGCCAGAGATGCAGGGGGTGAGAGGATTCACCAATGACAGAGTGGGGAACAGAGCAGGCAGACTGACTAAAATACACTGCTGAGGGTAGCAGCAGGCAAGACAGGAGAGTTCTGCTGTGCCATGTGGGCAGCTCCCTGGCTGGCAGGGGATGGAACTTGTGCTGCAGAGGATGCAAATAGCTTCACAATGCTGTGCTTAACCCCTTGTGCCACCAGGGAGGCACACGTCTAACATTTTAAAAACTTCTGCCAGGTCATAGTAATCTGTTTTTGTGGACCCTTAAAGATTATGTTGTATTCTACTGCTTCTAATTTTAGTATATTTTCCCCAATCTGTTGTAAGAAGTAGGAGCATAAGATCAAAAGTTACTTTTCTCTTTTATGTGCTCTAATTAGTACAGTACTGGAACAATATAGTTGATCAATAATGTTATGGAAAGAAATGTCAATAAATTCTAAACTGATATTAAAGTTTGGAAAACACTGTTTGACAAGGTTTCCTGTAAATCAAAACAGAAATGGAGAAGTCAGTTCTAATGCTTTCATTATCTAATAAAAGAAGGTAAATAAATTTATTAGGAGAGGAAAAAGAAGCATTTCCTGGTTCTAAATGTAAAGAGAAATTCATTATGTAAATGATTTTTTTCAAACAACTTAATGGACATGCCTTTAATGGCAATGTCAGAGCATATTAGACAGAATTTACATCTCATTTCTTATCTCTATCCATAATAAAACTCCTTAAGTTGAGAATATTGATTATTTATTTGAGCTTTTCTTGTTTCTTGATCTAGGCCTGTAATTCTACATATTTTACTCTTAAAATTTAAAGAGAAATGGTGACTTTAGTGAAAAAAGATAACATATAAGAGTAAGCTAGAGCATGTAATACTTTAGAAAAGATTGCTTGTGGGTTGGCAGAGCAGTGTAAAACCATACATGGTACAGAAACTGGGGGAACCCAAAAACACTTGACAGGTCTTAAGTGAAAAACATTTTAGAAAAACAGAAAGTGTTAGAAGAGTTGAAGAATGTCCATTATGGTACAGACTTGGGTAATACTATAACAGCCATTACAGCCTTAATGTATAGGGAAAGGGTAACACATGTTAGGGTGTTGGTGAAAACCCATTGTATACAGAAAATCCATTGTATACAGAAAAGGTGACAGGGAGTTTGGGGAGAGGAGGAAAAACAAAAAGCAAACACAATGAAAATGCAACTTACTCCTGGGGAGGAGCATTATTACATCCTGAGACTAAGTGGTAGAATGAATCTGATAAATCAGCTAGTAAGTTTGGCTGGGGTTTAGGAAAGACATTGAGATGCAGGGCAAGCTAGTGTTATTAGGCAGTTTTTGGGACAGTGCAGGAGGGGAACTCTGAAGAATTTAGGGGGGCTTCAGAGATAAGGATAACCAAGGAAATGCAACCAATTCCACTGGGAAAAACAAACACCATTGTTAATACTAGGGGAAAAACAAACATCCTAGCACCACAGATAATCTTGTTAAGGATGGTCCTGGTTTTCTTCAGATGATAAGATAAAGTGTAAAGATGCTCACCAGGAGGGCTAGACCATAAAGGTAAAGTGATAAGCATAACAGATGGGAAAAGAAAATACTGTTAAAATAAGGAATGTGAATTTCCTTAGTACCCCCTGAGAGCTAGCCAATCAGGAAGAGAGACTGAAGTTTTAACATAATGGGAGAGAAAGTATATATTGCCAACATAATCTCCCATACCGGCTCATCTTGGCCCCTCCCAGGTACTTTATAGCTGGGAGTCTTTCTTCTTTGTCTCTTTTCTTCCTAAATAAACTTTTCTTTCAAAGACAAGATTTGTCTCTCTCTGCTTACTTACTCCAAAAGTCTGTGAATTCCTTTCTATGGTTTCGCGAGACAAGAACTCCTGGTAAAGCGGCAGCAGTTGTTACACACGCCGGCATCAACGTGAACTTGTAAATTCAATTTCATTGCTAGACATAGGACAATGCTGTTTACTATATCTTGAGTGAGTTGTGCTTATTTGTGTTTTCTAAAAAAAATTTTCTTAGACACTTAATGTTTGCAAAGTTTGTAGAAGTATGTTATCTCTCTTCCTTTTGTATTTTAATTTGAATCATCCCATTTTCTTGGATGTCCCTTTTACTGATTTTCTTCAATAAACATTTTTAACTTTATTTTCTCTATAGTTTTCTTATTTTCAGTTATTCTTTTTTATCTGCTCCAATTTTCATTATCTTTTTAGTCTTCATACTTAGATTTATTTTTTTTCTCCTTTACTAATTTTGTAATTGGGAAGATTGTATTATTGATTTGAGAATTTTTCTCTAGTTTAAGCAACAGGATTATAAAGATGTGCATAACAAAGTTTCTCTTGGAGAAAGAAAGGTCACAGAATGCATAGAAATGCATACAAAAACAAGGGGACATGGAAAATTTGAAACTTTTGGTACCATAGCTACCTCATATGTTTTTCACATCTGTCTGGTTAATTGAATAGAAATATAAAATCAGCAGTGAAGTTACAATACCCTTATATAGTTTTTACTACATTCAGAATTATGTACTAAAATAAGATAGTTTCAATCTTACTTGTATCACTAATTTGTTAATATTGCTGTTTGCCTAGTCCCCAAATTAATGTTGATTTTTCCAGTTGATTTTGAGGTTCAGTGACTTTTAGTATTTGTCTGTACATTGCAGGCACTCAGGAGTTAAGTCACCTGAACATGCACTTTCAGTCAGACCCAAATGTGAGTGACAACCCAAATGCCTACTGTTTTTCAAATGTTCTTGAGAGGAAACTTCCCTTGAGTTGAGAAATATCAATAGATTATCTGAATGCCAGTCTCTGTTCTAAAGTTAGTGGATTAAAATAGTCTAAATTATTTCTGTGCTCTGAACATAAACTCCTATATTTTCATAATCTATAAATTGTGTTCTTAACATTTCAATCATTATCTAAATGATTGCCACTCAATTATGTTTCTCATTACTTATATTTATGAAAACTATACTTACTAATGTCACTCAGAGCCTATTTTATGTGAATAATGAACAATTTAGAATATGCAGTAAGCTTGTTTCTTTTTTTTGGCCAGTACTGATGAATCTCCTTCTAACTATGTAGGCTATTTGAAGACAAGGAATTATAATGTAGATTAGTGATAACTGATATTCCAAAGAAAGTAATGGGAAGAAATGAGGTTACCAAGGTTAATTTGTACTAATTTGCACTTAACAAACCATCAAAGAACAAATTATATTATCATAATAAGTATAATATAATTACTTTATCACTATTTGTAATCACTCAGTAATAACTCTGAATTAGTCATCCAATCATCAGCTGCTGACTTTAACTGCAAATCCTTTATTCTTCTACACATTTTCTCTTAAATTAATGTCAAATTATAGTGACATGAGTATACATGCATCTATAATAATAGTATCTCATATATATATACACACACACATATACACACACACACATACATATTAAGAGAGTAGTTAGTTTCTGACCCCCTATCTATTATGTGTAATCCTTTTTGGTTGTGCACATAACAATGATGGTGAGGACTAGTGATGACTTTGAGCAGCTATCATATAAAGAATACTGTAATAGATCTTTGGTCCATTGACACACATTTTCATTATTTTTATTGACACATCATTAAAAATTAATATTTATTTTTATTCCATTAAAATGTGTTGAGGCCTCATTATCAAACAAGGAATTTGCTACTGCTGAGAAAATACTGTGAACAAACATCCACGATGTGACCCTCACCAAGTGATGGGGATAATTACTCCCATAGTTATAACATGTGAACATCATTATGCCTTCAGGAAGCCATGAAAGCATATAAAAGGAGAGAAGAAAAAAAACGATGAAAAAAAAAAAACACAGAAAGATAGGATATAAAAGACACTGGAAGCTTTTTTTCTTGTGGTTCATATATGAAATGGGAGGCATGGTAGTGAAATATGAGGCTATAAAGAGGAAAGCAAACTCCAAAGCATGAAGTGTCCCTCAGTCTTTAGAATGGAGTTTGTCCTTCACACATTGAGAAAAAGTCAGAAATCATTGAAGGACTTTAGTCTGAAAGAAGGCACATGTCCTCTTAGATTTATATTTATAAGACTTTAGAATACCACTCTCTGGTTAGTCCAGAAAATTAAGTATACTCTCACAGCTTTAGTTTTATTTAATACAAAAATATTTTATACTACTACAACCATAGATAATAGAGTATTTTAAATGCTGTTTCTCTGATAAGTTTATTTTCTATATCCACCCCTGTTCATAAAAAAAGCAATTATCTCCATTTTGCTTTATTTTTGTTGAAATGAGAAAATCTTATGAGGAAATGAGGAAAGCTTTAATCATTTAACCTTGGATGTCTTAGTTTCCTCATGACAGGGTTAAGTTATTGTTCTCATAGATCATGGTGAAATTCAAGTGAGGCTGATTGTGACTCCTTGACCACAATAATTGGAGCAGGGCAGGAAAAGCTGACTCAATGCAGGTGCTAAACTCTCACAAGCACTCTCTCTCACATGACCTTTACTGTCTGAGTATCAGTGATTTGGTGGATATCTGAGAAATATAAATGGTAATGTAAAGATTAATGTTGTTCAAAGACATGTTAAAGTCCTTGGAACAACAAGGGATTATGATATTCATGTGACAGATTTATCAACTCTTTCTTGGATTCAGTATTATGCCAAATATCCTTAATATAAATGCATTGTCTGAAACTACTTTGATTTGTTTCATGCTTCTTAGAAACAAAAATATCTTCTACATTATCAAAGTAATCATTTGACAGTCTAAATAATTTAAGGTCTGCTATTAAAATATCCAGTACATTCTCATGTTTTTGTCTGAGGAGATATATTCATGTTTGTGGCCAGTCAAATTTTAAGCATATGTTTGTTAGGATTTATTACCTTTTAGGATTATTCCATTTTACATAAACAGAACATCTAAATTTGCAACATTTTGAAATCAGAAAAATGTGATGATGGTTAGTTTAGCAGTTCAATGAATCATTAAGAATAAGGATCCAGGGCCTTCCCTGGTGGCACAGCGGTTGAGCCCTGCACTGTGAAGATGCCGCAGCCTCTGCAGCACCAGTTCAATTCCCAGCCACCAGCGAGGGTCCCACATGCCCCACAGACCTTTCCTGCTGCACCTGCTGCTCCCCTCAGCAGTGTATTTCATCGGTCTGCCTGTTCTGTTCCTTGCTCTGGCTCTGGTGAATCCTGTCACACTCCCACACTTCTGACTGTACCCAGTGCTTGTATAAATAAATAAATACATCTTTACCATAAAAAAAAAGAATAAGGATCCATATCTCTCTGTTTGTACCCACCATCTTCACATGCCAGCTAAATTCATGCTCTGTTTCCATAATATTGCAATAGAGATGGTCATCTCATACTCCCACAAAAAAATGCATATTTATGGAACATATGATACCACTTAGAAATACTTATATTTAAAAGAATATTCAGGACTCAAGACTCTTAGATCTTAGAATCTTGCCTATAGAAATGTCTTTGAAATAATTTAATGTGACAATCACTATACACTTGAAATTATTTATTCTAATTTTTACTTAATTAAATTAATGGCATCAAGCCAACAAATTATTGTATATATAGCAAAAAACTGTGAAAGAAATCAGCTAGTCATCAATTTAAGGAATGGAAAAGGTGAACTGGACATTGACAAGGCACTATATATTATGAGTGGTGAATATAGTTCATAGGGATGAGGCAGATAGGGAATTCTGGATGACAATGGATATATTGAATCACTTTATGCTTCCAATTCACACCTGGCAAAATGTTGTTTTATCCTCCAGCTTTGTTCATTTCTATTTGTTTGAAATGCCAAATTCTTGTGGTGGTACTCTCAGGTCTTTTTTTAATTATATTCCATTCAGATTTCAAAGTCTATAGGAATTGAACATTAAGACTGTTTCTGTTTGTAGGAAATTTATAAAAAAAAATGGGGAAAGAGAACTAATGCAAGGAGAAGACATTTGATTGCTAAATGTTAAGAGAAAATTAAAATGCTGTAGAATTATATTGAAAATATACTGCAGAGAGTTTTAAAATTTCAAGTAATTTTGGAAATAAAGGCTATTGCCAATCATTTCATTTTGGTACCAGTGTCTCAACCAAAGTAAAATTATCTTTCTCTTTTTTAAATATTGATGCAATTACATGAGGTTGTATTGAAGTAAAAAGGCAGTTACAATTTTGCAAACAATGAACAAGAATTATCATAGAAGTGGTACTTGAAACAAGGCTGAAATGTTTGATAATAAGTTTTATTTCAGTTTCCTACCTTTATCCTTATGATGTTAATACACGTTTGTATATTTTGATATGTAATATATATGCTATATAAATGTATTGACACATATTGCATAAAAATGTTTTCACATTAAAGAAAAAATATTTTTAGCATAGCAATGACTTTTTTTGTGCTCTTGGATTTTTTGGAAATTGAGTTTACGTATATCCAGCTTCTCCCTTTTAATATCCAAAGTTCCTTTTATTTAGTTTTTCTTTTATGAAAATGTAATGCTACATATATTCAAAGAGCAAGTAAATTTTCAGTCAAGCTATTTGAGGTTTTAACCATCTTCTCTATTTGACCACAACAAGAATAATGAAATCAATTTTGAGAAGAATTTCAAAGCTAAAATAGCCAATATAATATGCTCTCTGAGATCAATAGACACTATCCTTTGCTCCTCATTTTCTATTTCACTTTGTACATCTCAGTTGTTGCTGAGCTGAATCCTAAGTATTAGTTTTGAAATCTGCTTTTCATTTCAGTGTTCCAAGCTTTAGCTTTTAAGCATCAACTTTAGAGAGAGAAATTCTTACCCGATTGAATGCAGATGGTCAGTTTTACTGCTCTTAATATTTTGTTTGAACAGCTTTTTTTTTTTTCTGATATATTATTTTAAATATCATTTGACTGTTTCTTTTTTAAATATGACCTTGGGGCCTCCCTGGTGGGGCAGGCGGTTGAGCCCAGCACTGTGAGACTGTCCTCAGCCTCTGCAGTGCGGGTTTGATCCTGGCTGGCCGGCAAGAACCCCACATGGTCAACAAACCTCTTGTGTTTCACCCGCTACTCCCCTCAGCAGTGTATTTCGGTTGGTCTGCCTGTTCTGTTCCCGGCTCTGTCTCTGGTGAATCCTCTCACCCTCCTGCGCATCTGGCCTGTACCCTGGTTCTTGTATAAATAAATAAATAAATCTTAAAAAAATAAAATATATATATATATATATAGCACCTTAATTTTTAGAAAGTTTAAGTTTTTTTTTTTTTAAGATCTATTTATTTACTTATACAAGAACCATGGTACAGGCCATATGTGCGGGACGGTGTGAGAATTCACCAGAGACGGGGTTGGGAGAGTGTGGCGCGCAGAACAGGCAAACTCACCGAAGTCACTGCTGAGGGGAGCAGCGGGCAAGACAGGAGAGGTCTGCCACACCATGTGGGGCCGTCACTGCCCGGCTGGGATCGAACCAGTGCTGCAGAGGCTGCGGACAGCTTCACAGCACTCTGCTCAACTGCCTGCGCCATTAGGGGAGGCCCAGAAAGTTTAAGTTTTGCATCAAAATTCGAGGGAATTATAGAGGATACACATATACCAAGAGCCTCACACATGTGTGGCATTCCCCATTAATAATATTCCCCCCAAAAGAGATAGACTGTTACAACTGATGAACCTACATTGACACCTTCTAATCACCCCAAATCTGTAGTTTCCTTTTTGGTTCACTGCTGGTATTGGGCATTCTAATGGATTTGGGCAGATAAAAATGATATATCTCTCCTTCATTATAATATCATAGAGAGTTTTCACTGTCCTAAAAATTCTCTGTATACCAACTCTTCTACCTCTCCCTGCCCTTTACATAATCATGGCAACCTGTTATCTTTTTATTGTCTCTATAATTTTGTCTTTTATAGAATGTCTTGTAGTTGTAATCCTATAATATATAGTCTATCTAGGTTGGCATTTTTTACTTAGTAATAAACATTTCAGTTTCCTTTATGTCTTCATGCTATAATAGCTATTTAATTTTAGCACTGAAAATGTGTCATTTTCTAGATGCAGTAGAGATTTTACATCCATTTATTAAAGATATCTTGGTTGCTTCCAAATTTTGAATAAATTTGATATGCCATCCAGTATAGTTTTTTGTGTGGACATGTTTTTCATTCCCTTGGCCAAATATCAAGAAGTGTAATTACTGCATTTGCATGGTACAATAAATGCATATATTGCCAAATTTGAGTTCACATTAATATCTTCAACTCTAACCCAGTTGTCTAACTTTTTAAAAATTTTTTTTAAGATTTATTCATTCATGCATATAAGTCAGATGCACGGAAGGGTGAGAGGATTCACAAGAGACAGAGAGGGGAACAGAACAGGCAGACTGACGAAATACACTGCTGAGGGCAGCAGCAGGCAGGCACAACAGGAGAGGTCTGCTATGCCATGTGGGATTCTTGCTGGCAGGCTGGGATCGAACTGGAGCTGCAGAGGCTGCTCACAGCTTCACAGTACTGCGCTCAACCGCCTGTGCCACCAGGAGAGGCCCACTCCTCTAATTTTTATTCTAATCTTCCCTTCTTGCTTATCTATTACTTTCTCCTGACATTGAGAAATGTAGCTCTCATTTTCCACCATCAATTTTTCCTATTGTTCCATTCTCAGCATAACTCTAAAGAAGGTTAAAAATTGCTAACTCAAACTTCTGTGAGAAATTTATCAATCAAATGACAGTACTAAGTATAGTTCCTTTTGCTTTTATTGTTATAATTTTCTACCAAAACATCATTTTCAAAAGTTACTTGGGTCAGATTATTTTTCTTGTCCACTGTTTTTCAGATTTTTGGAAGATCTACACATATCTTAAGATATTTTTTAATGGTGAGAAAACTTTTCTCTGATGACTTCAAACAATGGTGCATCGTGAAATAATGGTATATTAACCAGAGGGCTTCAATATCATTTCTCTACTTGCCAAGTGAAAATGAAGTAATTTTTAACAATGCAACGTACTAAACTGGAACACATGGTGCCATGTATTTCAGGTATTGACTGATTTCTGCACTCCAGGGAAGTTGTGAAAGCCATAGCCATGTATGGCTGAGCTAGGTATGTCCCAATTCGTTGTGCATGTTATTTTTCCTGCTGCATGTGATCATTCATTAGTCATTTCTACTATTATGTTATATGACTCCAAAGTTCACTGGAAGAGTTATTATAACAACCTTCTGCTCTGTTGAACATAATATTTTTTTCTAAGACATCCCTGCTTCTCATAGGTATACCACATCATATTGACATTAACTGATCAATGATCAATGTCATATGTATACCGCATCATATTGACATTAACTGATCAATGACATTAACTGATTAATGATAATTCTAGGACCTCCCTGATGGCACAAGGGGTTAAGCACTGCATTATGAAGCCATCTATGGTATCTGCAGCATGAGTTCTATCTCCAGCCAGCTAGGGAGCAACCCACATGGCACAACAGACCTCTCCTAACTCACCCGCTGCTCCCCTCAGCAGTGTACTTTGGTCAATCTGCCTGTTCTGTTCCCCACTCTGCCTCTGGTGAATCCTCTCACCCCCCGCATCTCTGGCCTGTACCCCAGCTCTTGTATGCATAAATAAATAAATCTTAAAAAAAAACAAAAAGATATTCTAGATATTTGTTTTCATAATGTTGAAATTTTCCTATTCTATGAATGTTCAAAAATTATCGATCAATGGGTTTGAGTATTATGTTTCATTAATGTTCTATTATACAGAAAATTACTAGAAATATAACATCCATATATTATCCTCCAACTTAGGGTTTTACAAGGTTATAATGATGGTGTCATCTGGGATGCACTGTCCCTGGAGATCCAACAAAGAAAGAATCCACTTCCAAGCTTATATAAGGAGTTGGCTCAATTTATTTCCTTGTGGTTTATATGATTTAGGAAATAGACATTTTATTGGCATTTCACTAGAGATAACTTTCTAATCCTTTAGGCAACCTCCTAACAGCCCTTCATCATGGTTCTCTTCAAGATCAGTGAGATAGGGCCTCCCCAGTGGCGCAGTGGTTGAGCGCTGGGTTGCGAGGCTGCCCGCGGCCTCTGTGGCGCCGGTTCGATCCCCGGCTGCTCCCCGGCCACCGGAGGAGGGTCCCACATGGCGCGCAGACCTCTCCTGCCGCCCGCTGCTCCCCTCAGCAGTGTACTTCGGTCCTTCTGCCTGCTCTGCTCCCCGCTCTGGCTCTGGTGAATTCTCTCACCCTCCCGCACTTCTGACTGTACCCAGTGCATGTATAAACAAAAAACAAACAAATAAATAAATAAATAAATAAAGCATGCCTCTATTTTAAAAAAAAAAAAAATTAAAAAAAAAATTATAAAGATCAGTGAGATAATCTCTCTAATCCCAGCCTGCTAAAGCAGAGCCTTATATAATATAACATAATCATGGAATCCATAAACTTGCATCAAATTTCATAAACAATAAGCAAGTCTTAGGTCTCAGAATCAAGGGCACTCAGACAAAAGGATTGTATAAAACCATGACTCAAGGAGGGGGTTATTTTAGGCTGTATTTGATACATTGGTATTGCATATATTAGGATGAATATAAAATACAGATTTCCACTAATTGTAAGTTTTTCTGTCAAGTGAGGCAGAATTAAAAAGTAATAAATTCAAAAAAATTATTACAAATATCAATGTGTTATAAAGGATAAATAGGCTACTGAAAAGAGAAGAATGTATGGAATATTTATTTCAGTTGAGCTAGTGTGGAATGGCCTGTTAGAGCTCAAGCATCTTTCTGAGGGCTGGGGCTGAAAAAATGAGAAAGAGCTATTAAACAGAAAAGCAAGGAAGGAGAGAGAAGGATAGAAAGATATTCTGACAGAAGGAATATTATGACTCTATGTAGGAGGAAAAATATGACTTACTTTAAAATAATACATGTGAGATAAGTAAATTTAAAACACATGCATAGGGCCTCCCCGGTGGCGCAGCAGTTGAGCGCTGGGTTGCGAAGCTGCCGGCAGCCTCTGCAGCGCAGGTTCGATCCCCGGCTGCTCCCTGGCCACCAGAGGAGGGTCCCACATGGCGCTCAGATCTCTCCTGCCGCCCGCTGCTCCCCTCAGCAGTGTACTTTGGTCCTTCTGCCTGCTCTGCTCCCCGCTCTGGTTCTGATGAATTCTCTCACCCTCCTGCGCTTCTGACTGTACCAGTGAATGTATAAACAAACAAACAAAAAACCAAACAAACAAATAAATAAATACATAAACATGCCTCTATTAAAAAAAAAAAACAAAACATGCATAGACCATTTACAGGTTTTTAGACTATAGAAGAACATGTTTTATTTTGAAGAGGAATCAGTGTTAGTGTATGGGAAATGCAGCATACTTGATTTGTAATTGAATATTACCCTTTTAAATATGAAACAGTTGGAAAAAATAGATGGGGGAATGACCAATTAAGAGGTTATATCATCATAGAAAAAAGATGGCTGGGAGTTGGCCAAGAGTGGTGACACAGCCAACACTGGAGATGAATGCAGTGAAACTGCATTTTCAAGGTCATATATATGGATATGGTCTCAATTTTGAGGTTAAAATTAAGCTAATTTGAAACATTGAATACTCATTTTTGGTTGTCAGAAGAAATATGTAGATATTATTAAAGATGTAAGAAAAGTTAACATTACTTAAGGAAGTTTTTAATCTAAAGGAGTGGATCTATAGTTCTCATATTAAATGTTCAGTAGATTAAGAGGATATAACAATAGAATATAAATAACATTGACTACTGAGCTTGGAGAGGAAAACCAGTAATATATGGAAACATAAAAGACAAAAGGGGGTCAGTTTTATGACTACAGAGAGAAGTCACCTGTGCTGCTAAAGTCAGAAGCTCCATAACATGATGATAAACAAACGGTGTGCATGCCACTTGGGATATGAGAGTCTTTAGTGACATTGACAAGATAATAGCAGAATGGAGGTAGAAGACTCATATAAATGTTATAAATATAAGTAGATGGTAGGTAACAGTTGGTTGAAAAGTGAATTGGGCATGAAGAATTGAAGAGTGCACATATGATGTTTGACTTTGAAGAAAAACAAAGAATGGCAGCAGTGTTTCCAAGAAATAATGAACGCATGAAAATTATTTTTGTGAATGAAAATATGTAACACATTTGACATTTGTCTGACCCATCTTAGTGGCTTAGCACATGTGAGATTGCAACTTGTCTTTACTATACACTTGTAAAAAATGCTTAGATAATCAAGACACTAGAGTGTTTTCTGCTTTAGTGGACGTTTTAGAGGAAGAAAAGCTAGAACTGAATGCTACTTGAAACAATTGTCTTCTATCTAGAAATTTTTCATTCTTTGTTTTTTCTCCATGTCACATAGGCAGAGAACCTGTAATCTAATCACCACAATGTGTGTGTAGATTTAACAATTTCAAACCAGCGGAGTTATTAAGAGAACTGGCCTAAAGATATCGTGAAAAATCACCTTCCAATTATAACTTAATTGCTATCTTCCCTCTCTCTTTTACCTATTTTACAGTTTCTTTATCCACACATGTTGCTTGGGGAGATAGTCCATTAATCCCAAGAGTTCTATTTTCAATCTACCTTGCACTAACTCTGCAATACTGGGAAAATAAATTAAATTCTCTGGACCTCAGTGTGCTCAGATGAAAGATGCAGGTTGTGAGCTGAATATACTTTTAAGATATTTCCAAATTTTCAAGTGCAATGATTTCATTTTTTGAGTGTCTCATTCTGGAAGAAATAATTTTAAAGAAAATAGAACATAAACCAATTTTTATATACTGTTTTTTGCTGTTTTCATGGCATTATTATATGTAAAAAGGAAAATATTTGCTTTGTAGGAAAAAAAATAAGTTGCAATGCCATAAGTAACAAAAAAAGATTGAATCTAGCTGCATTTCCTATTGGAATTTATTTCTCATCACTATTTTATTGTGGGAAAAAACTGATTTTTTCCTAGCCTACTACTACTCTTTCAAGATCTGCCTATTTTCACTTTGGGGTTTAACAAAGTCATGTTATTTGAACTTGAAAGAACTCACTAAAGTAATGCATGCAACATGTAAAGTAAACATACAACATTATAACATTACATGCAGCACATAAAGTAGATATTGGTCAGAACAGAAAAAATTTCTTCTAATGTAATCAAGATTTGGTACCTTATTAGAGTAGTAATTAATCAGTCTCTTTCACACTAGTAGATAAGTTCTATAAAAGAAGAATCTAAATTATATGAACACCCTCTGTATCCAACATTTTTAAATGAAAATATATAAATGGATGAAAGAAGGGAGAATACATATATAGACAGAAAGAAGCACTCGAGGATGCTGAGTGAATATAGCAACTTAACCATGTAATGAGTAGGTGTATTAAAAATTAATATAGCACAGTTAAGTACTCAATTAAAGGGATTTACTTCTAAAATGAAACATGTATAATGTGGATTATTTTAACCATATTTAATTAGATAATGAATTTGAATATACCTACTATAAATTTTTATGATCTATATATTTTACAAAATTAAAGCACTGGTTTTATATGAAAACAATCTTAAAAATAACAGTGAGATAGATAAATATTTACAGCTCATGTATCAGCCAACATTGAAAAATACATTCACTTATTAATTCTCACTGACACTTACTGATAGAAACAACTTTAAAATTAAAATAAGTCTAGCAGGGCCTCCCCTGGGGGCGCAGCGGTTGAGAGCTGGGCTGCAAAGCTGCCTGCAGCCTCTGCAGTGCCGGTTCGATCCCTGGCCACTGGCGAGGGTCCCACCTGGGGTGACAGACCTCTCCTGCCACACCCGCTGCTCTGCTCAGCAGTGTATTTGGTCGGTCTGCCTGTTCTGTTCCCTGCTCTGGCTCTGGTGAATTCTCTCACCCTCCCATGCTTCTGACTGTAGCCAGTGCTTGTATAAAATAAATAAATACATCTTTAAAAAAAAAAAAATCTTGGGCCTCCCCTGGTGGCACAGCGGTTGAGCGCTGGGCTGCGAAGCTGTCCGCAGCCTCTGCAGCTCTGGTTTGATCCCTGGCCACTGGGAAGGGTCCCACATGGCACCTACACCTCTCCTGCTGTGTCCGCTACTCCCCTCAGCAGTGTATTTCATCAGTCGCTCTGTTCTTCTCCCAGCTCTGGCTCTGGTGAATTCTCTCACCCTCCCATGCTTGTATAAATAAATAAATAAATCTTTAAAAAAATTAAAAAAAAATAAGCCTAGCAAATCATGAAAACTGAGCAAACTGTCATTTAGCAAAAAATGACAGGATTAATACAAGGGGAATAATTTATAAATTTTAAATTTATATTCTGTCTGCAAAATATATGTGTTTATTTGTTGATTATTTTTACTAGCTCAAAGGAACTACATGTTTTTTAAATTTAATAATTTAGAGGCTGAAACATGTCAAATTAGCATAAGCAAGCTATACATGAATGTTCTGATTATTCAAATGTATCATTAATTATGTGAATTATCTAAGTTTGTCATATGATTTGGATAAACATCTCTTATTTACTATGTGACATATGCCAGTCTTATCAAGGGAGATTTGAATATAGGTTGACTAGAACTTGATATTTTATATTGTATTTTCTATAGCACAAGTTTATAATGTTTAGTTTGTATAAGAGAATATATGATCTTTTATAATGTTGATACATCCATTTTTTCTAAAGATTTATTTATTTATTTATTTATTTACTTACTTACTTATTTAGTTATACAAGCACTGGGTACAGTCAGAAGCATGGGAGAGTGAGATAATTCACCAGAGCTAGAGTGGAGAACAGAACAGGCAGACTAATGAAGTACACTGCTGAGGGGAGCAGCGGGTGGCAAGAGAGGTCTGCGCACCATGTGGGACCCTGGCCCAGAGGCCAGGGATCGAACTGGTGCAGCAGAGGCCGTGGGCAGCTTCGCAGCCCAGTGTTCAACCGCTGTGCCACTGGGAAGGCCCAATACTCCATTTTTTTAAAGATTTATTTATTTATGCATCAAGAATGGGGAACAGGCCAGTGGAATGGGGGTGAGAGGATTCACCAGAGACAGAGTAGGGAACAGAACAGACAGATTGACTGAAATACACTGCTGAAGGGAGTAGAGGACAAGTCATGAGAGGTCTGATGATCTATGTGGGTCACCTTCCTGGCCAGCCTGGGATCAAATTTGTGCTGCAGTGGCTGTGGATAGCTTCATAGGTTGCATCTTAACCCCTTGTGCCACCAGGGAGGCCCAATATATCTATTTTTTTTAATCTGACATGCTATAGGCCCAAACTACTAAACAAAACAATGCAATCTCAAAAACAGTTATAAGCTAACCTAGGAATCATCAATTGGAAAAAAAATTATATAATTATCTTAGCTCTTGATGTTTTAAAGTTAACACATAATACATTTTCATATATACATTATTTTTATAAAATAATTTATAAGGGGCCTCCTTGGTGGCACAGGCAGTTGAGCACAGCATGTGAAGCTGTCTGAAGCCTCTGCAGCGCAGTCTGATCCTGACCAGCGGAGGCGATACCCACATGGTGTGGCAGACCTCCCCTGTTGCGCCTGCTGCTCCCCTCAGCAGTGTATTTCAGCAGATCTGCCTATTCTGTTCCCTGCTCTGTCTCTGGTGAATCCTCTAACCCCCCCCCACAACTGGCCTGTACCCCAGTTCTTGTATGCATGAATAAATAAATCTTTAAAAAATCATTTGTAGGACTTATCTACAGATAATGAAGCTTTTTTTACATTAAAACATCCATGAAAAACCACATTGTCTAAATATTTATGTCTATGTATCTAGCAGAAATTTTCTTTTACATTAATTGTTATTAGTGTAAGTTCTCTGAGGATTTAAAATAAAAGAAGTACCTTAAAACATATGCCAAACATTAGTCTGACTTGTAAGAAAATAATCTAAGTGGTTCCATGTGTAAGAAATGAAATGTATAATAAGAGTGTATTGCCTTCCATATACAGAAATATTATCCTTTAGAGTACAGAATTATTAAAAGAAAATTATTTTAAAAAATCTTCAAAATATTGGGCCTCCCCAGTGGTGCAGCGGTTGAGCACTGGGTTGTGAAGCTGCCCGCAGCCTCTGCAGCACCAGTTCCATCTCTGGCCACCAGAGGAGGGTCCCACATGGCGTGCAGTGCAGACCTCTCCTGCCGCCCGCTGCTCCCCTCAGCAGTGTGTTTCGTCGTTTTGACTGTTCTGTTCTCTGCTCTGGCTCTGGTGAATTCTCTCACCCTCCCGCGCTTCTGACTGTACCCAGTGTTTGTATAAATAAATAAAAATTAAAAATTAAAAAAAAAAAGAACCCTGCTTTAAAAAAAAATCTTCAAAATATTATGTCTACCAACTTAAGCTGGATAAAATAGGGTAGTAAGTATCTATCATTTCTTCACCATATGAAACAGTGGGAAAAACAATATGATATTCCATGAGTTCTCCTGAACTCAGCCAAGCACAGAAGTGGCAGTAAAGAAGACATGTTTACAGCTATAAAGAAGACATGAATTAAGCACAGGAGAACTCATGGCCTGTACCCCAGCTCTTGTATAAATAAAATACCTTAAAAAATTGACTTCCTAGAAACTTTTGATTCAATCAGCAAGACTATTATTTTGTTTTATAACACTTGATTGAATAACCACAATTCAGAAAGAAAGAACATTAAGCTATAACTTAAAAGAACTATATACTTGGGCCTCCTGGTGGCACAAGGGATTAAGACACAACCTATGAAGCTATCAGCCTCCACAGCAGCACCAGTTTGATCCCTGGCCAGGTTGCTGACCCACATGGCACAGGAGACCTCTCCTGTCTTGCCGCTGCTCCCCTCAGCAGTGTATTTTAGTCCATCTGCCTGTTCTGTTCCCCACTCTGTCTCTTATGAATCCTCTCACCCACCCTGTATCTCTGGCCTGTACCTCAGCTCTTGCTTTGAGCTCTGTAGCGATCTAGACAATATAACAAGCTATTCCTTGGGTAGCCCTTAAGACCCACAAATGCCAGTCTCTGTAAAGTGTATAGAATGCATTAAGATGCTCTGTGGACTCAGTGGCATCACCATAGGAGAATCACAGTGAAAAGCCTATGTGTCTGTTCAAAAGTTTTATTGTTTTCTGCAAGGCACTATTCTCCTTTTGAGAAACAGATCATGCTTGTCTAAGTGAATCTGAAATAAATTCAACTTGTGATAAATAAATAAATAAATAAATAAACCTATGTTGTTTATTATCATCCACCAAGCTAATATGTAGCAGCACCTTTTTCTTGCTAGGGCAAAAGAATCAAGCCCAGATACTAGTATGTTTTTCATGCACAAACATATCACAGGAAACAATAATTTTGCCGGATAATTAAAGACTCAGGGAAACGAGACTAGAAGATGACAAAAGTCATGAAGAGGAATGTGAAAGGACCTCTACAAGGAACACATGGTTGAGGCTTTTGTCTCTCATACAATTGTTCATCAGAGAAATCTACTACAGAGATAGGTGCCAAAAATCATAAGGGCACCATGTCCACTTCGTATCCAGCTTCTTTTGCCAGGTATTGCAGTGTGTGTTCACTGTGTTCATGTAAATGTTGGTCAGGGTGACAAGGGCAAAGGTTATGCACAATTTATAAGGTAGTACTCAACATAGCTGATTTGGTTTCAGTAGTGTTGAGTACACAACCACCAAGAGCAATTGTCATTAATGAACCATTAATATGGCATCTTTACCTGGGCAATATATAGAAAGTTGATTACAATGGAGCTTTTTCATCTAGAAGAAGGGATCAATGGATTGGTAATTCAGGATAGCATTTGTCTTTCATGCTGTTTTTTCCCTCCTCATTCTCACTGAATTACTCAAATTCCTTATTCTCACAATAAGAGATGCTATTTTTCTTATTGCCTAAAAGTACATCCCGGAAAGTATGGTAGATACTATTTTTTTTTCTTACCATGTGGTTCATCAACCAAATGTAACAAGCTTTCTTTTGAAGTACCTTCTTTTTTAAAAAAAAAAAAAGATTTATTTATGCATACAAGTACTGGGGTACAGGCCAGAAGTATGGGCAGTGAGAGGATAAACCAGAGACAAAATGGGGAATAGAACAGCCAGATTGACTGAAATACACTGCTGAGGGGAGCAGCAGGTGGGACAGGAGAGGTCTGCTGTGCCATGTCGGTAGCTCCCAGGCCTGGGATCGAACTTGTGCTGCAGTGCTGCGGATAGCTTCATAGTGTGACACCTAACCCCTTGTGCCACCATGGAGGCCCAGCAATCTGTCTTTTGAATTAGTATTTTTATGTTCTTTGAATAGATTCCTAAGAGTCAAATCTCTGGTTCATATGGTAGATCCCTTTTTAATATTTTGAGTAAGCTCTACACAGCTTTTCACAGTGTCTGGACCAGTTTATGTTCCCATCAGTGAACAAAGAGTCAGGAAAAAAGACAAAAACTTTCAAGATGACCATAGATCTGAGGCATATAGCAGGGGAGGGGAGGGAAGAGGGGTCAAACAGAGGAGGGAAGAGCAGAAGGGACTGTGGTGATAGTCCATGGTGCAAAGGTGGTGGGAGAACTATAGAGACTACACCTGAGGGGAGAAATAAAATACTATACAAAAATGAAACACAGTGTAAGAAAATAAGTAAATCAATTTCATATTAAAAAAACAGCTAGACTGATAAAAACTGGAATTACATCCTGAGAGTTCATTCCTGTTAGGGTATCGTCTCACAGAAAGTTTTCTTAATCTCATGCTATTTCACACAAGACAGAATATATTGGCCCATGAGACAAAAGGATTCAGTGGAACTGGCTTTTCTCTCTGTTATATTAAATTTGAACATTTGATTTCGAATAATTTTTCCCCAAACAGCAAGTTAATACTGCCATGTGGTTATTGAAGTCTTTTCACAGTAGTGAACATTAGATAAAGGAGAGATTTACTGGCACAATTGGTCATCATATATCTATTTTTTCCCCATTCCTTTTGTTTCCATTTCCTGTTGAGAATATTGGTAGTGGTTAACTTTATGATGCCAACTCCAGGTTATAAATTTCCTAGGTAAAAATTCTCAAACATTAATATATAAAATACAAGTAAACACATTCTAGGTATAAAATCTCATGATCCCTTTATAGTCCTGAGTCAGATGAAGTTTTTAGTTTAAGCTTATTCTAGTCCCCCACATGCTGATCCCATGATGTTGCATACATTTGTCTCTAAGATTGACAAACATTTGACAATTGGAATTGCATTACCCTACTCCATAAAAGAAAAAAAAATGATTTTGCTATATCACTATTGTCTATTTTAGCTGAAATGTGTTCAGCTTGATCCTGGCCTCCTTTTTCAGCTTTATGTCCATCACATATCTTTTCATTCTACACTGAAAACTCATGGAATTACGGTTCATTATCTAAACACACCAGGTACTGCCAGTCTCTGGCCCAGACTCACACCCTCTAATGTCTGAACTGACAATTATCACCAAATCCATCCTCTCACCCATGAAATCCATGATATAAAATCCAAATCAGCTCTTATCTCTCAGAGGAGAACTTCCTGATCCCTTTAGCAGAAAAAAAATGTCACTCATCCCTTTTTTTTCCTGAAGCGTAATTGTTTCTATATATAGCACAACATATAAAAGGAGAGTGACTGAGATTATCATGCAAAGCTATCAAGGACTCTCCTTTATCAGTTACTATAATTTCAGTGCCTAATGCTTACAAATAACAGGGGCTGAACTTAATTTGCCTATATAGAAGTATTATAGCATAGCAGTCTGAGCATAGATAAATAAAACAGTAGAGCAAAGTTAATGGTTAAAGTCAGTTATACCTTGCACAGATTACATCATCAGGCCTCCCCAGTGGCGCAGAGATTGAGTGCTGGACTGCAAAGCTGCCCGCAGCCTCTGCAGCGCCAGTTCGATCCCCGGCTGCCAGCGAGGGTCCTACATGGCACGCAGACCTCTCCTGCCGCGCCTGCTGCTCCCTCAGCAGTGTACTTCACCAGTCTGCCTGCTCTGTTCCCCGCTCTGGCTCTGGTGAATTCTTCACCCTCCCGCACTGTACCCAGTGCTTGTATAAATAAATCTTTAATAAATAAATAAATAAACAAACAAATAAATAAATAAGCTCTTAAAAAAACCAAATTACATCATCTCCATGATATTCAATTTCTCATACAGGTGAAATGAAATGAGTAGAATAACTGAATCTTTTGCATCAATTTGTAGTGAGAAGTGAGAAATTTTGTACATAATTATGAGTGATATATCCTTCTACATAATAATTTCTCAGTAACTATTGCTATAATTACCAGTTTATCAGCAGTATGTTATTGTGATTAAGTATATGACTTCTGGAGCCACCTGTCTGGATGACAACCACCCTCTGTTCTCTACTGGTTGAATAACCTTGGGCAAGTCACTCAGTCTCAGCAATTCCTCTCTAGAAAAGCATAATTGTACAATTTCATCAGATTTTTTTAACAATACTTATAGATGTTTAGATAGTACATAAAAACAATATTGACTAAATGATTACCCACTATGATTAAACTTAGAGTAAATTTTAAAAATATATCGAATAATCCACTATCATACCCTGCTTCAATGATCTTTATAATTAGGCAATGGTGCTTTTACTAATTTGAAATGAATATTAACAATTGAAAGTAATGCATTTATTTAATGGTTGACTTCATTAAGTTAATTAGATTGTAAACTTTTAAAATATAATCATCTTGCAATCTATTAATTTAAAATCTCATAAATAATAAGCAGAATCACGTTCCCTAAAGTGAAGATAATAGAGCAGAAATTCACGTATATATACACACATACAGACAATTTTATGATCATGATATTGACTATATACTAATTTTTTCAAACTGCAGAGTGCATGTCAGGTACATTTGTGAAAAAGGCAGTCAACCCATAAGCATTCAACATCTTAAACAAGAAAAGTCAAATTGACAGTTACCTGTTTCTCAAGTATCCCAATCAATAAAACTCTCTGCCACTCTAAGGAAAATCTTTTAGGGATATCCACCAGTTCATTTAACTGGATATGTCTCTTTCTAAAAATTTTGCATCAAGTCTTTTGAGGGAACACTCAAGGAAAAAGATAAACTTGCAACATTAAAAAAAAAGATTCTAATATTATTACAGCAAAAGTCAGTTATTCTTGATGAATGAAAAAAACTAATTAACAAAGGTGTTAGGGACAGAGACAGAGAAAGATAGACTGAAAGATAATTTCAGGCACAGAAAATGTAATATCTCATACATGATTTTATCCATGGATAGATCTACATTTGGGATTAAAGATAGAATCCAATGTGCTAACCTATGTCCTCTAAATTAATATTGTGTTATATGAATGACTGCTGAAAAGTCCACAGCATTGTTGTCATTGAACTCTATAGTAAAAGGGGCATTCACAGTAACTGTTGTAAGCTTCAGCATTAAACATTTCTCTAATATCTTCTACTAGCACAAAAGTGTAATAATTAATTAGTCTTTCTGATAACTTTTAGAGATAGACTCTACTTCAAGTATGAGATATTTGCGAGATGATAATGCAATTGATATATAGAATATTCATTTTGGAAATGTAATTAGTGGCACTTAACCCACAACTATTATCATTTCTTACATGGCAGGTACCAAATAGAAACAGTTGCTATGAAACAAATGGGTTTTGATTTCTTCTTTTGAGGACCTAAATATAAAAATCAAAGGCTCATTTAAATTGGCCTTTTACTTTCAATGTTATTAAAATTTATTTTGAAATGTGTCATATATAGCATGATGATTGTAGTCTTTAAGTCAATTAGAAGCAATGATGGGAAGAAGTAAGATGTATTGCTGGGAGGACTATGAAAGCTACACATGATTAATACTGCTGAGATCAACAGGATGTTTTACACTCTACAAACCAATTTTATATTCAATTTATTTGCCAGTGTGAATGTACATGTTTTAATACCTCCATACAGCTTCTTGTTTCTCATATGACTGTTCTTCAAATTGTGAAAAGTAAAATTAAGGAGCATTAGCAGCATTTGAGATGACACAGAAAATAGATCATATTCGACATGGAAAAATGTTTTTCTGGCTAAGTAACAACTCATCTGAGGACATAGGGTATAATTCACCCCCAGGGTTGTCCTTTCCCCTGTCATTTACACAGCAGGTAATCTATGCTTCATATGAAGGAGGTGAATTATGTGCATCATGAGTAGGAAGAACAAGATGAAGGGAAACAACATTTCTGTCTTCAAATCTGGCATGCATCTCTGATAGCACTGCAATTCGGTCAAGAATGATCTAAGTATAAATGGCTTTGGCAGAGGAAGGAGACTATGTAGAGAAATACGTCAGCTGAAAAGAATAATTATAAACTGATAATTTCCTTCTCTCACACTATGGTATCTGTTCACTTCATTTTGAATCTCTCCAAATCATGAGCTTTTGTATGTTGTGTGCACATGGAAACTCATTTCACATTAACAAATAAAAAAAAATGTAGAGAATAACAATTTTTTCATTAATGGTGTTTTAAAAATCTAACTCACTTTATAATTGTTATTTTTTTAATTGAAGAAAAATTTGTTTACAACACTGTATGATTTAGAAATATAGGATCATTCTCTTCAGATGTATAACACCATGTGGATCCACCAAGACATAGACCTCCACTGTAGTCCTCTGTGTCCCCAACCCTCCACTCTCCATGGTAGCCTCTTTAAAACACAATTTACTTTGAAATAACTTAAAATTTTTAGAAAATCACTAAAGTAGTAGGAGCTGCCACGTATCTATCACCTATTATTTCCCTAAATTGACACATTATAGTACATTATCAAATCAAGGAAACTGATTAATGCCTTTAAAAAAAAAGATTTATTTATTTATGCATACAAGAATGGGGTACAGGCCAAGAGGTGTGGGGGGTAAAAGGATTCACCAGAGACAGAGTGGAGAGCAGAACAGGTAGACTGAAATACACTGCTCAGAGGAGCAGCGGGTGAGACAGGAGAGGTCTGCTGTGTCATGTGGGTATCTCCCTGGCCAGGGATCGAACTTGTGCTGCAGTGGCTGCGGATAGCTTCATAGGTTGTGTCTTAACCCCTTGTACCACCAGGAAGGCCTGGTTAATGGCTTTTATTTTTATTTTTATTTTTTAAAATATTTATTTATTTGTTTATACAAGCACTGGATACAGTCAGAAGTGCGGGAGGGTGAGAGAATTCACTAGAGCCAGAGCGGGGAGCTGAACAGGCAGACTGACGAAATACACTGGTAAGGGGAGCAGTGGGCGTGGCAGGAGAGGCCTGCAAGCCATGTGGGACCCTTGCCGGCAGCGGGGGATCGAACTGGTGATGCAGAGGCTGCTGACAGCTTCACAGCAGCCCAGCACTCAACCTCTGCATCACTGGGGAGGCCCATTGTTAATGGGTTTTTAAAGACATGATCATTATAAAAATAATGAAAAGATTAGAATTCCAGACCCCATTTAATGTTATAATTAAGTAGTTATAATATTTACCTATTTTGTATTCATTTTTAATCACACATCTGCCCATTTCAAAGAAGCAAAGAATAATGCACTATTTCACTAGAGACTTATAAAAAATGCCTTTGTTTTGCATGTATTGAAAGTGAGGGTGGTTTAATTTTCTATAATAAATATGAATAAATAAATTCATTTTGGATTAACATTTTTCAAATTTATATAAATACTGTTTTGATAAAACTTAGATGACCTACCAGTGTTACAAAAATCCTAATACATTCTTAGGTTAATCCTGATATACAAACAAGGAGTACTTACAGAAACAGTAATTTTCCAGGGTTCATATAAATGTTTATTAAATTATTTCAATAAGATGCAGAAACTATTTGGAATTTCAGTGGGCACACAAAAAGAATGCATTTCTGACATTTATTTGTAAATCACTTTGTATGGGATTTATAAAACACTTTTCTTTTGGAAAATATCAGGCATGAAGAACAGGTTCACAGGTACATCTGTCAAAACATATTTAATAGATAGTGACTTTGAAGCATCTCACAATTGTAATGAAATGTGAAAAAATACCATTGCAAAACAAGTAATTAAAAACAAACATGTCAAAAGAAAATAATAATGATAATAAATTAGTGCCGATAATTTAAGGCAGAATACACATCTGTCTTTTAAAACAGATTAATGTGATAAGGAACATGGGATGGATATCTATGCTAATACACAGATTTGTGAAAATATGAAGTTGAACAAATCTTATGTGAAAGGTATCATCATGTTTAGAAAGACAGTTACATTAATTACCTACTTAGAATGGACTACTCAGGCTAACCAAAAACATTGTTTTTCTTTGGTTACATTATGAACAAAATTTGACCTTGGCGCACTTGCCTGTTCTACCTCTCCATAGGATAAAGTTATTGGCAGAAGAGAGGTTGTTTTGGCAGTGATTACCTTGCATTGAATGAAATTTATTTTTGGCCACAAAGTGGAAATACAGTTTCAAATAGAAAACAAGATTTATCTTTGAAAGATAAAAAGAACTACATTCTTATACCCTGATGGATTGCTAGTCATATTCAATTCATAACATGGGTCCTTCTGAAATTTCCAAGAATCCTCTTACAGCACATAACTATAATGGTGACTTGTTTAAAAGCCCTGCACTTGAATTAAAGACAATTTTCCTTGAAACAAGGTCTATAACCCTGTAAAAAAGGTGAAGTGGCAGAGATGAGATGTATTCTCAGAAGTCACTTTCACTTGTGATTTCAGGAATACAACAGACTGTGAAGAGACTCAGTTTGATAGAGTACTGGAACACTTTAGACTGTCTTACATAGCGGGTAGTCTATCAAGGGGTAGAAAATGTCAATGAAACTATTAATTTGTTGAGGGATTTTGTATCACCATCATCTAGAGAGATTTCCTGGGACTCACAGGGAAGAAGGAAAGATGTGATTTTTAAACTACTATGCTATTAACAGAATGCTGTTCCCCATGAAATTCATGTATTGAAACCTAATACCTGTGGGTCTGTTAATCCTAAGTGGCCTGTTGGGCCACCATTTTGTTACCTACAGTTCTAAATGCTAAGCAAGGTCAGAACGGCCAAGTCAATTATGTACAGGAGCCCAACCCTGCAAGGTGACTTTCAAATTAATCAAGAGCACAAAGCTGGATCATGCTGGGAAGGCTATGCATCATGAGCTATGACCAGTAATGCCCAGGAATGACTGATGCATAAAACATACTTCTGACTTATACATCACTAGGTATGACCAGGAATGCCTGGGGGGCCGAGGACCAATGTATAACAAGGGACCCCAGAAGCTGATCAGTGGAAAGCCTTGTTGATAAGATTGAAACCATGGCTGGGGGACTAGGGCTTCATCACAGTTACAATACTGAGTCATCAAGCAGATTAGAAGTGCCTGGAAAGCAGACTCACAATCCCTGATTTTCTAGTTACATTCCTCCACTTATCCTTTTCACCTTCTTCCCCTTTCTTTTTTCTCCTTCTTCCCCTTACAACTGATGCTGTACAATTCTATCAATAAAAAAGGCCAGGATCTTGCTCTTCAGCAGCATCCTGCATTATGTAGCCTGTTCCATGACTCCCATTTCTTTATCAGTGTGGTGTTGCCCAATGCAACAAATACGTAATGTAGTGCTATTAGATTGTGGAACTTCAGGGAGGTAAACGTCATAAGGGTGAATTCCTAAGGGTGATTAGTGTGTTATAAGGGAAACCCCAGATATCTTCCTCCTTCTTGTACTAAATGAGGACATGGTGAGAAGATGACTATGTATGAAGATCAAGTTGGTGGCAACTTGATCTATGGATCTTCTGACTCCAAAACTGGTAGCTACATATTTTTCTGACTATAAACCATCCAGTGTATGGACTTGTGATATAGTAGCCCAATCAGATTAAGATAAATATCGGTACTGAGAAAGGGGAGTTTTTGTAGTAACAATTATCTAAAAGTATGGAAGCAACTTGGAAATAATAAGCAGAAGCTGGAAGAGATTTAAGCTACACGCTAGAAAAAAACTACACTGATATGAATAGATCCTTACAAGTTATCCTAGTGATAATATAGAAAAAGAACAGGAGAGTGATAGAGAAAGCCTGTGAGAACCTAAAGTATAACGGACAAAATGTTGGCAAATATACAGACAGTAAAGGCTATTCTGATGAATTATCAAATGGAATGAGGGAGATGTCATTGTCCCTCATTGGAAATTGGAGGCAATTTGATTCTTGTGCACAGATCTTGGCCAATTTGTATTTATGCCCTAGTGTTTTGTGGGAGAGAGAACTTGTGAGGTATGGAATTGGGTATTTAGATGAAGCGATTTCAATGTGAAGTGTTGAAGATTTGGTTTGGCACCCCCTCATGGCATAAAATAAAATGGTGGACGATGACTTAACAAGGACAATTCTTTACTGAAATGTGGTATATCACAATATGCATTGCTCTCTTTAGGAACCAATTGTATGATAGGTAAGAAGTAAGTGGCATGCACTTTTGTAGCTCATCATTTATCGGGGCATGTTGTAAAAGAGGAATAGCAATCACAGATGAAATGGAAGTAATAGCACCCTTTGGAGCTGCTAATTGGTAAAAATCTAAAACTACAAGCTTTTGAGGTATGGTTACCAT
Organism: Talpa europaea; assembly: GCF_964194135.1. NCBI lineage: Eukaryota > Metazoa > Chordata > Mammalia > Eulipotyphla > Talpidae > Talpa > Talpa europaea. The sequence continues at coordinate 75,682,635 of NC_140070.1, forward strand.
GGCAAATTTGTTTTGAAGTTGGTACTTGTGAATTTTTACTTAATTTTCAAGTTTAGGGACTGACTGACAGGAAAACATTGTCAAAAATGGAAAAACATTGTCATCCTTACACAGAAAAATCTCTTTTGAGAAAAGCAATAAATGATTATTATTGTAATTTAGTTTTAAGCATTTGTGTGGGGGGATAAATATCACAAAAAGACATATTGCTTTGTAGTTATTTTTATTCTTTATTCTTTTACAGTATATATGTTCAGTACAAAAGATGAAGGGAAATTAAAAAAAAAAATCTCTCTCTCAAAAAAAAAAAATCCAGAAATAAGATGATGCATATTTTCCTGCAGTGGAAATATTAAATTTCTAGATAAAGTGCAAGTGTTTATTTATTAGTCTTAAAAATGGAGAACATTTGCCAATTGTTGTGACCAATAAGAATTATTTGAACACATTAATCTTGCACTTTGTAAATATCAACCAAGAAATGCACTAAAAATTAAATTTTATACTTACAAAGGAAAAATAATGTTCATAATATTTTAGCAGTAAAGAAACAAAACTCTTCTTTAAATTTTACTGATGTTACAGGGCAACCCCAATATAAAATGGGTTGCCTAACACCAATAGAGTATATGAGATAGATGGAAATCAAAGAGGTTCAAAGAGGTAGACTCATAGCATACATTTGATACTTAAATCTAAAAAGAGGTATGTCAAAAAAGAGAATTTACAAAATAGCAAGTAAAATAAAATTCCAAGATAAATAAAACTCTGTAGTACAGTAATTCTAATTCAGTCATACAATACAAGACAAATAAAGCACATTTTGTGCATTCATTTTATTTCTACTTTCTTTATCCAGTATCACTTTGTCATTTCTTAATAACAGCAACCTACAGGATAACTTGAAATTTATATAAAGGATGCCTAAAATAATCAGCCTTAAAGTACAGACAAATCTGAAAACTGTTGATTAAACAGAGGGTATATGTGTAATAATAAAGACAAACATGTGTAAGTATAACAATGTGACTGATTTGAAGATGCTTTGTGTTCCTTGATTAAAAAGTATCAATAGATTGTTTAATATTTATCAATTCCCTGAGGAGGTCTAAGTCAATCTTACAAATGGATTTGCCATTACTTTTTTTTTTTTTTGCACTCCCCCCACCCTTGGTACAGTTTCTTAATAATAGACTGAAACTGAAATATGTGGAAAAATGGAATATGACACTGATTGCTGTGGTTAATGTTATAAAAAGTAAGATAAAATTATTTCCTCTTATTTGTTAATTTTGCCTTATATTTCTTTATATTCAATGGCTCAATTTATACTGCTTTTCAAAAATAGCATTTACTAAATGCTCATATATTTCATTTTTAGACAAATTAATTTAAATAGTTGATCAAAGAGAGCCATAAATCTTAGATATTTATAACAGCAAAATTATTTTATAAACTTTTGAAGCTATGTATTTTATTAAAGATTTATTTGTTTATTTATACAAGCAGTGGGTACACTCAGAAGCTCAGGAGGGTGAGAAAATTCACCAGAGCCAGAGCAGGGAACAGAACAGGCAGACTGACAAAATACACTACTGAGGGGAGCAGCAGGTGTGGCAGGAGAGGTCTGTGGTGCCATGTGGGACCTTCACTGGGGGCCGGGTATTGAACCGGCACTGCAGAGGCTGCGGGCATCTTCACAGCCAAGTGCTCAACTGCTGCGCCACCGGGGAGGCCCAGAACTCTTTTTTATTATAATATCAAGGTTTATGGGTTTAGCACATAGTCTCTACCTGTGTGGTGAAACATTCATTTTAAGCTACTTTTTTTTTTTTTTTGGTATGTACATCTGTTTAAGTTGTCTTATCCAAACACATCACTAGCATTCCTCCAAAACCCCAAATACAGCACTACCACCTAAAAACTAAACACTAAGATTCAGATATGGTACCACGGTTTGAAGATATAACTTGAATTTCCCCAGACTTCATAAAATTTGTGGAATCACAAAATTGAAACCTATAAATAAATAGAGAGTAAAATTACAGAGATTGGGTGGGAGATAAGATTGATAGTGTTTAAGGGAACAAACTTGTCTCAAGTAAAAACAATAGAGAGCTGCAACATACTATACAGGATTTGGACATGCTATTGTACCAAATATCACTTTGTAAGGTGATATATGTCATTGTAATGACAATCATATTGCACTGTACAAAAGTATTAAAGTAACATGCTGTGCAACTTAAAGTTACACACTGTCAGTGTCATTTAAAGTATCTCAAAGTATCTGAAACTATCTCAAAATAGTGATGTTTTCAGCAAATATATGCAATAAGAGTGGCTTAGATAATAATACTGGTTTTCCTTCTGAAGAAATCTCCTAAAATACTGTCATAGTTTTGAAAATTATATGTGAATAAAAATGTATTTTAGTGATCAATTACTTGCTTCACTTTCTAAAACATGGAGAACATGAGGTGAGATTGATTGCTTTTTTATAGTTTCCTAAAAACAAACAAATAAACAAACAAAAACAAAAACCTTTCTTTATGGAATAGAGTCTAGGAAAGACCCAATGTTTTACTCCGAAATTTTACCCTACCTCTCCTGAATTTATGAATAAGATCATCATTCCTGGATTTCTCTTCCCTTACAATGAGTTGTTTTGCTTTGTTTTTTTAATAGCTGGGTAGTATTCCATTGTGTATACACACACACACACATATACACGTGTGTGTGTATATATGTATACATATATAGACACATATATACATATATTTATTTATCTTTCATCATATAGATCCACTCATATGTCTGTAGGCACTTAGGTTGTTTTCATGACTTGGCTATTGCAAATACTGATGTAATCAAATAGGAATGCATATATTCCTTCAAATTAATTTTCTGCTATTCTTTGGATAGATATTGCAGAGTGAAGTTGCTGATAATATGGCGGGTCAATTTTTAATATTTTGAGAAACTTTCATACTATTTTCAATAAGGCCTGAGCCAGTCTGCAATTCCACCAATAGTGTATGAGGGTTCCTTTTCCCCTGAACCCCCACTAGCACCTGTTTTTTCTGGTATTTTTGATATGGGCCACTTTCACAGCTGTAAGAAAAGATGAAATCTTGCCATCTGAAGCAACAGTGATGGAACTGGAGGGGATTTTCCTAAGTGAAATGTTAGAAGGAGAAGACAAATACTGGATGATTTCATTCATATGTAGAATACAGAGAAACAAAACAAAGAAACAGACACAATTATACTAAAACAAACCATTGAAATTTTATTGCAGAACTCAGGTTACCAGAAGGGAAGAGTCCCTACTCTGAGAGCAATGGAGGCCCAATGCACTGTAAGAGGGGATTACTGGCACTTTGCTATTGGGTGAGGCACAATAATATGCATCTGCAAAAGTGTGAACCTAAACCTTTAAATAATACACTATGTTATAAATCAATGTTACCACAATAAAAAAAAAAAAGATAAAATACAAAAAAAGAATAGGGCCTCCCTGGTGGCACAGGCTGTTGAGAGCAGCACTATGAAGCTGCCCACAGCCTCTGAAGTGCCAATTCAATCCTGGCTGGCCAGGGAAAAACCCACACGATGCAGTAGACCTATCCTGTCTCACCAGCTGCTCCCCTCAGCAGTATATTTTGTCAGTCTGCCTGTTCTATTCCCTGTCCTGTCTCTGGTGAATCTTCTCACACTCCCATGCATCTGTCCTGTACCCCAGTTCTTGTATAAACAAATAAAAAAAATTGTTAAAAAAAAAGAATAAATGGTATTTGGAACAGACAGTATCTTGGTCCCATATCAACTAACTTTTCTAGCACCATTCCATAGGATATATGCAATATAGTGTGAACCCGTGGAAAAGCAACTTGATTTTCTTTGCTCAAAGGACTTCATCTTCCATATTAATAGTCTAATGATTGGAACAATGCCACAAATTTACATGTATGTCCAGGCTTGTTTAAATTCCATTTGCAAACAATAGGGACTCTGTGAAACAATGATTTAATGGTACATCAACGAGTTTGCCACCTTGTGATCTGTGGTTACATAAAATAGATTATTTTTAAGATAAACTATTTATAAAAGAAATGTATACATTTAAAACTAATTAACTTTGTCAATGTCAGTGAATCTATGATAGATGATGGGCCAAAGACCTCACCTTTTTAGGTGGCTGAACTGTAACTCTAAGTTACTAATAGCAACGGATCAAGTTGAATTTAGTGTTCAAGAGACTCAAAACCACAAAACCACATCAAGCACTATTGATTTTCCTTAAGTGCTGAAGCTTTTAAGGGGATCTTTACAAAGCAGTATGTAGGACTGTGGGCATCAATTTTGCTGAATTTTGAAACTAGAATATGATTTGGGAAAACTAAACAAATGGTGAGACCTTTGGGATTCATAAAAGTAAAATCAAATTCCAAAAGAATTGTTTGGCAGGAAACTGGAAAGACATCACGACCATTCAGCCTTACTGCACATGGGTGGTAGAAGCCAGGGAGGCTATTAGATGCTGTCATTATGGAAAAGGCTAAAATAGCATATGGATTGTCATGCTTCACTACTTTCCAAACACAAGGGACAGAGCTAGTTCAACAATCTTGTTCATGTGCTCCAGGACAGCATCAGACATATGTATGACCAAATGATCCAACATAAGGCTCTGCCTTTACAAATACTGTCACAATGTTCAATGATTTGTTCCAAGTTGCCATTATATAAACTCCCTCCTTTCTGCAAGTTTATAACTATCACCCAATACATGGCATGGACTATATATTTATGAGGCCAATCACTAAATTATTTAAATGCAAATTCAAAACACTTAAACTGTTATCTGAGGCTTGAATTATTATTATTTTAATTTCAATAACTCAATAGCAAGAAAACAATTTAAAATGATCAAAGTAATGTTGGCTGCTTAATGCCTTATATATCATTTGCATATGTTTATAGTGCAAGGTTAAAAAAATGATGAATCGCTCTAACACTGCAGATGAGTGCAGATAGAAGACAAAACTAGTTTTTCCCGATGCAGGTAGAAATATGTTTAGCATTGAAATTAAGCCTCAGTCTATTAAATTTTCATGGGTATTAAATGATAATTAGAGATCTAGATTTTCTTGTAACTTCTCATTTGTGTACTCTTTATATTGACCTGTATCAAAAAATTCAGGGCTTTGTACCTGGATTTCACTGGCAATAAATTTTGCTTTATCAATAACTTTATTAAGTAAATATAAGTATGTGTTTATTAGAAAAAAGAGTTACAGATTTTTTTACAATATTTTTGTTATGCATAGAGAAAGCAATTCTGTTTAGAAAAAAATATATCTTTGCATATAGAATATGATTTGGAAGATAGTTTATTTGTATAGTTATCTATACACAGTTTCCTCTAGAAGCAGCATATGTATGCTAATCAGTTGAAAGATCAGTTGATAATGGACATTATGTGGAAATAAAGTAGTATTTTCAAAATTAAAAAAAAGAACTGAAATTTTTCACTTGAATTGATGCAATAATTTGGGAAAGTTAAATACTTCTATTGAAACATAGTGATATTAACATTGGAATAACTTTGTTCATTATCTAAGAGATTATATAACAGCCTACAAAGAAATGCTTACAGAAGTATTCCTGAGAGGGGGAAACAGTGAGTGTGATTGAACTACAACAATTGTGTAAGAGGTATTTAAAATGTATTTGGATAGGGCCTCCCCAGTGGCGCAGCGGTTGAGCGCTGGGTTGCGAAGCTGCCCGCGGCCTCTGCGGCGCCGGTTCGATCCCCGGCTGCTCCCCGGCCACCGGAGGAGGGTCCCACATGGTGCGCAGACCTCTCCTGCCGCCCGCTGCTCCCCTCAGCAGTGTACTTCGGTCCTTCTGCCTGCTCTGCTCCCTGCTCTGGTGAATTCTCTCACCCTCCTGAGCTTCTGACTGTACCCAGTGCTTGTATAAACAAAACAAATAAACAAATAAATAAATAAACATGCCTCTATTAAAAAAAAAAAATCCTTTAAAAAAAATAAAAAAAAATAAAATGTATTTGGATAAATAAAGGAGATTAAAAAGCTTTTCTTTCTTTAGGGAAAATTTTATAAATCTTTAAAGCAAGTAATGCTAACTATACAGTTATATATGTGTACATATAGTTAAAGAATATTATATAGTTATAAAATATTGATTGTGTATATGTGTATATATATATTAATATTCATAAAATTATGTATATAGTCATAAAATACCATTTTGTTTATATCCTTTGTTTCAAAACATAAAATTTGATAAGTACTAAAGATAATTATATTACTACACTAAATTTAGTTATGTATTTATTTGTTCTGTATCCCAAAGGTGCAGGAAAATTGAATAGCTAATGTTTATTGGATTTGTTTTAGAAATATTGATATTTGGCTATTAGTAACAATTGTACTTTTTTGGTAAAAAAATATTTAATTATTTATTTATGCATCAAAGAACTGGGGTTTAGGCCAGAGGTGCGAAGGGAGAGAGGATTAACCATAGAGTGGGGAGCAGAACAAGCAGATCTGCTGAAATACACTGCTGAGGGGAGCAGTGGGCGAGACAGGAAAGGTTTGCTGTGCCATGTGGGTCACCTCCCTGCCAGGGGATCAAGCTCAGGCTGCAGGGCTGATGGCATGATAGCACTGAGACTTAACACTCAAGCCTCTAGGGAGGCCCAATTAGAGACAATTGTATTTTCATGCATGTGTGTTAACTCAGAAGATACCATAATAAACCTTAAACAGTAATATTGTGTCATCTTTATCATTAAGCCTCAAGAAAGCAGAAAAATCATTGATTTCCTATTACACCAGGAAAAAAAATCATTAAGTTTTTTTTTTTTTTTTTAATAAGTGTAATTGTTTCAGAAGGTACAAATGAGATCCAGCCATGAAAATGTGGTATTTTTCCTTTCATAACATTGAGTATTCTTACAAAGCAATTGTAGAGTATTCTATTAGCTTAACTGTGGAAAAAACATGAAAGAATGTGAAGGTCCAGGGTTATTTTCTCTTATAATTAAGAGAGTATTTTGGTATTATGTGGTACTAAAGAGGGAATGACCTTTGAATAATAAAACAGTTTGGAAGGCAAGTCACTTTTATCACTGAACAAAAAGAGTAGCCCCCCCACCCCAAAGAGAGGGTTAACTTTAGATAAAAATTATAAAATTTGTTGTCATTTTTGACAGAGAACTATCAACTGAGAAGTTGGTCTCTTGATAGCTTCTGTTAGATATTAATGCATGTTAGTCTAAAATAGCAGAGAGCGATACAAAAAAAAAATTAGCTGCTATACCTATAAATCAAAGATAACTATTTCTGTTAAGGGTTCTACCTATTATCTAGTGTGCTGAAATTCATTATATGATTACTTTTGTCTTGATCAGTCACCTTTATGGACATGAAACTTTAATTCCCTGTATAGAACTTAGACTGAAAACCTTAGTTAAAAAAAAAAAAAAGTTAATGAACTTCAATTTAGTTTCTCTTAATCCAATCTCACCTAAAGACCCCATATCCTAATAACATCACTTTGATGTAGATTTCAATATATGGACTTTAGAGAGACACAAAGTTCAGATGACAACAACTGACTGACCAACAATGTACCACAATTTAATATTCAGTTGCAAGACTTACCAAAACTTCATTTCAGCTTTTGTAGATAATATACTGTCACGAGACCCAAATGTCCTCTGTCTGTGGAGCTTTGGGAAGGTTCATTTAGCTAGCCACCTCTCATATGTCTCAGGAAGAGAACAGCTTACTTTCCCCCCTTGTGGTATATGGTACTACTGGAAAATTTGGCTATCGGTTGAATGAAAAACACAAATTTGTCTCCTATGCATCCATCCTTCTGAAGGTCTTGGTAGATCTTCCAACAGATCTCATCCTGATTATTAATCTACTACCATCTGCAGTGTGTGGGAAGAATTCCAATAACATCTCTCAACAAAATTCTCACCTGGGCAAATGGAAACTGGAAATTTCCTAGAACTCCACATAGGAGCAAAAAGTTCTGATTAGCAGAAATTTTCATAATTTGCATGCTCCATGAAGCTATCTTTTTTAAATTTTCCCATACTCAACTGAAGGAACCATATGAGTTTTGTTATTTTTTAATTTCCTTATGGTTAGAAATTCTATATTCTTTATTTTCAATTATATTACAAATAAATATTGTTTACAGTTACTCAATTTTATTTATAAATTAATTTTTTCTTCTGGTCAATGTTCATTATAATGTTGATGATGGTGGTATCCTTAGATCTCATATGCTTTCAAATCTGTGACAACTGCTTTGTAACATGTCAGTTAACAATGTAAACTATTACTGTTCTTCAAAGGTGTGTTATAGATGACTTGGGAGGGGTAGCAGAACACATTTTTCCTTTCTCACATTATTGAGCTGCCAAGAATCAACATCCCTCAGAAAAATCTTATCATACTATATGTATTATAATAGAATCTAAGATTGAGAACTAAAAATACCTACAGATAGCCCTAAATCTATATTCTTTTATAAGTAGTGTTGTCACGAGCATACAGTACTTGGAACATACTTATAATATATTCATTGTTTTTGTGAAATTCAAATTTACCTAGGCTTCTTGTATTTTTTCTTTGCTTAAAACTGACAACCTTTAGATTAGCTTCCTAGAGTGACTGCTTTAGTATATTAGAGCTGCTAAAGCAAATCACCATAGCCTGGATAGCTTTAAAACAATAAGAATTTATTTCATACGGTTTTGCATGCTGAAGTTCAAAGTCAAAGTGCCAGCATACTCTATTTTTGAGTCTGATGAGGTCTCTTTTTCTGGTTGGTAAATGACCATCTTTTTTGTGGTAAGCGCATGGTGGAAGAGACAAGGAAATTCTCTTAGATTTGTTTTATAAGGACACTACTCCCATTCATAAGATATCCACCCTTGTGAACTAATCATTTGCTATTGCCCCCATATCCTAATAACATCGCATTGGTTCAGGTTTCAGTATATGGATGTTAGAGGGACACAAAGTTCAGATGATAGCAACTATTGAACAATGCTCCACAAACTAAGTGGCATAAAACAACAGAAATTTATTGTCTCTGTTCAAGAGTCTAAAAGTGTGGAATCAAGGTGCCCACTGGGCCATGTGTCCTCTGAAGCCTGAAGCCATGTGTCCTCTGAAGCTCCTAGCCTCTGGAGCTTGCCAGGTATTCTTTATTTATTTATTTTTTTTTTGTGGTTGGCACCTGCAGCATTGCATTTACTCCCTGTACATAACATGGTTTTTGTATGACTCTGCACATGTTGTTTGTGTGGCCTATGTGTGTCTATCTCTGTATTTCTTCTCCTGTTCTTATGAGGACACAACCTTCCTCCAGGGTGCCTACAATTTATGTAATCACATCTGCAATTGTCTTACTTAAATAAGGTCACATTGCAAAGTACTAAGAGTTAGGAGTTCAGCATATCTTTTGGAGGGATATAATTCAGTCTACCTATTTATAAAGCTAACTTTCCATATATGAGTAGAATCTGGTTACTTAGAATTAATAACAAATATCTGTGTTAGAAACAGACACCAAATTCACAGAAGTGAAAGTGGCTTTGAATATTGAATTGACTCATATATTTTATTCAAACTAATAAGTATCGCTTTTAAGGGATTTGTCAACAATAGTTAATTTGTTTATAGAAGCAAAAGTAAGTATTCCTGATTGAACAACCCAAAGCAATAAAGATTGGTTTATTTCTATGTCATTTTGTTAAAAATAACTTTCATGGGCTTCCCTGGTGGCTCACGAATTAAAGTCTCAACGCCATCAAGCTATTGCCAAGCACTGTGGCATGAGTTCGATCCCTGTCCAGAGAGCTAACCCACATGGTGCAATAGACCTCTCCTCCTGTCTCGCCTGCTGCTCCCCTCAGCAGTGTATTTCAATAGATCTGTCTATTCTGCTCCCCACTCTGTCTCTGGTGAACCCTCTCACCCTGCACCTGGCCTGCACTGCAGTTCTCATATGCATAAGTAAATAAAAAATGAATCTTAAAAAAAAATAGTTTTGCAGTCTTCTGAGAAATAATACTGCTTTCACAATACTTCAGTCTTGCTCCTGGAACTCTGATTATTTCAGTATATTCTTGCTATATCTTTTATGAAACAAACTAAATCCTGGATAAAGATGATCTTTCATTAATAGAGTGGAATAAATGGCATATCATTTCAGAGCAATTCAATAATGAAAATTTACCCATCTTTAAGTCAATTAAATGCCATTTAAATTTTCCCACTTAATAATTATTTCTTATGGATATAACTCTGGAGACAAACGTGAGCCTTGATCCCAACATGAAAAATGTTTACAGTTGATAGTCACTTTTTATATCTATCCATATCACTCTTGATCTTTTGCATGTGATTCACTAAGCTTATGTCTGTCTGTCTTGAAATACCAACACTCTCACTCTCCTTATAATGCAGTTGGCAGGAGAGTAGCAATTTTTTTTCAACACCAAGAATACTTAATAGCCTTCCTTTGTGCGATACCATTAAAATATGCTAACTAAGGTAAATCTGAGGAAGAATACAAAGACACTTTGAAAGGTTATGATCTATGACAATCTACAGCCTTAGAGTTGGCTTAATTGAATTAATTGTTGTTCAGAAATATCTCAGGAACAAAGAACACAATGACAGAACGTTTTCATGGAAAAAAGTTTGACCTTTTCAATATTAGTGCATTGATTGGCAGATTATTCTATTTCTCTCACAACAAAAGGATTTTATAAGGAAAAGGTAGAGGTGATATTTTAAAAGATGAAAAAAATCTATGCAAAAATGGAAACTTCCACATCTGAGGGGAACAAGAATAAACTAATTGCATGTTCATTTTGTGTGACTTGTTATAACAAAAAATTAATTTATTTTCCCATCTTTTACATTAACATTACTTTATACTATCTATGTAAATTTACTTAGAAGTCAGAGAATAGCTTTATTCTATCCATTTAGCACTGTTCTAAAAATCACTTTTTTTCTTTGTTTTGCAATTCTAAGCAATTACTTTATGAATTTATAATTTTTAACTCAGTTAACCATAATCTGTGTCTTTGACAAACATATTCCCTAGGCAATAACAAGGCAGAAATCAAACTGCACCACATGAAATATGGTAACGGGATACTCAGAGGAAAGTTTTATTCGGGTTGAGCTGAGCAGGGAAGACTGCATAGATGATCAATTTGAGTGGAGTTGGTAGTAACCCAAAAAAACACTATTATACCTTCCAAACTTGGCGATGACTATGAAATCTAGGAATTTCTAACTACCACTATCTTCTATTCTGGTCAAATAAACTTAGACCTATTTATCAAGATTTCAGCTGTTATCTTCTTGTGATGTTGTTACTAAGTTCTTCAGAAAATAATGTATGCATCTTTTCTTTAAATTTTACTGTACTAATTATTCACCATATGTCAAATATAATTTACTATACTGTGTGCTCATAATTTATGCCTGCTTCCATAACAGTATGATCTCTTTGGTAAGAGTTAATAGTCTTCAATATATCTTCAGTGGTGCAGAGTTGGTGTTCAAATAAAATTGGAAAAAAATGGGGAAATGGATGCAAAGACATTCACATAAGATTTAATGGGCCATTTTGTCCTAGCATTTCTCTAAGTTTATAATGCCGTTCATGGTATGTGAGAATTTTCATTCCAAAAAAAGTATATTAAATATCTAAGTTTCATGAAGTGATTTGATTTAATAACAGTAAGAAGAAAAAAATCTTAATGTAATACCTTAGATCCAAAGTGCACCGTCCCAATAGTATACGTCTTAATTGTAAAAATATAGAAGCATGCGGGAAAATAACAGTGAATGCTTCAAGGAGCAGCTCAAATGTCGGTATGAATCATAATGCATCATGAATACAAACTGGCAGGTAAATCCTGCTTTAGAAATGACAACAGAGATGATAGCCAGAGATTGGCAATCGGCATCCATCTGGCATTTGGCATTTCCAAACAATGTTGATTCTTAGTAGCTAAATTATATAATTTTTAGAAAAAAATAATTTTGCAAAGTAAATGAAATATATTGTATATTTAGGTATGCTTCATTTAATAATTCTTAACATAAATCAATAAGAGCAGATGGATATAAATATAACTTAAAGGTTCATTTATATACATATATATATATACACACACACACATATATAAGTCACTTTTTGCTTAGCACTAGAGGAAGTGTTCACAAATTGTGAAATAATTATTTTGGTTCTTCCATCAATATTATGATCCCAGACTTAATTATCATAATCACAACGATGACTTGCCTTTTTCTATCAAAAAGTGGGATGGAAAAATATCAACAACAAAATGAAGTAAGATATTTCATAAATTAAAGAACAAATATATGAATATGTCAAAAATGAGGTAAATGAATAAAGGAAAAAAAAACACCTAGTTTTACAGACTGATATGGTATGCTAGAAATAGTAATTTTCAGAAGCTCAAGGTTCTGGTTATTACACATCTAAATGTTTTTCTATAAGTTCTTCAGCGGGTGAGTTAGGAGAGGTCTGCTGTGCCATGTGGGTAGCTCCCTGGCCGGGGATCTAACTTGTGCTGCAGTGGCTGCGGCGAGCTTCATAGGTTTCATCTTAACTCCTTGTGCCACCAGGGAGGCCCTTATTTTGTTTTTAAATAACAAAGATGAGAGCGCCTCCCTGGTGGCACAGGCAGTTGAGTGCCTGTGAAACTGTCCGTAGCCTCTGCAGTGCAAGTTTGATCCCAGCCAGCCGTGGAGATACCCACATGGCAAGGCAGATCTCTCCTGTCTCACCTGCTGCTCCCCTCAGCAGTGTATTTCAGTCAATCTGCCTGTTCTGTTCCCCACTCTGTCTCTGATGAATCCTCTCACCCTCTCGCACATCGGGTCTGTACCCCAGTTCTTGTATGCATAAATAAATAAAAATCCTTAAAAAAACAACAACAAAGATGTGAAAAAGATCCATAATTAAAAAAAATACTTCAACATGTGTATATTTTTTTTTCCTAATGCTACGACAATATTAGGTTGACTATAAATAGATAAAAAATGCTATTGCTATTCATCACCATTTTTTTTTTAAAGCTTGAATTCACAAAGGGAAAATCAGTGTAATGCAATATTTTTCTTAGGTAAAATAGAAGCAAAGGCATGGCAGGTGTTTGTTTACTTGCTTCTTTGCTTGTTTCAGCACAGCCTGAATGTAGGATGTTATAGAGCTATGCAGGTGACTTCACTGCAGAAATAACAAGAGTGAGATAAATGGGGCAAACACTGTGACATAATTGTGTATTCCAGGCCACTAAGCAAAACTACCCCATCCTGTCCTTGCTCCTCTGGCAGTGGACATTCAGCCCTGGCAAGTCATTTCATCTTCCAGCTCCTGTTTTCTCAATAAGCAATAATCCCAGTATTGATGATCTCTTTACCTTTCTATTTTTTAAAGATTTATTTATTTATACATACAAGAACTGGGGGACAGGCTAGAGGTGTGGGGGATGAGAGGACACATCAGAGACAGAGTGGGGAATAGGACAGGAAGACTGACTGAAATACACTGCTGAGGCAAGACAGGAGAGGTCTGCTGTGCCATGTGGGTAGCTCCCTGGCAGGGGATCAAATTCGTGTTGCAGTAACTATGGATCACTTCATAGTGCTGCCTCTTAATCCCTTGCGCTACCAGGGTGGCCCCTCTTTAGCTTTATGATAATGTAACTCTATCAGTATAACTAGATGTATGTTAATGTTTGACTTCTAGTAAATGTCTCTGTTTTTCTTTGTGGTTGTATTTGTTTTATTACTATTTGCCAATTAATGTTTATTTAGAGATGAAATCAATAAAAATTAGTTGGTTTAAGTCACTAGCCCAAAGTCACTAAAGTAATGTTTATAGTTAAATGTAATGAAGTCAGAGATTTTTAATAAAGCACAATAGCTTTAAAACTCTATTCCATACCTAGAAATTAAACTCTAAAAACACAAAGGGGTTTAAAGCTTTGTTCTTTGGTGATATTCACGCTCTTGAGAAACCCACGCACAGGGGAGATACTCAGAAGATATTTGTTCAATGATCACATATGAGTCTGTTGGGCAGGTTAATTGCTTTCTCTTTGTATTGTAGTTATTAATGACACCTACTGCATAGAGCAGTTGTAAGAATTAAGTAAAATAATCCAGGAAATACATTTAGTACTCTCTTAGTTGAATTTAAAAGCAATTGGTACATTAATTCTAAAACACACTCTGATAGAAGATTCTTGCTCTTGTCTAAATGAATATAAAAATAAATAAATCCTGAAGATTCTGTCCGTATCAGAATTATGTGACATTTTTAAGCAGGTGTTTCACTGGTAACCTTCAAGTTATAAAAGAAAATACCTCTTCTACCTATGAAATAATGCAGATCCTGGGGAAATTGATGAATATTAATGAGTTAACTGTGTGACAGGAATTATATAAGCATTTTACTAACATTAACTCTTTCAATCTCCCTCCTTTAACAGTTTCAGGTATTCACATTAAAAATTAAAAAAAAAAGAAAACAGGTTTTAAGAATGTATTTTATTTTAACCACCAATCCAAGTTAATATTTTAATACTTTATTAGTGTAATGTCATGCTTATGATATTTTTACACTATTTTGTTATTTAATTTCTGTAGATATTATGGAATTTATACTTACACCACTTCTTAATTAAGATGTTACACACATGGATACATTATCTGTATTTGGATTTCATAAAATTTAGTTGAAAAATTAGGATACATACTCAATATGTTTAAAACTACTTAAAACTTTTCAAACATCTAAATAAAATATGGTTTAAATTTAACCTGAATTACTTAAAATTAAATACATTTCAGTTGTTTTGGTCATATTTGAGCCATTCAATCATCATGTGGCCAGTGATACATACTGCAAAGTACAGATATGTGATATTAATGGGAAACAAGGCAACTGGAAAACAGAATGTTTAGAAGACATCCTAATTAAATGAATATATGACTTTGAAAATATATGTCTGCCACTTAATAGAAATAGGAGGTGTCTATTAGTCTGTGTCTTATTATTCAAGCTATTTACACCAATATTATCTAAAGATAACAATGTTGACTCATCTGATTGATTCAGCCTAAAGAGTTCAATATTTCAACAATTACAGATATGAAAATAATTAATAATGACTATAATTCATTCTACTTCTAGCTTCATTTTTTAAATACATGGATACATTTTCTGTGTATGTACTTATATGTGTATATTAGGAGGTGCTTATTAAGATTCCAAAAAAGGAAAAGTTAAGGTTCCAAAAAAATTAAGTTGTATATATGTCATGTTGCATAAAAGAATGAAGATTTGTGTCTAATAGCAACTTTTTTTTCAAAATAAGAATTATCTCTCTACAATCATTTAGTAGCAAACACTGCAATTTATGAATATGCAAAAGTGAGCACATTTTTTAATCTGTCAAAAAGAAAAATTATGAAAGTTCATCTAGGAAACACAACTAATTCACATTAGTTATTTTTGCCTTTGCCATTATAGATTATTGTGTTCATGAAGTTTAAAATCCAGTTCTCTTATTGCAATAGAGTAAAATTTGAGCAAAGTTTGTTCTCATTTTTCCTGACTACATGATTACATCTTTTGTTGTTATTGTTTATTGTGATGGTTAAATTTTTGTGTAAACTTGATGAGATACCCAAATCTTTGGTCAAAAATTATTATTGATGTTTCTGTATACATTCTTTTGGATGAGATTAACATTTTTTTCCTACATCTTAAAGATTAATTTGTTTTATTTCAAAATCATAAAAATAGTGTCTCCCTGGTGGCTGAGGGGTTAAGCTCAGTGCTATCCCCACTATTGCCTGAGTTTGATCCCCAGCCTGGAGCTAACCCTAATGGCACAGCAAACCTCTCCTGTCTCACCCACTGCTCCCCTCAGCAGTGTATTTCAGTAAATCCACCTGTTCTGCTCCCCACCCACTCTGTTTCCAGGGAATCCTCTCAACCCTCACCTCTTGCCTCACCTCATTTCCTTTATGTAAAAGTTAAAAAATTGATAAAAATCGATGAATCTTTGAAATTACAGTGATTAGTATTTACAATTATTGATTGACAAGTAAATAGTGAAATTGTAACAAGTTTCCTTTATAATCTTGGAGAATTTGGTCATATATTATCATCTCTTTTTGCTGGGAGACCAAGGATAGTCAGTTACAGTTTCATGGGCCTTGGTCACTCAGCTGGTGGGACAAGAGGACAATTTGGAGACATGATTATTCATTTACTTATACATTTCCTTATTCTTAGGCAAGTGGCATCCCTAAGGCAATACAACTAAACACAAATCAGACATTTCTAAAATAATTCAAAATGGAACCTATCTCTGGACTGCCACTTTCAGTAGGATACAATTGTATACCTTTCACTTTTTATAAAGATCTAAGTGAGATTTTAAAGATCAAAATAAACCCTAGCCCAAACAAAAGGAGGGTGAAAACTGTTATTTTAACAAAAGGTACAATAATAAAAATACCTATTTATAAATTACAATGGGTTGATAAATATTTTGATGAATTTTGATACTTGAAATGTACCATACAGTTCAATTAGAATTTTAAAGCCCTCAAATAGATTATCATTTTTATTTAATTTTTAAAAATTACATAGAAGCATAACACGGTCTATCTTTAAAATCTATATGTGTTTCTTTTAAGAGGGAGAATGATATCATGTGACATTGTCAAATTAATTAGCCAAGGAGGCCAGGAGACTGAAATACTTTTAACATCTTAGCAGACTACCCAAAACTTAAGCCTGTAAATAACTGAAAGTTAAGAAACCAAAGCTAAAGATAATGGATCCAAAATGTCACTTAAGCTTTCCCCAAACAAGGTAGCCACATAAGCTCTTGCCAATCTCATAATTTACTGTTTGACTTTTAATGCCTCTCAATAAAAGTTTTGCCTGTAGTTCCTGTTGGTAGAAGTTCCCCCTAACCACTCTAGTTTGACATTGCCCTCTTGGAAACTTTATTTTTTTTTTTTTCCCTGAGATAAACTCTTAAATTGTTAATATGCCTCATTTTACTTTTTTTTTTATTTTTAAAGATTTATTTATTTATTTATGCTTAAAGAACTGGGGTATAGGCTAGTTGGTAATGGTACTCTATAAATTTATCTTATTTTACGTTCTTTTAATTTACTGTGATGAAGATCAGTTCCCTTATAAAGATAAAAATACAGGCCATTTAAATTAAATTTACTCAAATATATAGTTGCACTTGTGTTTATTTCCTTGGAAATTGAAAATGTGACCGGTAATTATTTGAGTTTGATTAGAACTGAAACATCTGGACAGGCTATCCAAGAGATAAGTAATACAAATTGCCAATAAATAAGAAAAATGTTCGTGTCCTTAATAATCAAAGAAACACAAAATTGAATTAAGTAAAAATGTACTAACATTTTAACTTACAAATTGGTAAAAAAAGTAAGTGAATGCAATTATTTTTCTGAGTGACTATTTCTGTGTTATTTATATTTAGAATAATCATGATGCTTTTTTTAGATGTAGTAAGAAAACAGGAAAATAATTTCCTAAAAATGTTCTTATCTTTAGTGCAATAATTAAACAAATGTGTTTATGTAAAAGAAAATACTAACAATTACAAGCTCTGATTGAAAGTACAAATTATTTTTCTTTCCTATGATATATTTTTTTTTTGCCAAGCTTTAACAGAAACTGCTGTGCTCATAAGCAAAATCCTATACTTTATTTTAGTAACTGTCCATTTCATAATGCGTATATGAAAGTCTCTTCAATATATACTTACAAGAATACTGCATTTTGTTTCATGGTTTTAATTTCACCAAAACTGATTCCATCTCAGATTCTTTTTTTTTTTTAAGATTTATTTTTTTATGCATACAAAAGCTGGGGTACAGGCCAGAGATGCAGGGGGGTGAGAGGATTCACTAGAGACAGATCGGGGAACAGAACAGGCAAACTGACTGAAATACACTGCTGAAGGGAGCAGCGGGTGAGACAGGAGAGCTCTTCTTCACCAGGTGAGTTGCTCCCTGGCTGGCTGGGGAATCGAACTCATGCTGTGGAGGCTGAGGATTGCTTAATAGTGCAGTGCTTAACCCCTTGAGCCACCAGGGATACCCCCAACTCAGATTATTTTCCATAATGTAGTAATATTTTTTTTCTAGGCACAGATATTGTTAGTCATTCTCCAGTCTGACCATAAAATATTTATTTTTCTATTTACTGATCTAAATACCAAAAGTTCTCCAAGATTGAGGTTTCCTCTAAATTACTTACACTCCAAAAATCTTTTTCCCATCCTTAAAATGAAACAATGCTAGCATTATTAAATGCAATAGACTGAATTTAAAAATGCACTAGTTTTAATTATAGCTAGTATTTATTGAATATTCACTAAATATCAGTAACAGTGTGAAAAGCTTTGCAATATTACCTCATTGGAATCAGATATTTTAACTAGAAACCCCATTTTATGGAATAAAATGATCCCTTTTTTTTTTTTTGTATTTTACCCAAAGTAAAATAAAAGGTAAAACCAGGATTTAGTTTTACATAGGCTAATTTAAGTACTCTTTTCTTAAACCTCTCAGTATATCTTCAGTAAAGATCTGATTATCAATGTATAAAATGTACTCATTCAGACTGTCCTTCCTACTGTTTCTTTAACTTCTTTGTCTGGAACAAATATATTTATTTATTTTATTCATGATATCATTGTTGACTTGATGGAAAAATAATATTGAGACATTAAATAGAAAATAGACTCTTACTAGAATTCTTCTTCATCAGTTGATGGAAAACAATTCAAAATAGTACACTCACAAATGTTACAAGTTTTAGTCATCAGTAAGAAAATTGTTTCACTGAATTTAAGTTCCTGAGCATCTAGAGTTGTGTGACATCATAAATGTATTGCATTTATCCTTTAATCATTATGACAGTTAATTTTACTCAAAGAAATAATAACTAAAATCTTCCCAAACATGGGGGAGGGACTGAATATATAAATCTATGAGTTATCACAATGCCTGTTCACCTAAATTAAAAAGAAGTTTGATGTGGGGCCTCCCCCAGTGGCACAGCGGTTGAGCGCTGGGCTGTGAAGCTGCCCACAGCCTCTGCAGCACTGGTTTGATCCCCAGCTGCCGGCGAGGGTCCCACATGGCGCGCAGACCTCTCCTGCGGCACCCGCTGGTCCTCAGCAGTGTATTTCGTCAGTCTGCTTGTTCTGCTCCCTGCTCTGGCTCTGGTGAATTCTCTCACCCTCCTGCGCTTCTGACTATACCCAGTGCTTGTATAAATAAATAAATAAATCTTAAAAAAAAAGTTTGATGTGAAGCATTTAAATATTACGTTAAATATATGATATATATTGTATTAAATATATGGTATATAGTATGTCTATAATGACAACAATAGTAATATAATACTTATTGACTCATCAAATGACATAAGAAAAGTAAACGAGGAACGTGTCACAAAACAATATTTTAAAATCTTTCATTAAATCTCTGATTGGATGTTTTTTGCCTCATTCTACACCCCAGGGCTGTCAAAGGTTGATGTAGGTATTATTGAAGTCCCAATAAATAAACTAAATTTTGATAAGATTAATAAATCATACTACATCCCCACAAGTGATACCAAACTGTTAGTTTACTGATAGAGATTATGTTTGATGACTTGACTTGAATTGAGCAAACAGAAAAACAATAGTGCCTGTATGGTCTCAAATAACGTAAGAGAAACCCAGCTCCTGGTAATAGTCACTCCGAATAGGTAAAGTGAAGAAATGGAGCAAAGTGTATTCATTTTACCCCCTGTTTTCTAATCAGATGTCACTCAAAATATCTGGGCAAAAGGCATCAAAGAGAGGACAGTCACCTCAAACTATTTCATCTCCATTTACATGGAAAGAAAAATTAAGAGAGATCCTTTAACTTTATTCAGTCATTTGTCTTTTGAAATATTTAGTTTGTCATCAAATAGTAACGGCGTGATGCCAAATATCTGTAAGGACAATTTTATTCACATCTGCATAGTACCACAAAATATAGTAATTGAATTAAATAGAAGTCCTTGTTGCACTCTACATGGAATATCCACCTATTTGTTCATTACTCAATATAACTCCTCTCTACCATGTTTTTTGAGAAATTAAATATCAAATATCAAATGTCATTGCAAATTCAAGTT
Source organism: Talpa europaea (assembly GCF_964194135.1). Taxonomy (NCBI): domain Eukaryota; kingdom Metazoa; phylum Chordata; class Mammalia; order Eulipotyphla; family Talpidae; genus Talpa; species Talpa europaea. The sequence goes on from NC_140070.1 coordinate 75,702,993, forward strand.
CAATAACATTAATTTTTGAAGGGTTGAAAGGGCCAAATAAAACTATTTTACCCTCTTCAGTAACACTTCAACTAAGTTAAAAAATAGAACACATTCTCATCTATTCATTAAACAAATGTTCCAGAGAGATCCTGTGTCACTCTACCATTTGGAGACACAGCAAGACAGCTATCTGTGAACCCGGAAGTGAAATCTCACCAGACACTAAATATGTCTGCACCTTGGTTTTGGAGTTCATGACTCTAAAACTGTGAGAAATGAATTTTGTTGTTTATAAGCCACCCAGTCAATGGTATTTTGTTATAGCAGCCTGAACGGATAGAGACACTAATTGCCTTAACATCAACACCTGTTCACTTCTCCATCTGCCAGGAAGGGAGTCCTGTTCTCTTGAGAACTTCCTTTGTCATGATTTTTTAGTCACTTTTTTCCATGCTATTTTGTGGGCTGCAATAATAATCTTAAAATTGTGTTTATCACTTACTGAACATTGTGGTTTTTTTAAAGATTTATTTATTTATGCATACAAGAGCTGGGGTATAAGGCCATAGATGCAGGGGGGTGAGAGGATTCACCAGAGACAGAGTGGGGAACAGAACAGGCAGACTGACTGAAACACACTGCTGAGGGGAGCAGCAGGTGAGACAGGAGAGGTCTGCTTCACCATGTGTGTTGCTCCCTGACCAGCTGGAGATCGAACTCTTGCTGCACAGGCTTCAGAGTGCTTCATAGTGTGGTGCTTAACCCCTTGTGCCACCAGGGAGGCCTGACATTGTGTTATTTTTGGCACATTTCATCCTCCTAATTGAAATTGGTACTGTTGCCATCACAATATTACAGATCAGAAAACACAGAATGGGGAATTCAATAATATCTAGGTCAAGTTAATATGGCTTGTTGGTGTTAAATTTCTGTGTGATTAATCTGTGTACTATACTGTGGAAGTATTATTTTAAACATAAGAACTATGACTGAGAGTTGTAAATTTCCTATTTTATGTTCTTTGTGTTTGAATTATGCATTTAAAATGCCTTTTCTGTTTTTCCACTTTTTTTTAACCACCATTACTTTAAAAATACAATGAATAATGGTATCAATAATTGTTTTATTGACTAGTGTCTTGTCAAATCATCTTGAGAGTATCTCACATGCCATATAATATAATGGAAAACATTACAAATAGAAAAGTGTTATCATTGTGAATAAACTTAGACAACATGATGAATATAAATCCAGATGTTGAAGCAATTAGTAGGGCAGGATATCCAACAGGAAATAAAATTTTTATTCTGACAACATAATGGATTCAGGGGATTTGATTCCTTCACACATCTTGTTGGAAAATAATGAGATATAATGCTTCATAAAATATAAAACAAGCATTGGTTTTAGAGCACCATCAGATTTGAAATGCTTTTGTGGCATGTATGTAGTCACAAATAGCCCTTTGTCATTGTTTGTGAATCACAAATGAGCTGTTTAGTACATAGTAAGCTACAGTTGAAACTTTTTTATTGCCTCCCTTCTGACTAGGCAATATTCACTCCAGTACATTTCAATACTATCAAGAGCAGGGTTAATATATTTGACCCATATTAGAATTGCCTCTTATTTAGTCTACATATCCTGTGATCCATTATGGTCTAAATTAATGTTGAAAATGCAAGGCAAGATGAAACTATAAAGAAATGCTGATGTCTTTTATTTCCTCAAATTACATATTTGAAACAGTTCTTTTAAAAGGTTTATTTCAGGGTTGATATTATTAATGACACAGTAGCCAATGTCTTATTTAGCTAGACTAAGGGAATGAGTTAATTAAAATAATTTACTTTTCCATACTTTGAGGGTTTCAAGTTACTTCATAGAGCATATTTTTATAGCCATTGTAAACATCTTATGAAGTATGCATAGATTTTTATATTTTTTCATTATTATTTTATAGTTGAAGGAACTAAGTTTGAACATGTTTCAAAATACACCCATGGACTTAAGCAGAGTTCATTATAGGAAGATCTCTCAATATATATTTTTTAAATGTATAACTTCAGGTACTTTTACTTTCATCACACGTTATTGTTTTTTTTTTAATTATATATTCCTTTATTGATTTATGCCTTTTGATGTGAACAGTGAGTCAAAGTCCGTTCTGGTAGATACTCATGATAATTTTGAATTTTTATTTTAGAGAAAAAATGCTAATTTCTGAAAGTTAATTATATTTGAACACATTTATTCTGACAAAATATATAGATTATAAATATGCACAGATTCAGAAATCAAAATTTCTTTGAGATATATTGTGAATTTTTATCACATCTCTATTTTTAAAATTTGTTAACTAAATTTGTTTTAAAATAAGCTTGGAATACCTATGAAATAAAATTACTATTCTGAAACTTAATTTCCTAAATTTGTAAAACCCTAAGCTCCCTTTAAATGATATGTGTCGTGGCTCAGCGGTTGAGCGTTGGGTTGTGAGGCTGCCTGCAGCCTCAGCAGCGCTGGTTCAGTCCCCGGTGGCTTGCGAGGGTCCCACATGGCACGCAGACCTCTCCTGCCGCCCGCTGCTCCCCTCAGCCATGTGCTTCTTCAGTCTGCCTGTTCTGCTCTTTGCTCTGGCTCTGGTGAATTCTCTCACCCTCCCACGCTTCTGACTGTACCCAGTGTTTGTATGAATAAATACATAAAAAAATCTTTTAAAAAAATGATGTGTGTTTAAACAGATTAATTTTATTTCTGTCATGATGGGTAGCTGTATTAGTATATATATTTTTACTGAATTAACATTAGTTTACAGTACTGCATTTGATTCAGAGTTACAGGATCCCACCTCTTATGATGTCTTTTAACAAACCACGCAGAGAAATCCACAGTACTCTATCATTCTCCACTGTTTTTCTCCTGCATTTTCTTTTTGTATTTTTAGTCATGTTTCTAGTTTATAAATCTTTTAGAAGTATTGTTAACCTGGAGATTTTTCAAATATTTTTTCAACGGCCCAGTAAGTGTAATATAGTGTGTTTTTCTGTATTTCTTACATTTACAAGTTTCCTTTTTGGAGAACATTGTTTTCTTTATTTATTAGCACATACTTTTTTATAACTTTATTTTTGTAACCCCCTAATTATTCAGGATTTGGTATTAAGATTTACAACATTTTTCTCTGTCATTCATTATAAGGTATTAATTCACTGGAAACCAACTAATGAAACTTCTTGCATAAATTCAAGTATAGTTTTCCTTTGTTGCAATGAGTGTCATATGAGTCCTGTTACATATTTGAAAATGACTTACACGAGAACCTCTGATACAGATGCACCACCTCACTGGACATGCTGTTAATTTTGAAATGATATAACTGTTTATAGTATTGAGGTGGTCTCATTTGTTTGCATAACAAACAATCATCCTTATTGACTTTCATACTTTTATCACCACTACTATCGCAAATAATACAGTTTCTATTTAACTTCTTGTTTTAAAACAAGCAGTTCTATATGTGTATAAATATATGTATTCTAAATTACTTTTCTAGTGTACATATATTTACTAAATAGCTCATTATAATAAGGTCACTAATATAGAAATACAGCAGAGACTATTTAGTCTGCAACCCATCAGAGTAAAAGAAAATTATAGATTCACATCATCATGACTTTAAAAAAAATGAAACATTGCTCTTCATTTTAGTCATATTCTACTTTTTTTATATTATTGCCTAACTTGTATGACATAAGTTGAATATGTATAAAAATGCATTAATAAATTATAATGTACAAATATTATCACTCAAACTAAAATCAGTAAATTGTATGAATTATTTAACTGATTTTAAACAAGTGCTAATTCATGTTTGAATATGTTTGTAAATTTGCCATATACATGGGGTTCTCTGAACTGTTTAATAGCATTCTTTAGGAATTTTAATTTGAATCATTCTGTTCTTACACTAAAATATTCTGAGTTTGTATGAAGCCTGCTGGATCATTTTGAAGGAAGCAACTGCATAGTGATTTTTGCTAAATATTCCACATATTCATATATTTGAAACATTTGGATAACAAGCCCCTAAACAGTTACTGAAGCAAGGGGTGTTATATAAACTAAAATTAACCAGGAAAAACTCGAACTTAATCCATCACTTTCAATATACTAAACGATAGGCATCAAGTTTGTTAAAATATAGAAACTGGTCAAAGAACATACTATAAATCAGGAGAGAATGGTGATAACAGAGAAGCACGTTTAGAATGTTGATGAAATTGGAATGTGTCTTGGGATATTTAGTGAATATTCATTCATCCAAGAAAAACTCATCTAATCTCCATCTAATAATTCAGCATTCTAATTACATGGCTAGATTTGAATTAATATGTTTACCAAGGATATGAATTTTAATTTTATTTAACCCCATCATAATTTGATCTAAAATATGAATGATTTTATTCCTCTGTTGAGTAGTTGCTACTCTCTGCAGTTATATAAATGAAAGCTTAGGTGTTGGGAATGGATGTGGGTTTTATAACAAGTCTAGTCTCAGTCTATTTGATGTCAAATCCCTATAAATAATAAAGTAATATTTTAAAATATTGTAAAAAGCAGGGAGGATGTATTCATGTTAAAACTTAATGACATCTTTCGATTTTTTCACAATCCTTAGAAGATGTACATTTTCTGATATATTAGATTTATTTAATTTTATGAACCAAAAAAATGCTTTTTAATAAGATCATTCTCAAGAAGTAACTTAAAGAAAATCTAATATACACTGCCATGGCGAAGAAAGGACAAACAGAGCATCTCTACAATCTGTAATTTCTCAATTCATTATCATTATATTTTTCAGACTTAGTGTTACATATGGAAGCAAATATTAAATATATAAAACATTTTTATTTGTGACTATTGATGAATTTTGTGAATTTTTATTCTAGTCACACATCCACCCAAAGCTGAAATAATTTTTCTGATATTCAATATTTTTTTAATCACAGGAGAAAAAAATATCCTCAAATATGTTCTCCATCCTATGGCTGTTTTAGTTAAACTTTACCCTTCAAAATGAAATACGCAAGCATGCCCTGTCAATGCCTTTGTTAGTATTCCAAAGATAATGTTTAGCTCCAAATAAGTTAACTGCTTTATAACTTTGAGCTGGTAAGTCTTTATGAATTAAATTGGATCGTTTTTAATTTGAAAGTAGAGTGCAAACTGAACACAATTTCATTGATATTATGCCAGATGTATAATATCCTACAGAAAAAGGAACAGGAAATTGAAAAAAAAAAGGACTAGATTCACAAGTCAGTTTTACAATGGAGAAACGCTGCACTTATTGATACTTAATGTTAACACTCCCTAGGTATTTAGCATTATTAATAAAACTTTGTAAAATATACTATTATTAGTTTCTTTGATGGTTATGTAAACTATTATGTTTTAGAAACACATTGTAATTATGAAGCTTTATATAACTGTCATTATTATAACACTACTAAATGAGTCCAAATTTCCCAAATGAAGCAACTGAAGGAAATGAAAGATATATATATTTGTGTGTGTGTGTATGTGTATATATATATATATATATATATATATATAAATTATATGGTATGATAGAAGTAAGTAAAAAATAAAATTTGAGCACATAAATATAATAGTAACAGTAATTGGGCTTGAAGATGAACAAAATAACAGATTTAAGAATAATCATGGTATCTCTACATTCACTACAATCACAGTAACATTTTTATATTTCATATATTCATCTAAACTGTACTGTATTTCTTCCTTAAAAACAAAAAAAAAACTTCCACCTAGTGGCTTTTTTCCTATGAGTTTATTGTACTAATTGATTTAAAGATCAATTATTTAAAAATGTTATTCAATAGTTTCTGGCAGGGTAGAAATATTCTTAAATTATGTTGAATCATTGTTTAACTTTACTATTTCTAGAAATGTCTTTCTTTCATGTATACTTAATATGTCATAGATCACATGTCAACCATTTTATATCCATGCTTGGAACACATGATGCTAATAGGAATTGTCCATCTGTCCTTTGATGACACTGGTCTGCACCACAGACCTGAGAGTTGATGTAGGGGCTCTGGAAAATGGTTTGCGGATGGATCAGGTTAAGCACATATGTAAACTCAATAGCCCAACAGCAGAAATAATTAAATGTGCATTTTAGTCTGCTCTCTGACTCATAATTTAAATTTCACTTTTTAAACATCTATATTTCCTGCAACTCCTACATTTATTATATCATTATTATATTATTAATTTATTTTTTAAAATATTTATTTATTTGTTTGTTTGTTTGTTTTACAAGCACTGGATATAGTCAGTAGCGTGGGAGAGTGAGAGAATTCACCAGAGCCAGAGCATGGAGCAGAGCAGGCAGAAGGACCGAACGAAGTACACTGCTGAGGGGAGCAGCAGGCAGCAGGAGAGGTCTGCACGCCATGTGGGACCCTCCTCCGGAGGCCGGGGAGCAGCCAGGGATCGAACCGGCACTGCAGAGGCTGTGGGCAGCTTTGCAACCCAGCGCTCAACCTCTGTGCCACCAGGGAGGCCCTATATTACTAATTTAATATCTTATTTAACCCAATATTTTATGGCCTGATTTGTGATCTCCCAAATATTCTAGTACCTCAGAATGTACTGGGATTTGTAGTTGGGGTTCTTGAAGAGGAAGTGAAAATAAAACAAGTGGGCCTCCTCTGGTGGCGCAGTGGTTGAGCGCTGGGCTGTGAAGATGCCCACAACCTCTGTAGCGCTGTTTCTACCCCCGGCCACCAGCGAGGGTCCCACATGGCATGCAGACCTCTCCTGCTGGGCCTCCTGCTCCCCTCAGCAGTGTGTTTCGTCAATCTGCCTGTTCTGTTCCCCATTCTGGCTCTGGTGAATTCTCTCACCCTCCTGCGCTTCTGACTGTACCCAGTGCTTGCATAAATAAATAAACAAATCTTTAAAAAAAATTCCTTATTAAAAAAAAAAAGAAAATAAGATCCTTAGGATAGGCCTTCACCCATATCACTTGTGTCCTTTAAGAAGAGGAGATACATTCAAGGGCAGAATACAGAGATACAGACAGCAGTTATCCACTAACCATAGAGAAAGGGCTCAGAAGAAACCAACCCTAATGACACCATGAACTCACACTTTTAGTCCCTAAAATTACAAGAAAAGGAATTACTGTGTAAGATACCAACTCTGGGTACTTGGTTGCAAAAGCCTCAGAAAAAGAACACAAGTATCAATGAACAAAATAAGCTATGACTGCAGATTTTCCATGTTTGACTTGATATTTTAATTTCTTTCCTCACAGAATCTCTAAGTTAATTCATATTTTGTCATCATATCTAATAGTTAAACTAAAAAGTAAAGATAAAAACAAATTATTACTGTCAAGGACAGACAAAATGAGTTCATAAGACCAGGACCCATTACTTCTGACTCAGTACCTAATGGAATACTACTCTGTGGCTGATTAAATATGTTTAATATTGCCTTTAGTTTTAGAAATATGTTCAGTCTTGAAAAGTCTGTTCATTTCCATCTCTGGTCTTGAAACAAGGGCAGCTGGTGATTGGAGCAAGCTAGAAAATTTCAATTTGCATTGAAACTGCTTTGCCATTTTAATACTCTGTGTCCTGTCCAGATTGCAGTAGCTGGCCCATGTTGAGTGTGTGAGCATTTTCAGTGTCAATAATTTAATAAAACTAGGTTCAAAATCAATTCCAGGTTCAAATAATATTCTAGAAAAATATTCCTTTGTAATTTATAAAACTGTCAGTTCCTCCCAATGATTTTTACAAATGTGATGACATTTTAATACTGGATTCCCTTTTGGATAAACTACCTATCTCGTCAGAACCTGGTTTACATTGAGCCACCATAACATGTTTATACAAGTGACATAATTATATCCTGAACTCAGCAGCCAGCTGATTACATTTTCATTCATAACCCATCTCAACTGCTGTGCTCATAATTCTAGGTTAAAAAGGTTTTAGATAAAGAAAATCTTCATTTACTTACATGAAATTAGATCTGAGTTTTACATTCTAACCTCCATTAACCCATTCGTAAGCTTGTCTAATACTGACATGTGAAATCATTTAAGACTCATTGATATCCATTCTATACAAAGAAAAATAAGTAACTATAACAGTTTGAAGATTGAGATTATACATGGTAATAGAATTTTTATAATGTTTTATCTATTCCTTTCTTGCAAGAGCAAAATTATTTTAATTACTTGGTTTAAGTAGCTAACTTTGTGTCTTTTGCTACCTCTCTCATCTCTTTCTACAGTACATGAAATGAGTTTACTTACAACTCTTTTACCAAGATTTGGTATTGCTGGATTAATAGAGCTAGTCTCAAGGAAACGCCACATGATATTTGAATGAGAAAAGAGCTAACCTGATTTTCATTCCTTTACATATTGTTTTTATAAAAGGTAAATTTAAACAAAGTATTTTGGGTACTTTGGAAAAAAAAGTCATTTGTCATTTTGGCTCATAAATATATATCATGGTTAGTATTTTCAGTGACCTTAATGGCTTCACTAAATTTCAACTTGACTAAATTTCAACTTATATAATTATTATTTGTCCATGCAAATTATCTCTTTAATTAAAATTGCACAATTAGAGCCCAGTTTCATCACCTAATTTATGATTTTTTTCAAGTCATTAAACATCAGTAAGGATCAGCCATATTCATGGTAGTGGAGTTTCCAGGACTTATCTCTAAGTCATATAAGTAATGTCTAGGGATGCAAAGCAGTCATTTTGATACAACAGTCTTGTATAAATTTTAAAGGTAGTATCTATAATCCAAATCCCTAAAATCACAGGCTTCCTTACCTAATTGTGACATTTTGGCTTTCTAGATGTGCATATCATTTTGTTTTCATAGGAATGTGTTATTCCATCAATAAAGTATTTTTTTTAAAGATTTATTTATTTATTTATTTATACAAGCACTGGGTACAGTCAGAAGTGTAGGAGGGTGAGAGAATTCACCAAAGCAAGAGCGGGGAACAGAACAGGCAGAACGATGAAATACATTGCTGAGGGGAGCAGTGGACGCGGCAGGAGAGGTCCACACAACACGTTGGACCCTAGCCGGTGGCCAGGGATCGAACTGGTGCTGCTGAGGCTGCGGGCAGCCTTTCAGCCCAGCACTCAACCACTGCGCCACCAGGGGAGGCTCAGAAACATAATTGTTTTTAATTGTTAGAATTTCTAAGATATTACATCCCGTCTCCTCAATGTGGCAATTCTGAATTAAAATCTGCTATGTCCCATAAGAATAAATAGAGAGAGAAATTTACTGTAGCCTTAAGTGAATGTTTGGTTATAAGGAAATTATCTATAAGGTGATAATGATATTTTTAAATGTCTCTTTTAATACCTTTCCTTTCTTTGTACCACATGGTTCAAATCCAATCCCTTTATGCCTCTCGTCCTACTATCTTGTTGCCACTAGAGAGACTCCTTTTTATATCTTCCCTTTATTTTCCCCTTTTCCCCCTTTTCCCCTTTATTTTCTCATTCAGTTCTGTCTATACAATCTGGTCTCTGCCACTTTTATAATTGCCCCTTACTGGAGTTTTGACATCTTTCTGCTCTCATACACATATGTCACTCATCTTCTCTACTTGCTGCTCACAATTTAATCTTACACGATTGTCACATTCCTGTTAGGAATCTAAGAGGGTCTTCCTGGTGGCACAGAGGCTAAAGTCTCAGCACTATCAAGCTATTACCAGCCACTGTGGCATGAGTTCAATCCTCAGCCAGAGAGCTAACCCACATGGTGCAGCAGACCTCTCCTGTCTTGACCACTGCTCCCCCTTGGCAGTGTATTTCAGTAGATCTGCCTGTTCTGCTTCCAACTCTGTCTCTGGGGAATCCTCTCACACCCTGCACTTCTGGCCTAGACCCCAGGACTTGTATACATAAATAAATAAAAATAAATCTAAAAAAAAAAAAAGAATCTGAGAATGGCAACTATTCTTTTGCTTTCTCTTTTTTGCTCATTTTTTTAAAATAATGTGAACTTATTCATTTGTATTATGAAAGAATGACAATAGAATTTGAACAATTGGAAATATATATTGCAAAGGTGATAATTGGAAAAAAAATATACTAGAGGTAAATGAAGGAGAAATGATCATGTTCTCTGATAGGAAATGAGCGTCAGGCAGGAGACATGTGTGATACAGATGTTATAGAGAGGAAGGGGTGAAGCTCACATAAAATATTTTGATCTTCTTAACAACACAAAAGCTCACCTAAGAGCATTGGGCCTCCCTGGTGGTGCAGGCGGTTGAGCGACGCACTGTGAAGCTGTCCACAGCCTCTGCAGCACGGGTTCGAACCTGACCGGCCAGCAAGAATCCCACATGGTGCAGCAGACCTCGGCTGACTCACCCGCTGCTCCCCTCAGCAGTGCATTTCGTCATTCTGCCTGTTCTGTTCCCCGCTCTGGCTCTGGTGAGTCCTCTCATCCCCTGCGCATCTGGCCTGCGCAGTTCTTATATAAATAAATCTTAAAAAAAAAAAAAAGAAAGTGTAAAAGCTCACCTAAGAGAAAACAGAAGAGTGGATTTTCATTGTAATATATATCGAATTTCAGAAAAATCAAGAGGTTAATAAAATTATTGCTCAGATGCAACAAGAGCCATTCTGCAAATGATAGGTCAGTTTGTCCTCCACAAACTGAATGTCTTTATCACTTCTTTATTTAAAATTACATGATATAATCTCAATGACGTAAATTATGCTGTAATTCCTTATAGGAAGGGACACAGTCAAAATAACTCATCATCTGATGTAAACTGACAGGAAGTCAAGTCAGGGAAGACTTGCAGCCTATGAATTTTGAAGGAGGGGGAGGGAAAAAACAAAATGAAATAAAAAGCAACATTATTTTCTTTTTTTAAAGATTTATTTATTTATATAAGCACTGGGGTACAGTCAGAGGCGCAGGAAGTTGAGATAATTCACCAGAGACAGAGCAGGGAGCAGAACAGGCAGACGGACCGAAGACACTGTTGAGGGGAACAGCGGGCGAGCCAGGAGAGGTCTGCTGCGCCATGTGGGTTTCTCCCTGGCCGGCCAGGAATTGAACCCGGGCTGCAGAGGATGCGGACAGCTTCACAGCGCAGCGCTCAACCCGCTGCACCACTGGGGAGGCGCAATATTATTTTCAAAAATAAGGCTCAAAAAGCCTGGCCATGAGGGATTGTTTTAAGAAAAAAAAAGAGGAGAGGTAGTTCACTACATTTTAGAATGAAGCATTTCTGATGGGTGATGAGGGCTGGTTGCATGGGTGTAACTGGCTGACTGTCAGCAGAGAGGGGTCGTGGTGCTGTACAACTTGATGAATAAAGTGCTTAAAAGCCTTTATGGTAATAAACTGCTACCATAAAGATAACTCAAAGAAATAGAATTGCTCCAAGTATTTGGTATACACTTTTTTTCACATATATCTCTTCCTAGGTTCCAGCTGAGTAACACAATATCCTTAAGAACACAAGAAACATTTCTCCTTGTAAACCGGTGGCATAGGTTGATAATGATATTAGGCAGCATTCAGTGTCACTATTCCCCTTCTGTGTCAAGGCATTCCTACCGACTCATTCTCATTACACTCAGTGACTTCTTGCCTTAAAATAATTGTTCCAGGAAGTACATTAGAATGCACACATGCATGCATGTATGTATGTATGTATGCATGCATGCATGCATGCATGTGTGTATAGAAACAGTCTCTCTATATATGTCATGATATAATAAAGTTCTGACAAGGTTACCGCACCAGTGTGCCAGACATTAATTGAAATGTGTTTTCTGAGCCTCCCTAGTGGTACAAGGGGTTAAGACACAATCTATGAAGCTATCCGCAGCCACTGCAGCAGGAGTTCCATTCCCAGGCAGGGAAGACCTCCCAAGGCACAGCAGACCTCTCCTGTCTCACCTGCTGCTCACCTCAGCCATGCACTTCAGTCAATCTGCCTGTTCTGCCCCCCACTCTGTCTCTGGTGAATCCTCTCACCCCCTGCACCTCTGGCCTATACCCCAGTTCTTGTATGCATAAATAAATAAATCTTAAAAAAAAGAAATGTGTTTTCTATGTGACAGTCAACCACAAACCCAAATACATATGACATATAGGTCCCTTTGCCTTCAGCATTCTGCTCTTTTTTTTCCCTACAACTACTTAAATCCATGCTTCAGTATCACTGTATTTATACTTACTATTTTTGTTTATTGTCTCTAGCCAGATTTTAATAAAAAAAAAAACTTAGAAACATCAGTCTGGACAAAGTAAAAGTAAAGGTATTGGTTGAAGAGCTCTGCTATTCAAGAAACTCTGTAAACACAGAAAACGCCAAACTTGGGGGGAAGGGAAGTAGTACACTTATTCAAGAATTTTCAAATGCAGGAAATGAGTTTATTTCAGCTTTATTACTATCTCTTCACCCTTAAAAAGGTGAAAGAAATGTATAGAAATCAAATAGGAAATTTCTTCACACAGGAGAAATGAAAATGAGTATTTCATGTTCCTGTGTGTTCATTTATTTGGCAAATAAGCAATTAAGCAGGTGAGAGACAACCCCATGGAAACACAAAAAGTAGAGAAAATCTGTCTAAAACATCTGTTTAAAAATTCTGAAGTCAGAAGATTAGAAGTTGATAAAGAGCAATATTCTCTGCAATAGACTTAACACCTGTTCACTGAATCCCCTAATGCTTTTGTGCTGTGTAGTATTCTCCAATCCACAGATATGTCTGTCAATCAGGAAATCACTTAAATGAGGCCAAAACACCTTGTGGCAAAAACAATAGCAATGAAAACTGCAGGGACCATGGAACTCTGGAACATCAGAAATACAAAATAAAGAAAAACAGGGAGTTTCATTTGTGCTTTTTGCAGTCCTTACACAAATATTTCTTACTTGCTAATTTATTTCCAAGAAAATAGATTATATTTTTCCATCGAGACTCATTTTTTACTGTCTCTGTTGACCTTTTACTAAGATTTATACCTCGGTTTATAAACAGAAACTATAAGAAAAATATTTTATTTGTGTCATGATCATTTTCAGCCCTCTCTGGGATTCTGATCTGCTGGCTCACTGTGCTATCATTATTTGAAACCAGTACATAGTTGCAGGAGAAAAATGTTTGGCTTTCAAAATTTCTTTATATTTAAATAAGGGGACATTTGTATGGTGAAGGATGAAATTAGAATGCTAGTGGTGAACAAAATACAATAGAAACAGATGTTAATTTATAATGATGTACACTTGAAACCTATATAATATTGAAAACCACTGATATTAAAATATGAAAAATAAAAATAACTGCATGATTTTTTTTAAAGATTTTTTTTTTTAATTTATACAATAGCGGGGGTACAGGCCAGAGGTGCAGAAGGGTGAGAGGATTCACCAGAGACAGAGTGGAGAGCAGAACAGGCAGACAGACCAAAAGCTCTGCTGAGGGGAGCAGCGGGCGAGACAGGAGAGGTCTGCTTCACCATGTAGGATTCTCGCTGGCTGGCCGGGATCAAACCCATGCTGCAGAGGCTGCAAACAGCTTCACAATGTGGCGCTCAACTGCCTGCGCCACCAGGGAGACCCATAGCTGCATGAATTTTAAAGACAACTTATAACATAAAAAACGATTTCCAGAATTCAAATTATCTTTGAGGACAAATTGTTGTTTAAAATGTCACTCATGTTCATGTGACAGTTTCAGTTAATTGTATTTTCCAATTCACATAAATGATGGCTGAAATTTCAACGTAAATTTCAGCATTGCAATGGCTGCTGCTTTTGATCATATGTGTAAATATTCTATAGCTTTTGGGTTGCTTTGCTATTTTAACTTAGCTCAAATAATGTTATTGTTTTCAGATATTTCTGATAAATGGTACCCAAGCATCAATACATATATAGAAAATATGTCCAATCATGCTTTGGAAATTTAATAAGATTAAATATGAGTTTTATGTTTGACTATAAATAATTTCCCAATTTTATTATCAAAAAGTATATTTAGTTTTAAATAAACTCTAAATTTATAGCTTTTTGGGATTTGTATTTTGATATGAAAAGACAAAAATAGAAAACACAAATTTTCATTTTAGCATGTGTTATTTCATGTTGTCATAGTTGTTTTAGTTGGTTGGAGTACAAAAGATGTGCTACATTTTGGATTTATTTATTTATTTTCTATAAAGTTCTTTATTTTTTTAAAGATTTATTTATATAAGAACCGGAATACAGCCCAGATGTGCAGAAGGGTGAGAGGTTTACCAGAGACAGAGTGGGGAACAGAACAGGCAGACTGAAATATACTGCTGAGGGGAGCATCAGACAAGACAGGAGAGGTCTGCCACTCCATGTGGGAATCTCCCTGGCTGGCCAGGAATCGAACCCGCGCTGCAGAGGCTGCGGACTGCTTCATAGTGCTGCGCTCAACCACCTGCGCCAACAGGGAGGCCCCTACATTTTGGATTTAAAATATGTTAATTTCTAAAACATTTCCAACAATCATGCAATTCATACAATACATTTATGATATGACACCAAGAAGAAGAGGGAATGACATTCTCTGAAACCTGTTGAATGTTTCAGTGGAAAAAAGGTTGTCACCAGTCAACTATTGGCTAATGCATCTACACTGAACCTGTATCAGAATCACTGTGTTCAGCTCATGACTTCCCACTTCATCTCTCTGAGCCTTATGTCATCAACAGAAAAAAAGTGAAGTATACAGAGAAGTTTGGTTTTACATCATGCCAACATCATGTATATTTATTTTCCTCGAGTTGCTCTTTATGAAGCATGTCCTATCATGAGTGTTCAAAACGAGACCATAGATAATAAACACAGTCATGCTGGTTTAGTAAATCAGAGAGAAATCAGAATCTCAGTATATCAAAAACTCTCAGGGGTTTGAAAGTAACCGATTCAGTGTGGAAACAAACTTTACTGAACTGTGCCTAAAGTTGATAGTGGCTGGCAATTCTTCAATATTACTGTGACATCCTAATTCAAACTTCCAAATACACTATCTCATCCAGCATTATTCTCTCTCCATCCTAAAGCATACTCCAGGAATCGCACTAGGACCTGCTTCTTGCCTCGATGCTGTCAGTTTCCAAAGACACCATATAGGAGTACATTTCAAGTAGTTAAGGAAGAAACTGGGATTGTACACATATACCTATTGACCTTTTGCTTCACTGATTCTCAGTTGGTAGTCAATTAATTGAAACTATAGCATATTTAAGGACCATAAGACATATTTTTAGATTATAAGACAAGTTAGTGGTTTTCAGAAGGGAAGGGGCAAAGCAGGTCTGTAAATTGGGAAGTGGGGGACAATGATATGGTGAATAGATGATTTTTAGCAGTGAACTTATCATAATTTACAAATATATTGACTCCCAATAATGCACATCTGAAATATATAGTTATAATGAATTGTTACTTCAATAAAATATCGATTAATAAAATGGTAATTCAATCTATAATTCATTAATATTTGTGCCAACAGTTTTATAAAATATATACAAAATCTAAAGGAAATAGAATTGGAGCAGGAACGGAAAGACATGAAGAATGAATATTTTATATAGTTCTCTTCCATTTCTCTCACTCCATCATGATTACGAATACATGATGGATTTTCCTTCTCCAAGGAATCTATGAGTCATTTGCAGAATGTCATACAATATTTGTTGTTAAGCTATCATCAAATCATTTACTATTATTCTTAAACCATATGTAGGATAAATAAAGTCATAAAGACTGACACTTTTCACTAAGGGGACAGACACTGACATTAAAGTAAATGTTCATATAGCTCCAGTTACACATATGGAGAAATAACACCAGGATGATATATCTTGCTGGAAATAAACCCAGACAGCCCTATGTGATTTGTATTTTGAACTAAATGCTAGTGTCTGGATAGCAGTTGGTCTTACCAATTGCTTTGGATGGACCCCTTTATAAGAATGTAGAAAAATCCTTACACACCTGACTAAAAAGGAGAATTAATGCCATCAAGTGGCGTTCAGCATTATAATGCAATCAGCATTAGTAACATGTCATAGATGAAATATGCCATAGAGAAATAGAGCACTTTAGTCCTCCCAAGCATGTCTTTGTAATCAAGAAATATAGATAATGTTATTCCACCCTAAGGGTGTATGCTACAGAGACTGCTGATGCAGAGTTTACTTAATTTTGTTGTGAACACACTCCCAGGTTTTGTAACATGGGGGTTTGGTAGCATGCATACAATTCTTCTACTAGGTTACTGAGAAGCTCTGAATTCTCAATAGAGCAAGCTTCAAACATCAGGTGCACACGAGCAAATAACCAAGAATTGCTTTTCTTAAGATTGCCTACTTCAGCAGGGCAAAAAAGCCTTATGAGTTCTAAAATATAGAAAAAGAGTGACATCTCATAGAATAATTGATATTACACTCCATTCTAAAATATAGAGACAGGGCCTTGCCGGTGGCGCAGCGGTTGAGCGCTGGGCTGCAAAGCTGCCCGCAGCCTCTGCAGTGACGGTTCGATCCCCGGCCACCTGGCGAGGGTCCCATATGGCGTGCAGACCTCTCCTGCAGCCCACTGCTCCTTTCAGCAGTATACTTCGTCAGTCTGCCTGTTTGTTCCCTGCTCTGGCTCTGGTGAATTCTTTCACCTGCCTGCACTTCTGACTGTACCCAGTGCTTGTATAAATAAATAAATGTATCTTTAAAAAAAATAGAGAGATATTCTAGGGAATAATAGAATAATAGTGGGGTATGCACACTGATATCCTGACACAGGTAGTATTTACACACTACCCTGAGGAGGCTTAAATATCTGGGAATATTTTCCTAACTTCATCATATCCTCAGCCCCAATTCCTTCTCATGCCATTTCATTAATTTTAAAAGAAGGACTTCAATTTATTTCAGTGACTAAATACCCTCTATAGATGTTAGGAGAGATTCAAAAGAAGTAAAATATAATTACCTTTTACCAAAGCAAATAAAGCAACATAGCACAAAGAAAGAAAGGGGATAATTCATAGGCAGCCTGCTAACAAATGCATAATGGTTTAGCCATAATTTTGAGTTCTGTGTGTGAGTGTGTGTGTATGCTTGTGTGTGTGTAAATGCTTTTAAAGTGTAAGTAACTGATGTAGAGCCTTGAGGACATCAGCTAAAAGCAAAAACTGAATTTAAATAGGTCCCACGCCATGACTTTTTATTTCAATTCACTGCTTGATTCTTTTATTGTACTTCACATTTTATAATTACTGCTCATTTCTCTCTGGTGTGCCTTTCCCAACAGATTATAAACTTCTTACAGTGTTTTGTTCACTACAGGCCACCCAGAGTCCAGTAAAGTACTTGTTGCAAATAATGCTTCTTAAGTAATTATTAAACAAGGTACGGAATTTAAAAATTCACAGGATTTTCTCTCTTCTTTTTGGCATGATGTACTTCAATGGAAGAATTTTAAACCTTACAGTACTTCTGTGCATAGGAAAATCATTTATAGGCATAGCTGGAGCTGAAAAGCTACTGTTTAGGGAGAATGCATTGTACATTCATTCATTTATTAACTATTCACAATGTGCAGAGTCTTATGTTAATTCTTGGTAAAGCCATATGCCCTTGTAAAATTTCCTGTAAACAATGGAAGAGACTGACATCTAAACAAACAAACAATTCCACTACAACATGTTACTCTGCTGTATGAGCAAAAATAAGGAAAGATCTCTCAGGGTAAGATAGAAGTATTTTACAGAGATGACCTTTAGCTTTGGTCATTAATTTTGAGCAAACTTTTTACTAGTGGAAAAGAAGAGAAGGCAGCCTCTAGAAAGAGAAAGTGTGAAAGGGCACAGCAAACTCATGGATACCAAGGCCTTTTTTTTTTTTATGGCATCCATGTACACACAGGATAGTTGGGAACAAAAAGAGAGAAGAAGAGAAAATGTCTGATCTTCAGGAATACTGAAGGTGTTCATCTACACTTTTCCATCTTCCCCAAGATTGCGATAATAGAAATGATTTGAGTGACAGAGAGTTTGGATTAAGATTGTACAGGAGATTTTAGACTTCCCATCACTATTAAAAAACAGGACTGACAATCAACCAACCACTTGTGACAATTTAGATAAGCTTGATTATGGATAAAATAAAATGCATAATACTTCATGGTCTTTTTTCTTCCTATTTTCCAGCACCTTACAAAAAAGTAACTCCTTGTAATTTAACATGTGAAACTTGAAATTGGCACTATTTCTGCAAACGTGAATTTGAGAATTTGAATTCATATTATTATTGATTTTCTATGTTTTGCATTATATAGAAGTTTATAATACTAACTAGAAAGTAAAGGCAAAGCTTTATTTGGGATGAATATAAATTTTCAAATCTTGTATTTTTTACTTGGTAAGTAAAAACACTGGAATTTCAGAGACAGACACAATTGTTTCACTACAGCTCTGAAAGATGTTATGTTGTTGTAAATCTTTTCAAAACTTATACAGTTTTCTAGATAATAATTCATTCACATCCATAATGAATTTCTTTTTAAAATTTGGGATTCATACCACCCTGATGATGAGTTAAAGCTCACAATTTACTGCAAAAGAGATAATGCTGAATTTACAATGTAATATTCAATAACATAAGGCTAGTCTCTCAGTTGTTAGAAATAAGCAGAGGCTCTGTGGGGAGGGACTAGGGCCCTGTACCCGCACCACAGACTCACATTTCAATTGCTGCTATCTAGGGTGATGGGCTATAGGAGATGTGGGGCTTCCTCATTTTTTACTGAGTGGACAGAGGTATCTCCAGTAATGTGCTCATGTTCTGTATTCACTACATGGGAATTTTCATTGTATCAATATTAAAGTCATAAATGTGTACTGCAAGTGGAGATGATTCTTGCAATGGGAGAGAACAGGGAAATATACTCTTCTTTCTTCCCCATTATGTCTCCTCCCACACATTCTACTTTCTTGCTACATTACCTCCTGGAATTCATCAATATCTTAGAGGCAAGTTTCTCAAGATAGTCTCTGTCTTCCTTTCATTATCATATATATATATATATATATATAGTAGGAAATGCTTGTCAATTCTCTTTTAGGATATTCCCAAGCAATATAAAAGGTAACAATGAGGGCTTTATTCAAGGACCCCAGTAGTATTAGATTTACCCTGATAAAACATACTTCTAGGGATGGTCCAACTCCACCCTAATATTTTTTCTCTTGTAAATGTTCCCATTTTGTTTCCATACCCAAATGAGTGGATCAGGAAGCTATCATATATAAATGCAATGGAATACTATTCAGCAATCAAAAAGATAAACTCATGCCATTTGCAACAATATGGATGGAGCTGGAAGGGATTATGCTAATTGAAATAAGGTAGAATAAGAAAGACACACTGGATGGTGTTATAATGTATGGGATCGAGAAACCAAACAACGTTTCAGATAAAGGCAAACTTTAAAATCACCCCCTGAAAGATGACCATAGAGCTTAGGCATCCAGAGAAGAAGAAGTGGAAATGGAATGGGTGAGAACAGGGTTCAAGAAAAGCACAACAGACAATGTGGAGGACTGTGAGTGCTTCAATGGTAGGTGCACTACCATGACTGCACCTATGAGGGAAAATACCATACTTCAAAAACATTAACAAAAATGTAAACCATTGGTACTGAAACCATCAAATTAAATCAAGTCACCCCATCGTGACTATTGTTTCCTTTCCTATTCTTTTTTTCTGTATTTTGTCATTCTATTATTTCCTTTATTAATTGTATTGCTAGTTTTCCATTCTCTTCTTTACTGGAAGTTTCCCAACAGCTCAAAGTGGCAGATTTCATTTCACCTAGGAGTTTTACATTTATGAAAATAGCACATACATGCACATGCACACATACATACACACAGACCTCTCTTTTTGTACATTCTGTTTTCCTCATGTCTCTCATTTTTTTAAGTTCAATTTCTTCAAAAATACACATTGTCTCTATTTGCATACTATTAATGCACTTCTTAATAAGCACCCCAATTCTTCTGATACATATAATTCAAAGGATAACATTGACCCACAAGCTGAAAATCAGATTTAGTAAAGTGTTCATAAGCCACTTTATTAATTTTGCCTCAAGTGTACACTCCTCCTTCGCCTATACAATTCTTTGGATTTCAAGGAGGCCTGAAGTATTGGATAGCCATCTCCAATGATGTCTTTCCTTCATGTTTTTAAGAGAAGGCAGTATACAAGTATGATTTTATCCTGTTTGTTTCCTCTGAATTTTTCCTCATTTGTATAGACCATATCTAATTAGAAGTGCAAGTACAAGCATTTGTAATTATTTGGTCATATTATAAACATTTTGGAACAAAATATAATCAAAATAATATGACAGATCAATTATTAGAGCAACTACATTCCTGCTCACCTTCTCTGTGATGACAGGTGCACAACCAAAAGACTCATCAATAGTAATTTGAAAGAGAAGAGATTCCACGGTGGTTCTGTCCACCACTGTGATAACAAAGCAAAAGCTATAGTATACTGCAGGTCTATGAATCCTCATCTATTTATTTGTTAAGACAGAAGACAAGATGCACACAAATTTACCGTTCTTCAGGTGAAATGTGGGGAATGGGCACATAAACTGAAAGAAGAACCTAAACAAGATAATCAAATGTCTTCCAGAGAGGAAATATACACTATAAACTGTGGATGATAAAGAGGACTAACTTCTAAGAAGACATTTGCAAAATTTTATTGAATGTCTTTAAAAAAAATCCTATTTTGAAACTTGATTTTAAAGAGCTTATTTCCAACTGGCATTCTAGAAATAAGACTTTTATAGTGATATCAATCCACTAACTTGCTAGAGTATATGCCTCAGCATGACCCAAATTGTAGAGCTGGCAAAGAATTGTGCTATTGCAAAAAGGTGGAGATAATTTATTTTGTTACAGCTGCTAAGTCTTTCTGGAAGATGAGTGTTTGTTGTTGTTTACTAGAAAATGTCATGAGACATATGTTACAAGAGGACCATAAAAATATATTTCTCAGACATTGAAAAGAGTTATGCCACTCTTACTTTTGATTTCTTACTGTCTCAAATAATGTTTATTAATTTCATAAAGCCAATCTAATTTTTGAACATAAACATGTTATTATCCAATCTCTACTGCTGTGAATATTCAAAACGTCTATTGATTCAATAGGTTAATTCTTAAATTGTCGAGGTGTTTGACATGGATGACTTGGTTGTGGGTGTTGTGATAACGTACACCTGAAGTACTGGGAACTTATATCTTTAAATATTATACAGCATGTAAACAAATGTTACCTCAATTAAACATGTATTTTTCTAGATGTTTGAACCCAAAAATGTACACAGGATTTAAACTCCTAGTATGACACTAGAAAAAAGAAATGGCACCCAAAACTCTTTCTACTTTTCTCCTAAAAGACATTTTAGATTGCAGGGAAAAATTGGTAATCCTATGCATAATCATTTTTTATTTGTCAAATAAGTCAGCAGCATCATGGATGCCCCTGAGTTTCATTTAGAGCAATACAATCTTTAGTAATATCACAAGGGGAACTTACTGCCTTTTATTTGTATTTATTGTATTTTGACCAGAAATTTAAAAATATAATTTTCAAGATTACTCAGATACTATATCATTTAGACAAAATATATAACAAAACATGACTAGGTTTTATTTCTCATGTTACTCTAAATGCTTTTAATGAATGTTCATATTTTAAGTTTGAAGAAATTGCATAATAAAATATGAGATGTCTTTCTAAATCTATATAAGCAGGCATTACTAGTATCTGTTCAGGTTAAGTTTGACTCAGGGTAAGCATCTGCTAATAATTTTTTTTAAGATTTATTTATTCATGCATATAAGAACTGGGGTACAGGCCAGATGTGCAGGAAGGTGAGAGGATTCATCAGAGACAGCGGAAAACATAACAGGCAAACTGACTGAAATACACTGCTAAGGGGAACAGGGGGCGAGACAGGAGAGGTCTGCTGCACCATGTGGGTTGCTCTGCTGCAGTCCGGGATTGAACCCGCATGCGGAGGCTGCTGACAGTGCTACGCTCAACCGCCTGCACCACCAGGGAGGCCCTTAATAAAAATTTTAAGTGATCAAAGTCTGTGTGATTAATTGTCCACATGCATGTTTCCAATGCTACTCACAGGATTCCCATGCCTTTAAAACATCTTAATTAAAAAAAAAATACATAGTTACTTTATACTAGCAAATAGTGATAATTATTCTTTGAAGTTTAATATTTCATTAACATGAATTTAATCCAGTCATATGGCAAAGGTTTATTTTCAAGTAAATCTTTGGCAAATATTCTTAGCGTTAGTGTTCTCTTGTAAATAATACATATTATCCATCGTTTTTGATTTATTGGTAAAAATAAAGTACTTGTGAAACAAGGATATTTCCATGGATATTTGCTACTGAGTAACTTGATCCAATGTTGCCTATCTTTAACAAGACTAATTTCAAGTTAAGACCTGGTGGGTATGTGTTAGCATATCTATGAAGAGGTGGAAACTTATATTTCTGAACATATACAGTGTTGTAAACCAATGTTACCTTAATGCAAACATCATCATCAAATAATTAAAAAAAGACAAAGCTGTAATAATCAACCAATACATCAATGTTTGAAAAAAATTAACATTTTGAACTCAGTGTATAAAATAATGATAAGCAAAAGTGGTAATGCTCTTTCTGTATCTTTTTGGAAGGAAGAATACTAAGAATTTTTCCCTTTTTATTGATTAACCACTGATTTACTATACTATAAGTTTCAGGAATACAGCTTCACATCTTGATATTGTATATATCACACTGCACCCACCACAAAAGTTCTAATATCATTGACCATTATCAAATTGATACCCTTTACTAGTTCCTCCCACCCACAATTCCCCTTACCTTGCGGTAACTGCCATATTTTCCTCAGAGTCAGAGTTATTTTTGTTGTTTTATAAGTTCATTTGCTTTATTTATATCCCACATGAATGAAAATATCAGATATTTGTCTTTCACTCTCTGACTTATTACCATAATCACCTCAGGTCTCGTGCATGTTATTGCACATGGCAATATTTCATGTTTTTAAATAATGGACTAGTATTGCATTGTGTATATATATACATCACTTCTTTATCCAGTCATCTGTCTGGATATTTTAAGTTGTTTCCATGTCTTGACAATTGTGAATAATGCTGCAATAAACATAGATTGCAGGTATATTTTTGAATTAGCATTCTAATATTTTTAGATAGATAGATAGACAGACAGACAGACATATAGATAGATAGATAGATAGGAGTGGGATTGCTTGTTCATATGACATTTCTATGTTTCATTTATTGAGGCATCTCCAAACTGTTTTCTGTAGAAACTGCACCAACTTACATTCCTAGTATCAGACTATGAAAGTTCCTTTTCCTTCATATCCTTGCCAAGACAAATGTTTTGTTTTTTTAAATTATCAAAATTTACTTCTACCTTATATGGGTGTTATGGAGAAAGATATACACATAAGTTATTTATTTGATCATTCAATGTAAAATAGTAATGTGATATCTCCATATCACATATCTCCTCCTTATTTTCCCTATTGCAACGTCTGTCAGAAGAAAGGGGAGAATGAGTCAGGAAGAGATTGTTAATATGCCATTTCAAGACCATAAAGCTGAAACAGTTGCTTCTAGAAGCAAAAGTCATGTTATCATTGCAGATATTGAATGAATGTGAGAACAAAGTCTCATAGTGAGTATATTGTTTAGAAGGGGAAGTAAGAATCAGAATTTGGCAATTCTAATCTCACTGCTTTTTGGGGAGGTACTTGCAACATTAAGACTTGAATCCTCGGTTCCTATATTGTGAATAATTCTATTAGCATCACATTTAAAATAATTTTAAATGCATAAAGCAGCCTTGTGAATATAAATTGACTCCCCATGTTTTATTTGTAATTATAAATTAATAATTTGTGATTCTCATTGATTGAGAATTTAATTTGGGAGACATTTTTCTACCCAATATGTTTCTCATGTTAAACCTTTTGTCCTCAATTCCCTTCCCAATTTGATCTGTTTGATGAGTTACTCTCATTCTTTAATCTGACTCTGCATTTATTTTTTGTGTAAGTGAAACCTGGAAATCCCCACAAAGTTGATATGTGTTCTGACATCATGTGAACAAATTATCTTTTATTTATTCTATGTGATTACAATGTATGTGAGTATGCTGTTGTTAAAATGGCAGTCTTCTTAGAAGTTGCTTTAAAAAAAAAGATTTTTTTTTATTTATTTATGCACACAAGATCTGGGGTATAGGCCAGAGGTGCAGGAATAAGACAATTCACCAGAGACAGAGTGGGGAACAGAACAGACTGATCTATTGAAATATACTGCTGAGGGGAGCAGTGGGCAAGACAGGAGAGGTCTGCTACACCATGTGGGTTAGCTCCCTGACTGGGGAGTGAACTTGTGTTGCAGTGGCTGCTTGTAGTGCTGAGACTTAACCCCTTGTGCCACCAGAAAAATCCCAAAGTTGGGCTTCTTTAAGAAAGTAGATCTACATACATATATATAAGTTTACATGTATTATGTATGCATGTGTATGTATGTAAATATATATATAATTTATTAAAATCAGTTAAATATTTGTACAATAGTTATTATTTTTGAATTACCAAATAAATGCTGAACATCAAATGATATCGAAAATATATAATAATAGATATTATTTATTCCTATTCTTTTTTTTAAAGATTTATTTATTTATTTATACAAGCACTGGGTACAGTCAGAAGTGCGGGAGGGTGGGAGAATTCACCAGAGCCAGAGTGGGGAAAAGAACAGGCAGATCGACGAAATACACTGCTGGGGGGAGCAGCAGGCATGGCAGGAGAGGTCTGCGTGCCATATGGGACCCTCGCCGGGAGCCGGGGATCGAACCGGTTCTGCAGAGGCTGTGGGCAGCTTTGCAGCCCAGAGCTCAACCGTGCGCCACCAAGGAGGCCCTATTCCTATTATTCTTATTTAAAGCAATTAATCCTATCATGATGATCCCATCTTATGCTTTATCTTACCATAACTATCTAAGAAAGTTATCATTCCCAAATAATATTCCAGAGAGGTAGGGAGGGAAATGGACAAGGGAATATAAGGAAGATGGTGTGGGAAAAAAGTTGTGTTTACTGGACACTATAGTCTTAAGTATGCAATAGCATTATGCATTAAAACAATGCACACACTTATTTTTAAAATAGTTTATTGCTAAAATATGCTAACCATTATCTGAGCCTTTGACAAGTAATATATATATATATTTTTTTTTTGCTGGTGGAGGTTCTGATTAAAAATACAGTATCTGTGAAGTGCATAAAATAAAGTTTAATAAAATATGTTTTGCCTGTGCTATATCCAAGGAGTATTTATTGTTTTTTCAAATTTATTAAAAGTCACATTCACACTTGGCTGTCACTAAAAGCTATGAACATTTTAAATGCCAAAATAAAATTATTTCAATGTTTTTAAATTTTCTTTGCAAAGTTATTGTCCTTAAGTACCCTTTGCACAGCTCTTACTAGTGAGTAATCATGCTTCAGAGCTGGACCCTGAAGGATATGGTCAAGTTCTATATGCTATCTCATCCTGCACCTTCACTTCACAACATCCAGGGAGCTTTGGAACAGTGATTTCTAGGAGCATTCCTAGAAGTCATCCTTATTCTTGGATTTTAGCAATAATCCAACTGAAAATAGGAGAGACTTTGTACTGCATAAATACATGATACAAAATTCAAAGTAAATCAGCCTTCAATTTCAGTAGTAACTTCTCCAGTCCCACACGGAATTAGAGAAAGGATGCTGGGGAAAGTAGGTATATTAAGAAACAGTCTTAACAGATTTCCATTACCATCTTTCTTCTGCAAATTTTACAAAAGTAAATGACCTTGAGAAAATACATGGAACTCCTTTCTGGGCCTAGAAATAGACCGGGACTTGGAAGCCTAAGCTTCATTAGTGCCGCAGTAAATGCACCTCACTAAGACCAAACAGGAATGAAGCGGCCATGGGAAAAACAAAAACAAAAACAAAAACAAAAACAAAAACAAAAACAAAAACAAAAACAAAAACAAAAACAAAAACAAAAACAAAACAAAACAACAACAAAAAAAAAAACAGATGAAAGAAGACAAGATGAGATTTAAGAAGACAGATTGTAAGCCGGGGCAAACTCAGCTAGTGCTTGTGAGGCCATTAGTCTGAACTTCAGTTTTATAGTTTGGTCACTTGGTCTGTGTGCATCTGCAAAGTTGGTTGACAACAACATTTGAATTAGTGAGAATCACTTCATTTTAAACACATTTATTGAGTAACAGTTGTATTAAATGAACTAGCCATTTTTCCTCAATTAATATATTGGTTGAGAATAATGGGTTTACACATTACATAAATTACAACAAGACTATGTTATGAGAGTAATGAAATATAAAATTTGTATGTAAAAGTTGATATAATGGAGGAAATTATTTTATATCTTATGGGGTATCAATTTTCAAGTAATATATAAAGTTTGAGGGGTCTTAATAGATCTGAGTGAAGAAAATCCAGTGAAAATAGAAACAAGTATGGGTAAATCATATCAGAAGTTAATATTCACAGGAGATAGCCTAGCAGGCAAGATCTTTGGCAAGCTCAGAAAACATTCCTTTACCAACTTTCAGCCACATTAGTATGTCCCTAACATATGACTTACTTTCCAACTACTGTGTCTTTCATCCTTAGTTCTGTGTACCGCACCTTTACCTGGTTACCCTCATATTTCATCTCACTGTTGTCTTCCTATAAACTTCTCTGTCTTTTCTATAACATAATAAATCACTCTGCCCTATGTGTTTTCATATCATTTTTACATATCACATTTTATTGTGGTGATTTTGTGTCTAACTCCAGCTATTAAACAGAAATCTTTGAGGTTTGGGATAATGATTAATTTATCTTCATAGCCCCTATGTGCTTAGCACAGTATTTTGCATTCAAGGGTACTCAACAAACATTTGATAAATGAATGAAAGGAAATTTAAAAATATACAATGGCTTAGTGAATAACCCTTAAGAGTCTTCTTTCAGTGCTATTGTGTTCTTGAGAAAAATTATAGTCCAATTCATTTTATGTCACATTATATCTTACTAAAAAAAGCAAAATATAAACATACTAAAAATTAGAACAAAGAAATAAAATATGCAGAAGAATGTTACATAATATATATATTCACATATATGCATATATAATACATACATGTTTATAATTTTAAATTTTAAAGAATATATAGATAGAGAATAAACTCATGAACTAAGAAACAAAAATAACATGTAAATTTATTGAAATTGCTAAAAACTAAAATTTTCTGCTTCATCCATATTTACTTATTTGCATTTATTAGCATTATATTAAGAATAGGAAAGTAACAGCAGTTTTAATATAGTTTAACTAAATATTCATGTTGATTCCTTTTGAAGATTTTTAGTGATTTAAGCTAGAAAAAAAATGATGACTCAGTTATAGCCAATTGCATTAAGTGATGCATAAGTCTAAAGGAGAAAAATAAAACAAACTATGCTGAATTCTATCCCCTCACCCATTCCAAAAAAAAAGAAAAGGAAAAAAAAAAACTACAGAGAATATCTTCAATTTTACTGGAACTACTCTTTGACAAAGTTATCAATATTCAAATTTTCAGAAAAACAAGTGCAATGTAGAAAATACAATTTAATATTAGATATGGTGCACAGAGTTCCTCTTCCTAAAAACTAGAGAAGGGATAGCACATTTTCCCCGATCTAGTCAAATAACAGTAGAAAATCATTTAATGGATAGTAAGAAAGAATGGGATTCAGATATTCAGTATGTTGGCATTCTATTTCTTAATACCATTACATCACTTTTTGTTAATGAAAATTTAACCTTAGAAATTTGTAAGTAATAATACAATGTGACTTATTTTATTATTGAATATTAGAATGGTGTATTACTGTTTGTTACAAGTGTTGATTTTTAGAACTGTAATACAAATGTATTACATAGGAATGTAACGTTACATTTGCATATTATACATTTGTATTCCAGACCAGTTTTTGTAAGTTTTATAACTGGTTAAAAGACAACATTAAATTTATAATTCTGTCCCCACACTGCTCTTATCACATTCTGGACCTCAGCAAATTGATTTCTAAACATCCTGCAATCATTTTTATGTGTCATGGGGTTGTCATGTTAATTAGTGCCAACCTATTGATTTAAGATTTGCTTTCCACCTACGTGGTGGGTATTGTTACACAGCTTCTAGTGCCCTTGAAACAGTGCTCTGATGGTTGTAACTGCTTATTTCTATCCACTTTTCTTAGAGCACTACCTGAGCCCATGATGTACCAGAGCACTCCAGTGGGAAGGAATGATCATGTTATCAACTTTTATCATCAGCATTCAAATCAACAACGCTTGTGCCTTTACTTACAAATGTACTGACAAGTGCAAAGTTCTTTCATTAAGTCAACTGCCTTATCTCAAGACTGAAATGTGGCTTAAACAATGCTCCACATCCAAAACTGGCTATAATATATTGTCCTTTACTTTCCTTGTCTTCACTATATTTCTTCTAAGACTTCTGTATACATACACACACACACACATATTAATTAGTGTGTGTATGTATGTATGTATACACACATGTATACATTTAGATACACAAATATTTTCATATATAAAAGCACCAAAAAATTTTTAAATCTTATGTTCTCATTCTCATTTCCAAAAAAAGATCATCTTACCTTTCGATGATTTTGGGGGCTATTTGTCTGTCCATCAGTTCAACAAATAGCTTAGACCTTGAACACAAATAAATACATTATAATTTTCATGTTGCATATTGTGTATTAAAAAACAAAACATTATTAGAATTTATACACATTGCTCTTTATTTATAATAACTTCTGAATTGTGTTTACATTAATCAGGAAAAAAAAAACAACTTTAATTGAACTGGAAGACCCAAGAGAAGAAATTTGCATTATTCGTGCCCATATTTATAACCATCTCATAGGATTTGCTAAAGGATTAAACAAGTTAATATTCACAAGTATCTATAATAAAGTCTCACCATAGTGCCTCATATATGGAAGACACAATGATAGTCTGATTTGTGTGGTTAGAAATGTGCCTGGAGGGAACTAGATAAAAGGAAAAGAGAAAAACAATAACACTGCAATTTCCAGCTTAATTTGTTTATTTTCTCAAAGGATGTTGAGTTTATTCCACCAGACTTTTTCCAATAGCTCAAATCCAGGTCTATGATGGTGGAACTGGGACAATATTTGTAATATATTTTAGGTAGCTATAGTCATCTGGTTCCTTTTTTAAGTTCATCACCTTCTTATTTAAATGATGTTTGCCTATAAGAATTTTCAAAATTTTTGTCTTAAGTAGCAGATGGCAACTGCATGTTGTTGTTGTTGTTTTCATTTTTCAAAGTACCTCACTTACTTCCTCCTCACTTTTGACTTCAAGGAGGCAATCTAGGTTACAACTGAGACCTTTAAGACAATTTACTCTTAAAAATTATAAAGGTTTAATATTGCACAGTGATTGCAACAACTTACAATTCCTCTAGCAATGTAAGAGTGTTGTTCTGTATTTTTCATATTTTCTTATGTACAATTTATTTCATATATTTGATTTTTATTCATTTATTTATTTATTTTTAAAGATTTATTTACTTATGCATACAAGAACGGGGTACAGGCCAGATGTGCGGGGGCTGGGGTGAGAGGATTCACCAGAAACAGAGTAGGGAGCAGAAAAGGTGGATCTACTGAAACACTCTGCTGAGGTGGGCAGCAGGCAAGACGGGAGAGGTCTGCTGCATCATGTGTGCCAGCCCCCTAGCCAGGGATCGAACTTGTGCTGCAGTGACTGCCAATAGCTTCATAGTGCTGAGATGTAACCCCTTGTATCACCAGGGGACAAATGGGTAGGGAACAAAGGACTAGGGTAAAGGACTATGGGTTCTTTGATGGTGGAGATGGTTTGATAACACACATCTGAGGAGTTGTGAACATATTCCCCTAAATAATGAATAGTGTTGTTAACTATGTTACCTCAATAAATAAGGGGAACAAAGAAATATCTTCAATTTGATTTCAAGAGGTTTTATGATTTTTATGAGCTTAAGAGAGTAATAGGATTCAGGAGAGGAAAAACATAAAATTTGTCCATATATCCTTGCATGATGAAGAGAAAATTTATCTATATTAGTTACAATTACATTAAATCAATTCTTTCCTAAGGCAATAATTTCATTTGTAAAGGACAGGGGAAAGGGAAAGTAATTACAGTATCCAGTGATAGAATCTATTTATTTTAAAGTCCACTGTAACCATGCTGATAAAAATAACCACTTAATTTGCAGTCATATTGCACAGAGAAATGTATTAGGAAACTTTTCTTCCCAAATACTCATTAGTAATTTTCTTTATTGATTTCCTACTTAATTTAAGTCCCCTGTTACTCATTCAGTTTGATATATGAAATATCTTATTTAATATACTGCCAATACAGGGGAGTATCATAAGGGTGTACTTTCCTTTGTGCTCATAAAATTATTAGAAGGGTGATATATTTTCTTCTACTAGGAAAAAAAAAAAAGACCAAAAAGCTCTCATGTGATTTTGGAATAAAATAAAACAAAATTAAAACAATGGTTTAATACTGAGTGGGTAAGTTACTTCATGAATCCCCACAGTCACATTTTCATTAAAAATATAAATATGCACACACAAATTTGTTTCCCATTCGGGAATCAGGCCAGACCAAAAATACAGAATCACCACATTGAAAAGATTTAGACATTTTCCCTCTGGCAACCAGTTTTCCACTTCTTAGAGAAGCTGGGCCTAATTCTCTTGCTGTGGGAAAAGAATAATAGTTTGTCCATAACTTGGACTGGTGTGAAATAGCAGAGAGCTTTACTTTTTTAAAACTATGTTTAGCTCTTCTATAGAAAACCACACAAACTGAAATTGTAATCCATTGTATTATAACATGAATTAGAGTAAGAAAAAAACAATAGAGATCATGATATTCTGGGTAGTAGGTACCTATATATTTTGAGAGAACTACTTAAGATTTAAAACACATGAGTTGTGGAATTTTTTCAAAGTAACACCAGTTAAGGGAGAATTAACAACTACCACAATATCAAGATCAATTTAAAGAAATATTAAATTTTATCTACAGAGCTCTAGCTGGCCAATCAGGGTATCATTTACCATTTTTCAACCCCAAGGGAGGACTAAACACTTTTGTCCATTGCATCTTGGTATTAGAATCATCAAAGAAAATATAATGCAACCAAACACTGAATGGAACAGAGCTTTATTTACATAGAGAATGGAGACAGTTCAAAAATGTGTGTTGGTCTCCCAGGCTCAGGTACTCTCTGAGTGGTCATTGCAGGGCAATTTGCCTACAGACACCCCTCTTTGCAATGAAATGGGAAAGCCCTGTCTTCTCCCTGCAGAGGGCCTAACAATGGGGTTGGATGGGTGCCATGTGGTGGTCTTGCTTCAAGCACAGACAAAAGAACATTCATGGAGCCTGAAATAGGGAAAGCAAGGTGATAAGCTTGGCAAAGACTGTGTGGTGTTTTGTTAATTATTTTTTCTTTTATATTTTGGTAAGAAACTGTTCCAAGTCCAAGGCCCATTCTTAGGCAGCAGAGTCACATCCAAGAGATTGCACATGAGACCGTCTTTACCCATGCTCAATTATAGACCTTTTTAAAAACTTGTAAAAATATTTCTAGCCAAATTCAAATTATTACTAAACAAAGTATTTCCCTATCATGGAGAGCTATCAATTTATGTAAGAGAGAAGATACTATCAGGCTAAGGTGAGGGCTCTGGGGCTTTGGTGGTGGGAGAACTACAACGATCACACCTAATGGAAGAAATCCCATGTTGTCAAAATATTAACAAAATGTAAAACAATGCTACCTCCCTAATTTAAAATATTAATTAATTCAAAAAAAGATAGAAGATACTGTGGAGGTAGAAATTCTTAAAACTGCCCTTGAAAATGAAAGCCAGGGAGAGGAAATGAGGAATTAGTCTCTGTCTACGCCCTATTTATCCTAAATATTGGAGAATTAACTACCTACTATGGACAGAAATGAATATAACACTTTAGAGAAAATTTTATGTGTTTAATTAGTATGTCTTTATATTTTGATAATTAAGAATATGTGGTGACTTCTTTTAAAGCCACTGAGAGAAATTAACCACATTTTTATCTGCTCTTCACTTATTAAAAATTTCCCTTATTGAGGGGCCTCCCCGGTGGCTCAGCAGTTGAGCTTTGGGCTGTGAAGCTGCCCGCAGCCTCTGCAGCACCGGTTTGGTCCCCGGCGAGGGTCCCACATGGCGCGTAGACCTCTCCTGCCGCCCGCTGATCCCCTCAGCAGTGTATTTTGTCAGTCTGCTTGTTCTGCTCCCTGCTCTGGCTCTGGTGAATTATCTCACCCTCCTGAGCTTCTGACTGTACCCAATGCTTGTATAAATAAATAAATAAATAAATCTTAAAAAAAAAAAAATTTCCCTTTTTCAGAAAGAAAGCTTGTCATGAAACTATCATAAAGTTTCATTTAATGGAAGTATAGTATTTTATGAACAAAATTCTGTATGAAATTGGTTATAAATAGTAATTCTATTCTCATTCATAAAAGGTAAGAAAATACATATTAATATTTAATTATTGCCAAGACACAGAGATGATGTAAGTTTTGCTTAGTATTCCAGTACTAAAAAGTCAACCTAATGAAAATTTTCATGCCACATAACACATCCCTTTCCTAGTAAAACAAAACAACAGTAAA
The DNA here is from genome assembly GCF_964194135.1 of Talpa europaea. Lineage (NCBI taxonomy): Eukaryota > Metazoa > Chordata > Mammalia > Eulipotyphla > Talpidae > Talpa > Talpa europaea. The sequence continues at coordinate 75,736,076 of NC_140070.1, forward strand.
TAAAGAAATTTTCATTTTGAATTCAAACTACAAAACTTACTATATGACTTTGTATTTTACAAAAAAATGCTGTATTTCAAAATAAAATATTCATATTTTCCAAATTCATGAATATTTAGCATTCATATAAGAGCTAATGTGAAAAATCATTTCACACACAATAAGTATTTTTATAATGACAAATAAATAAATGTTAAACAAATTTCCTTCCTTAACAAATTCCTTTTTTTTTTTCCACTTGCATTAGTGGTATCAATATTGCAAGTGAAATAGGTTTTATAGGTCACATAATTTGTTTACAGGGAAATATAATTCTCCACAGAAAAACTGGTACTAATTTTTAATACAATTTCTAATATGAAGTTACCCCAGGGAAATTTTATCTCAGTTGACAAAATATTCAGAACCCCAGTGCAGGGAATCCCTGAATTTATATAGGCTAAATACACTATCTAATGCAATTTCGAATTATGTTTTGCTGATGAAGTCACCAAGAGCATTTTAGTTTCACTTTATCTTATTACGAATTATAGTTTCTATTTATATGATGCCTTTACCATTATTTCCTGCCAGCTGAGGCAGAAATATGATTTTCCATTGTAAAGCTCTTCTATTTTACTTCCTAATGTGGACAGCAGCAGTGAATGCAAGAATTATCATTGAAAACAAAAGAATGAAAAAGCATCACTAGGATAATGAGGCAAAGACAAAAGAAATAATAATGTTTATGAGGATCAAACAGTCACAGTGCTGCTGAAATTAGAATATGAAAAGTCAGCATGGAATTGACATCTCTGTAAATGGTGGAATCAGAAGCTGCAGGACTGTCCCTTCACAGAAAGAACAAATAAGCTAACAATAATTCTCAGAATCACCTCTTGCAGACTATGTATTTTAGTCAGAAATTACAGAACCAGAGAGCTTATGGAAAAAAGGAAGCTCCTATATTGCGAAGTAAAATCTCAGTAGCATTTAAAAACACCTGCCTACTCTCTTCTCTTTCCAGATAGACGGCAGCTCTGAAGATAGCATCATGCATGGTGCAGCTCGTGAGTGCCGGAGGGAGCAAAACAGCTCATATTTGCAAAAATTGTGATCCTGTGCTACCTGTGAGGAGGCTTGCTCAAGAGCTGGAAAAAGGGCTGTAGCTTTGTTGCATTCAGCTTGGAATATTCCCAACTAAGTGAATTAAGTGAACCCATACATGTTAAGGAAATATAAATCGCAATTTTAAAATTCTGCAGAGAAACCATCATGCCTCTACAGTTTCTCTGGAGAGTTCGATCAACTCTTAAAGGATTCACACCAATTTTCATAATCTCTTATAGCAAATAAGTAGGAGATACCCTAATATATTTTTCAATTTTTAAAATATATTTTTATTTATTTTAGACATGTGAGCAAATATAAGATACAATTAATAAATTTTCTCAAAATGAGACTCTAGTTCACCAGCAAAGATATCAAGAAAAAGAATGTTACTAGCATTCTTTAAATTCTCAGAAAACTAACAAGTCTTTAAAGTTAATTCACTGCTACTCGGAGTTCTAACTTCATGAATTAATATTACCTACCTTTGATATTTATTAAACTGGAATAATAGAATATTAACTTGTGTGAAAATTCCCCAGCCAATGTTATGTTAACAAGAATGTTATATTCATGTTCCTTGCTATATAATGTTACATTGCATAAATATACCACAATTTAGCTACCCACTAAATTATTGTGAGGGATTTTGTGTCCAGATTGCAGCCATTATACATAGTGTTGTTCTGAAAATGTACATGTTTTCCTAATATACATATTTTTTTCCCAATATCTATCTCAAACTAAATTTGCTGAGCTGGGCTGTGCTAGTAGATACTATCATATACTTACCCACAGAGGATATAACAATTAAAACTTCTACAAACAATTTCAGAGCATGTGAGTAGTTGTACAATTTTGACAACATTCACTATTTTCTTTTCCGGGACGGTACAGTAGCCTTATATATAGTGACTTGTTTGACCTTTCCTGTTACCTAGTGAGTTAAAATGTATACTTAAGTAATTATTCAAGTTATTGACAATTCTTATCAGTATCAGTGTGTAATCATTTATCCTAGTGAGTAGTTTTCATTTCATGTATTTATTTTTCACAATCATCAATAATAAACTGGTAAAAAGGGAAACTGATAAGAACTCAAAAGTATAGCATTTGAGTACCCCAACTACCAGAACAATTTTTCACAGACACAGGAAATTTCTGGGAGTGTTAAGATACTGACTTTGACATTAATTCACGGTGCCCTGAAAAATCACTGTGGTGCACAAATGGAGAAATGATCAAAGTAAGGTTTTTGTTTATTTCTTTTTTTTTTTAATTGAAGTAACACTGGCATACAGCACTGTATGTGATTTAGAGCATCAGGTCACACCTCCAGAGATGATTGTCACCACACCACTCCCACCACCAAAGCACCCACAGTGCTTTCAGTCAGATTTTAAAAGACATACAGACCTAAACCCAACCCCTTCTCTACCCCTGGTTATTTTCCATTTACAGAATACATCATGCAGTCAATACATCAAAACAATCAGAATCCATTATCTATTCTATGATGCCAGAAATGGTAGGAAAGGCCAAATGAAAACCCAAGAATTGGTCCCCTCCATCAAGAAAACATATAAAAGTAATTCTGTATCCATGGAAATAATTACAGAGTTTAGTGCCACCATGAAAATTTCAAAAACAGTAGGAGTGACAGATACCACTAAATACTATGTAACATAACTGTTTTGCTAGTGCAGAACATTCTTCTTTTCCCCTAAATTTAATGAAGTATTTTAAAGCTGCATGTACATATTTCTTAGGGTTCAGAAATCCCTGTAATATATGTAGACCCAAAGGAGGTGGGTACATTTGTACCAAGTGTCGTGCTTTATCCTTTTTTTTTTTTTTTTTTTTTACACTGCTGAGGGGAGCAGCGGGCAAGACAGGAGAGGTCTACTTCGCCATTTGGGTCTCTCACCAGCCAACCAGGATCGAACCCACACTGCAGAGGCTGCAGACAGCTTCACAGAGCGGCTCTCAACCACCTGCGCCACCAGGGAGGCACACATGCTTTATTCTTAATAGCCTAAATCTGGAAAATAAGTGCTCATTATGAATAGAATAATGTGTGGAATATTTATATAATAAAATGCTATATCATCATTAAGGTAAATGAACTCTTCTATTTGCAACAGGATGAGAGATAAATCTGGAGGTTATGAGGATTCATTTCCTTCCCCTTTTTGGTAATTCAGGATTTTGGTAATTCTGTTCTAGTCTATCTCGAACAGAAGTCTAGAGAGGAAGCAAGGTTGATTTCAGCATTCCTGATATTGGAAACTGTTCCCTCCAATAGACCTTAGTATGCAAACTTTGCCCTCCATACATGCAGCACATGGTAATATTAGAATCAGTGCTTCTTATTTCATTATAGGCTAACCTGTAAAAATACAGGTTCTGTGAACTCACCTTTCTTATGCTTTTGCTGCATGCCCAACCTGCTGATGGATTCAGGTAGGCCCTCTCTGCTCCAACTCTGATACCAGTGCACACAGAATGAGCATGTCCACCTGTGCTGCTGAAAAGGAGAGTGGATGAGACTGCACGGGCTCTGCCATGTCTCTGATCATCAGCTTTCTTCTAATGAAGCCTGTTATTTTTGCACTACACATGAATAAGACTGTGTTCTGTGATCGACTTACTTGACCTAACAACTTGTATGAATCTCACATACATAATGTTTAGCCAAAAATGTCACCCACCAAAATATGCAAACAGGATGATTCTATTTGCATATGTTCCAAAATAAGCATAGTTAAATAATACATTTGACAGTGGCTTTAGACTGGAGAGAAGGTGAAATGAGTGACACTGAATAACTAGGGAGTTCTGGGAGCTAATAATATCCTATTTCTTGATCTGTGGGGGTTACACATGTGGTTGATGAATAGTGATCATTCATGAATGCATCTATGTTTTGTGCAGTTAATTCTGGGATCCACTGATGTTGCTTAAATCTGATACACCTAAGCAACATGTTAAGTACATTTCCCATTGTAACCGTGTTGCAGAGTTTGTGTTCAGCAAGCATTTTCTGCTTTCCTTTGCTTCTCTCAGCCTGACTTGCAGTTAAAAGTTTGAAAATTGGGCCTCCCCTGGCGGCCCAGTGGCTGAGCGCTGGGCTGCAAAGCTGCCCGCAGCCTCTGCAGCGCCAGTTCTATCCCTGGCCACCAGCGAGGGTCCCAGAGGCACATAGACCTCTCCCGTTGTGCCTGCTATTCCCCTCAACAGTGTATTTCGTCAATCTGCCTGTTCTGTTCTCCGCTCTAGCTCTGATGAATCTTCTCACCCTCCCACACTTCTGACTGTACCCAGTGCTTGTGTAAATAAATAAATTAATTTTAAAAAAAGTTTGAAAATTGTGAGCACAAAAACAATGGGTAGAGAAAGTATGTGTCAATTCTGGGCTGAGGCTCTTAAAAACTAGTGTCTTCTGCTATCTTTCTCTTTTGTTGTCATGATGTCCTTCTGGACACATGTTCCAGATGGCGTCACTATGGATGGAATTAGGCTTTTCCCAACTTCCATCAATCTTTATGCTTGTGAGAAATGGACCTGTATTGCATGCAGCAAGTGAAACAATTTAGAAAACAATAGAATGAATCATCCTAACACCAAATGTCAACATCATAAATAATAAATATATCAATAAAACTGATATGATGGTATTAAATTGATTGAGAATATAATGAGAAGATGTAAGTGAAGAATGAATATATATATATGTATAGACACACACACTCACATATATATAACAAGGAAGAGAACAATATGCACAGACTAATTTATTTTTACTACTCAGTGTAATATGTAAAATAATGAAAGACAGAAAACTTCTGTGTATAATTATATTTAAAAGTTGACATTTGGATCAAAATTAGGTTCTTAAATTATTATAGGAAACACTGACAGGCAAACCAAAGACAGGTTGTGTGTGTGCATAAAAATGTGTCTGAATACACAAGAAAATGTTTCTAGAGATAAGAAAATGTAAATGCACTATAGGTAGAAGACATAAAATTAAATTAAATTTTAAAAATCTTACAACTAATCTCAATTTGTCAAAGGCAGTCTATTCAGATGTGTACCTTACATTGTAGACACCCCCTACAATGGCTATTAGAGTACTTCATTAAGCATGTCTATTTATCCCTCTTCATATGGCCTTGAAAACATCAGTTGAGAATACAGAGAGAGATAAACAGCATCCGATTTCTTTTTAAAAGATATATAGCTGGTCTCAGCAAGTAGTAATTAGATTTACCAAACACTCAAAATTCAGTCAGTAAACCATTACATAAAAATTAAGCTTAGATCCTTCTTTTCTTTATTATAGTCTATTATGTTTTAATATGTCTGTGGGATTTAAAATAAAAGAGAGAATTTCTTCTTCTTGGAGAGCTCTGATTTTCTCCAGAGAGATTTAGTAATAATCCTGTTCTAGAGATAGAAAGGGATAAAGGAAATCAGAATAGAAAACTTTGGAAATAAATTATTTTGACCTTGTATCAGTGAAGCAACAAAATAGCCATTTAATATGGTTTTCTCTATCCTAGCACAATATTTTTCCTTTTTTTCCCTTTTTTTATCCTTAAGATTTATTTATTTATACAAGAACTGGGGTACAGGCCAGATATGTGGGAGGGTGAGAAGATTCACCAGAGACAGAGCAGGGAGCAGAACAGGCAGACTGATGAAATACACTGCTGAGGGGAGCAGCATGCAAGACAGGAGAGGTCTGCGTGCCATGTGGGACCCTCGCTGGCTGGCCGGGATCGAACCCGCGCTGCAGAGGCTGCGAACAGCTTCACAGCGCAGCACTCAACCACCTGTGCCACCAGGGGAGGCCCCTAGCACAGTATTTTTCATAAAGCATCTTCAAAATGCATGTTTTAGTAGTTGAAGTTTGCATCTTATGTCTAGTATTGTGAAAACTGGAGAGCACATCGTCCTCTTCAAAACTCCGTGACTTTACACATACTTTGGACTCTGGACAAAAAGTTAAATCTAAGTCACATTATGATCAGATGATTTATTTTAAAATCTTATGAATGCCACTTCATCCTCTTCATCATTCTGGCCCCCCTTTTCTGACCCTTCTCAACTCCATTACATCTGTCTGATGACATGGTGTTATTTCATAGCTTGATTGAGGGTTTTATTGATTCCAGCCACTGCTCTTTACTATATATAAATAGGTCTGAAACTGAGAAGGTTTAAATTTGGTAATGAAAGAGAAGGATTTTTCATGACCTCCACAAGATTTCTTTGATGGTTTATCTGATGAGCTGTCAAAATGGGTTTCACCTGGGAAAACTCAGTGCCCATGCAAGAGAATGACACAATCAGTAAACTCCAGAGCTGAAGCTCTAGGAATTTTATACTCCTTACTGGGGAACTGAAAGTATTTTGGATGGAGGTGATATATTTCTTTCTTCCATTTAAAAGCAAATATTTAAGAGAGAAAGAGCTTGTGTGACATGAATAGGTTGAATATAAACTTTTTGTCTACTAAATGTGTATATAAATATACATATATATTTGCCTACATGTAATTTTTGTATTTGTATCTGTAACTAAAAGAAAACCCACATTTACATACAGATAGTTTATTTGAGAAGTGATTCAGAAGGAGCACTAGTGACAGACAAGGGGAAATAAACTGGGAAGGGAAGAAGGCACACACGTGGAGTTACATATCTTGCAGCTGCTACATGTGACTAGACAGTATGAGAAGACTTGTAGAATGCATTTTGGAAAAGTTGACCTGAGAAAAAAAAACTGACTTCAATGCCCATGTTAATTAAAGTTGGTCCCTTGAATTTAACTCCTGTTTCTTTGGTTTGTACATATGAGTGCTGAGCTGGCTGCCTATGCTTCCCACACCCACAGGGTCGTAGAGTACTTAGAGCAGGAACAAAGATTGATTCCATATTAGACAACAGCTGTCTCTCCCCTTGATTGGCCAAGGTTACCTGGTCAACTGTGGTTGTAAAAAGTGTCGGGTCAAAAGAATATTAAACATTATTCTATGTCTGAGAGTTTTCTACCGTATAAGCAAATGCAGATATTAGCGTTTATCATTATTTGGTCCTATTATCTGAAGAGTACTCTTCATATTTGGTAATCTCTAGGTGATCTGAAGAGAAATTTAAAAGATTTAATATCTATACCTTTATTAAATGCCTGCAATATAAATGAACAATCCAATTAAATTAATGATATGTTACTTTCATAAAAGTAGTTAGTACTAGTGAGTAGATGTTTTCTTGACTATTTAAGGTACTAAGTGGTAATATTGGCTTTGGGCCCAGTTATTAATACATAAATTGTGATTAAATACTTAGAAAATGTTTGACAATATAATGTATGACATTTTACCAGCTATTAATAACAACATAACCATCAAACTACATAGATTGGAAATTTTCATTATAATCCTAAATATGTAACTGAAGACTCATTTAAAGATATGCTCTTTGAGGCAATAACATATTAAACTAAAAATCACCCTAATGACTCAGCTCAATAAAGTAAAACATAAATTATATAATTATACAGACTCCCTCAATAAAATGGGTTGATGAAGTGTTTAACTGTGATTAGAGAATGTCCATGTATTCATTATTAAGCTGTCTCCTGTAACCCTCCTTTTTTCCCCTTTCAAATCCCACTTCAAAACCTTTTGAAACACCTAGAAGATGCAATGATAAATATAAAGTGAATATGTTAGGAAAGTCATGCCAGTGGACGAGACAGATCAAATCAAACACTGCACTAGCATGTGCTTTTCAAACTCCAACTTTATAAATACAAATCACCTGTGGATCATGTTAAAATGCATCTTGCATTAAGCACTTTTAAGATTATTGAATGTCATCTACTTTTGTCTAAAATTAATTAACAATGGACATTTTTAGCCCAATAATTTCATTGGCCACTTACTATAATGCTGTATCAAGTAGTCCATTTTTATTGGAGTTGTTCCTATATAGTAACATCAAAATATCATTTAAATTTTTTTTCTTGGATGTCAGTTTTATTGAAAGTTAGCTCTCAATCATTGAAAGCTTTTGTCCTCACACTTAAAGCTCTCCATACATTTGACATATATTTCCATTACTACATTTCCCAGATTTTGTAGGCCTTCCTGACTACCAATTATATGATATTTTCACCACAAATCATACATATTTGTGTGTTTCAAAAGCGATAGTATGTTATCATAACACTAATTCTTCTGGAATAACTAGATCTTAGTGCAATTTCCTATATTAAACATCCTTATTTAATGTCCTTATTCATTGTCTTAAAATAAGTGAAGGCTTAAGTGTTTTTGATAAGAAATTACGTCTGTAAGGAAGGAAAAATGGCCACTATGCCTAATAATGCTAATATGACTCTGTCTTTTGTTGACTTTCATTTACATATTCTGATAGTTTGGTGAGGCTCTGACTGAAATGAATGAAAAATAATGTAGTCATATTTATGATTGCAAAATTATTCTAAGCAGTCTTTTTTAAGATTTATTTATTTATGCATACAAGAGCTAGGGTACAGGCCAGAGGTGTGGGGAGTGAGAGGATTCACCAGAGACAGAATGGAGAACAGAACAGGCAGACTGACTGAAGTACACTGCTGAGGGGAGCAGCAGGTGAGACAGGAGAGGTCTGCTGCGCCATGTGAGTTGCTCCCTGGCAAGCTGGGGATCAAACTCATGCTGCAGAGGCTGCAAACAGCTTCATACATTGCATCTTAACCCAGTGCACCACGAGGGAGGCCCCTCAATGGTCTTAATTAAATTAGGAATCAAGTCAATGATCAGATAATGAATATAGGCATTATATTATGAATTTTAGTAAATAAAATGATATAAATAAATTGAAAAATAGTTCTGTCCTGAATTAAAAAGCTTATCATTTATCCAGATTAAAAAATACATATAGCAATTAATTTTCTAATTAGAAATATTCTGAATGGCAAGCTTTACTTTGAGTCTCAATTTTTCAACTATCAAATCAAACAAACAAAAAGTAGTAAATCACCCACATACTACAGGAAAATCTCAAAATTAAAAACTGCATTTTCAAGCAAAATCTGACATATCCAGTGTACATGGTTTAGCTATGATTGAAATATTAATGAACTCACAGTCTTCCTCACACTAAATGTCTAATTTAATAATAAGTGGACCTTCCAAAAATTGTTCAAGATATATGGTAGTGGTGACATATATATTTTCATGTTAGAAGCACTGCACCATTAAAAGGAAAATTGCCCCTTTCTTGTCTTTCAGTTACTTGACATCAAATTGCTGGCCCACTGACTGTGATCATCCTGGTGGCTGAACGCCAGATTAGCAATATTGCAAACCTGAGACTATCAGCTTGAGGTAGTATTGCTGGCAGGAGCCCCTACAGCACTTAATTTAATTAGATGAAGCTTCCATTGTTGAAACTGCTGAACACAGATTTTTTTGACTGAGCCAAGAAAGAATCTAATTTATTAGGCCTTTGAAACTGTATTGTGGAAGTGTTATTGTGGTGTCTCAGAGCACTGCAATGTTTTGAATATAAATTCTGAATCCCAAGGAAAGCAGTATTTCAGGGATCTATTCTGTCTTTAATGCTGATGTGCTAGGTATTTTTCTTTGGAGCTATGCACCCTATTATGATCTTGGATATTGTTGGTTTACAAGTTACAGTTTCCCATTATTATTTCACAAAGAAATTTGGTGCCATGGAGTAGTGAGCCAGGATTAAGGAGACCTACATTTTATTTCATCTTTGTTTTACTGTGTGATATTGAACCTGCCATTTCATTCCAGCGGGCTTATAGACAGGAAAAAGGACAGACATTTCTCTGGAAGCATGAGTTTTTACAAAGCTTATATAATAAATTCTAAAAGAAGCTTTGAGACATATAGAGGAAATGAGATTAATTTTTATTGAGCAACTGTTGCATGCTTGCTATAAAATGGCCAATAACCAAGCCAAACAAAAATAACAACAAAACCTCAGGACCTAGCTCAAAAGAGATTACGTTCAAAGAGGACCAAAAATCATCAATATGTCAACTAAGAGTACAACTATCTTGTAAATAACATGAAAAAATAATTTGTGAATTTTATTCAATTTGGGAAGGAATTTTTAAATTCTAGCCTAAATATGAAAAAGACTAAAATGCAATATATTTTACAATCTTTTAGGACAAAATGTGTTTTTGACTCTTTAAAAGCAATTGAAAATATTTAATTCTGGAAATTAATTTTCTTTGTACCAGATGGTAACTATACATATTTTAAGTAGATGGTTGTGTGATTCACTATATCACACAGCAATCACATTTATATTTACCAACAATACCTATTCAACTGCATCATCTGTGATTTAAACAGCATCATAGATCCTGAGGATATCACCAAAAAATGAAATAGACATGGTATCTAATCTACATTTCTAATGGGGTTTACAATCTAGCAGGAATGTTGACATACACAAAATAGAAAGTATTACATTTCAATGAGGGATGCAATAAAAGGCTCCAACCCTCATTGATGAGTTTGAGAGTTAGGTAGAAGTTAGCAAGATAAGCTTTGAAATGATTAAGTGGGGACTAAGTTATTATGCCTTTCTGTTCTTACTGAAACATACATAGCTATTAAGTCTCCATTTGAAATAGTTGTGTTGTTCATGACAGAAATACAGAAAAAGAAATGTTAATCTGGAACTCAATGTTTATACAGACTCAAATAGGTTTGATTACCTTTAGAGGAATAAAGAAATGATGGTAAAAGATTTCATTAATTACTCCTGCTTTTTATTATGGACTATAAATGGCTAAAGCATTTAAGGATTTAAAAAATAAAATACAAGAAGATTTGCCACTGAGAAAATTTGTATGAAACTAAAAGCAGAACTCCTATTTATTGTTTTTATTTTATTGTCTTCAAAAATTTTAGTTAAATAAAAATATAACTTTTCATTTATCTTTGGATAGATGCAAGGAAGAGTATTCTACTCTGATAAGACATGGGAAAAACAGAGCAAAAAAAAATTAAAAATTTAAAAAAAAATTACCCCCACTGTGTAAAGGAAGTCCTGCAGTTGTAGTGTGGACTTGGGTGTTGGTTTTCCTTACTATGATGTTGGAATCTACAAGTAATGACAAGTGACCTGTGATAAGAAGCAAACAATCAGCACTTAATCCCACAGATAGAGGAGATACTAGAGGGACAACACAGGACAACAAGCTCTAATAGCAACGGGACAGCCTGCTAGAATGTAGTGAAAAGAACTGTGCTTCAAATGTTCTTGAATTGATGTGAGGGGGCAAGCCAGCATTACATTTTTAATAGATTACCTCTATCTGCTCAACTCATGACAAGAATACAAAAATATGATTTTAGGTAATTGGAACATTCACTTTGACTCATTTTAGTTTAATCACCGTTTAATAGAGGCTCAAACTGAAGAGGTAATCAACTATGAAACAAATTAATTTCCATTACCAATAATATCATAACGTTTATTTGGAAGCCGATCTTTAATAGACTTAAATGTAAAGAAATATATTACTATTTATATTAGTTGACTTGAGAATTATATTGAAAGTTTCTTTAAATGGAGTAATAATTTAGATTATTTTAACAACATTGGAAGTGCTTTTCAGCAATGTCATGGTAAGCCTTAGGTCATTTAATATTTATGCTACACACTCACTCAACAGGAAAGTTACAGGGTTCTGGGCTGTGAGAAAATTGATAACATTCATTGATCAATGATGTATGAACTGAATCTACAACTTGTTTTTTTGGCCTCACCTGCACATCACTGACATTTTGATTCATATTCTTCATAAGAGATGTAAGAAGTCACATACATGCTGGAAAATAATCAAGCCATTTTGATACTCAGACAAAATCTAATTTATGCAGTAGCTCTTAATCTCATATGTATCAAAATCATTTGAGTGGTTTTAGTGGTATGTATTTATTAAAATTCTGTGAGTTTCTTCTTGAGGTTTACCTTTTTTATTAATACATCACAAAATCCATGCATGTTTAAAATAAAGATATAGCTTGATATCTGTTTTCTCTACTGAGCTAATTCTGCCATAAATATGAAATTTTGTAAAAATTGTTTTTTTTTAAAGTTAAATGTGTAAGAATTTGTTAATATTGTATTTAAAAAATCTGGGAAATCTAGTAGGCTTTATTCAGAATGGCCTGTTTAGGTGATTATTCCTAGCTCATAGCAGAAGACTTCATTACTTTCTAAACCAATTTAATTTATTTTATTATATATTATATCTCTTTGTCTATAGATTACTAATGTACTTTGCAACAGAGATATTGTTGTCTTGGTTATTTTGATGTATCATGTGTTATCATGAAGCTCATACTTTTTAAATCCTGATGTCTCTAAATTTGTTTTTCAGAATCTGAATTCCTGACTAGTTTTACTAGTATATCTAAAACTCTAATTTTCTTTTGTTTCCTAAATCCCCTATACAATGAATGTCTAACCCCTACATCTTGAGTTGTCCAAGGAATGTGACTTGCATTTACCAGTTCTATCCTGAATGGTATTGTTACATGATGCACCTTCTGTGG